>NW_027256883.1:178974562-179574562 GCF_029215685.1 Pituophis catenifer annectens | reverse complement strand
CTTATTCTCACTGATTACCCTCATCTGACTGCTTTATTCCATTGTTTAGAAGCAGTTGTTACTGGATGTGTACAAGTATGCAACAAGACAAAGGATTGGTGCCTGTGTTAAACTGTTTTGGGCCTCTTGGATCAGAACTTCATACCTGCAGAGGGCAAGTGGAAATGAATTTATACGTAAGCATATGTAAGCACCTATAAATAAGCAATGCACTAGTTTCTATTCTTTTTGGGAGAGGATCAGAGTTTTAGGTGAGTGAGATCTGAGGAAGTTAAGCATAAAGTAGCTTTCCAGATAGAAGGAAATAGTTTTGCAGTTTGAGTTAAAAAAGAGAAAGGGAAAGAAGTTTGTGGTTTGTTATTGGCTGTGGAAATGCATCCTCAGGGATTTGGAAATTGTAGGCTGTTACTTTAGAAAGTCTAGACTGATGTTGTATTAGCAATCTGTCATTATGCTTCTTTGCTCCTTCTTTATGACCTACTTTACATTAATTTGCAAATAGTTAGATGTTGCAAAACTATATCCAGTCATTTCAGAGTGAAATACTCTTTAGCTACCATTAAATTTCTTACCGCTTGAAAAGTCAGGAATATGCAACTCAAGACTTAACAGTTTACAAATGTAATACATGCTATTTTATCTAAAACAGTACTTTTAGATTACAAATTCATTTGTTCATCAGTAAAGTTTTGTTCAACATTTTCAGGTATTTTGAGAAGATCTGTTTTTAAGAAGGAGGAAGTGTGCATTTGTGTGTTGCAGCAAAGATAGCAATCCTTCAGCTCCTGAGCCAAATCTTTTTACTTGCACATGTAACCCATCAATCTTTTCTTTCACCTGGTTTATTAGTCCCAATAGTCTCTCTTTTGCCTAATATTGACTAGAGACAAAAGCAGCTGTTTGGCTAAGTTCTGTAGATTGAAGGAGTTCAGGGAGAGCTTCTTTGCCATTTCCCAGCATCACACATAACAAACCAGAAACCTTGTAGCAGCGCCTTTTTTGTTGGTCCAATATTTTATTCCTAGCACCAGACAAGAAACTCTCTAAAATGATTTGTATCTTGGCAATAGAAAAGAGTTAAAGAAAGCTGATGAATAATCGGGAGAATACTATAAGAAGCATTCATGAGGTCATTATCCTGTCAGAACTATTTACATTTGTGCCATGAACCAATCATACACAAGCTCCTGAGATTTGGTTTATTTCCTTCAATATGCTTGGATGTTCTATATCTATAAACATTTCCTGAAGCTTAATATCTAGCTGGAATCATCCACCTCTCTATAAATCTTGGTTTCTTATTGAATGTTAAATATCATAATACATAATGCATCCTGTATTTGACACTCCATGTCAAGTACAGGAAGCAGTGCTATGAAAGATCACCAAGCAGAGAATGGAATATCTTGGCTCGTTCTATGGAATGGGACAAGTTGCTGCAGCCAACTCCCTACAGAACAATTCTCTGAGGGACAATTCAATGTGGGATATCTCAAGAAAGGGAAAAGTGAATTGTAGCAGGCCTTGTCTTGCTTTCGGTTTGAACCTTCTCAAGTTAGAAGTTGTCAAGGCTGGGGTGAGCCAGACCGTGAAGTTCCAGCGGCCAAGACATGCACTCCATCATCCAAGCTGTGGAGCAAACATGGCACACCTGGATAGACCCTGAATGGATCCAGGCCAAGGGCATTGTGCATCTGTGAGAGGAGGCCTGCCACTGATACTGCTTCTTCCTGGCATGCCAGGAAGTTAAGGTTTGCTTGCACAGAAAGGGAAAAGGCAGATTTGGAGCTGAGACCAAGAAAGGGGAGAAGGGGAGCGTAGGGGACAGAAAAAGCAGATGCACTGGGGAAGACAAAAAAAGGAAAAAGCTCAACCATATACCATGCTCCTATTATAACTATATCTACTTGGGAGTCATCTTCACTGATTTTTAAGCAAATTTATCTTTCATCCCAGACATAGACATACAAATACACAGCCCCTCAAAATCTCCCTAGCTTATTCACCAGTATTTTACCATTTCTTAATTTTGTTTGCATCTAAGCAGGGCAAAGTTGGATATGTTGCTTGATTTGTAAAAGCCTCAGTTTGGACGATGTATCGCAGTTGAACGATCGATTTTCAAAAAAATTGCAAAGGTTCATTCTAGTTCTGGTGGTCTCTTTTTAAGACAAAAATGACAATTTTCAGGAATGGCAGGTATGGCAGATGCTTGCCTTGGAGACTGCTGCTGTCAACTCATTTTTTCTGTGTTTGTCTCCTTGGGGTGGAGTGGGAGCAAATGGACCACTCCCAGAAACCCCCAAGGAATCCTTCATTGACCAGGTAGGACAATGCCAATGGACTGATTAGGAATTCTTTCTGGCTGAATAAATAGCCCTGGAGAAATCTATGACATCTTTTAAAATGAAGCTTCCAAAGATCTCGAGCCCACAGCTTCTCCTTCCAACCCTGTGCATTTGGCAGGGCTGGAGGTGCAGGACCAATACCTGGATGTCAATAGAGCAGCTGGCCCTTGCAGCAGGTGTAGTAGGATGAAGTGGCGGCAGACACACTGCACCCTCAGTTTGAATCCATGCAGGGACCACCTGTGTGCTACACTTGTTCCATGGCTTGGCTGATGGAATGCACACTTTGGCTGAATGCACTGGGTCTCCATGCTCTGGCTCATCCCTGCCTCAAGGACTTCTAACTTAAGAAGGTTCAAACCAGTGGTGAAATCCAATTTTTTTTACTACTGGTTCTGTGGGCGCGGCTTGGTGGGCGTGGTGTGGCTTGGTGGGCGTGGTGTGGCTTGGTGGGCGTGACTTGGTGGGCATGGCAGGGGAAGGATACTGCAAAATCTCCATTCCCACCCCACTCAAGGGGAAGGATTCTGCAAAATCTCCATTCCCACCCCAGTCTGGGGCCAGCCAGAAGTGGTATTTGCTAGTTCTCCAAACTACTCAAAATTTCCGCTACCGGTTCACCGAACTGCTCAAAATGTCTGCTACTGGTTCTCCAGAACCTGTCAGAACCTGCTGGATTTCACCCCTGGTTCAAACCTAAAGCAAGACAAGGACCCTGCAATTCAGTTGTTCCACTCTAGAGTTATTCCCATATTGATTGTCCGACAGCAAGTTGTCCTGCAGCGAGTTGGCTGTGGCAAGTTATCACATAGTGAGTTGACTGTGATGAGTCAGCCAGGATGAAATGACTGGGGCAAGTCAGCCATGCATGAGTTGTCCTAGATCCATATTTCTGTGTCAAATATTTCTATGAAAAATACTGGAATGTTATAATGGCCATGCTTTGCGAATTTAATGGTTTTATGAAAAGATACATAGCACGTTGTGCTGCTTAACAGGATGTTAAGACTATATTTTTTTAAAAGTTGGAATAAAAGCTGAATACATTGAGTTTACAGAACACAGGCAACATTAAACTAATAATCTAAATCTACCAAGCAGCTAAATAAAAAGTGCTGGCTTTGACCTATTAAACCCTATGTGGCCTTGCTCTGGTATAGCTTCAGGAAAACCTTCTCCATAGAGATATATGAATTGGAATTCCTCTCAGAATAATTAATCAGGGGCTAATATTCATTTTGAGAGTTTTCACTTTTCCCCATATTTTATTTTACTTTTCCATTATTCAGAGGAATTAGACACGGATGTCCATTTTTATCCTTATCTATGGGGAAATCCTTGGCTTCTGCGATTAGACAACATAGTCTAATATAGTCATAGAATAGTAGATAAGAAAGTTGAACACAAAATGGTTTTATTTGCAATGTAACATTCTTTTGTTTATTTCTAAACCTCAGTACTATCTCAGTGTTGATGCAAAGATAGCTGTTTTTAGCAAAATAGTAGGATATTCTATTAACTGGTCCAATTCAGAATTGATGCCAGTAGATGAAAGTTGGGTTACCTTTCCATTAAAGGAATATCATTTGTATTGAATCCATTAAATATTTAGGGATATATATATCAAAGATATAACTCAGTAACATATAATATAAATAAAATATATAGCGAGGTGTCTTCAGATATCGATAGATGGAAGTCATTAAACCTTACCCATTGGTTTCTGGTTTTAAAATTGTTTTAACTGTGGTAAACCTCCATATGTCTATAGAGATTACAGATTTATTAATAAATAAATAAGGCAAAGGAATTAATATAGATTTAAAACCATTACTGATTTCATTGTTTATGGTGAAGGATTGAGACAATTACTGAAGATAATTAATGAGGCTTCAGAATAGGGTAGTAAACATGCCTGTGCCAAGAACTTGGGGGGAGGGGTGAATGGCATGGAAGAAAAGGAAAAGTGTGAAAGAAACTGGAAAGAAAGTAGAATGAAAATATGCATATATGTATTTAGCTAATTTATATGGCTGCCATCTTAACCAAATAATTCTGGTGGCTAACAAAATACATGGACAAAATGTAAAAGTTATATAGATTTTATATAAATATAAAATTTAAAAAATAATCAAGACTCCATGCAAATTTTTCATGGAATATAGAATAGAACATACATAAGGGTTCCATTACTATCCTAGTCCCAGCTCTGAAGAAGTCAGTAATTATTCAAAGTGTTTTGGAAGGCTGGGGTCAGGAGAGCGTCCATTTTGCAGAGTAGGCACTGCAATTGAAAGAACACTTCTGGGGTCTCACTAGCTGACATTGTTTTATAAAAGGACCCAGAGCATGCCCACCCTGCCAAGAGGGGCTCCTGCATTAGTTTTTCCTAGATAAACAAATTGATTCTCCCACATTTTCTTTCATTTCACCTACACTTCACCTTCCATTATTTTCATATGGTGTTGATATAAACTGGTTTTACCTGTGTCTTTATTTCCAACAGTACAGGTGGGACACCACCTTTTTTTTTGTTTCTGTAGAATATAAAGTTCCACGGGGCTCTCTCCATGAAGTATTATTGCAAATTTGTCTAACCCTTTCTTTAGTCATTTAAATCAATGTGAATTCTACCAATTAGGCTTTTATGAACATATTTTTCCCTGGATGTATTGCCTGTCATTTATTTGTAAACTGACCTCTCTTGATTCAGCAGAGTTAACACAATGGTATTTAATCAACAATGGTATTTAACTAGGGGCTTGAGGGCTCAGTGGTTAAAGATATTGATCTTGTCAGCTGGAGAGCTCACAGCCCGGGTTCAAGACCGTGCTCCGTGCAATGGGGCAAGCTCCTGTTCCTTGCCCCACCTCCTGCCCATCTAGCAGTTCAAAAACATGCAAATGCAAGTAAATAATAGGTACCGCTTCAGTGGGAAGGTAACAGTGTTCCCTCTGCCTTTGACATATAGTCATGGAAATTGTCTTTGGCTCCTTTGGCAAGAAACGGAGATGATCACCATTCCCTAGAGTCAGACATGACTGACAGAGAAGCTTTAACTTTTATTTAATCAACAGTACATATCAAAGGTCCTGAATTGTTCAGTGGCAGCTTCTTATTATTCCCTGCCCAATAATGCTCAAGGCACTGATGACCCTGCCTCTTCTCTAAGAAAAATATTGTATCTTTTTCCAGTGGAAAATAGAAAGTTGTGGCCATTTTGTTGCTGAATTAATTATTTCAATGAAGAATTAACAGTTGCAGCCATGCCTGCTGTCATACTCTCAATAATTTGGAGAAATCAGTCTGGGTCATACAGACACGATGAAAGATTTTTGGGGCATTACTTACCAGTCATGTTCTTACCATTAGCGCCAGATGATAGCTTTGGAAGCCATATTAGCACTGGAACTTCCACGCTGCCACGTGACCTGCTGATTGGACCACGTGATGGACTGATGGGTCCAGGGGATGGATTTGGGGGTTTTGAGTTACTGAGGGAAAACCCGGAACTCTTAGATTAGGGTTTTCTCAGATGTGCCAGTATATCTACTCTAATAAATGGAACTTTGAGAAAATGCTTGTCTCAGAGTTTTTAATTGGAATTGTGTTTTTTTGGAACGCTGACACCAGACTGGAATGCCCTAATTTGGTAATGTGACAATAGATTTCTCTCAAATACCTTGTAAATTGTATTTTCTATGCTTCTGCATATGTAGATGAAATTTAATTTATGATTTTTATTATTGTAGGTTCAGCCTAAATGAAAGAAGTTATATAGGAGTGATGTCTAGGTTCCATAAATACAGTTTGTCAAAGGGAGAATAATGTGTCTATTCTTGTGGAATGGTGTAATATCTAATGCAGAGTTACAGGGAATGTTTAGCAGGGTAGGAAGATTTATAAATATGGTGCAGAAAATTTATTGCTATGTATAATTGGGAGGTCTGTAACTACCAAGCTACATATGTAGTGTCTGTTATTAATACAAATTGTATCAATATGGAAAAGAAATGTGATGCTTGCAGTTGATTTATTTATTCCACTTTATATCACAAAATCAATTACAGGCTCAGATGGTAGTTGAGGAATTAATCAGAAGTGAAAAATTATAAAATAAGTTAAAATATCCATGGTGAGAATAAAAAAAAATAGAAACAACTAATCACTAATCAAAATTTTGAAATGCAGAAATAATAGTAATAAATAGAATAGAACTATGACACTAACAAAAAGGAAAAGGAAACATGGCAAATTAAAGATGACAACAACCAGTATTCTTTAGAAAAATTCTGTCATAGGTAATTTCGGGTAAGTTAGAAGATATGGAGCAAAGCAGTGACTGGAAAACAATCCCTCCAGGCCTCCATTCTCTTTACTTCACAAAAGCAGGGTATAAGTGGGACATCTGGTAGGAAGAACATACTGGATAAGCCTATTCACACAATGGAAGGCTGACCTGCAAGTTCCAGCCAGAAACATATTAGTGACTAAGGTAGGCTCCATGTTCATGTAATGTGCTGATAGCATAGCATTATTACTATGCTACGGTATTGAAGGATGGTGATGTAGAAGGAGGTGTGTATTGCATTTTTAGCACTTGGCAACAGATAGCTTTGAGCATAATGTGTTTGTGCATCTGCAAAATGCTATGTCATTACATTCCTTTTGTTTGTTACATTTCAGTGCAATTCCCTTCTGAATCTCCAGGTTTTTTTCACTGAAATGAGATCACTAACAAAGCCATTTGGCTGGCAAGTGCTTTATAGATCAGCCTCTATTTTCCTGTTTCACAGGCCAACTTTGCTGGAGAGAATTCAGGACTGAATGGCAAACTGGGTGTTGCAGGCTGTCTATAGTTGGCACTTAATATGTATGGAAAGGAAAAGGAATGTTCTTTATTCTGCCTTTTTGATAGGTCTGGATCAGCTAGAAATAGAGTTAAGCTTAAATGAAAGGCAAATGAAGTTACTGAATTGTCACCTGTTAATTCTATACTGTAATGTTAGAACATGGTTACTGAATTATCCATTACTTTTCCTTTACAGATATGACCTTCTTCAGTGCAGTTTTGGGGGGCTACTTTAAACTAATCTTTTGTCTTATGGTGCTTTCAAATTAAACCTTTATTGCGACTACAGAATATATAGAATAACAGATTTGGAAGGGACCTTCGAGGTCTTCTAGTCCAACCCCCCCAACTGCCCTCCCCCGCTTAAGCAGGAGACCCTATATTATTCCAGATAAATGGCTGCCCAATCTCTTTGTAAAAACCTCCAGTGATGCAGTACCTACAACTTCTGGAGCAAGCCATTCTCTCAAGTCCTTTGGAGAATAGATTGAACCCCTATTTTCTGTGACAGCCCCTCAAATATTGGAAGACATCTATCTGTTAGCCCTAATCCTTCTCTTCATTACACTAGACATTCCCAGTTCCCACAACTGTTCATCATATGCTTTTTCCTCCAATTTCCTAATCATTTTTGTGGCTCTTCTCTGCCCTCTTTCTAGTGTCTCTTTTTTTTGTATCCTGGCGACCAAAACTAGATGCAGTGTCCCAAATGTGGTCTTATCAGTGCAGCAGAGGTGGTATTCAGCAGGTTCTGACCAGTTCTGGAGAACCGGTAGTGGAAATTTTGAGTAGTTCAGAGAACCAGTAAATACCACCTCTGACTGGCCCTGCCCCTATCTGTTCTCTGCCTCCTGAGTCCCAGCTAATTGGGAGGAAATGGGGATTTTGCAGTAACCTTCCCCTGGAGTGGGGAGGGAATGGAGATTTTACAGTATCCTTCCCCTGGAGTGGTGGGAATGGAGATTTTACAGTATCCTTCCCCTGCCATGCCCACCAAGCCATGCCACGCCCACCAAGCCACGCCCACAGAACTGGTAGTAAAAATATTTGAATCCCACCACTGCAATGCAGTATAAAGCAGTACTAACACTTCATGTGATCTTGATACTAATCCTCTGTTGATGCAACTGTAGTGCACTGCTCACTCATACTT
Source organism: Pituophis catenifer annectens (assembly GCF_029215685.1). Classification (NCBI taxonomy): domain Eukaryota; kingdom Metazoa; phylum Chordata; class Lepidosauria; order Squamata; family Colubridae; genus Pituophis; species Pituophis catenifer. The sequence goes on along the minus strand of NW_027256883.1, from coordinate 179,566,209 downwards.
AAGTGATTGTCCACTTGGACAACTAGATCCCTTTCCTAGTTAGTGCTGTTGAGCCAGGTACTACCTATTTTATACTTGTGCATTTCTTGCATAAGTGTAGAACCTTAGTTTTTTTCACCACTGAATTGTACTTTGTTGGATAGAGCCCAGTGTTCAAGTCTATCAATATCCTTCTAGATCTTGAGCCTTCCAAAATGTTGGCTATTGGTGTTGTCTGTAAATTTGATGAGTACCCCTTCTATCCCTTCCTCTTAATCATTTAGGAAGATGTTGAAGTGTACTGGACCTAAGACAGAACTCTGGAGTACCCCACTGCATGCTTCCCTCCAGGTAGATGTAGTTCCATTGAGAATTACACATTGAATGCAGTTGCTCCGTCAGTGAGCTACAAATCCATCTGGTGGTGATGCAGTCTATTCCACATTTTTCTATCTTCTACCACAGAGGTAGTCTGTGGTTTACTTTGTCAAATGTGCCTTACTGAAGTCAAACTATGCTATGTCCACAGCATGTCACTAGTCCTAAATTATGTCCACTAATTCAGTTACTTTGTCAAAGAATGCAATAAGTTTTGATTGGCATGATCTGTTTTTGGCAACCCATATTGCCTTCTAGTAATAGCTTTGCTTGTTTCTAGGTGTTCGCAGATCTGTTGCTTGATTATCTTTTCCAGATATTGATATCAAGGTGATATGGTATATAGTTTCTTGTGTCCATTTTTTTTTAAAGATTGGAACCACATCAGCTCATTTCCAATCCTCTGGTAGTTTCCCAGTACCTCTGGAGTTTTAAAAAGTATGATCCATCTAGTCCTGGGGATTTAAACTCATCTAGTGTGGATAGATGTTGTCTTAACATTTTCTTGCCTATTTTGATGTGTATTCCTAGTTTGTCTTTTTTAATATAACACACTGGTTTGATTTTATTCTATTGCTCGTATCTACATTATGTTGATTTCCAATCTGACGTGGTCTGTCTCCCACAAAGTTCCACAACTTCAATCCCTTCTATCATTTCATTGTTTTCATTAACAGTGAGGAGTGTCTCATATTTCAGCTTCGGTTGTTGTTGTTTGATGGAACCTTTTTGGGAGAATCTGGTCTGGTTGGTTCGGACACTCAAAATCTTAACAGGAGTGAGTAAACCAAAGCCAGAGATCTTTGATGCTCCTATGAATTATACCAGCCTAAAGACTCTACTGGGAGCCATCCACCTTCTCAGAGTTACAGGAACTGGTCCCAGATATTCACCCACGCTTTAGGCCAGGGGTGTCAAAGTTGCATCATCACGTGACATATTGCAACTTTTCCCACCTTTACTAAACCAGGTGTGGGCGTGGCCAGCGCGTGACACATCCGGGCCCCAGGCCACAAATTTGACACCCCTGCTTTAGGCTCTCACTCAGTTGGAAAGTCCTGCAATAGGCAAGATTTTTTTTTTAATGAATAGAAGTATGCTAGTATGTTTTAAAGGATTCTAGGTTCATGCCCAGACCAGTATGATAGTATGTCTCCATGTTCTATTTTATATATGTCACTTTTCTTTTTGGATCTGTTCCCCCAATAAACTAAAGAAATACTGTAACTCTGTGTTGCTGTGATTAACAGAGTATTAGTTAGGGGTTCTTTTTCCCTGAATGCAGTAAGCATCCTTACCATCCACCAAGGTATTGCTCTATGGACAGTGAATGCAAGGTTTAATTCAGATGCATTTAGAACCAGAACACATGGTTGATATGTGTTGATATGATATTCACGTCATTTGTACAACTGAATAGACTGCTTGAAGTAACCATTATGGGATTGCTTGCCCTTCCCCTTGTTTGCTTGAATGCTTTTCCAGGAAACTGAAGCCCACTTGATAAAGTAATGGAATGGAAAACTTTGCTGATTATCCTGGACATTGTATGTTTGTGGCCACGGATGAACTCCAGCTGCTCAGCACAAAAAGAAAAAAGAAAAAGGGTAATGGCAGTCCCAGTCAGGAAAGATTAGATGACTGACAGTACCTCCTGCATCAGGAACGCTTTTGGAAAAGCTATCTATCTAGGTTGAGAGCTGAATTATTCTTTGAATCTGGTGCTGCCAGTTGTGAGAGAATGAGAGGTCAACATAATTCTGGTGGTTATTATAGTAATGATTATTATTCTCATTTAAATATTTCCATCTGCATTCTGGTCCACATAATAACTGATAACTTAGCTATTCCAGTTGTACATCAGAATGTGAGAGACATTTATTTTTTATATGTTTATAATGCAACATGGGATTGAAAAGTTTATACTAAAGTTTCAGATCTAATAGTCAGTTTCAAATCTCTACTAAGACATTGCTGTCTCTCAGCTTTATCAATATCAATGAAATAAAAAGACAGGATGCACTATATACAGGATCTTAAGCTTCTTCCAACGATAACAGAAAAGGACCTTTTTATTTACCTCAATACCTTTACTGGTGCTATATTAGCACAACAATGCTTGACAAAGAGTTTGACTTTTAAAATCAGTTTTATCAAAATTGGTTATAGGCCTGTAACTATACAGACATGCTCACACAAACAAAAATAATATTGGTTGGTTTAATGCAGCAGCTTTTGGCTTAATGTATTGTTTGAACGTATCCATTGGGTTTCTAAATAATATTAGGCATAGGGTCATGTGAACCTGGCCAACTGATGATTATTTAACAAGCTACAGTATGAGCTACAGGTAATTGAATCAGTTATTGGTTCATGTTACCTAGTGGTGAAGAAGTAGTACTCTTCCTGGTTTACAAATAGGACATTTTCTGATCACCTACTACAGTATAGTTTCAAAGGAGATGCTAATACAGAGCTCTGGTCCCTATAATATCCCACTCAGCAGCAGGCTGAACAAGAGTGGCTTTTTGTTTCAGTGCCAAGAATGTAACTGTGCTATGTCACCTGCTTGACGTTGGTAAGGGTATAATTTTTAATCAGTTAAATGCTGACAGATTTCCAATGACTATCATTGGCTGCCTGAGCGCCAGTAGGGAATTGCTGGCCCAAATTTAGACATGAGCATTTTTCCTGCAGTCAGAGTAGTTTAACTCCTTTAAGAGGAAAACAAATGCAGAGTTTTGGCATATCAGGTCCTCAGAATGGCTTCTAACAGATTAAAATTCTGACAGAAAGATGATAGTATTAGGCAATATCTCTTTTTCTGACATTTGCCAGACAAAAATATTGGCTAATAGAGATAATTATTTTTATCTACCAGTAATTAGAAGGATTGGATAAAAGATTAGATTCACCTTGATCCTTCTCTAAGTCAGTTGCAGTGATTTTTGGAGTTAAATGCATGATTCGTACATAGCCTTGCTTTATTTGGTTTTCCAGCAGCTGCAGTGTTGACCTGCATAGTTTGGTACAGAATCTAAAGGGGAGGGATGTCTTTTCATCAAGGCTACATTCTAGAAGCCTCAATTTTATCAAGCCCTGGATAGTGGTGGTGGGTAGCAACCCCAAAGAGAGCAGGTGTTTGCTTAAAGCCTACCACATTTTCCTAGCAGCTGTTTCCTCACTTCCCTGGCAGCATCAGAGCTGCATAAGTCAGCCCTGCCTTCCTCCTCCATAGCCACAGACATTATCTTCTTCATGCCAATTTTTGTGAGAGAAAAGTAGCTTTCCAAGGCAGTTTCTTCATTCTGCTAAAATTGATCCTATCTTTTACCCTTTCAATTATAGCAATTTAATTGGGAGGTCTTCACCATCAATCAGTCTGATAGGCCCATTGACTAATGCTGTTCTCTTCCACCTGTGTGAATGATTCAAAAGGAGGCTCTGTGTTGGGCCTCCTAAGCTTTAGTTTCTCAGCACAGAACCTACCCAGACTTACTTTAAAGCCATTCCTGTACACTGACATTGTCCCAATGATCATATGTGTAGTGTTTCAAAGAAGGCAATTTGGAAGGTGAAAGTGGATGCATTAAGCCTTATAAATGCAACTTTAACACAATCTCTAGGTGTACTGTAGGCCTCAAATTGGAGCAGAGTGTGCTGCCTCAGCAATAGGTAAACTTTTGCCTATTTTTTGAATTTTTAAAATATGTCATGGTATTATGACAAAATGGCTATCATGATGTTATATCCTGTCACAAGCATATTTCCCAAAAGACAATTCTGATTGCATTCAAAATACTACCAGTTCTGTGAGCATGGCTTGGTGGGCGTGGCTTTGTGGGCATAGCAGGGGAAGGATACTGCAAAATCTCCATTTCCACCCCACTCCAGGGGAAGGATACTGCAAAATGCCCATTCCCACCCCACTCTGGGACCAGCCAGAGGTGGTATTTGCCGGTTCTCTGAACTACTCAAAATTTCCGCTACTGGTTCTCCAGAACCTGTCAGAACCTGCTGGATTTCACCCCTGCATTCAGCCATTTGTTGTAACCCCCCCCCCCCCCCAGTGTACCCACTATCCCAAATAGTCCTATTGTTACTTTCTAAGAATGGCTCTGGGTCTACCTAAATTCAAGGCTCTCTTATAGATAAGGACACCATGGAATTAATTACTGTTTTCATTCTTTTTTAAAATGAAAATCATAGAGCAAAAAATTTAAATCAGGTGGGGTAGAATGTCTCTGGCAATCCCTGAAAATTGTATGTCCCTGTATCAAAGTAATATTTGCCCTTTAATGTATAAATAACACTTTCAGTGAGGAATACAGACACTTTAGCCTACACTGTACAGTTTTCTACAGTAGCTTCAACTGAACTCCTGCCCTGTAATGAATGTTGCTACCTTAACTAGGTACACATAGTATTCCCTGTTTAGATTCCAGAAACCTTGGAACTCTAGTCTCAGCTGAGATGCTATAAGTGAGCTGACTTTCCCAGTTAAAAAACTGCAACCATGCTCTGTTCTCGCAAAAGGAGGAAAAAGTAGGGAAATAGAGGAATGGTAGTTCCAAAAGTTTGGAGAAGGTCAGCCCTCTCATATGATTGTAGAGCCTTTTTCTACAGCTTTGCCAAATACTGGTTAGAGAGCTGAAGAAAAGGTAGAATCTTTTAGATTTAAATTGGCTGGCTTAAACAAAAGGCAGACAGAGGAGTAAGGGAGGTGGTGGGGAAGATCGGCTTCTTCCAGTTTACTGATTTATAAGGCAGGCAGTTGACTCAGGGGAGCAGTAGAACTGAGCAGCACACAAGGAGGCTAAATAATAGATAGCTCTTTTAATCACTATATGCGCAGTGAGAGATGACCTGCATTTCTATGTGTGGTTCCTCTTATCAGTTTTCATTTTTCCCTTAATTTTATTGCTTAATATGATCCTTGTTAGTGTTTCTTCTTAGCCATTTTCAATGGATCGAACTGGGAGTGCTCCAAGGTACCAAATCATATTAGAAGTGATCCTTTTCATTCCCCTATTGAGGAATTCCATACTCCCCATGAATGCCTGCATTCATTAAAGCTATTTTATATCCTTAAAGTGAAAACCTGACTTTTCTCCATTGGTGGTGGTGGTGTGAACTAGTGATTTTCGTATTATTTTGATTTTTTAAACTGGTGTTTTAAATTCTGACTTAGTATTTTCTGATACTTTTTGTGGGTTTCTTTATTTCTTTTTGGTACAAAATGGGATAGAAAATTTTTACATAATTTTTAATCAGCTATATCAGGGGTGTCAAACTCACGTTGTCACGGCATTGTCACGTGATGTATCGGGACTTTTTCCCCTTCACTAAACTGGGCGTGGTCAGCGTGTGACGCATCTGGCCCGCAGGCCGCCAGTTTAACTGCCCTGAGCTATATCATAGCTCATCAATACAATTTAGCAACAATAGCCAGTTTTTACCCACAAGTACTTACACCACATGTGCTTATATGCTTCTACATAAAACATGTGTATACATATCTTTGTACTAACATTTCCATATATGCTGATATATGAGATACCAAATCTAGAAAAAGGAATAGGATCTATGTTTTCCTAGGCAGAGGACTAAGCAAGATACAGTTCCAATCCCCTTGACAAGGGATTGGATAAAAAGACCGTGCCAAGGTAAAGGAAGCCCAAAGAAGCCATTCCAAATACATGGGGACAGTGTTCTTTCAGCTTTGCCCATGTTGTGTTTTTTTCTACAAAATCAGTAATACAAAACTGTTGGGAAAGGTCAGAGCAGAAAAGATTTGCACACCAGAGCTAGAAATCTTTCTGCTTTATTAAATTGCCAAAGACATAGATCTTTCAGTGGGAGTGGGATTACTTCTTTTTGTAATTGGCAAGAGCTAAAAATATATGGGGGGATGCAAAGCAAGCAAAAAGCTAATGTATTAAAGTAACTTCCACTACTACGTAGATATTCATTGTATATGCATAGACATGTAATATAAATGATTTAGCTTGCCTGATACATTTAAGCACATAAATTATGATCAAGTAATACTGCACATTAAATGAAATGGATCTATCCCCGAGACTATATATAATAGATTAATGCAAATCCTGTGCATATTATACATTTTAAACTTAGTAACTGATTAATAGGATTTTTTTTAAAAAAAAAATCAGTATCAGCTAAGCTCTTTGGAATTCTTCATACCACCCATTGTCCATTGGAGTTGGGCAGCCAATAAATTAAATAAAATCAATAATCATAAGATAAAGAAAATACACATGCATTGATGTACATAAGTGAAATGATGGTTTGTTTTTTTTAAACTATGGTGAATGTTGGTGCTGATCCTACTGCTCTTTTGGGTTAGAAGTACCTGGTCTGGACAGTGCAAGTATCTTGACAACTATTAGTTAAAAACAGAAAGTTGGAGAACAATCTAACTCTCTTGTGCTTTGGTGCTTTGGACTTTTGTAGCAGCACTTCGAACAAACTCATCTCTAAAATGATCTGATGAAAGTTTTTATGTTGTTTTCTTTGGAATATAGAAGTGGGGTTTTTTACTGGGATTTTTTTACTGAATTGACAAGCTATCCCCAGGTTTTTATTTCTTTGTAATTTTCCATCAAAATGCTAACTGGCTCTTTCTCTGGTTTCTTTCTTTTTCTCTTTTCTTTTCTTTCTTTTTTCTTTTTTCTTTTTTCTTTTTTCTTTTTTTGGAGATCAGTCAAGGTTGGTTAGATTCAGCCAATTATTTGAACTATAAAGATCAACAACAACAACAACAACAACAACAACAACAACAACAACAACAAAAACAGAAATCACAATCTGGATTACTGCAAGGAGCTGCAATCTTAAACATATGCTAGATACAACCCACTGCTTTTGCTAGATTAAATTATTTTAAGAACTCCACAAATATACTAGTAGTTTTATTTCTAATTATCCCAGTTTTCTGCATTTAAAAGGAAGCCCAATTCTGCATGCATTAAAATTGACAAGAAGCATTTGTATAATTTGAATAGTGATAGGGCTGAATGTTAATTGCTTCTATTGTCAGAGGTATTAGAGAAATTTGAAAATTAAATGCCTTGAAGAAAAGCTGCCTTTAGAAGCATTTGTCTTTTCTGTTGCACATCTTGAGATTAGAGTAAAAATAACAGTTTTGATCTAAGTCTGTTTGCTGTCCTTGAGAAGGTGACATTTGAAAAAAATCACAATATATCTTCATCAATATTTAAGACATTGACTAGCATTAGAGAAGAGTCATGAACTTGAAGTGCGGTGATCTTATAAACCTGAATATGGCTCATTGCTCTCAGATACCTTTAGTATCAAGCATGGCAGCAGCTTCTGTGTGTCTTTTTCTTCTTTCCTTGATTGTTCTTAAGCATGTCTTAGCTTGAAATTCCCTCCCTATCACCTTAAATGTTTCTGAGTTAGATGACCTGATGTTATAACGCAGGTGTGACTGACTTTCCCATGGCCTTCTGACTCAGAAGTTGAAGCCCCAAACAAGGATCAATGTCAGCAAGAAATGGCCAGGCTGTTGCCATTCTCAGAGAGACTTTGACAGAGACCTGCATGTTAGGGGCCTTGCAGATTTATATAAGTCTGAGGACTATAAAGTGCTAAGAGTATGGGGTTTACAGGCAGACATCCTTATCCTTACCTTCTGCATTTCTAACAACAACAAAACACACACACACACACACACACACACACACACACACCAACCAAGCAGAGGCAAATTGACATAGGAAAGGAAGTGTATTTTGTAGAAAATTAAAACAAAGGCAAACTTCACAGATATATGATGATGTTAGGCTGCTTTAAATTTAGTTGTCATTTTCTTTTTTAAATATTGCACTTTATATCAGCTCCTCCTCTCAGCAAATTGAGGTGCAAAGCACAACTTTCCTCAGTGCATTTTTTAAAAGTGACAAAAACTGACAAATCTGCCCCAACATTTCACATAAATAACACTTTCCCATCATCCCTAACTGTCATAGCTATTGAGTTGATAGAAACTGTAGGCCAACACACTTTCATGATACCAGGTTGATATGTGATGGATTGTAGCCCATAAAAGCTTGTGCTCTAATAAATGTATTATTCTGTAATGTGTGGCAAAGTTTTTTGTTGTCTTGCTACAATAGACCAACAAAGGTGTCCCAAATTAAAGATGCAGAAATTAAGCCTTTTTTTTATTATTTGATTTATATGTCGCCCTTCTCCGGAGACTCAGGGCGGCTTACAATGCGTTAAGCAATAGCCTTCATACTTTTGTATATTTATACAAAGTCAGCTTATTGCCCCCACAATCCGGGTCCTCATTTTACCTACCTTTGAAAGGATGGAAGGCTGAGTCAACCTTGAGCCTGGTGAGATTTGAACTTGCAGTAATTGCAGGCAGCTGATGTTAATAACAGTGCTTTAGTCTGCTGCGCCACAAGGGCCTTTAAAAATAATAGCTTACTTAGGGTTACCCAACTCAGAATTTACTAGATTTGTACGTTGTGTTAAATTTAATATTATTTGAATTTGGCTTTGCTTGTTGCTTGAGCTCAAGCATTGTAGGTTATCTCTTTGCATCTTCATCTCTACCAATAAAATTCAATATTCAATAAAATACAAATCATAGATTATTTTAGTGTATAAACCCAACTGTAACATTTTGCCTTTCTAGCTGGCAATCTAATGCCAGCTTTTATATGTGACTTTTATTATTCTCACATAGTAACCTCCTAAAATCCAAAGCTAGGATTTTTTTGGTGATAAATATGACTATCAAATTGAGTACATACAAACTTTTCCTTTAGTATTTAATATTAAATAAATAGGTATCCTCAGTGTTACTGTCAGAAATGCTTGCCTGGCTGAATTAGAACATTCTACCTGGGTGAATTAGAACATTTTCCTACTAAGCTCTATTTTGTCAAAGGGGAATGAAGACACCTTATTGCTACAACATTGCTACAACAGACTGGTCCATCAATAGTTGATATCTGAAATTAAAACTGATTTGCTGATTTAGTATGAATTTAGATCAGAATGGAAGAGGTTGGTGGTGTTTCAAAGGAAGGAGGTATTTGCCAAATTTAAATGCAGAAAATATACCTTTCTCTTTTCCCTTCAAACTGTTCTCATTTTGAGTAGCAAAGTGTAAAGCTGACTGCATGCTTACAGATAACCAAAGAACAATCCAATGCAGCATCCGGCAGCTAGAGAAGAGTGTGCTGTAGAACAAAGACATCTTGCCTGTTGCCAAAATGAAGGTTTTGCTTAGAATGGTCGGGGAGGGGGGGGGGGACAAAAGGGTTATCGGTGTTTCAGGAGGTTAATGGAATTAAGGTACTGCAGCATAGCATGCGCTGCTAGGGGACTGGCTTTATTTTCTCAGAGGGGCTTGCAATTTCGTGCTGCAGCTTGTGCTAAAAGGAGAAGCCGAAACAGCCCTTTGTCTGTTATACCTGCAGTGGGTGTTAAAGAGGCAGCCTTGCATAGCAGAGGGGACAAGAGGCAGCAACATAGGGAAATAGTGTACTATAGCTTTAAGCGTAGCTGTCAGGAGCCATCAGAGGAAAAGCAAGGGAATGAGGGGATGGCGAAGGAGGTACCAAGGGAAGGGTCTAATTTCTTCTCCGCCTTCCTTGCTTCATGTGGCTGCTTTCTGAGAGGTTGCGCCAGCACTGGGGAGCTTGTATGGAACATTTGTGCAGGAGTGTAGAGAGAACTTGAGAAAATGCTCCATGCCCCGTTGCAGAGAACAGGGAGGACACTCCGCTCAGTACACTTTTCCAGACCCAGCAGGTAAGGATGGGATGCAAGTGGGTCTTAGTTGCTTTGCTGTGGGAGGTCCAAGCTCCTTGTAAAAGAAACAGGCTCAGGGTGCCTCCGTTGGTGTCTTGACTGGTGCCAGCTGTGTGCTGCTCTGAGGGTGAAGTACAGGGTGCTAGAAATCCTCATCCATCTCATCGGCTGCTGTGATCTGGAGGGCTTTGCCTGAATTGTGTTTAAGGAGGAACAATGGCATGATTTGGTGACTGGGTGGGGGCTCCTGGATCACTCAAATGCCGTGAAAACCATTCGGAAGCATTAGCTCATTGGGCGTGTATGCTACAAACTTAAATTTCAAGCTTATAACTTCCAATCCTTTCCATCGCTCTCAAAGTGGTGTGAAAAATCTACAAAGGGAGTGATTTCCTCCTTACTGCCGATTCAAGGAAAGCTATTTCTCTCTTAGTAATTCCATAAAGTCCAAAGGAAAATACTCTAAACATTATCTAAAAATTTCAGCCAAAACTGTAGAGAAAGAAAACGTTATTGTTAAAATGACTGTGGTTTTTTTTTTCTTTGCTTTTTTACAAAATCTATTAGTTGCAGCATGCCATGTGCTGATATTGACTGTGGTCTGGAAAGTGACACCAGCATGCACACAGATGGGGAAGGGGCAGCTGGGGAGGCTTAGGGCATTTGACTGGCAGGGAGCCATGCAAGAGATGGATTCTTGCATTCTTCTGCTAACTGCAGCCAATTCACACAACCCTGTTTCCCTCCGTTGTATTCTCTCCCAGTCCTTGCAGTGTTAATGGACCGTTAGGGAACCTGCAGTCTCTCTCTCTCTTTCCTTTAGGCCACCTGCTTTACTTCCTCCCTTTCTTTTTGTGTGTTATGATTTGAAATGTACCCGCCTGGTGACTCCCTGCAGCCCATCCTCTGTGAAATGTGATCTTGCAGGAAGGAGAATGAAGGAAGGGGCGGAGGCCATGAGGGAAGGAATGGGAGTTGGACAGTTTGAATTTGTGGGGAGCAGCCTCTGGAGCACGTGCTTGTGCGAGACTGACTTGCTTGCCGGGGCTCACGAGCAGCAGAGCCGACATGAGCCAAGCAACATTCATGGATGGACAGCCTGAGAGCCTTTTTGTGAGAAGAAAGGCAATATCCTGTCTCAAATAGGTTACAGATGGAATTGCAGCTTGGTTCAAAGGTGGCTTTCCAGAGGTTTTACTAACTGGGGCATGTGAAGGTTCCTCCAATGACATGGGAAAGAAAACAATAAGCTTGGCAAGAAGGGACATTAGCATCCTTGCTTTATGGAATATTAACTCCTGAAAGATTCTGCTGCAGGTCTGAGGAGTTATTGGATTGCTTACTTAGCACTGATTCTTTGAAAACAAAAGGATTCTTCACCTCAGTTGAATTTTTAAAAGTTGTATTTAATCTTGTAACTTGCATCCCAGAGTGCATTATAATATTGTCCAGATATCTATAAAGGGAGGGATGTTCTGCATTGGGCTCCAATTTTTAAATTGGTGTGTTTTTCCTCCGTCACAGTATAACTTATTTTAAAAGTAACTCATATCTGTTTGGACAATGGCTGCAAAGTAATACATTTCTGTCTTGAAATACTTATTGGTCTCTGTGTAAATCTTACAGCCAGATGTTCATGTTCTTTCAGATTGACTGTATAGTTATATTTCATTCTGAAAGACAAGGAAACTACTCTGATTATAGTCATTCTTGGCTTGCTAAATAGCTACATTTTTTTTTCTTTCCACAAGGAAATGAGAGTCTACAGGAGGAAGTGGAAAATGGATACAAATTGGAATTCTTTGACCTGGATTTCCTTCTAAGAAAGAGAACTGAAGGTCCTCTGGGACCATCTCATTAATTTTTGATTCTGTTTTTTATTATTATTCACAGAAATTGAACATTACGTTTGAGTAATAAGAACTAAATTGTTTTCTTCTACTTTCCCTCATATCTCTCTCCCTCTCTCTCCCTCTCCCTCTCCCTCTCTCTCTCTCTCTCTCTCTCTCTCTCTCTCTCTCTCTCTCTCTCTCTCTCTCTCTCTTGCCATAGTCTGTTAGGAAAAACGAAGATGTAATAACCACATAATGCTTTATGGGCTGATAATTTGGAGTCTTCTCTCAGAAAGTAGTCTTAGGCCATCTTTTAGCCACATAACATCTCTGAAATAAATTTGGTTGAAAGAGAGTACTTTCCATAGCTAAGATGTGTTTATTAACACCTAATTCTTCGTAACACTGGAGAGGCTGTGCTTGAATGCCAATGCACTGCTTTGCATGCAGATACTGTATGTAGTTTGGTCTTTACCTTTCTCAGTGACAAAATTTGGGAGTGAGAAAAAGATCTATGAGCTGCGTTAAAAAGAATGATTCTTGGAATGATGCTTTGTGGCTTAATTTTTTGTCTTAAACAGCATTATGCTTTATACCCAATTACCTTTAAGCATGGCCATGGCCAAGAGATTTGCTGAAACAGCAAGAATTGTGCCTTCAGTATTTCTGAGTGAATAAGAACACAAGCATTTCCATACTGAATCAATCTACCTCAAGAGTGATGCATAAGAATCTTCAACACAGCAAGGCTAATCCTCTCCTTTGTTTTTTGTATCTGACCGTCAGAGATATACTGGTTTTGCAGATTGGATTTTTGCAGTTGAAGACTCTGCCTTCATTGGCATCTAATGCTATAATTAGAAAAGCACAGGGGCAGCTTATTTGGGGGCAAAACGATGAAAGTTTTTCTTTTATTTTTTTAACCTCTGTCATGAACAGGAATCAAACAGTTGTTTCATACTGGAATGGGAGCAAAAGAGTTGCTTGTTTTATGAAATTAATAAAATAATTAGAAAAAAAGTTGTTTTATCAAACAACAGCTGTGTGATCCCTGTTTTAGGGTTGTGAGCCTGTGCATCCCTAACTCCTGTCAAGGTTTTTATCTCCAGCTTCACTTTAAATGTTTTAATTCCAGAGACCCGAGGGATGAGGTGGGGCTGGAGAAGCCAATTGACTTATTGAAAAAGCAGTTGGAAAGACTGAGGGAAATAAGAAGTCATTTTCTCTGCAGTATGTGAGCATTTCGGTCATAATACGTACTGCCTGCCAGTGTTTTGACTGCCCTCTGGAGTGAATTTATTTTTATTTATTTATTCAGTTTCTATAGCCACCCAACCCAACCAAGTATCTCTGGGTGGCTTATAATTCTTAAATTATAAAACAATAAAAACATCCAAAAAATAAATAATTGCTTTGAATTGGTCTACAATGTAGAAACTGTGACCTGAATCTGTAGAAAAAAGATTTTAGATTTTTCTATATTTCTCTGATCACTGATGAATAATTACAGGTTTCTAACAGAGCTTGGAAAATTAGTAACTAATCATACTTATCCTGAACTGCATTGACATCAAAAGAGTTTATTTTAAATTGATGTGTGGAAGATCATAGCAGGAAAAGATAGGAATAAATGGATTGCTGAGTATCAGAAATACAGCAGCTGATATTTTTAGGCAGAGTTGAGAAAAATGAAAGGTTAAAAATATTGTATAATGGGCCTCAGAAGTTCGGGGAGTCCTCATAAAGAGACTGCCACATTTAGCAACCATTTGCAGTCATGAGAGTGATAAAAAGTAACTTTACTAACAATCCTCACATTTATGATAGTTGGATCATAAGCACAGTTGAAGTTTCCAATTGTTGGTTCCAATTGTGGTTCTCAAATGAGGACTACCTACCAATATATTATGCATGTGGGAAGAAGAAGAAGATAGAATGACGGTTGAGTAACCCAAAGGCCATGATTGTATACACTCTCATTGAGGCTAGTTTATTCTATTGTCCTGGCTGCATATCTTCTATCCCTGGAATTTGCTTTCTTTTTCACTTACAATCATTCAGGCTTCATTGGTTAGGTTCTGCGCAAGCCTGGCTTGCTTATTGATTAATAGTGCCCATTACTGTTGGATTAAAAGCCCCTTGTCCTTTACAAAGCCTTTAGCGAGCTTATTCCAGCTATTTCAGTTAAAAGGCCTTCCAGCCATAAACAGTATAGAGTTCTCAGATCTTTACTTTCTCTGTTTCTCAGGAAGTAGTGCTTTCCTGAAACAGCACTGACTATAGTGGCTTCTGCTACCATAAATGAACAATTATGCTGAAGAACAAAGAGTGGTAAGCTTAGATCAGTGCTCTCCAACTGCGGCCTGGATGGGTGTGGTTTTTTGTGTTGCCTGCATCCCACGGATGGGGCTTCACTTGTTTGTGGGGCCTGGTTTCTGGCATGCCCCGGCCCAGTGCGGGTCCACAGACCAGGGATTGGGGACCTCTGGCTTAAATGTTACTTTTCCTCACCAAGTCCAATTTATGTCTGAGTCTCATTCTTTAATTTAGCATCCCACCAATTGTTTTCTATTACTGCAGCCATGAGAAGTGAAGGCCAGACAATTTGAACTCATGCTATTTCTGCCATCTTTCTCTTGTGCCTGCCAATATAATATGACTTCTAATTTTACTTTACAGACTGTAATTTTCCACATTTCACTAAGAAGGCAATGGGCCTTCTTTCAAATGTCAAGCCTGGCATTGGAAGGTCCTCTAAGCCAGTCAAGGGCCCTGACCTTTGTTTCCCCTTCTAATTAGGGCATTATAGAAAGCACCCCAGCAAAATTAATCTGGAACAGCATCCCACAGAGATCCATATAATGTTCAAAAACACATAGAGAATATGATAGTGGCTAGGATCCTCAGGATGCTTTCTTTATTTCTTTGTTTCTTAGATTTATATCCCACCTTTCGCTCAGGGACTAAAGGTTGCATATAAAACACTCCCTTCTCTCATTTTTCCCTATGACAACAATCTTGAGCGATAGGTTGAGCTGAGAGAATATGTCTGGCAGAGGGTCACCCACTGAATTGCTATGGTCACCGTTGATTGTTGTTGGACTTGAACCTGAGTCCAATGCATTTTTGTTTAGTTTTAGTTTAAAACAAAAGCTGGGCTCCAAAGGTTTTCTCAATTTCCAGGTGCTTGCCTCACTCTTGATAAAAATGAATGAAAGAAAAATATTATACTGACCTTCCCCTCATCTAGAATCAATTCAAAATTCACTTGTCTCCCACCAGGACTTCCTTTTTTGGTCTTGTTGAACAGATTTTCTCTGTGAAAAAGAGGGAAGACTGTATCAAAGACCATCTAGCTTTGCCTTTGCATGGAGCTTCCAACCTCAAAAACCATGCAGAAGTCACTTTGGAAGTACTGATATGGAAATCCTACCTGAATAACAGAATTTCTGTTGTGAAGGTTTCCTATCAATAACCTTTCCTCTGAGAAGAATAGGATGGTGATAATAAAAATTATGGAAAGAATAAGCAGGCCACCTTTCCCTGTGGAAAACCCTTCTGGCTTCATTGCAAACTGCAGGCAATTATTGGAAAAACTTCCAGGTTTTTTTGTTTTGTTTTGTTTTGTTTTGTTTTGTTTTGTTTTGTTTTGTTTTGAGAATTCTTGGAAATATCAAACCATTGCAAAGCATGTCCAAGAACTTTGCCCAACACTAATTTTCAATTCAATTTCTAAACTATTTCCATTTTAATGCCAAGACAAGCTGGAGCCAGTACTTAATCATTCCTAGTTATTCTAGCTCAGTGTTTCTCAACCGCAGCAGCTTTAAAATGATAGGTGGACTTCAACTCCCAGAATTCCCTAGCCAACACCTTAAACCTAAAACCTGTGGTTCCAGTCCAAATGGTAACTTAGCCTGGCAGCGGTATGCAACTTTCTTCCTCATTTATTTACAATCTCTGGGCTATAAGCTAGCAAGGGTCACATGCAAACAGCTCACACTTTCAACAGATATCATAAATGGATGCTGACAGGTAGATGAGATGTATTTTGGCATCAGCTATATGTCTCACACAACTTTAACATTCCAAATCGGAAAAGTGTCTTCCCTTTAGCCCAAATTAATGCTATTTCTTCAGCACTTCTGGCTGGAAGATAGAAAAAGATACCACATCTATTATGGGTATGTCCCTATGACTCAAGAAGGTCAGAACTATTGAAGGTGTTCTTCTGTATTGCCAGTTTTATACAGAAAATCAAAATACTCTCATTACACCACTCCACTAACATAATATGATTCACCAGTCAACATCATAAGCAATTTCTATTTTTTAACATCGACCCTGAAATAATACACAAGATAGCCAGGTTTTGCATGCAAAATCAGAAAAAGAACAAGAGCAACTAGAAGGCCATATCCTGAAGATGAAACTCAAATACTTTGGCCACCTAATGAGAAGGAAGGACTCATTGGAGAAGAGCCTAATGCTGGGAACGATTGAGGGCAAAAGAAGAAGGGGACGACAGAGAATGAGGTGGCTGGATGGAGTCACTGAAGCAGTCGGTGTGAGTTTAAATGGACTCCGGGGGATGGTAGAGGACAGGAAGGCCTGGAGGAACGTTGTCCATGGGATCACGATGGGTCAGATATGACTTCGTGACTAACAACAACAACAAAAACCTGCCTGAGTATAGATAGCCAAAAATGGCTCAGGCTTTTAACTTCTTGAGGGTATGTATGCTTTGGTGTGTACAAGCTATGTCAGCTATTATATTATATTCCTCTCAGATTTGACAGCTGTCTATAAACAAACTTTGGATAATGCTATTGTTCTATCTATCCTTTTTTGTATTTGTGTTTTATGTTGCTATTTTAAAGTAATATTACCTGGATTGCTAATTTTAATCTCTTCTTTCTTTCGTCACATATGTGTAGTTTAGCATTTTTGATATAATTTTTTAATCAAAATTCTTTACTGTATGTGCTTTTCCTAATTACCTTAATATTGCTAGATTGGTTTTGGATATTTAAATACCAATTTTCTTGTGCTGGTTAAAGTGTGTTGGAAGCCAGGCAATAGTGTAGATTCACTCCTTTTGTTTTAAATTAAAGAGGAAAGAAAAAATATTGGGAACTTTGTAGCAATAGTTGTAAATGGATTTCTTATTTCTGCCTCTCCTATGCATGCATGCCTACCTCTCCTATGCATCTGGTTTGATGATTTGTCCACCTGAAGGAAACATTGGGCTCTTCCCTACATTATGTGAGGCTTGACTTCATAATGACTGAGCCACAATAGCTTGAGTTGCTGCCTTTCTGTTGCTCAAGTTTGTAATTGACAATAATATATCCGAATGTCTATGTACACTTGAGTGAAGAAGAATTTCCTTTTTGTGTACAAACATCTCCATCTGCAGAAGCACTTTATTATTGGCATTACAAAATTATATTTCCTATGCTAACCTCTTGCTTGTTAGTCTAGTGGCTATGGCATGAACCTCTCACACCACCACCACAAGCTCACCATTTGGTTTCAGCCCATGGTTCCACAGTTACCATGTATGGTCAGCCCTGAGTCAGAGAGGTTAATAGTTCTTGTTCCCCATTCCATGAAGAAAAGCCAATTGGACTGGCAAGTTAATTTTATTTTAACATGGAAATGGAATCCCAAAGGTGCTTTTTCAAGAGGCAACTGGACTTTCTGGTTTTTCTTTGAAGACGTTTTGAGCTTCTTCTTCCAGAGCTGAAGAAGCTTTTTGGATGTGAAGTGAAAGGTCTTCAACAAAAAAGAGAGGGAGGGAGGGAGGGAGAGGGAGGGAGGGAGGGAGAGGGAGGGGGGGGAGGGAGGGAGGGAGAGGGAGAGAGAGAGAGACCAGTTGCCTCTTGAAAAAGCACCTTTGGGACAACCATGACCTGGATGACTGAGAATCTGCATAGACATGTATAGCGGCCTTCATCTTATCTGAAGTTTAGCAGACAGTTGTACAGGGACCCAAGTCAAAAGAGTATGGTGTACACCAGTCTGTCTTGTAACAAAGAAGAAGTGCTGGGAATTCTGTCCTAGGGACCCCAGTAATTGCCTTATTTTAATTAATGGTAAGGATGGTGCTATACTGGCCCAATTTTGTTACTTTATTGAAGATATTAGATAAAGTATTTTTATGACCGATATACACATATAATGTATAATTATATCTTATTATAATATAATAACTTACGCAGGTAATCCGTGACTTGCAACCGCAATTGAGCCCAAAATTTATGTTGCTAAGTAAGAAATTTGTTAAGTGAGTTTTCCGTCTTTTCTTGCCATATTTGGTAAGTGAATCACTTCAGTTGTTAAATTAGTAGCAGGGTTATTAAGTGAACCTGGCTTTCCCATTGACTTTACTTGACAGAAGGTCACAAAAGGTGATCACATGACCTTGAGACACTGCAACCATCATAAATATGAACCAGTTGTCAAGCATCTGAATGTAAATCACATGACCATGGGGATGTTGTAATGGTCATTTGTGTGAAAAAATGGTCATAAGTCACTTTTTCAGTGCCATTCGAACAATCATTAAATGAACTGTTGTAAGTGAAGGACAACCTGTACTACTTTTGTGTATAAATTTGTCAAGGAGTAAAGAATGTTACTGGGGCATTGATAATATTTTGCTTTAAATACACCGATGAATGCAATATCTAGCTAGTTTCTCCACCTTGCTGCCATTTTCTAATTGTCTTCAGTGTATACTTGTTACTTGAAAAAAAATTAAGTTAATTGGAAATAGCACTATATTGGGTCCAGAAATTTTCAGCTATCACATGAAACTGCAGAATGATATCAGGAGAAACCAAGTGAGGTTCCTCATTTGAATATAAAAGATTACACCCACGAATTTTGTCTAGAGTGAATGTGTGTTTTACTCCCAGTAGATTTATAGAAGGCAAATGCTAACAAAAATGAAATCCAGTTAGATTTTTTTTTCTTTTTAATGAATTTTTAAACAGCTTTGAAGTTCTTTCTCCTTTGTTTCCTTTATTGGTAAAATGTTATTTGCATTTACAACAATGGAGGATTCTTTGCAGAAACTATTTATGTTCAGCAGTGGTTTCCAGAAGGAACATGAGACTATTCAAGATGGCTATGTCCCCAAACTGATTAGTTCAGATTATTAATACAAAATTCCCATGGCTGGGATTAAATCCAAAATCTGTCCTGAAAGTCAGTTGGTTAAACAGAGCAGCTTTGCACCAAACTATCATATAACTATTCATATTTTACTCTAGTAATCATTGTTCAACGCTATTTTCCAGTTTCATTTGAGGTAGCTGAATATTTTTCAGGATGAACCAACTAACTAAATAAATAGGAAGTCTAATGAGTTAATGTCAGGGATACATGAGTGTCTGCAGTACTAATACAAATTACAGATTTGTTTCTTTTGTGAAGGTTGTCATGAAAAATGTGATGTCATCCTAGAGTCTAAAGATGCCCTGGATGGACATACTTTGGCCTGTTGCCCATCTTTTGGTAACTTTAAGATCCAATTAGTGTTGCACACCACAATTCAGTTCTGCATTCATATTCTGTGCTAATCATAATGTTTCTTGGTTTGGATTTATTGTAATATGGTAATGCAACCATTTTGTTGGATTAACCATTATGTTGGTTTAAAAGTGTGAATCTTTTATAAACCATAGTTAAAAGAGCCTTACACAATGTATAAATTCAATCTTGGAATCCTTATACTTGGTCTCTAAAGGATGGTCATCATTCTATACAGTCCTGTCTGTCATATTAGGTAAACTGATCAAAGTATGATTATTCCATGTAACAATTTATTTATGGAATCAGATTTCACATCCAGCAAATGTTTGTGCCATGTCTATTTATGAAGTGTGAAGAAGGTGCATGGTGGCAAAATGGTTAGAATGCAATATTGCAGGGCTAACTCTGCCTATTGTCAGGAGTTCAATCCTGATTTACTCAAGGTTGATTCAACCTTCCATCCTTCCGAGGTCAGTAAAACGAGGATCCATATTGTTGGTGGCAATATGCTGACATTTGTAAACCGCTCAGAGGGTGCTGTAAAGCACTATGGAGCAGTATATAAGTCTATTGCTAAAAGGAGGCCTCTGCGCTTCAATGTACCCAATGGTGCTGTTAGGATACTGAATTTTGTAAAGTGAAAGAAAAATAGAAGATCCTTTGACTTCCTTGCAAAACTTGAATAAGTGCAATCTCCACCATGAGATTTTTTCAGAAAAATGTTTCACTTGAGACATTCCATCTTTCATATTTTTATATTCAGCAAATCTCCGGAGCTTGCTCTTTTGTCTTCTTTGTTCTTGATGGTTAGGGTTTTATTTTTTCTGGCCATTTAAAACTGATTTTTAATTTATTTTCTGTTGTTGTTTTTACTGTACAGTATCTGCTTTTAAAATATGTTTTCAGTTGA
Source organism: Pituophis catenifer annectens (assembly GCF_029215685.1). Lineage (NCBI taxonomy): Eukaryota > Metazoa > Chordata > Lepidosauria > Squamata > Colubridae > Pituophis > Pituophis catenifer. Next base: position 179,545,752 of record NW_027256883.1, on the reverse strand, counting down.
CGTTGTCAACTGGTTCTTTTTTCAGTTTATTGTTATTACTTGTTAGCTGTCCATGGAGTAGAAATATAAGGTATAAGGTATATTTTTAAGATAAATTAAATTAAATTAAAAACAGATTTGATCTGTTCTAAATTTACATGGACTGTGTAATGTGTCCTTTTTTTGGGAGGTGGGGTTAAGCCGCCATGAGAATTATATTTAGGATTAACATAAGGAAAGATACAGGGCCACATATCAAGTCTTGGCTTTTTCTAATTCCTTAGCCATCTGGATTCACTCAGCACAGGAAAAAGAAATCCTTACGGTCATATTAAATAAAATGTGATGCCCCTGAGTCTGCATTTCCCATCCACAGGACCCGATAGCTAAGAAGACAAGAATAACACACAAGTACAATAGATGGTCATATTGATAAAATGTCCCCAGCCTTCTAGAAAATCTTATATTTAGCATTTTCCCCTTTCTGTGAAAGAGGTTTTGGGATTTTGTTGTTTTGCTTTGCTTTGTTTTTGTTAAATGAAAACTGTACTGTATCAAATCCTGCATGTTTATGCAAATTGTAGAAAGCTTTAGGGAGTTAAGAGGTTTTACCAAAGACCTAACAATTCACCATGTCTAAACATAGATTCCTCGCAGCAATGGAGGTTAATCTTTGGAGTTCTTGCCACTCAGGAAATTAGTTCTCACATCCCCCTTTGCTTGCTCTCACCCATAAACTCTTTTTTTCATGAGGTTCCTCTCTCCTTGCAGCCACGGGATTTGTTGGCTAGATTAACTTGGCTTATTTAGAACTGCTTCAAACTACAGACATGTAATGAGTAGACGGCTGACTCCCCCTCATTGGAGTGATTGTGAGGTCAAATGAAGGATGCAAACAAGACAGAAAAGGAGTTTTGTACTCCATGATGAGTTGCCAAAATAACTTGAGTGCTTGTTAAGAGCCACATCTTGTCTTTAGAATCCTAGTTAGTACCTCTGGCTTTCAACCTGCCAAACCTTTTGATCCTTCTCAATTCACTGCCTTGTATGCAACCCTCCAGAATTTGATGTGGTGCTTAAAACAAATTTTCTCAATGTTGTTATGTTCAGGAGCATCAATGAGTCAATTTAAATAGAGTTTAAGCACAAACCACAGTTATGTATGGCTTAAGGCCAGGCATAACTACTGCAAACTCTAATGAATTTCAGCCCCTTACAGAGATGAGATGTCATCTTAGTCTGAATGCTTTCAGCTGTTGGAGATGATACATAGATTTCCTTTAGTGCAGATCACAGCAAAAAGGAGCCTTCATTTTTTGAAGGCATCTGTAGGGAACAGAAATTAGAGAACCATTGTCCATCCTTCTAAATAAATAACTGCCAATCCCTTGTTTTACCACCCATGGTTAACCTAATCTTTTATCTCCTCTCCCATTTTCCTTTCTGATTTCAGTTTGGTCTCTAAGAGAAAAGGACTTGCATTTTGCTCCTTGGATCAGTTTTGGACACTGAGAGATAGCCATATTAAACCTTTGTTTTCTTAATCTTCATTAAATTTCTGAAGAGAATCAGTCCCTGAAAGCATAAAAATATTTTCAGTTGAGTCCAGTTTTTTACCTTGTTTAGGCTAATATTCTCAATGTAATTCCATATTCAATAAGATTGTGGATAATATATTCTTAGTTTTTCCCATGTTATATTGTAGTTTGTGCATAAATAAGAATTATATATCCCTTTTCCATCTAAAAGAAAATGTTTATTTTTAAAAAGTGGAGGGGGAACTATTTTGTATCAGAATGTGCTGTGATAATTCCATTTTGATGGTGATGAACAATGACTAGAATGCATGTGTGAAAGCAGCAGGTGAGTTGCTGGTTTCACAGACACCTGAAACTACCTTACTAAATTCTGGTCCCAAAGAAGCTCAATCTAGTTAAGAAAATAAACAGCTTTCAGAGCCCTCAGAAGAAGAAATAGCAAATAGAAATGATTTCTTTTGTGGCAGTCAGTCAGTTGTACCACTAAGATAAAGCATCCCTATTATTCCTGAATGCTTTTTAAATATACTGTAAATAGCATTACATGGCATAAATAGTGACTCTACTAATATCTATAGAGTCAATATATAACAGTATTTTTCAGCTGGCTAGAGAATTCTAAACTTGGAATCCACACATCTTAAAGTTGCCTAGTTTGAAAAACACTGATTTATAAGACCTATAATTATTAAAATGAGTGTAAATTATATGTTAGAATTAATTGTAAACATGAGCTACAAAGTTTGTATTGACTGATCTCCACTTTTGTGGACGTCACTGGAAATCTAACACCTAACAAGTCTGGTCCCAAGACACGCAAAGCTAATTCCTGTTTTAAGCAACAGCTAGCTGGTCTTTTGAACCACAAAGGCATATTTTTGTTCTGTCCTTTTCACCCCGTTTTGTAACCTCTACCGCCACTGTCTTTCTTTGCTCCAAACAAGCTGAGTTTGAAAACAAGGACCTTCACAAACTGGAAGACTTGTTAGTGTTGGTGATTTTCCCAGTGGACAGAGGGTCATCCCCTCCATATGTTCATGCAGTTGTTGGTTCAGATACAGATAGTATACTGTTCAACTGACTATCCAAGCTGGCTGCCTGACAGCCCCACTTTTTATCTGACTATGGTGAGGGAGAGTGCATAACAACATAGATCATCAAATGATATGACTTCTCTCCCTCCAGAACCAGCACATACTACATCACAGCCAAATGGAGGATGAAATTATCTTAATATATTTTGGGTTATTTTATTTGTTGTTTTAATTTAAAGGGGATGGATTTTATATAGTCAGACTTGCTTCTTCTGATATCTCTTTCATCAAAAGAATAGAGTTTTCTCAGCTGTCCTACGTACCTATTAGGTACTAAACAAGAGATTTAAACATTTGGAAATATGATGTTACCTAGTAGTAATATTTAGCACCTTTTTGTTTATTTTTTATACTAGGAGAATATTATTCTGATTATACTGAAAGAATGTGTGTGTGCGTTCCTCAATTATTCATAAGGCTATTCAGAGCAACTTCTAGCATATCAGACATGTACAGTATAGGAATATACTATAAATGGAAATTACTGTTTAGGACTAGGACTGTAGAACTAATATAATCCTGATTTTTTTTCCTCATTGTTGAGTATTAACCCTGGAGCTTTGTTAAGCAACATCCAGTGTTGCTTAACCAGGGTTTCAACCAGGGTTGCTAGGTGTGTCATGTATTTTACTTTAGTGGCTACATGACTACATCTATTTTTGGGAGCCAGAAGCTGTGGTTTGGCATTCCCTTCCGTCTCTAACTTCCTAAATTGGCCTGCAGCCATGGGATTTCTCATGGCATTGTTTGACATTGTTCCTCACATTAAAGTACTAAAGAGGGAATAACTTGTAGTTTATGATCTTCTTTTCCTTATCCTTTACTATTCAGGAAAATTGTGCTCAAATCCCTCTATCATTTTTATGCCCAATACCTCTTCTAGACTTGTTAAAATGTTTTCCGGGCTATTATTGACCTAGTGAAGCAGTGACCTGAAAACAGGCGCTGCTTATTCTGTTGGAAGGAGTTTATTCCATGGGTTGCTGTGAAGATGGACTTTGGGCATAAGTGGTAGCTACCATTCTAGCCTAAAGCTTTAGATCAATGCAGTGACTGAGCAGCATTCTTTACTTGAGGTGACTTGATTGACAGCTTAAAAGATGGGCTTTTACACATGGTCTGCTAGGGTATTATCAACAAGATTCTCTTCCATTAATTACATTACAGAAGCTAAAGTATGAGAAAACCACAGAGCCAATTTGACAAAAGTTCCTAGATCAAGTTTTGTTGAAAGTCCTTCCTGCCACTATATATTAAGTATTAAGAGTTTCTTTATAATCATGTATTCATGTGTTTTAGGACTAACACCTGGTTTTGTTAAGAGATTATGAGCTGTGTTGTACAACCCAGTGTAATACAAAACAGAATATATAATAAAAGTGTGAGGAAGGGCTCAAATCTGTCATTTATTAAGTATTTTTTTTAAAAAAAAACACAACTATTTGTTTATTGATTGATTCATGAACTCCTAAATTCTTACAGCTAGGGTAGTATGTATGTATGTATGTATGTATGTATGTATGTATGTATGTATGTATGTATGTAGTATTCAGAACAAGACTAAAACAAAACAAGAACAAAAGGGAGCTCTACAGTCACCCTGTCCTGGGTCCCAAGAGAACAACCAGGTGTAAAGTAGTCTTCTGAATGTCCTAAGGGTAGGCCACACCAATTTCTGGAAGAAAAGGACAGGAATTGCAGGAGAGTAGAAGTGTTTGTTGCATCCTGCAAGATGACATTGTTTAATTGATGGGCACATTGACCCACCCAGCTGAATAAAACTCAAATAATCAAAAATAATTATTGCAAAAAATTATTTATAGATAAGTCACTTCATAAATTATAAATGAAAAAAAGTTAAAATCCTTGATATATAATATTAAATCGTTTTTATGGTAGGGTCTATAACTCTGAGAATAAAGCTTTAAAAATTGGGATAGAGTAAATTTGCCCAGCTATGTAATTTAGCAATGATGCCTGTTAGAGCAGCAGTCCCTAACCTTTCTGGCTATATGGATCAGCAGCAGCAGTGGCGGCAGGAAGTAGGGACGGTTTTGTATGTGCAGCCTAGGTCCCACACATGTGCAAATGAAGCTTTGCAAGCTCGCCAGCCACTTGCACGGACTGGTTCCCAATGGGCCACCACCTGGTACCATTCTCTGGCTGGAGGTTGGGGAACACTGTGTTAGAGAGCTACAGAACATATAGAACATGTCAGACCTTATTTTGGCTAGGGATGATATCCCTAGGATTTTTTTTCATGATAATCTGGATTAAAGGAGGCCTACAGATTGTTTAATTTTCAGAATGTACCCCTTATTTTCTATACTGAGTATTTATTAGAATACTGACTTCATTTGACTATAAAGCATGAAAGAACTTACAAGTAAATGAAATCTATTGCTGTGTCTACCACTTCAGTCCTAGTCCCTACTGCTCAGCTGTTTTAACTCACTGCATTATAATCATGAGCAAGACTCATTTGTTGCCTGAGGAAGAGAGTCAAAGTGGCATCTAGGGATAAGTCCTTGCAAATAAGCATGAATATTTTGAACTACAATTGGACGGCTCAGTTAACGATTAAAAGATGAAGCTTTATTCAGGTCCCGGTTTTCATCTCTTCCAATGTGAATAAACATTTATTTCACGGATGTTGACAACAGTTTCTAATCTATGATCAATTTAAAATCTATGATTTTAAAAAATCTACACCAGTTTATATTTAAGCACAACCTACAGCTAGTACTGTATTCTCAATTATTTTAGGCATAATTTATGCAGACAGTTTTATTCACAGTTTGATAACATTTTTGCACAGGAAGCTTTGGGGAAGTGTGAAATCTTCCCAAATAAAAATATGCATGTTAATCCAGTTTGCATCAGATGTTGAAAGATTAGGTTGTGCCAACTTCCCTGGCTGAAACCCCATTCCAAAATAAGGTCAGACAGAAGCAGGAATGATCTGATAACTACAAGAGAAACACAGAAAGATCTATGGAACAATAATCTTTTTTATTATTATTATTTTGTATAAAGCAGAAGTGCCATGTTAAGGAGATGTTATTCCAGCTAGTCCTCTCACCATCACATGTTATGTTTCTGGAGGACAAATTCTGTAGCAAAATATTTATAGCCAATTCCCCAGTTACTCTTGGACTATTTTTTTTTAATCCTTGGGAAAAAACGTAAAAAACAAAATAGGTTTGTATAGTTGGAATCTGTGAGTGAAGAGAAAGGTTGAATTCTTAGCCAAATGGGTTTGTTTGATATTTTATTCTGTACTATCCATGAATTGTTAAAAGTTATTTCGACTCTCTCCCCTCCCCCTATGTCAGCTATGGTTGCATATGTCTGTTTAAATTTTGAAACACAATGTTTATAGCAATAGCTAAGTGAACTACAAATTATTGGTACAGCTTCCCCCAGGGCACAGATACAGTCAGTTATGGGCAATTCTTTATCTACTGAATTTCTGTCTGACCTAGAGCTTCTAAGTAGTGTTGTATGATGTAGCTGAACCAGTTGCCTATTATCTCAGAGAAAATTGCCCTATGCACTTTGAGCACACAGATGCCCTAGTCAATCAGAAATGACCATCTTTGATGGCTTCCAAGCTGCCATATGTCTGATAGATTATCACTTCCTGTTCCTTTTTAAATTGTTAAAGCAAAACAATATTTTATCAATTTTGCACTTGCCTAATCAGTGTTGGCATTTCTATCAATAGAATTAGAGGCTTACTCACTCCTCATCCTCCTTCTCCCAACTTCTACCCACTACGTGATTGGAGAGAGGGAAGTAAAATTAATCTAGAATGACCCCCATTTTTACAGTGATATTTTAGGACCTCAACTTTATGCCAACAGTTGGACAAAAGAGTTAAACCTCTGTTAATCCTTTTATCCTTATTGGCATAATACAGCTCAACAGAAGAATCCCCATTAACACACCCAAGACATTTTTGTGATGATTCTGTATAATGCAAATTTGATTCACTAATAATAATCAATGTACATAAAGCATATATTTTAACTGAACACATTTAAGACTAAATCATGGTGAAAAATGGTAGTTATTAGTTTCTAAGAGTGGGATATGCACCAATTTGAGAAGCTACCTCTATTTTCATGCAGTTCCCAAATCACAAGTTGAGTTCATATTACAAGGGTGTGAAACTGGTGGCCCACAGGCTGGATGCGTCACGCACAGGCCACTCCCACCTCAGTTTCACAAAGGCAAAAAAATGTCGCAATATATCACATGACATCATGACATGGCAAATTTGACATCCATGATATATTACATTAAAGTTAAGTCTGTTTAACCATGTTTTGTTGAATAAGCCTTAATGGCTATTTCTTACAAAATATTTAGCTAAAAACCTTAGTTTATACAGTACAACTATGTTAACAGATTAAATTAAGCTATAGTTTTACTTCATAACTAAAAGTTAAAACTAAGCAAAACTAATTACAGTTTATATCTATCCTGTCATCATGCAAATGACATAATCTACGTCATTTGCATCAAGGTGTACTTTTTGGATTGTAATGGAAATAGACACATGATATAAAATGATGCAAATACAATCAGAATCTCATCTATTGCATTCGAAGTCCAATGTATTAAGGACTGCTAAGTCAAGGTTTCACTGTAAAATAAAATTGAATCAGTAAATTTTATTTCCCATAAACAAGGTAATTAGTGGACTTTATTGAGCATGTTATATGACAGTAAATTTCAAAAACATCTGGAACAACATTTTACCACGCTTGTTCTTTGTAAATGGTGGGATTGTTTTCCTTTTGTTCTGTTTGTAAGTTGTTTGCTAATTTAAAAAAAAATGAAAACAAATCATTACACTGTCTCCTGATTTAGAAATATCCTCCCAGCCTTAAGCATTCACCATCTGTTGAATGGTTGAACAGAGAGCTGAACATAATGATTGAGAAGTGCAATTCAAAATTGTTCGTGAAGATATTTGGACGTGTGATAGTTTCATTCATACATAAAAAGTGTGCTGTCTAAGGTGATCAGGTTGTTGTTTTTTTCTCTCAATATTGTATGTTAAATATAGACCCATAACCAAGTAATTAACCCTTTTGATAATTAGCCCTTTTCATACAGGACACATGGACATGTTTGGAAAGCTTGCCTTTTTAAAGAGAAGCTCAGACATGGGTAGTTATTTGAATGCATCTGGGCTAATCAGCTTGGAGTTTAATGTGTAAAACACCAGAAGAGATGAATGAAGCCTTTTAGTGAGATAAACAAACAGACACATTGCTTTTCCTTCCCCCCAAGCACCTGCTCCTGTCAGCCTCTCTGAGCTGGAAAGAAGCTTCTTCCTGTTCAGGGTATTCATGAACTCCTTGTCCCATGCGGAAAGATTGGCAATAGTTCCTCATCATCTTCCTCCCACTTGCCATTCCTCATCTTTAGATAGGATTTCTCAATGTTTTCCATCTGCATTAGTGATTAAATTGCAATGATAATCATTGCAATGTAATCAAACCAGATTAAATTTGCCTTATTACTTTGTGTGTGTGTGTAGACACACACACACACACACACACACACACACACACACACACACACACACAGCATGAGTTGGCATTTGAATAATCTTTGCGCCTCCTAGATGAACAGTGGAAATAATGGAAACTAGCAAGCCACTTAGCATTGTTTGGCCTACCTTAGTTAGCTAAATTAATAAAGGAATGCTAAGGTCCAATGAATCTATAAATAAAGTAGTCTGGAATGGCCTTCCTTAGTGTCATGCCTTCCAGATGTGTTGGACTAATTCCTATAATCCCAACTCATTATAATATTTGGCGGCTGGGAATGATTGGAACTGAAATCCAATATTCGTGAAAGGACCAGGTGAAGCACAGCTGATCCAGAGCACGAGCTCTTTGGCCTGGGACATTCAATATCTTTGGCAACTTTTTCTTTGGACTAATTACTAAGATTTGGCTCATACTGGGTGATTTTAATTAAACTAAACAGTTATAGTCCAATATAACTTACCACTTTAGTCCAATATAGTCTAATATATATTGGACCACTATAGTCCAATATAAAATTACCACTTTATCTTTGCTTTTATTTTAGGAAGTAGGATGGAACATCCTGTTTGTAGATCAATTTATTATTTTGCAATTGTTAGTTGTTACTCCTTGTTTTCTCTTCCAGGACATTATTGAGTGGGGCAGATGCATTTGATTATATAGCAGTACCTCTGTGCTAAATGTTGCTAATCATTTATCTTTTTTCTGACTTACAGTTGGGATGAAAGTAGTTCCATCAGCAGTGGCCTCAGTGATGCCTCAGACAATCTCAGTTCAGAAGAATTCAATGCTAGTTCTTCGCTCAATTCCCTGCCTTCCACCCCCACGGCTTCCCGTAGGAACTCTGCCATAGCGGTAGGTAGACCAAAAATTATGGGGCGGGCTGGCTGGCTGGCTGGCTGGCTGCCTGCCTGCCTAACTATCTATCTATCTATCTATCTATCTATCTATCTATCTATCTATCTATCTATCTATCTATCTATCTTCTTAACCATCTGCCTCACAAAAGGGCTTTTGAAAGTACTTTTGAAAAGCAACATTATGTTGTTCCAATGATTTTCATGAATAAAGTCCTATAAAACCATCTTCATTCTTTCAGCTAAAATTGTTGTAAATACTTTAAAATCATTATTCAATAATGATATCAAGTAATGGTACTTGAAGGTACTTTTGGTGAAGTCAAGTCGAGCTTCTTTAGATATTACTGCTGTATTGGCCTACATCCAACTATGTGGTATGTTTCTAGTTTGCAAAATAGAATTCATAGAGTTTTGCAATAATTGTAATGATTCATATTCAAAATGTTTATAATAAGAAGCTGGTAAACTGCCTGGTCTTTCCCAATTTTGCCCTTTTTTATAGCTTCACAAAATTCCTTATTGTAATATGTCAATTGTTAATTGTTTCTGTTTTTCTGGGATCTTTGATAAATTTTGTTTCTTCAAATATTCACCACTCTTTGCCAGGGGAATTTCTTCTCCTTTATATAATTTGAAGCAGTATTAATTAGTACTATTGTATCTTTCGATTATCTGTTGTTATTACAGTATTTCCATTTTCTAACTTCAATACCATTTCCCCTTTTTTTCTTTCCTCACAGTATACATTTTCTTGGCTTATTTGCAAATTATTTGCAAAATCATTTTTTCCCCCAGAATTCATTGTTCTTTAATTTCTTTCATTGTTACTGTTAACATAGCTGCCATTGAAAAAGTTTAATTTGTTGTGAAATAATTTTGGGGGGGATTTTTTTAAAAATTATTCTTTCATCTGTGCATCTTTTCTTAAAATACTGGATTGGATCTAAATCTAATTACAGTTACAATAGTTGCATTAAAATCATTAAGATTAATATTAATCATGCATGATGTAGGCCACACTGACCATTCTGTCTACATTCATCTAATTTGTTGTGTTGCCTATTGTGATGGATAAGAACATAAATCTGGCAAATACTAAGTGCTTGCTCTGAATTCTGTCTTACAATGCATGAGGGGCCTATATGCCTTTCAAAACAAGACCTCTGCAGACCTCTCTTCTTCAAATCAGTGCTTTCAAAGGCTTTAGAGGCTTTGATGGTATAAAGGCTGCAGCTGAGCAGTGAAATATGTGCTTTAAATGCAGGCAATCTCCTGGCATGCCCACTGTGAAGAGGATTATTTAGAAATATAGGAGCAAGGGCCCATGACTTATTGCCACCAAGTCACAATATTTCTGAACCAGACAGATGAGTGTGTAAACTTGGGGAGTATCACAGAAGGAAAGACTGAAATGTCCATTTGACACTTTTTTCTGCCCTGCAGCTACGCACAGATTCTGAGAAACGGTCATTGGCAGAGAGTGGGCTGAACTGGTATGGTGAACCAGAGGAGAAGACCCAGAAGAAGATGGATTATGACAGTGGGAGCCTGAAAATGGAGCACAGTTCCTCCAAGTGGCGTCGGGAACGTTCTGAAAGCTGTGATGAAGCTCCTGCGAAAGGTGGGGAGCTGAAAAAGCCTGTTAGTTTGGGCCCACCAGGATCCTTGAAGAAGGGCAAGACACCACCTGTGGCAGTGACCTCCCCCATTACTCACACAGCCCAGACTCTGAAAGTGGCAGGTGAGATTGTCATTGAAATTATACTGTTACACTTTTTATTTGCTTCCCAGCTGTCTGCAGAATCCAAGCAGGAGTGCATGACTATTTCTAGGGCACTAATAAGGCCAGAAATATTTTATTGAATCTACCATTGTTCCCCAGTAACTATTCAGTTATGTCGTTTTATTATTATTAGGAACTTTTAAACCAGCTACCTCCCAATTTGGTGCTCTTCAGATGTTTCAGACTAAGTCAAACTTCAAATAAAAAATAACCAAGCTTAGTTCTTTTGTCACATCTGTAGATGGAATCTTGCCAAACTAAGCACTTTACAGTACTGTCTGCATTTACAATATAGTCTGTAAATTATGAGAGTTGGGCTGTTTTCATCCTCTTTCTCACACACTCCTTTTCCTGGGAATCCACCTTTTTACTGCATACTGTAACCTTCTATCCCTTATTATCTTTTAGGCAGCATGGCAACTGAGTATTATGGTTGAAGGATTAGAGCAGTAGAAATCCAAGGGATGGATGATGAAAGCTATTCTGAGCAAAAATGTTGCAATTGCAACAATTACTACAACTGAGTATTTTTTCCCATTCAGATGTGTCCAATTCTCGGAAACTGCCTGGACAAGTCCTTGCAGTTTTCTCGGCAAGATTTTTCAGAAGTGGTTTGCATTGCGTCCTTCCTAGGAAAGAGAGAAGGTGACTAGGTGCAGGTCACCCAGCCAGCTTTCTGCCTGTGGCAGGACTAAAACTCACAATTTCTCAGTTTCTAGCCTGATGTTTTAACCACTTCACCAAACTAAATCACAAATAATTGATACTTGTAGACAAATGTGGCAACACCTTTCCTTTTTATTAGCTGTATGCTCATACCTAAATACGCTATATGTTTACAGTATAGACCATGGTTTTTTATGGTTTTTGTAGGAGATAAAAGAGGTGAATTATCAACAAGACATTGTTAATTGGAAAAATCTTACACTTTACCTTTTCTGTCTAAGTGCTTTCAAGCTCATATATCAGGGGTAAAATCCAGCAGGTTCTGACAGGTTCTGGAGAACCGGTAGCAGAAATTTTGAGTAGTTCGGAGAACCGGCAATGCCACTTCTGGCTGGCCCTAAAGTGGAGTGGGGATGGAGATTTTGCAATATCCTTCCCCCAGGAGTGGGGAGGGAATGGGGATTTTGCAGTATCCTTCCCCTGGAGTGGGGTGGGAATGGAGATTTTGCAGTATCCTCCCCTGCCACGCTCACCAAGTCATACCACGCCCACCAAGCCATGCCCACAGAACCAGTAGTAAAAAAAATAGGATTTCACCATTGTCATATATGATACCCAAAACTCCAAAATGTCCAATTTGAGTAAATTATTTATCTTCCGCCCAAAGGAAAGGAGCTTAGCAATTAGACTGGACTAGTGTGGCAAAGATCTATTTTTTTTTCTTTTTGAGGCAAAAAATTTACAAAATTAATCTAGTATTTGTTTTCTGGTTGAATATTAAGGCTATTATAACCTCATCTCTTCTTTTGTGCCTTGTAGTTAGTATACACACACATATACACAAATAAGAACATATCCTGACATTCCGGGAGAACTGTTGTATCACATTGCACCCAGCATTTCAAGGCAATAAGTTTCCAATGAGGCAACTACAATATATCAGATTTTTTGATGACCTGCCATGATTATGGGAATGGATTAAGTTCATATTGTGGAATGGGGCTTGGGGAATGGAAAGGGACAGAAACAGGTTTTGGCTATCTGGAGGGAGGGCCAATGGGCAAAATTTGACTCAAGCTAAAGGTAAGTTTGGTCTAGTAGTTAAGGCACCTGGCTAGAAAGCAAAAGACAATGAATTCAAGTTCCACCTTGACCATGACAAGAAAGAATGCTGGGTGATCTTGGGCCAGTCACTCACTCTCAGCCCAACCCATCTCACAGAGTTGTTGTGGGGGAAATAGGAGGAGGAAGGTGTGTTGGATATGTTTGCCGCCTTGAGTTATTTGTAAAAATAACAAAAGATAGATAGATAGATAGATAGATAGATAGATAGATAGATAGATAGATATACACAAACATACATATAATGTGTGTGTGTGTGTGTGTGTGTATGCAAGTCTTGGCGTATTCGGGTCTTTTCCCATGTAAGATTGAGAGTATCTTGGCGACGTTTCGACAAGATCCCACTCGTCATCTTCAGGCTGGTGCCTTCGGCTTCGTGCCTGTGCAAGCAAAGCCTTCGGCACGAAGCCTGAAGATGATGAGTGGGACCTCGTCGAAACATCGCCAAGATACTCTCAATCTTACACAGGAAAAGACCCGACTACGCCAAGACTTGCATAACTCTACCCGTGAAAATCTACGAAAACATATATATACACACACACACATACATATACACACGTATGTATGTATGTATGTATGTATAATATGTAATAATAAGATTTCTAATAAAATAGAAATAACTTCTTTTTATTATCCAAAGATCTGTGTAAAGACACACCTTTTCCGGTATCTATTCCAAATGTTGTTTCCTGATCAGTTCTTCCCTCTCTCAGGTAAGCCTGAAGCAAAAGCAACAGACAAAAACAAACTGTTTGTGAAAAATGCTGGCCTGCAACGTTCATCTTCTGATGCTGGCCGAGATCGGCTTTCAGATGCCAAGAAGCCTCCCTCTGGGCTTACACGAACCACCACGGCTGGCTCCTTTGGTTACAACAAGAAACCCCCTCCTGCAACGGGTACTGCTACAGTGATGCAAGCTGGTGGCTCAGCTACACTTGGCAAGATCCAGAAGAACTCCAGTATCCCTGTGAAACCCGTCAATGGCAGGAAAACCAGCTTGGATGTCTCCAATGCAGGGGAGCCTGGGTTTATGGCGCCAGGGGCCCGTACCAACATCCAGTACCGGAGCCTGCCACGCCCTGCCAAATCTAGCTCCATGAGTGTCACTGGAGGACGAAGTGGCCCACGTCCTGTCAGCAGCAACATTGATCCCAGCCTCCTCAGTGCCAAGGGGGGTATTTCTGTTTCACGCCTCAAGGAACCCTCTAAAATAGGGGCAAGTAGGAGCACTCCAGGGCCAGTGAATCAGACTGACAGGGAGAAGGAGAAGGCCAAAGCCAAAGCAGTGGCACTAGACTCTGACTCTGTCTCACTCAAGAGCATGGGCTCCCCTGAAAGCACCCCAAAAGCTCCAAGTGGCCACCAGATCCCTGCAAAAGAGGCTGAGCTGCCGCCAACACCACTCAGGTAGGAACAGCGGTTATGAAAAAATAAGATGCTTCAGTTCACAATTATTTATGTAAAGGCAATTACATAATTGCAATTAATTATAGCTGTACAATTATTTATGCTTGTAAAGGCAATTATAAATATGAAGACAAGTGAATAATTCCTTCTGTTCTTGGATAGTACTCTGTAGTTCATAGTCTTCCAGTCACAGTAACTCTTTCCTGTCCATATTGGAGACAAGGTGAGCTTACTTTTGTTATTTAGTTACTAGGGGGGAAAAGTCATTTCGATCAGTGCTTTATTTTGTGTTTTTTTCTAATTCAAGAATAAAATGGGAATAAAATGGTGGAGTCTGGAGTGCCATGACTAGAACAAAGTGCCATGACTCAGACAAAATACATATGATATTTTGATAAAGCATGATAAATATGGGCTAGGTGGCATTCTGTTAGGTGGATCCATAGATTCCCTGAACAAGCATTCTAAAGATTGCAAGATCGAATCTGGGTCGGTTTCTAAATTCTAAAAATTTCTCATTAGTTGTTTTTCATGAAATGAGATTAAGGTGTCAAGTGAAATTTAATAGAATTTGGTTGTTTTTAATACTTACATAAATGATTTGTATAAAGAGTTTGAGAAACTTTGCAGAGATCCTCAAACTCTGAGGACCTCATAAAACTGAGAAACTATATTTTAATATTCTTGATCAAACAAAATTATGAGCAAACTCAGTAAGAGTCACCATAGGACTAAAAATAATGCAATGAGATATAATGGTGATTTTTTTCATTTAAATGCATTTAAAAAAATTAAATGCATTTATATAGAGAGAATATCTAACTTGGCAAATATAAAAAGAATCTTGGAATTCTGATTACAAGTGAGTACCGTATTTTTCGGTGTATAAGACACACTTCCCCCCCCCAAAGTGGGTGGAAATGTCTGTGTGTCTTATATAGCAAATGTTGCTGAAGCCCCGCCCACCCACTAGCCCCCACCCTTTGGCCTCTGCCTCCCAGCAATTTGCCTCCTTACAGCAAATAGCAAACCGCCTGGTCAGCTTCAGCACAGCCTGATTTAGCATGAGCAGCTGATTGGCAGTTGGATTTGCCTCCCGGAATACTGCCTATCAGCTGTTCCAAGCTGCAGAGATCACCATCGGCCATTGCCGCTGTCACCGCCCATTGCTGCTGCCGCCTATCACCTCCTTCACGTGTCCCTTTTTCAGCCTCTGTGCGTCCCCTTTTCAGCCTCTGTGCATCCCTTTTTCTGCCTCCGCACACCCCATTTTTGGCCTCCACACGCCCCATTTTCAGCCCGTTCCAGGTGGTGGGGATTGCCACCGCCTATTCCCGCCACCTGGAATGGGCCAAAAATGGGACATGCGGCGGCCGAAAATGGGACACCCAGAGGCCGTAAATGGGGTGTGCAGAGGCAGTGATAGGTAGCAGCAGTGATGGGTGGTGGCAATTCCCTGGAACAGCTGATAGGTGGTATTCCAGGAGGCAGATCCAACCGCTAATCAGCTGCTCCTGATAAATCAGGCTGTGCTGAAGTTGACCATGCTGTTTGCTGTTTGCTGCAAGGAGGCAAATTGCTGGGAGGCAGAGGCAGATTTTTTTTTTCTTGTTTTCCTCTCCAAAAGCTAGGTGCATCTTATAGTCCAGAGTGTCTTATCGTCTGAAAAATACAGTAATATGAGAGTTATGGAATACTAAAAAAAAGTTTTTATTTTTTAAAACTAAAATTTAATAAATGCTGTATCATCAACAAAAAAAAACAAGATAAATATTTCCTATATTTAGCATAAAAATCTGATATTTTGAACCATTTTTAGAGGTCTAATAATAGCGATAGCAATTATATACTGCTTCACAGTACTTTATGGCCCTCTCAAAGCAGTTTGCAGAGTCAGCATAGTGCCCCCAACAATCTGAATCATCATTTTACTGACCTCGGAAGGATGGAAGGCTGAGTCAACCTTGAGCCTCCCAGCAATTCCAACTGCCAAATTGCAGGCAGCCAGTAGTGAGCAGAAGTAGCCTGCAGTACTGCATTCTAACCACTGTGCCACCACAGCTCTAATTTCATGCTCTAATAAGCATGAAATACCATTTTCTTATGAATTTCAATTATACATCATAAGCATATGTGACATTTTTTAAGCCCACTGAGTCTCCATAATAGGATATTCTATTTTTTCATTCCATAGTTCAAGTACACAACAAATTCTTTCATTTCACTTTTTAGTTCCTTGCAAAACAGAATTGTTCCTTATTGTTTAGGCACTGCATCTATTAAACTGCAAATATGACTATTAGAATATCTGCCATACTATTAATTAGTGCATATTTCATTTTATATATTGCTAAGCAAAAATTGTAGGCAACTTAAACTCAAGATGTAATCTCTCAGAATCTTTAAGAATTGAATACATTTGTGCCTGAAATTCTGGCAAGCTTTTGCCAATTGGTGTTGGTATTAAGTTAGATGAACCAAAGGCCTGACTGAAAAAGCAGGTTTCTGTGGTTTTCCTGTGATTATACGTTCAGAATTGCTCTACAGCAGGGGTGTCAAACTCACAGCGTCACGGCAGCGTCACATGACATATCAGGACTTCACTAAACCTGGTGTGGCCGTGACACATCTGGCCCTTGGCCAGGAGTTTGACAGCCCTGCTGTAGAGCCTAATAGTTTCAATTCATCTTTGTAAACCCCCTTTTTTTTATTTATTTAAAAAAAGTGTTACTCAGTGTCTGATTTGAGTCCTGATTGCATTGGGATGACTTGAGGTAATGGGAATATCTCCTGAAAAGAAACATTTTTAAGTTACTGAAATAAGCTATGATCCTGATATTCCCAAATCAACAGGATAGTGAATTTGATGCATTTGATTCTTATATGAGTGTCAATGTAGCTTAAAGTTGTTGTTTTCTATATCATATGCAAATGTTTAATGTACTTGTGCTAGATATAATGTTTTCACAATACATGAAATGATCATGGCATGCAATGTCAGACACTATACCAAACTTTACCTTAATACTGTTCTCCTCTTTTGCAGGTCAGCTGCCAAAAGCTATGTAAAAGCTCCTTCTTTGGCAAACTTAGACAAGGTGAACTCTAACAGTCTAGATCTCCCTTCTTCAAATGATCTCCATCAGATGCATAGTGGTAAACTGCAAGAGTCACACCCAGCGGCTGTAAATGTGGGCACCCATCTCACGTCATGCTTCACACCAAGCCCTGCTCCAGTCCTTAACATTAACTCTGCTAGCTTTTCCCAGGGCCTGGAGCTCATGGGTGGCTACAGTATTCCCAAGGAAACCCGCATGTACTCCAAGCTTTCAGGATTGCACAGGAGCATGGAATCCTTACAGATGCCTATGAACCTGCACAATGCCTTCTCTGTAGGCAGCACTGCTGCACCTACCACTGCCTCTACGCCTCCTGTTGCTGCTGAGGAAGAATCCAGTGAGATGGCCTGGACTGGGAGCCCAAGAATTACACACCTGGAAAGGTAAAGGAAGAGAAATGGGTTACCTTTGCTATGGGGAGAATATTTTTCATGATAGTGTTCCATAAGAACTTTTAGAAAGAGACCTTTCACCTTAGCCATGAAAGCCAGCTGAGTGACTTTCGGCCGGTCATTCTCACCCCAACTCGCTTGTTGTGGATAAATTGGAAGTGGAAGGTGTGTTGGATGTGTTCACTACCTTGAAGTTATTTATAAAAATAAAAAAGGCTGGATACAAATAAAAATAGATAAGTTCATAAGTAGGTGGCACCACTTACCCAATATTGGTTAATCTGGTAAAAGTGAAGCAAGATTAGACCTGGATAGTTCTTGGCTGAGAGGCTACAGGTAGTCCTCAACTTATGACCACAGTTGGGGCTGGGATCTCAGTCATAGAATAAAGTGGTTGTTAAGAAAGAATCTATGTGACTGCTTTGCTCACTAACATCAATTTCTCCAGGTGCAGTCATTGAGCGACTGTGTAGGTCGTTAATTGGACAGAATAAAAGAGCTACCTCCAAAGGAAAGCAGGCAGCTTTTCTCCTTGCATGGAAGGGACTTCATGCATTGGAATGGAGAGAAGAGGCAGAGATCACAAAGATGCCATCTCCATCTCTCCAGCACTCTGCAGGAATTCCATCCCCCTCCATGTGTGGAAAGGAACTCAAACTGAGATTCTGAAGATTCAAACTTCGTTTCTGCAGCCCAACAAAGAATTTCTCACGTCACCCTCTCTGCACATGGAGGGGAGGGGAAACCTTTGGCAGGTGGCAGTAGCTTGCAACCTGCCAGCTTCCCCATTGACTTTCTGGAGAAGCAGCAGAGAAGATTGGAAATGGTGATTACATGATTGCAGGGCACTTTGCAAAAAGTATCCTACAAATAGGTTGATCATGATCATGTGACTGGAGCTGGAGTTATGCAATATTTTATGATGGCCAGAAGTATTTTACAGAGTGTAAAGCATTCTTTCCAAGCCATAATATCTTCAAAATATCATTAAACAACCAGTTATAAATTGAGGAATACTAAGGCTTTAAGCTAGACATGAAAGTAAAAAAAAAAAAAAAAAAAGGCTTCTAAGAAACCACAAGTGCAAATTAGTTCCATACAGCCAAACAAATAACAGGAATGTGCTTGATTAGCACATTTCACCAGGTTCAATTTATGGGAATTTTTACCTAATTAAAAAATGAGATGAAAAGATGAAAAAGGATTATAGCATTCCAACGCAGGAACAAAACCCACCATAATTTTTAGTTTATGATTCTTTTGTTTATATACATGGCAAAGTTGCAGTGGCTCAGCTGGTGCAAATACAGACTCTGGGCTTGTGTGAAGCCTGATTGGGTCTATCCCCCAAAATTCACGATCAGTTTATTGCTTATCAGGCACCACAGCTGGATTTAAGCAAATAATGAACAAGCACTACTGCTCATTTTTCTTCCTGCAGCTCTAACCGTGACCGGAATACGTTACCCAAGAAGGGACTGAGGTAATTGTTCTTTGTGTTAACTATTATTTATTATCAGTAAAATGGTAAGAAATGTCTAACTTCCTCTACTTATGGAAAAAGATCAAAGAAAATGTGAGTTTATCTCATGCCAACGTTGTATAACTATGAGCCAGTTGCATAGTTATTACTTAAGCAGCAAACAAGAGATTCTACAGCATTGGAAAATCAGAAGGCCATAGCAAATCAATTCACTAAGGTAATTTATAATTATAGTCCACTCTTTTTCTGTTCAAATTACATAATACTGGAGGTCTGGTTACAGCCTTGACTTCTTGACTCTGTTTTTGATCATATCTGATATAGCAATTCCAACTGTAATTCCGATATAGATTACATCAAGTTTCATTGGAATCAATTTAGCCATGATTAACAACTCTCATGGATTTCAGTGGATCGATTCTGATTATTTCTCTGATCATGTCTTTTGTTATTTTTCTGAAAGCTACAATTGAAATGTAATTGCATTATTGAAATAGTTTTTTTAAAAAATATATTTTTAAAGTGAATGAGCAAGACATTTTTTTGTAAAAAAGTTAAAACTTCAGTTTACAAGTGCATAGCGATATAAAATACTTCTTTCTGTTGTTGAGTTCAAATATATACTAGAATAATTGCATGCACTGTGACCCAGTCCCTTGATGGCTTATTTCAGCATCATTGTATTGATTAGTATTGTAACTCTGGTCTTGATTTATCGCTTTTCATTTATTTCCTTTGAGAATGATGTCTTGGATAATGATGATGACATATCCAGCATCCATAAGAAAATACCAAACAGCTTATTATCTTCCTGTGAGCCATGCCTCCTTAACATAATTCTAGAATTAAGGACTTATTAGATTCTCCCTGAGCAATTGTAGTCAATTATATTTTATAATTTTAGATTACAGTCTATTCTTTTAAACGGATTTCTTTGAATATAAAATTACACCATTAGTTTTCAATAATCCCCCATAGAGATAGAGCAGTGATTTTAATTTAATTTTTAATTAATTTCTTATTTTTTTAATTGTTTTTATTGTAAACCGCCCTGAGTCACTTAAATGAGACAGATGGTATAAAAATGTGATAAATGAATACATTTGCAAGAAGAGAATTGTAAAAAAAAAACCTGCCTAATGCAATAGGAACTGACTAAATTAATTATGTTAAACTGCATTGTTATGACACTTTTCAAATTATTTTCTTTCAAAATCCTGCCAGTCTCTGTCATTAATCCCCTCTCTATCTCTGGGTTTTGGCAGGTATCAAATCCAACCCCAGGAAGAGACCAAGGAAAGGCGCCACTCACATACAATTGGAGGAATGCAAGAATCAGATGATGCTTCTGAGCTACCCTCTCCTCCTGCTCTCTCCATGCCACTGGTTGGGAAAACTCCACTCACAAATGTTGGTTAGTCACCTTTCATTTTGCTTTTTTAGAAGAGGAAACCTTAGAGGTCAGTTGTTCTAAATCAGTATAATCCAACAGAAGCTATGCCATTTTTCAAATTCTATTCCTTAATTTTCTTCTTTCTAGCACCTTTCTAACCTACCCATAATGCAAAAATAGCCTCCTATCAGAAAAACGTGTTCAAGAAAATTTAGAGATAGTTTGAATAGCCTATAGAAATTGGATGAGACAATGATTAAGGTGAAACTTCACATGTAGACTTCTGCAACTCCTCCTGCAAGCTTTTGGAAGCTTCTGCATGTGACTAAACTAAATTTAAACCAGACATTTTTTATATCTGACTTTTCAACCTATTGCATCAACACAAGAGTTTTCTGGGGTTCAGAGTCTTCTGATTTCTATCCTGGTACCTTAACCACTATGCCAAACTGGTTCTCTGTTATAAATTACAGATCATGGTTTCTTTAGTTTATGCCTACTGAATTGCTAGGAGCACACAAGCAGCTAAGAATATGGAATAATGTTGTAAGCCACCCAAAGTCACAGTGTATGAGTTGGGCAGCCATATAAATGTGTTTAATAACAAGATTGTTGTTGTGTGGAAAATCAGAGGAGGAAGGAGTATTAGGTATGTTCACCACCTTGAGTTATTCATTTAAAAAATAGGGGCGGGATATAATGTATCTAAATAAATCAATAGGCTTGATTTCAGGTTTGCTTAGTCAGTATATTTTCCTAGCTTGATCCAGGAGCCCAGAATCTTACACAGCATTCTTGCTTCACATGTAGAATTCTTTGGCACTGTTTTAAGCATTTGTTTTTCAGAGTTCTGCCTCACATTCTTGGGAATGGGGTGGGGAGGTGGGGGTTGAAAAAAGGGAAAAAAATGAACATAACTGAAAAATATAGGTATTTTTTCATTAGAGAAAAATATGAAAATAAATAGATAGTTATGGTACAAGTCTATTTTGCTTCTTATGTGCACTGAAAAGCAATGAGCCCCCTGAGAAATTTGAGCAAATTCAGTTCTCCAATTAGGGATAAAGGTAATAAGATTTAAAGAATGATAATGAAATATTCTACATAATAAGCTTAGGTTCCTTTGTACACATATTATTTATCGTTGCATCTTCTTTGTCTCTCCAGTTTAATACAAAAATAGTTTTTTTTTACTTTTGCAATTTTATTGTTGATGCAATAAATTTATTCTTTTAAAGTTTTTAAAATGGGAATTTATTAACAGGTACTGAATAGTCTGTACTATCTGTCAATGGGCTTTAGTCAATGAAAATTATTTCACATTTAAATAGGCCTGAGAGTCAAATATTCTCCCAAATCACCATAACAACCCAAGTCAAACTAGTAAAACTGATGCAACTACACAGGTGCAGATAAAAGATCTTATGCAAGGTGTGATGCACATTTGACTTGTCCTTATCTTTCCCCACCTCGATCCTGGCTGCTAGCCCCATATATAGTGCTCCTTGCTTCCTAGACCCCATCCCTAGCTTTGAGCTGCTCTGACTCCCCTCTTCTCCCTGCCCCCTTCTCCTGCAGTGAGTCCCACGGCAGCCAACACCCCAAGGATCACCCGTTCTAACAGCATTCCCACTCATGACTCCACCTTCGAGCTCTACAACGCCTCCCCCATGGGCAGCACCCTCTCCTTGGCAGACCGACCCAAGGGCATGATCCGCTCGGGCTCCTTCCGCGACCCTGTGGATGATGGTGAGAGTCCTGCACCCAGCTAGGAAGATAAGAGTCTTCTCTATAATAATGATGCAAGGATACAGTTGTAGTAATTCTGCATATCAGAACTTCTCAAGAGTACAAGCTGTGCTGGCAGGTGGCAATGCAGGGAGTTGTTATTATTATTGTTATTTTGTTTATGGGACAGCAAAACAGAGTAAGGAATTAAAATAATCTGATCATTTAATTTCTTAGTTATGCATGCATGCCCAGTATCATCAACTAGGATTTGTTAGTCAGGAATTGCATATATCAGTCTTGCATGAGCCATAGCTGGTTTCTAGCTTTATTATGGGTTTTTCTCCCTTTATAAGACATATTTTTAAATGGGATATGGTAGCACTTCCAAATTGTCCAGAACACTTTACTATAAAGTAGCTGTCCTCAACATTTGCGACTTGGTGGCCCGGCAGTGGGGAGGGAGAGGAGAACCGGCTTCGCGAGCTGTGGGCTGGGGTATATGCACGTGCGTGCGCCGCTCGACTTGTGCAAGTTGAGCTACACACGTGTGTGCATGTGAACCGGCCCGCTGTTCATGAATAGGCCATGGCCCAGTAGTGGATCACAGCCTGGAGGTTGGGGACCCCTGCTATAAAGGAGACCACACTGCCGCCAAGTGGTGATAAAGTACCAGTTTACACAGTAGATATGGAGATGAGGTTGTAATGAGAGATTGCCTATTACCATCTGGATCTCAGTGTGTTTTTTTATCTCTGGTTCTGTAGTTGCATGAAAAACATAACTTCTACTTTGGCAACTATACTTTGGCATTTATATCTTCATTTAAGTGAAAACTCCTACTCTAAGAAAAAGCATGAAACACAAAAACTTAAGATTTTCATCCGGAATTTTTGTTTGGTCCAGGAAATCTTTTAACCAAGCATTCAGAAGCAAAATAGTAATAATAATAATAATAATAATAATTACTGTCTCTGTTTTCTGATGTTAGCCATCATGTGAACTCTTTATGTTGTTCAGCCACTCCTTTTTGGACATATGACCTTTCTCCTCCCCAAACTGCCATCTTACCTTCCATCCATGCTACTCCTACTGGATCACTTGGTAACCAATCATAATCCATCTGAAGGATAGTTGTAGAAACTTTGTGACAAGTCTCTTTCTTTATTACAGTTCATGGATCTGTGCTGTCTCTGGCTTCCAGCGCTTCGTCAACTTATTCCTCAGTAAGCTTGCTCCCTTCGTTATTTACTCTGTCCCATCTTTCACTTTCTCTGTGTTTCCCCCTTTCCTAAGGGTGATCTCTAGCCCCAGTCTTTCCAAGAGAAAGTGTGGGTAAAGTTGACTGAGGGCTTGGCATTTGTCACTATTGGGAACAGAAGCATGGTCTAGCACTATACTTTGCAGTATTGCCATAAATTATAAGGTCTAATGAGAAGAGGAGGCAGAGGAATGAAATAACAGCCGAATAGAAAAATGCCTGTGCATATGCTGGGTTCTTTGCATGGCTGGTCACTTGTGTTGCCTGATCACTTGTGTTGCCTGGGAATGCCTCTATTACTTTCACCCTAATTGCCTGCCTCTCTGTCTCTCCTCTACCCCCATTATGTGCTGCCAGGCTGAGGAGAGGATGCAGTCAGAGGTACAGTAACACCCTCACTTTACTTTCCGCTGCTATTCTGCTCTTGACCTTTGGTGGAGAGCCAGCAATCCTCCTGCTTCCTGACTTTCCCACCTTTTCTCTCTTTCTTTTTCAGCAAATCCGCAAACTACGCCGTGAATTGGAGTCATCCCAAGAGAAAGTAGCTACGCTGACAACCCAGCTCTCAGCCAATGTGAGTAGCCAAATTAGTGCAGTAGCATAATGTGTCCTCATTCTATGGAGTCTAAATATTTTAATTTTTTTAAATTTCAGGACTAACCAATTATATATCTACTTACCTACCCATGTTTCCCTGAAAATAAGACCAGGTCTTATTTTCTTTCAGGCTCCAAAATAAGCACTAGGGCTTATTTTTGGGGCTGTCTTTTTTTCCCCCATGTATGGGAAGCTCACTACTTCTCAGTGGTGAAATTCAGCCGGCTCTATCAAGATCGCGCAATCTGGTAGTGCTGGCGGTGGGAGGCTTTTTACCCTCTGCGCATGCGCAGAAGGCTCTGCGCATGCGTGGAGGAGGCACATGCTCACATTTGCAAACTGGTAGTGAAGGTAAGTGAATACCACCCCTGCTAATTCTGCTTGCTCATGGCAGAGTAGGAGGCTGTGTGGCACACTAGTGCTGCCGTCACAAGGCAGGAGAGGGTGGAGCTGCCCCATGCACCCCATAAAAGCTTACCTCAGGGTCCCCACAGCCAGGCCACTCACGCCCCACAGCGGCAGCTCTGGCAATCCTGTCCAGCAGAACTCCGCATTGCACCTGGCCCATTTCTTCTGCTTGCTCGTGGCCGCAACAGAGCAGGCGGCTGAGCAACGCACCGGTGCCACAACCACAAGGCAAGATTGGGACCTGCCCCATGTGCCCCTCATCAGCTTACCTCAGGGCCCCCACAGCCAGCCCATCCACACTCCAACAGCTGCTTTGCCTCATGGGTGCGGCACCAACACACCACTCAGCCTCCTGCTCCACTGCAACCACAAGCAAGCAGAAGGGGCCGGTGACCACATGGGCTCCTGCTGCACATGGCTGTTGGTGCTGCTACCACAAGACAGGTGTTGGGGCATGGATGGCTTGGATGCTGGGGCCCTGCCAGTGCAGGGTACATAGGGCACCTCCACCACCCCGTGGCCGTGGCACCGCAAGCAACCAGACAGAATGGGCGGGCAGCCAACTGTGCAGGCTCTTAAGCAGGGCTTATGTTGGGTGTATGGCTTGTATTAGGCACATACATAAAAACATGCTAGGGCTTATTTTCAGGATAGGTCTTATTTTCGGGGAAACAGGGTATCTACCTACCTTCCTATTGTATTCACAAGTAATTTAGGCAAGGTAAAAGAAATACAATGCAAGTTCAATTTTCACCAGAGTTAATGGGCATCCCAGCAAAGCTTAACTGTTCTAAACAAATGAGTCATGTACTCCAGAGTTTTAACGGGATTGTATTGCTGCACAACCACAATAAGTTGTCACTGAACATTAGAGAGGATGTTAAACTTTTGTGTTTGTCACATAGCAACAGCACCCTCTCTTGGCCTTCTATTCTTCCACTAGTACAGCATCTTTGAAACTTTTGGAATATTGGATTATATTCATTCTATCACCTTCTGGAAGCTGATCCTGGAAATATTATTTGATATCTTCCCTATGGTCTTCTGGAGTTGCTCTAAATTTTAAACAAAATTGTTTTTCTCTCAGTTCAAGTAATCCCACGATATAGTCAAATCTTTCTCCTACTCCTATAACTTCTGTCAAAAGTACAAAATTGTACTTTCCACAATTTCCATTTTATCACTAATTTGTTTTACATTTCCAATCAATCGTTCTACAATCCTCAATGTTCTGAATGTCATCTTCCATATTCCTTTTTATCTCTACAAATCTTTCTTCCATTTCCTTTTTAAAAGCATCCAAACTATTGGCAACTGTTTCAATCATTCTCTTGCCAAATTTTCTGCCATAAATCTGGCCTTATCTGTAATGAATCCCTCCTTTTTGTTCCTTTCTTTTTGCTTCTTTTCCTGTGGTTGTCATTGTAATATTTATGGCCAAAAAGTAAAAAGTATGTCAATTACTAGAGTAGTCTTCCTGTTTTTCTGTCTTTAACACTTTAGTCCCAATTAGCTCTTTGTAACTACAGCCATACTCTAAGGCTCATATTAACCTTATCTTATTTCATAAAATCTATCAAGTACCTACTTTCCTTAGTACTAAATAATCAACATTCCCAAGAAGGTCCAGTCTGATTTTCTAGATAATTTTACTATTTTCAAAGGCACTTTTATCAAAGAAAAGAATAGTCTTCTAGTTCATACTCAAACAGATGCTTGTTTAGACATCTAACCTGTCTAGATCCACACCTGGAAGCCAGTACCTAAAGCATCTTTGAAGCAAGCCAACATTCATTACCTGTCATACTATCTGCAGTTCAGAACTAGCTATGGGAGGTGAATAATAATAGAGCGAGTCAGATAAAATCCTACTGTTTAGGTAGGTTACAGGTTCAGAAGTTTGGGACTAATTTTTATTCTCCTGCTGGTAAAAAGTTTGTCAAACCATGACTTTGATGTTATCTTATGTACTTTGATTGGGCTATGACTAAAATTAGCTCTTCTTTTTCTTACTAGGCTAACTTAGTAGCAGCATTTGAACAAAGTCTGGTAAACATGACATCCCGTCTGCGGCAGTTGGCAGAGACTGCAGAAGAAAAGGTGAGTCATTAGATCAGAGAAGAGGAGCAGCAAAAAATCACTTTAGCTTTCCTGTTCAAGAATAGTGGTTGTTTTTTTAATGTCTCAGGGCTGTAGATGTTGAAAGAAGAAGAAAAATATAATTATTATTTAGTTCTCTTAGACAATTGATATTAGGCAATATGACCCAAGCTCAGCTGAAAGCAAAAACTTCCAGTATGGGAAAGAAAACCACATCTGCTTCTTTGTCTAGAGACTTGGATCATAAAACTTTCAGTTTTGTTTATATAATAATTTGTTCTCCAGTATTGGGTATTTGTTAAAATACTAGTTTATACTTCTTCAATGGGGTGAATTATTTATATAAAAGGGTAACATTTACCTTGAGTCAAATGTGACTCTTAGCAATTGTATGGATAATCTATGTTGTATTTTGAGCCACAATATGGAAGTGGTTTGCCATTGTCTTCTGGGTCCCCCCCCCCCGAATTTCCAGTCTAATCTGTAGCTCTGGTATTTCCCAGGGTCTCCTATCAGGTGTTTCTCTACATAGCTTTTTCAAGATTAACCAAAGTCATCCAGATACTGCCACTTGATGACACAATTTACAATTCAGGGGATCAATGTGCAGACTTAAAACACTTCCAGAGCAATTAACATAAAACAAGAAAATGAATCAGCCTTGCTTATTTAATACTAGACACTTTTCAGTTTCTCTGTTTCTTAGAATAGGTTTAGGCAGTCTATGGGATGTAAACATTTATGTTTTTGATGGGTTTTTGCCCCAGTCATATTATTGTTATTTATGTCTCTTTAAAAGACACAAAAATCAGTACAATAGGTATAGTAATCCTTTTCTCATGCTTAATTAACTGTTTTACTGAAAGAAAAACTAGGACACTATATGTAGAAAGTTAAACCATTCTTCCCTGAAAGAAACATTAGGCTGGTATTGTTTTGAGAAATTAAAATCCTGGATAGATGCAGCTTCTTTGTACTGTTTGGAATATAAGAAAAATGGCTTTTCCCTAATATTACTCAGAAGAATTCTTAGTGAAAGAATAAAACCCAAGGCATTAATACATTATGCAATGTCTTTCAGGACACTGAGTTGTTGGATTTGCGGGAAACTATTGATTTCTTGAAGAAGAAGAATTCAGAAGCCCAGGCTGTTATCCAAGGGGCCTTGAATGGAACTGATATTACACCCAAAGGTGAGGACAGCAGTTGATGCTCATGAACCTTGAGAATATTTTATCTGCATCTTCTCCATGATAGATTTGGTGTATATTTGTGTGTGTCAACATCAATCAGTGCCCGAATCTACTAGGCAGCGGTGAAAGCAATATGCATCTTTCTCTAAATATAGGCAATCAATTCCTGGTTTTGAATGCATATTGCACTTATTACATCTCTTTCCCTAGTATTCTCCACTTCCCTATTCTGAATCTTGAGTTGGTATCTTTTAGATAAATAAGCTGATTGCTTTTCATGCAGAATCCTAACCTTTCTGAGATAATATTAAATAAATGGAAAGAAATTACAGAAGAGAGATGGGATTTTTAAAAATATGCTTCCTTGTTTTTCTGTTTAATATATGTCTGTGTTTTACACTTAACATAGTTTGAAGTTCAGCCTGAAAACTGAAGGGAATGCAACATTGCACAAGTACACACGTCTGTAAGCACATTCTGAATGGTCTTTTCTTTTCCTTGTTGTCCAGAATTACGAATCAAGAGGCAAAACTCATCAGATAGTATATCCAGCCTGAATAGCATCACCAGCCATTCTAGCATTGGTAGTGGCAAAGATGCAGATGCCAAGAAGAAAAAGAAGAAAAGCTGGGTAGGTCAAGAGAGAAGTGAAGCCAAGGAAATTAAGTTTACTTCTACAGTTTATGAATATGAAATCCTGCAGTGTTTTGTCAGAATAGGTAATAGAATGACAACCATGGCTATTCCAGGATTCTTATCTATAGCAGTAGCTATACCTGCTTGGAGAAAATATTTTTGACAGAATTTTAGTTTGCATTATTTTGCTCTTGAATTCAAATATAAAATTGCTTGCTACAGGTGGAATTCATCCACTGCTAAGCTATGGCCTATGAAATATGCACCAATCATATTTAATTATGATGGCCTATCAGATCAAGGGATGTCCATTTCATTATGGATTTTTATTAAAAACAAACACATGCACTTAAAAGGTACACAATATGCCTTTTTTCTGCCTACTCAATCCCATCTCTAAATTTTAAGTATTTGATGTTTTTCTGTTCTCATTCCAACAGTTTGTTTTGAGCCAGAATGTAGAACAGAAAAATCTCAGTTATTAGGCTCCTCTTTAAACAGAAAAAAAGAAATAAAAATAATTGAAGTTAAACATTTTAATACAGAGAATAATGTGTGATTATTCTTAATTCTTCACAACTTTTTTTTTTTGCATGACAAGTCACTATTTGTGCTTCTAATGTGAGTCCTTATTTTTCCTGTATGTTACCCTTACAGCTCTGGTATTTCCCCACTGTTCCAAGGAGAGCTATACCCCCAGCTCTCTGCCCAGTATGTGTGTCTTCCCTTTAGGAAGACTGGATAGGATGCTGAACATCCCTGCTTCTTCTGGGCAGGGAGCTCTGAGCTGAGTGCATGATTAAGTCTTGCTCTACTGTTTTTTCCCTTTTCTTCCTTCAATGCTGATCTACAACACTTTTTTATTTTCAGGTATATGAGGTAAGCTTGGAACTTCCCTTCCACCTTCTTCCCAGTCCTTTCCTTATGTTTTACTCCTGACTGGTCACTCCATTGTATATGGGACAGCTCAACACTTGTGAAACTAACCATCCCATTTGCTCATATGCTTGCACTGCCAAGTCATACTGTAAGAGGCACTGCACTGGGATTGGGGGAAAGTTTCATATCTGTTGATAATATTATTTTGAATCTGCCCTAATTCACTCTGAAAAGCATTGTGCTTTTCACAAACTAGTATTTGTTAATCACTTTCCATTTATAGTTTGTTTTTAAAGATTGTGTTCCAGTCTTAACGGTTTATAGAAGCATAATATAATTGTCATAAGAGAAGGAAGTTATATTGAAAAGAATACATTTAAGTATCTTCCTTTTTCATCATTTGAAATAGTTCTACAGGTAGTTGAAGAGAGAGAGAGAGACAGTACAAGTTAAACAATTCCTCTTATGTTAAGGAAAAGTTCCCAATTTAGAAATGATTGCATGTAATATCACCATGTGAATTTTTTGATAAATTATTAAAAAAAATTTGTTGAAGGATATAAATAAAGCTGTTTAAATAAATAGTAACAAAGTAACCCAATAGTTTGATGATGATTCTCATATTCAGTATTAGTTTGTTTGGGTCTCTTGATATTTAGGCTTATTTAGTTTCAATGACCCAAAAACAAGATTCAAAAACTTATGACAGTTCTTTTATTTCTGTGTGGGCATATTTTATCAGGAATGTTTCTGCCAGGCAATACCTCCCTCCCTAAGTGGCCTTCCATTTTGGAAACAGACCCATTGCTCTTACTAGTGAGGTCAGGTATTGTTTGTGGAATATCCAGACAGGATTCCAAGCATTCACAGCTTGCAGCAGGCTGAAACAAACAAAATGCAAATCCTAGAGGGTCTAAAACAACTCCCCATGGCCAACTTGCCATAGCCACTCACTGTGGGATAGGTTGCCATGGCCAATTTGTCACAGGACAATTTGCTGCAGAACAAGAGTTACACTAATATCAAAGAAATGATGGAATGTAATCATTAAAGAAAGGATGCCAAAGGAGGGACAGAATGAAATGTGAATGACAAAAATTAAAATATTTTTAAATTATTTTAAATAATTAAATTGAATTGTTGAATTGTTCCATGGTGAGTTGTCCTGTGGCAAGCTGGCCATGGCAAATTGGTGGTAGTAAGTTGGCCGTGGCAAGTTAACTGTGGCCATTTGGCTGTGGCTGTCCCATTCCGAGTCCTAGATACTAGTAACTGCCATTTGAAACTAAACCCAAGAACAATTCGCTGAGTTAGTTTTCTTCCCCTTTTGCTGGGAGGGAGAAAAATAGCATTTCTGTGATCTGCCCCAAGAATTGTGTTAATGGGCAGATTAGAAGTATGATAATTAGAATAAACCCTATTTTCCATTACAGTGCTATCTTCACCCATTACAGTGGCTGTTCCTCCTGCTACTGTCTCAATACACATGTGAATTGATGCTTGTTTTGTGTCTGTGTGAGTGTGTGTGTGCATGTTGCATGCTCTGCCTGAGCATGATTAAAGTCATGCATTACTTAGTTCTTTCACGAGCAAAGCATACAACTATTTTCTTATTTTAAAAATCTTTTTTACAATATGCTTTGGAAAGAAAAGTCTGCTTTTTTGGTCTTTTAATAGCAAGGCTTTGGAGTACAAGAATATACTCATCTTTTAGTTCCCGTTTCTGATGAATATCTTTCCGTTAAAACTCCATTAAAACGTCTGTTAAAACTTCTTTTAAAACTTCTGTTAAAACTTTTGTTAAAACTTCTGTTAAAATATAAGGGCTTATACTGTCTAAGGGCAAAGGAAGCCTTATTTGTAAATGTGATAAATCAGTATCAGATTTCAAGAAAGACAGGCATGGAGAATTGACTGTTGGAGCATATTTAAATTCCAAATGTATAATGTCCAGGAGGATAGTGCTTTATAACTGGATGAATTTATAAGCATCACAAGGGTCTATTCACACCCAGTAAGTTTAGAAAATGTGACTTTGGTGTTGTGGCATTTTACAAATACTGCAGGTTATCCTTGACATGATCAGCAATACTGCAAAATCATCTTATTATTCCTTCCTGTTTCTTCCTAATCCTTCTCCGACTAAGACAGGAATAAAATGGTGCTCTTAACAATGTAACTTAATGATAGAACTAATGTCTGAATGTGTAACAAATAGAGTGCATGTTATCAGTACACGATTTCTTTGCCTGTCATAGTGACAAGAAGAAATGCATGAATTCTAATCTGTCTCCCTTTCCCTTTCCTGATTTATTAATTAATTATTATTATTATTATTCCTCGGATAAAGATTTTAAATTTATATTTATACCTCATTTTTTGTCTATGATAGACCTATAGACATACAAAAAGTTCCCAAGCAGTGACTAGATCCACTGAAATGTGGTGACTACCAGTA
The DNA here is from genome assembly GCF_029215685.1 of Pituophis catenifer annectens. Lineage (NCBI taxonomy): Eukaryota > Metazoa > Chordata > Lepidosauria > Squamata > Colubridae > Pituophis > Pituophis catenifer. The sequence continues at coordinate 179,514,083 of NW_027256883.1, read as the reverse complement.
GAACCTTTTGAATGCTCAGACTTTCCTCAATATCTTTTTCCTCTGCTTTGAAAAAAAGCAACCATGGGATCCAAGGAATCAATTATGGCATGTTTATAATAAATTTGTAACCCAAATAAGTTCCCTCCCTAAATAGCTACAGGGAAAGCATCAGCTCCTCTGAGATGAGTCTTTTCTATTCCTAAGTTTCCATAAAGAGATAGTGGTAGTGCATTATAATTAGATTATAAACCTGTTGTCCAAATGTCATTCTCTTCACCTTTTTAAGATTTTTGTGCACAGATAAAACCCTACCCTCGCTTGCTTCCCATGAGAAACAACAATTCTTGTTGCTAAAATTCCAGAACACTTTGAATGAATCTCTTCTGATACATTAGACATACACGACAATGGCAGCAATTATATGTAAGATCTCAGTTGATCTGTGCCATTGTTGTTGCTGATTATTGACTCTAGTGCATATTCAGACATGTCCAAGTTTCAGTCTTGGACTTGTCTGAATATGGTTTACTTTATTAGTGTGCAGAATAAGGTCATTTATTTATGTTCCTATACTAGCTGCTTGGGGGTGGGGAGAGAAGGACCCACCACATATCTGCATTTTCCCTAACCTGCAACAGATACATTATTGCTTTGGAATCTCAGGACATGCTGGGCTGGGTTTCTTTCAAGCAAACTTTTTTTCAAACAAACAGGGTTTATATATTTAGCTTCCCTCAAGGACTCAGATTTATGGTTTCCAATCATGCAAGCAGCCTGGTTCTTTTCATGGCGAGATAATAATAGTGACATTTAGAATGATTTCACTTCCTTGCCAGCAGCTGACTCAGCTTGAGGCATTTCACATGCCATGAGGTGAAAGGGAGCAAGCCTACTTTTGTCAAAAGGGCTTTCACGGCCCCACTCCCTGGCCCAACTTATTTACTTTGGCTTGCTTGAAAGCAACCAGTATTGCTGCTGAATCCTCTTAGGTGTGCTGGCTGATAGCTTGGGGAGCCTAATTAAGGTGCACCGAACACAAATCATAGATACTTCTTAAGCTTTCAATCACCTTTTATATGTTTGCGTTCCTATTCTTTAAAGATGTTTGGAAAAAATGCTTTTTTTCCCACTCAGTGCATGCTTATGGGCTGAATGCATATTAATCTGTATCTTAAATAGTAATTAATTAAATGTAATCTGTATTTGAAAGAGTCTAAATTCTCTTAAAGCAGCTGTTGGCTTACTTAATGTTAATGTTAGAAACATATGGCTGGAATATGATATATGCGATTATATATAGCAAGTGTCTTGAAAAGTATTCAAAATGATTAGAGAGGAATTTCCTTGTTTTAATGAAGATTCTGTGTGGGCTTTCCTAACCTTTTCTATATCTGTATTTTCCTCTTCAGTTAAGGAGTTCTTTCAACAAAGCTTTCAGCATCAAAAAGGGTCCAAAATCTGCCTCCTCCTATTCTGATATAGAGGAAATCGCCACCCCTGATTCTTCAGCACCATCATCACCAAAACTGCAGCACGGATCCATGGAAACGGCCTCTCCTTCCATCAAATCTTCCAACTCCTCTTCTGTAGGCATGGATACCACTGAGTAAGTCCAGCCTCCAACTGTACTGGAGGCAGAAGAGGAAGGCTTGTGTGGGACAGTTTGGTATTTGGGAAGATTAGAATGGGCAGATTAGATTAAGTTTGACATAACATTAATTCTGTGAACATACTTGTCTTTTATCCTCTGTTTTAATGGCTTTTCATTCCCTACGCAGACTCTTCCAGACCAATGAAGAAGAACCTGAGAAAAAGGAGGTTTCAGAATTACGCTCAGAGCTATGGGAAAAAGAAATGAAACTGACTGATATTCGTTTGGAAGCCCTAAACTCTGCCCATCAGCTGGATCAGCTGCGTGAAACTATGCATAATATGCAGGTAGGTGTTGTGGTCTGTTGGCCACCGGCCCCTCCAGCAGCCGAATCAGATGAGAAGGCAGTGTGGGAGTCAGGGCCACTATCAAGGCAACCTGAGAGCTCCGAGGGGGAAGAGAGAATGGAGCTGTCAGAGATACAGAGGCAGAGCATGGGCCGTCCATCAGCCCTCAGATGGAGAGTCAACAGCCCCCAGGTCTGGAGGTGGCTGATGAGGAGGAGGAGGAACAGCTGGGTCCACACAGATGCGCAGAAGGCAGAGGAGAGGAGAGTAGTGGAATCTTTGGGATGGAAGAGCCACCACTGCTAGTAAAGCCCCATCCTATCTTTGGGGATAAAAGTCAGGGGGTGGAGATGTATAGGTGTGGCAGACAACTATTCATCTCCCTGCCAGACAGACTTGTTAGCTTCCTGTGTGTGAGAGAGAGAGACACTTTTTGCCGGGGCTGCTGGTGCTCCTAATAAAGGGAACATTTATTTAACTACAGAGGGCTTGTCGTGTTTGCGAACCAGGTCAGAACAGTAGGTCTGATGCTCTGCAGAGCTGGCATTATGGCTCAGTTTGCAGTTTGTACATTGCTATGGGGACCAATTTCTGAATGCCTGTTATGTGTTTTCATTAAATAATAAAACAATTGTATGATACATGCCCCTCATTATATGCAGCTGATACTGCTGATTTTATTTTTATCAGAGGAAGTACACTGTTTGAACAGTTGTGCATGGGTTATTGATCCTTAAATGTTTTGATTAATTTCCAAATGCCTTTCCTCAATGTAAGGATTTTTAAAAAGATCAAGAGCCTCTTTAGGGCCAGTGGAAGCTCTTTTCTATTTTTAAACTCATCATGGTCACTGCCCCACATATTTCTTGAGATTAAAAAATTAAATAAGGTCAGTTGCACACCTTATGGCTAACAAAACATGTTACTTGAACTATTTCTTCTCCTAATAATATTCTAAACACATAGAGTACGTTGTTTCAGCACAAGTAAAAATAAAACTAAATGTTGTTAGAGAAAGACAGTGAGAGAGAGACAGAGCACAAGTAAGAACTAATGTAGTTTTGGAGCTCAAATCAATTTTTCTTTTGCTTAGGAAACAGGAAAGTTCTGCTATCCTCTTTATTGCTTAACTTTCACTACTGCAGGTTTGACGTCAATGCTAATGAACAAAATAAAGTCCTACCAAGCACCTGCTCTCTGGTGGAAAAGAAATACAAAAACTACATTTGGTTTTAAAGACCTCTTTTTCCAATGGTTCAAGCTTAGAATTTACTACTGAGTCTATCTCTGGGATCTATAATGTTGGTTGCCAGGTGCAATTCAATGTGCATGACATAGAACAGTGATGGCGAATCTTTTTGGCACAGAGTGCCCAAACCGGAAGGCACGTGCGCCAGAGCACCGGAAACCCGACCAGCTGGCCAGTGCGCATGCGTGCCTCGGAAACTGATGACCAGTTGGCTGAGCTGGGGCGACGGCACACATGCCCGCACATGCGCCATAGGTTCGCCATCACAGACATAAGACCTGGATGTCTTCCCCAAATTGGTTTTGCTTGTCTTATAAGATCCAACAAAGCACTTTAGTTCGGTTCAATTGCCATCTTCCGAGGTTGGATTTGGCAGTGGGCCCTTTCAGTTGTCCCTTTCTTTTGAACACTGATCCCCTTGAGATCAGGATAGTCCTTATCCTCCTGGGTTTCAGAAAGGCTGCCAAAGCTGGTTTTTTCAATAGGGCTGTTACAAGTTGCTTCTTCCTGTAATTAAGATATGATCATAAGACTAATCAATCAATAAACTATTGCCGTTACTGTTTCTGTAATCAAAGTGTAATGAATGTAGAGTTTTATTTATTATGGTGCTGTGTTTTTGTTGTCTTGGTTTTAATTCTGTAATTTTTAACCACATTTACATAAATTGGATATGTAAGCTGCTCAGATCAGTTTGGATGGGAGTGGCGTGTGTAAGCCCTCTAAATAATGAATGGTATGAATGAGTGTTGTTGTTCTCATTAGGTATATCATCCCAGCCTTTGCTCTTGGTTCCTTTCCTTTAGCTGGAAGTAGATCTATTGAAAGCTGAAAATGACCGGCTAAAGGTAGCACCTGGGCCATCATCTATCCCAAGCCATGTTTTGAGCTCATCTGCTGCATCTTCCCCAAGGCGTTCCCTAGGATTACAGCTGAGTCATTCTTTCAGTCCCAGTTTAACTGATACAGGTAAGCAAAGAAAAGGGAAAAATAGGATCACCAAACTATAGATAGCAACTTACTTTTTGCGTCTCAATCATAATCTCACGTTGTTGTTTAATGAACTGTGCTTAAAAGATAGAATCAAAATTGGTTCATAGGGGAAAGAAGAGGGTAATGATATATGCTATGTGAAATCCTGTTTATATCAGGGAGAATGGGACATGTTGTAATGAGGGGCGTGCACAAAACGGAACTTTTCTTTTGAACCCATAACAATTGGAAACCAGCTGTTCTGTATAAGGAATGGCTTGCACAGAAATTGCTTTGCAAATTTCTGTTGGTAATATACACAGACTGCTGATAATATCACTTGTTTTATTAACAGAACTTTCTCTCAAATGGAGAATCTACAAGGGAAGGAGAAAGTGGAACCAGGGTAAAGAAAAGGAGATGCGCTTAGATCTAAAAAAAAGGAGATTCTGTGTTAGAATCCATGAATCTAAATTGGGGGGGGGGGGAGAGGGGGGCAAGAAACATTCAATATTTGAACAGAAGCCCCAGGAGAAGAAGCATAAGATTAGACCCAAAGACAAATTTTACAGTGTATTCACTTGCATGCATGTGTCTGTCTAATCTAACCATCTCATACACTGTCTTAAAATTGAATCAGAGGTTCTGAAGGAAAACCTGATATTTAAAAAAAAAAGTCATAGACAAAGTTCTAAAAATAGTGATTTATTTATTAAAGAAGACATTAAAACAGTTTCAAAACATACACCAGGGAAATAAAAATCACAGGTTAAACTGATACTATTCATAGAATTATTAATCAGAAATTATTATCGGCATGTAAAAGCCAGTATTTATGAAAGTTTGACCAGAAAACAACATCTGTTACATTTCTAGCTTTTGGAATGAATGAGTTATTTAAAAAAGAAAAAAGAAAGTAGAAATGCCAGGATTGAGCAGAGTTCTTAGTTGTCCCATCAGGTTTTGGAAATAATTTTAAAAAATAATTTTAAAGAAAAAAATTCTTCTACTTCTGAACTCGGAGGGGGAAGAATAAATAGAATTTTTTAGTGGGCAAATACGGTGCAACTAACTCAATTTCAGTCTGTGACAGGCAGGATTTCTGAGTGATTAAAATGAGGGGATCAAATATAATGTTCTTGAATTTTGCTTTTCTAGAATTGTCACCAATGGATGGCATCAGTGCTGGTACCCAGAAGGATGAAATGGTACTACGAATAGTAGTGCGCATGCCACCTCAGCACATCATCAAAGGAGTAAGTACCATTACAAGAAGGGAGAGGTCACTGTTTGGGACAATATGTCTCATATGCAACATATTTGGGGGAGGGGATATAACTTTAATGAGATGATCCAGTTGTTATTGTAAACATCCCCAGCACATTGTACATCTGGTTTGGCCTCCAGGACTTGAAGCAGCAGGAGTTTTATTTGGGCAGTAGCAAAGTGAATGGGAAATTGGACTGGAAAATGCTGGATGAAGCTGTCTGTCAGGTTTTCAAGGTAAGTTGCTAATTAATGACAACTTTTTTGGTACACTTTCATCTTCAAAAACTGTATTTCAGATATCTATCTAGTATCTTACATATTACTAAGTTAAAAAGAATCTCAGAATAGCAGAGGAATGAGGCAGAGAGAAATGGCAGAGAGAAAAAGATAAGATGGACCTAATAAAGATAAGCACCATCACACACAGACCCTCTCTCTCTACACACACACACACACACACACACACACACACACACACACACAGAGTGAGTGTGTGTGTGTGTGTGTGTGTGAGAGAGAGAGAGAGGGAGAGAGAGAGAGAGAGAGAGAGAGATTGAGATTCTTCTTTGACCATTATATGGCCAAACCAGGGGCTGTCTGCTGCAGTTTAATCTTTTGCATAAGAAAGTTAATTAACTTTTGATCTTTCCGTACATGATATGAATAATACAGTGAATACATGAAAACTGTGAATTTTTCTTTTAGCTATGCACCACCTTTAATCACATCAGTCTAAGGAGGGCAGTTCATCTCTGCTATCAATCTTTACCATTGCAATTGAAGTTATTGCGCATATTTATGGAATATTTATCTATATGACAAATTTAGATAAATACTTACATTTAATGTGGATTTAAAGTCAACTACAAAAGGAAGATATTAGTTGTAGAAAATGCAAAAAAAGAAAAGGGGAGAGGAGAGGAAAACAACAACATGTATTCTTAAAATAAATCAGTGTAGGCTGAGCATGCTCAGTGGCCACAGAATGTTGAGTGCCTGACAGGAAGAGAGTACAGTGGATCGAACAGAGTACATGATGCTATATGGGAGTTTTGTTGTTGTTTTAAGTCATATTTGTAGTGGCTGTTATTATTTATCTTTATACCCAAACTTATTTCTAAAGACCATGCATATCTTCCCTTTCCTTACTGTGTTCTTAGAATAAGTGTAGCATTAAATTTTTTGAGAGCCTCACTAATTGGAAAACTTTCTGTCCTTTATTTAGGATTATGTCACCAAGATGGATCCTGCTCTGACTCTGGGACTCAGCATTGAGTCTGTCTATGGCTACAGCATCAACCATGTTAAAAGAATCTTGGACACGGAGCCACCAGAACTACCTCCTTCCCGCCGGGGTGTGACCAGCATTGCTGTGACTTTGAAAGGTCCTGCTTTTTTCCTATTGGTTCTTAACTGTTTATTTCCAAATGACTAACAGAGAGGAAAAAACAACAAGATTAAGAGAGGCTCTGGAAAGCACTTTTAAGTCCAGAATTAGGTGATGATAGGTGATGAAGATGAGTGTAACACTGTAGCACTATGCTCAGGGGTGGGTTCTACTTACCTTTACTACCAGTTCACAGCATTCCTGTGCTCTCTTCTGCGCATGCACAGATCTCCTATGATGACGTCCAGGTCATTGGGTGGAGCCTCCTGCCAGTTTTACTACCGGTTCTTGCGAACCAGTCCGAACCAGGGGCAACCCACCACTGACTATGCTGTAGTAATTATATGCAAAGAATTGTACTTGTTTATGTTAGTATAGCATTCTCTTTGGTTTTGGTATTAGGTGAAACTAAATCTTAGTTTCAAGATCCCTTCAGATTATTATTTAATCTGGTATTTCTCAAATTGGGAGTCTAAATAATTAATGGTAGGTTATCTGAATGCCTTCCTCATAAGTCCTTTTCAGACAGACTTGTTAATTTGATGCAAAAATGTGTTTATTAAGTGCTTTGATCTGGCACATGAAAGACCATTGTAATGCAAAATTGAGGCTACTGTGTGATGTTATGAAGGTTTCTTGTGATATTCTTGGGCGTAGGTTTGAAAGAAAAATGTGTGGACAGCCTGGTTTTTGAGACTCTTATCCCCAAACCAATGATGCAGCACTATATAAGCCTTCTACTCAAGCACCGGCGCCTTATTCTCTCTGGACCAAGTGGAACTGGCAAGACCTATCTGACCAATCGCCTGGCTGAATACCTGGTGGAACGTTCTGGCCGTGAGGTTACTGAAGGCATCGTTAATACTTTCAACATGCACCAGCAATCATGCAAGGTGGGAAACTTTTAATTGTTTCCTTTCTGAGTAGTCACAAGGACAGTATCTCCAGATCTTAACTCAAATCTTTACATGATCTTAGTCATAGGTTCCTCTGTTATTTTAGTTGGGATAATTTATGAAATCATTCATTTTTCACTGTAATTCTAAATTTAATTTCAATGAAACTTCGTAGGTAGGTATAGTATTGAAGTCTTAATTTTCATGAATCTATTCTTCCAGCCCTTTGTCAGTGTTCTATTAATATAATTAGAATAATTATCCATAATTATGTTAAGTTCTAACCAGTGATTCTCAGCCATAAGCCTACTAGCCAGAGAATTTTCCTGATATCCCTGTGTGGCTGTATTGTAATGTTTCTGAATATTCTCTCTACATTGATACAATAACATCTTACTTTCATTGTTTGCACCAGGACTTACAACTTTACCTCTCCAATCTAGCCAATCAGATTGATCGGGAAACAGGGATCGATGTTCCATTAGTTATTCTCTTAGATGATCTCAGTGAGCCTGGTTCCATAAGTGAGCTTGTCAATGGAGCACTTACCTGCAAATATCACAAATGGTGAGAAACCAAGATTGAGCTTACAAATACCAGAATATAAGAGCCTGCCCTATAAATTATGTAAATTACAAGAATTTACAGATTATGCTAAATTGTGATTTTTTTTTTCTGCCTATCCTGTACCTAACAATGATAGCTTTTTGTGAATGACATGACTGCATCATTATTTCAGGCATAACGTGTGAATGGCATTAAACCAGAGAACTTTCTCATCCTTAGTTTGGATGACCAACCTGGCATAGGCAGGAAGGGTTGAAATTTCCCTCTTCAGGATCATAGAGCAAGTTGTGGTTTGACTGATAGATCATCTAATGTCTCAAACACCTAATACTGTAATCAAAATAACTGAGTGTGTGTTTTATTGTGCCCCAGAGCAGTGCAATAAAATACTGTACTGTGCAACTACCAGAAAAAGGTGGCCACACTATTTTATCTTCAGCATTTCATTCTCTAGGAGTCAACATTGACTGGAAGGCACAAAAAAAAAAAAAATCCAAAACAAAACCAACCCCCTCCCCCCACAATGCTATTGAAAGTGGTGGAAGGTCAGAATAAAGAAGCTCTGAATATGTTATGAGCCACTTAGAGTCATTATGTCAGATAGACAGCCATATAAGTCCTGTAAATAAGCAAAATGTTTCCCCCATCAAGAATTCAAATACACTATATGCAATTTTCTTTCTCTTCCCCATCAGCCCTTACATAATTGGAACAACTAACCAGCCTGTTAAAATGACTCCAAACCATGGCCTCCATCTCAGTTTCAGGTAATTACTACAGCAATGTCTATTTAGAATGTCTCTTCTATATGGTCAAGTTCAAAGATTTACTGTATATTTGGGGAGTATGCACTATATGCAGATTGTTTTCTGGGATGAGGAAGATGTAAAGTTCTTTATTTTACTCAATATTTTAGTCTAGAAAATACAATGGAAGAGGATAATTTGCTTGGGTTGAGTACTTTCCTGTTTTTTCCATGACCAACATATCATATTACTCTGTAGGATGCTGACTTTCTCCAATAACGTGGAGCCAGCTAATGGCTTCCTGGTGCGCTATTTACGTCGGAAGCTGCTTGAGTCTGACAGTGATGTCAATGCCAACCGGGATGAGCTGCTACGTGTGTTGGACTGGGTGCCAAAGCTCTGGTATCATCTCCATACCTTCTTGGAGAAGCATAGCACTTCTGACTTTCTCATTGGTAAGCCTAAACTTGTAATCCAGTAAACTGAAATGAATCTCACCATCATATTGCATCTTATTTCAATAAAATAAAGGTTAAGACACTGCATGGAAGCTTCAGCCTCTCATTTGAGTTCCCTGCAGTTAATTCATAGTGAGGGAAAAGCAATATGCATATGCTTACAGTCACTCTAGTTGTCTAATCTAGTTTTCTAGGTTATTCTGCTTTATTTATTCTTTATTAGAATATTATTTTATATAATCTTTATTTTTCTTCATTAGTCCATTTTTGAAAGCCATATTCATTGTTTTTATTTTCTGTATTATTGTTGAAGATATCTTTGTGGGGTTGGAATTTATCAAATTTTAGGGAGTAAGCTTCTCCATTTAACTATAGGCTTCTCTGAGACATACAAGGGGCCAAAATGTCTGTAATTACATTCTAAAACTGAATGGCAAATCCTATACACCAAATAGCTTCTTGCTGTGGATCATAGGAACTAGAAATTAATGTCTTTTTAAAGGAGTAAATATATTCCATATTGATTCCTTTTAGCCATAGCAACTATGATAATGGAGTAATTGTCTTGAGACTAGATGTTAAATAGGTCTGATATTCCCCCACTAGCTAGTAGTTTACCTTCTTCCCTTTACTGTTTCCCAGGTCCTTGTTTCTTCCTGTCGTGCCCAATTGGTATTGAAGATTTCCGTACCTGGTTCATTGATCTCTGGAACAATTCAATTATCCCCTATCTTCAGGAAGGAGCAAAGGATGGGATCAAGGTAATTTTCCATGGGTCCTCATCTCTTCTAGAAGAACTAGTGATGTGGCTAAAGCCTGCATATCAATATGGACGTATGTGTTCTGACCTAGTCTTCCCCAGCAGCACGAAGCCGAATCCTCATCCCAATAAACCCCTTTTATTTAATTTACAGTGAATTCCTCTCCAGCAAAGTCTTTCCTCTCCCACGGTCTTTTAAGATAGTTCACAATTACTGACCTTTATCAGGCTTGAAGAGTGGCCAATACTTGGCCACTAAGAATGCAGTAATGAACTAATTGTGTCCTGCAAACTCCACTCCCCTTTCACTCCTCTTTTATTCTCTCTGGGAGGAGCCAGTCATCGTCCACCTGAGGAGCCAGTCATCGTCCACCTGTGGCCTTACTCCCAAATCAACCCATGTTCTTTAGCTGTTCCCTTCGTCTGGCAACTCTGTGCATGCGCACACTGGGAACAAGCTCTAGCTGTTCGTCTGCCTCATTGATGTCTGACTCCAAAGGCAGCTGATAACTGGCATATGTCCCTGGCCCTCTCTCTGCCTCCGACGCAGAGCCCTCATCAGAGCCTTCCCCAGACTCCAGGACTGGCCCATGTTCCTCCCTAACCTCCTCACTGTCTAAATCTGCTGCCAGATCCGCTGGCCACTGGTGGGCTACAACAATATGTTACTCAGCTACAGGTTGCTATTTCCTTTTACTCTGAATTATTCATAAAACCTTGCAGGAAAGCTGTTCCTTCCAATCTTGTCCTCTATTTCCTTGAACATGTTCTAAGCTCTACTCTGTTCCCCAGTGAAGGAACTGGAAGACAGGTGTATGTGTATGTCACTTGCTCCTAGCAAGTGTCAGTATTCTTTCTCACCCTTCTGTGTTGCAGGTGCATGGACAGAAAGCTGCTTGGGAGGACCCTGTAGAGTGGGTGAGAGATACATTGCCTTGGCCATCAGCCCAGCAAGACCAATCAAAATTATACCATCTTCCCCCACCCAGTGTGGGGCCCCACAGCATAGTGTCTCCTCCAGAGGAACGGAGTGGCAAGGATTCTACACCCAATTCTCTGGAATCAGATCCCTTGGTATGTTTTCAGCTTGCAAATGAGAATAGTCGCTACTGAGAATTAAATTGAGAGCTGAGAATCATCCAATCTGGGTCGGTCACCACAACCAGAGAGAAAGAGAGGTCCCATAAAGATCGGCTCCAACATAGGTCCAAAAGCTCAGAAGACAAAACCTCTGATCCCAGAGACCGACCCAGATGGGATCCTGCAACATTATCTTGAAACACGTATATTTGCCTTCATTCACTCAGAATCATGTTCCTGAATTAGTATCTCAGTTCTTGTCAGTAATGGAAAGATCTATTAATTTTTTTCAAAAACCATAGCTTATAGGAATAGAAAAGTTAATTTCTCCTCACCAATTTTCATTTTATCAAAAATTGACAGCCCTTGCTAATCTGTTAGCTTAATTGCTCTATGACTGGAGGCAATTGTAATGTTGTCAGAGTGGCTATTTCTCCATTATGTCCCTCTCTGTTTTAGAATCCCTGTTCTTTCCTCCCCTCATGTCTTATAGCTGAAATAACACTAATGGAGTGAATGCACAAGTTAACCTGGGGAAGACAAATCTCTGTTCTCCTCTGCCATATAATCAAGACTGCATTGTTGACCTCTTTAGAAAGCATAATGACCTTCACAAAAGAGAAAGTCTATCAGAGATCTTCAAACTTGGCATCTTTAAGACTTGTGGACTTCAACTCCCAGAATTCTGGGAGTTGAAGTCCACAAGTCTTAAAGCTGCCAAGTTTGGGGACCCCTGGAACTGATTCTGTTGTGGCATTATCATGATATGGCCACAAGGTGGCAAAGATGTATAAGTCAAAGAAAGAGCACCATATACCAACTGAGAAAACTACATGGAATAGTTATGTACATAATCATTGATGAGTTATGGATGATATAGGACAGAAGCAAATACTATCACATATATTCCTCTGTTGAGCCAAACAGAAATTGATGCTAGCAAGTGATTGTGGGACAGAGATCCTGGAAGTAATGGCTCCTATAAAAAGAATATAAAATGTAAGATCCTGAGAGAGTAGTACATGTACAAAAAATATGATGGATGAGTGATACTAGAGGGAGTCCCAAATTCTGGACTTGGAACAGACAATCTGTTTCTTCTGTTTTAGTTAGCCTGTCTTCACTGACCACATTTGCTCTTATCTTATTCCCATAAAAATATTAATGGGGTTGTAAACCTTCCCACATCCCTTTCAGATTCAAAGTCTCATAGTATGTATTCTTACCTGAATAAAAATAAGACACATAGTATAATTGTAAATAAGGCTGCCAGATTATGAAAGGTAAATTTGCATTATGCAAAAACCTGTGTGTAAATTGCCCTTGACTTCCTCTTTGTAGAACTGTACATATTTTCCATTCTCTTAGCTCCCCCCTTATCCAAAGCACAAATGATTTACAGTTATTCCTTCCTCTCTCTGTGGGAATCTTGGTACACTATATACCCTATTGGTATAAAATAGTACCCTATTGTTTTCAACCTGAAGTACATCTATTGAATTATATCTGCACCAACCTGCCTAATAATAATAACAACAACTTTGTCATTGTACGTGTATACACAGTATATCCATACAACAAAATTTACTTAACACCCAAAGACCAAGCCCAACACACATAACAATCCCCAAACACACCCCCACCCATCACAAATTCTCCACCCCAAACCACCGAAACATCCACACACCAGACCAAGTAATGCTGTCCAACAGCTCACTGATGGTTTATTTTATTTATTTTATTTATTTTATTGTTGGATGCAATTATAGCTCTAGGATAAAAACTATTCAGAAAACGTGTGGTCTGAGTTTTAATTGTTCTGTATCTTCTGCCAGAAGGCAACAGTCCAAAAAGATTGTAAGCAGGATGGGAAGAGTCTTACTTCTGCTGCTTTCCAGGTGTATTGTAACAGTGCCTCCCATAATTCTCAGCCACTGTTGAAAAGAAGAGGAACACTCAATACATGGGAAGGCATCAAGCTGAGGAAAGTTGGTATATTTAATCATTACTTATCAGTCTTTTATCCTACCTATACAGATGGCAATGTTGCTGAAGCTTCAGGAAGCAGCCAACTACATTGAGTCTCCTGACCGAGAAACCTTGGACCCCAATGTGCAATCTGCACTCTAAAAATAACTGGATGCGATAGAATGGAGACAAATGAGGCAATCTTGGTTGTCTTCACTCCTAGGTCTTCTTTCTTTTTTCTCTGGAACCTGCAGTCTGGAATGAACACCACAGAGTGGCAGGGAGGTGCCCATCACTTCCTTTGGGATCTGTGCAGGTGAACAGTGAAACAGGAGACAGTTGGGTCTCCTTTGCAAGACACTGCTCTCCCTCCACCTCCAATAACTCTGGTGGTAAGAGAATGGTGGGTTTTATTCCTGGGCTTTCTGCCTCTGTCATAAACTCCTGGTTTTACAGTATGATTGGGGAGCATCAAGAAATCCCTCACATCCAGTGTTCCCAACATAAATGTTCTTGTGTAAGGCAAGAGACTGGAGAGAGCCACACAGAGCTGGCTGCTGTATTTCTGCAGGGCAGTGCTAACAGGCAGGGCAATAGCCAACTTTGTAGAACCCTAAAATGAGGATCTTTTTATAAAATAAAAAAAAGCAAACCCCAGAAAGCATGAGAGTGGAAGCGTCATTGCTGCTCTTGGAGCCGTTTCCTGCAGTTGCTGCCCTTCGACTTTCCTGCCACAACCAACATAGGCAAAGACCTAGTAAGACTGTTAACTCTTGTCTTTGTACCCTCCTTATTTAATCTGCATGAAGGTCTTTTTACTTTCAAACTCCCAATAAACACTTTTTTCTCCTCCACTTTATTTTATTTGGTTGATCTGGGCCATTCCATTTGCTCTTTGGTTCTAGGAATTATGTTCTGTGTGGTCATCTGCCTTTGGTTCCACAGGAAGGAGCCTCCTGAGTTAATAGTTTTTTTCAGTTTCAGTTCACCTTTTTCTTGTTTTATTTTTCTGTGAATTTCATTCCCACAGTCCCTCCAACTGAAATTGGTGCTGACTGGATGACTTCCAGTAACTTAAGTCCACTTCCTGGATCCTTGCAGCTTGCATCAGATGCACACAGAATTGAATCAGCAGCACAACCTATGCACAATTTGCATGTGGACTCCCCTTCTTGTGCCATTCCATATCATTTCTTTCTGAAAAGCACAAGAGGTCAGAAAACTGTGATCAAAGGGAGAATGGATCGTTATAGTGCATCATTTAATGGACAGCAACATCATCATTTTTTTCCAGTTTTGTACTGTTTATCAATGTGCTTGCAAATCTCTTTTCTTCCATTCATTTTCTCTCACTTTATTTTGAGGACACAGGGTAATAGATCCTTTTTATAGGAGCTGTCTTGATTCTGTTGCCATTCAGATGTGCTGGAACTCAACTCCACTAATCTCCAACCAGCACAGTCCTGCTGGTTGAGGATTACAAAACTTGGGAGGGGGGGAATACATCTGGAAAGTAACAGTTTAACCAAGGCTGAATATAAACATTTAAACATTTAGCCTTGGATGTCATTTATATGATTTGCCAAATAGCCATCAATACACAAGTATTCCCCTAACTAGATGACTTTGATTGCAACTCCAATCAATCTTGACCATCAATCTCTATCGGGCATTAAGTTTGGGGCAACTGAAGAGCACTCTCATATGAAGCAACCCCCCCTCCCCCAGGATATATTTTAAGTTTTAATATACTTAAAGAACTATTTAACTAGCTATATAAATCTTCTGATTACAGAATTTGTTTCAAGAAAATGTCAGTGTAGTTTCTATTGATATGTGTTTTACATTCAGAATTGAAATTATAGATGTCAGACCAGCCCTCGGCCTCTAATGTTCTATAAATGTCCTACTGATGTTCTTTGAGGCATGCTTGCCAACTTCTAGTCGAAAGAAATTAGACTAAGGGAGGAGTCAGTGCACTCCACAGCCATAAACTTTTGTAACATTTAGCTTTGATCAAATAAGATACAAGTCTGAATTTTAGCTTCTGTGGTAGGAAGACGTAATGATTAGGTTCTCCATATTGCAAATCTCTGCTTTTTCAGTAGTGCCATGCAGACATATGAAGAGATACCTTATTGAAAGCTTGAGTAAAGCATGCCTCCAATGTAAAACCACATGAATACCACAAATCCCCATCTCTGAACAGCAGTATGGCTGTTTTACTTTACTGGGTAGATTTTCTGCGCATGCAGAACTCTTTGACATCAGAGCAAAATGATTTCCTGAGGCAATTCAGCCTCACTTTGATCTCATGGCAGAGTGTCTCATTGATGAAATGGATCCCAAACAATCCACAGTAGACTTGTTTTTTTAATCTAAGCACTACATCTGTTTAGTTCTTATTCCAGAAGAGCCTGTGAGAGGAGACAACTAAAAGGAGTCAAATTTCTTAAAACGTAACCTCAGATCTTACACATTTTTTTTCTTCCATGGGCTAAAATTTTAACAATAGAACACACTAACCCAGAGGCATCTGCAGCAGTGCTTTTGTCAAAGTGACTAAATGGGCATTGTGTCATTGTGATGCAAGCTCTATCTCTTTTGTTTGTGCATGAGGCCTTGAAACATATTTACAAAACAGACATGATGGTGTGATGCTTGTTTTGTCATCTCTCACCCACTGCCAAAGCCCCTGGGTTAATCTTTCATCCTCTCATGGCTCCTATCGCTGTCTCTTGCTTTCCCTTATGGTGGAACCTGTTGGGTTTATATTGGCAAATCATTCACAAGGCCTGTAGATCAGAGGTCTCCAACCTTGGCAACTTTAAGTCTGGAGGACTTCAACTCCCAGAATTCCCCAGCTAGCTGGCTGGGGAATTCTGGGAGTTGAAGTCTTCCAGGCTTAAAGTTGCCAAGGTTAGAGACCCCTGTTGTAGATAGATACATTGTGCCAAATACCTTTGGTCTTATATAGTTCTGAGCATTCAGGTGATATTGCTCAGATTTTCAGTATTTTCTCTTTTTAAAAATGTGTTTTTAGGAAGTGAGTAAGAACATTTTCCAGCTTCGTATGCTACATTTTGCACTTACCTAGTCCCTATATAGAATGTATATAGTGTCTTTTTTGTTCATGGTTTTTGCCATAAAGGCACCTTGTGAAATCAGTGCTGGTTTATTTTGTAAGTGAAATGTAACAATTCAGGATACACTTAAAAAGTTTCAGTGGAGAGTTCATTTTTATTTATTGTACCAAATAGCCATCCAAATTTTTTTATAAATACACAATTCTTTCCTCACCTTATCCCATTCTTCTGTGGCCATTGAGGATGCCTAGTTTTCACTGGGCTGCTTTACAACATGGATTGTTCTCTAGTCCCCTCCCCCCATTTAACTTTGAACAATTTGTCCCTTCTTGGGCATGGTTAGGGGCCCAATTTGGAGAAAAAAAAACTTTATAGCAGGGGTCTCCAACCTTGGCAACTTTAAGACTTGTGGACTTCAACTCCTAGAGTTCCTGAGCCAGCTTTGCTGGCTGAGGAACTCTGGGAATTGAAGTCCACAAGTCTTAAGGTTGCCAAGGTTGGAGACCCCTGCTTTATAGGATATATGTACAGATAGTGATCATTGTAAAGAACACATGCTCCAGGTGTGGTCACATGCCAATAAGAAGGAACAGAAGACCTGTCTAGGTATGCATAGCCCACCTCCATTTCTAAAACTGCTTTAACTTTTCCCTAATTCAGCAAACATGTAAGATAGAAAGATTTGCATTTTTGAACTAATGAATGCTTGCCAAGAATACTGGCCATCTGGGTAAAATTAGTATCAAATAATAATTTTGATAATGCAAGGATAGAATTTTGCACTGGTTTCCCTGAGCCAAGAGTATGAAATGAAATGATCAATATAATGTGTAACAAGTACAAAATTAATGTTTTCTTGGCTTCCTATGTTTTTGTAGCGCCTTTTCATTCACCATTTTCTCTATTTTATTATCAATGAAATCTTTTTGTAACCCTCCCATCTATTGAACCTAGGTTTTACTTGTAAACAACATCAGTTTCAAAGTGATCTTGATCAACAAAGTTAGATAATTGTGCAGACTTTCCACCCTTGTCTCCAAGATTCGTTACAATTTGCTTATAGTTCAACACATCTGCATGGCACTAGTGGAAGAAGGCTGTACTAAGAAATTTCAAGGATTTTCAATAGACAATAGTTATTCCTCTCATAAATATGACATTGTCTCAGGTTATTTTTAGGTCTCCATGCCTCCTATTTCCTTCAAGCAGAATGTATTTTGTAAGATGAAACTGCCTACAACTATCAACCTTTATGGCAGCAGTGACAAATGAAGTCCTCTTTGTGACGGTCTGTTCGCAATATGAATCTATTACTCTCTTTACCTGAATAAAGTTGGATGGAATAGATTAGAAACCAAGGAAGTTATGAATTATGAACCAGAACCTATTCCTATGTAGAATAAGGATAAAGGGGACTGTTTAGCCACTATGGATTGATATACTATAATGTCAGAAGGACTGATAGTTCAGATTAATTAGTCTTCTTTATATGGAAAAGCTCTCATGCTTTCATATGAAGTTGTGCTGCTTTGAAATTGTGATTATCTGAACAAAAATGCAGCTTGAATAACTTGGCTGTGAAGTTGCTTATGTCCCTTAAACTCTGCCTTAATATTATCATTTCAAGAGAGGAGAATCTAGCCATGGATTAACAGATCTTACTCTTTTCTGACTACTAAAAGAAGGCTGGGGTAATCTTTTAAATCCAGGCTAGACCAAATAGTGGAGTAGTTTATGTTCAGCACAAAGAGCCCAAGGAAGGGAGGGAGGAAGGAAGGGTAACATCCAATGCCTATTGACTATATTGCTTGGAACTACGTACTTAGATGATTGACTGACTAATTAATCCAGCAGCTGCCTTTCATTCTGAAACATCTAAACCTAATGACCAAAATCACACTCCTATCCCTGCATGCTTACTCAACTACCTTATATTGGACAATATAAGTCCTAGCCAAGAACTAATTCTTCTTCTGAAAGCAAAGGTTTCTGTTAATAAAGAGAATTCCTCTGTTGTTCACTCATTCCTTTTGCTGGAATAAGCAATGCCACCCAAAGGAATTTTACTTCATTCCACTGAATTTACTTGTCTAGCCAAAATCTGCCAAGAGCAATGTTTACAAACTGGACAGCCTTACCTAACTTGATGTCCTTGAGATATTTGGACCATAACTTTGGGTCATCAAATGCAGCAGGAGATAATGAAAGTTGTATTCTAGTGTATGTAGAGGATATCTGACTGGGGAAGAAGGCAATAAAGAAATGCAAGCAAATAAGATGTTGACACTTTTGGAGCTAAAATATAGACTATTACTTTAGATCTTTAAAACAAGACAGGAAAAGATAAGTATCTTATTCAACTCAGAGCTGGCGCAATCAAAATTTCATAACTACCCATAAAAGGTTTGACCTTGCTTTGAAAGGATTAGGAGCCATTTTGGTGGTTTTTCAACAGAGTTAGCCCTCTAAAATAGTAATCAAAAAGAAAAAGGAGAAAGGGAAACTAAAGTTCTAGTTTAAGGATTCAAATCCAGCAGGTCTTCTCTCCATTGACTTGGATGCCTATCCAGATCATCAACCTGAGATGAATTTGATGGCTAAGAACAATTTATAGAAAATGTTTTCAAACATGAATGGAAAACAGCTCCTCTCCCCATGCCATTTCCATTTTGGATGCTAGATACATCTCTTCATTAATATTTTATAATATAAATATTATACAATTCATATAATATTTATAAAATTTTCTGTATTTTCAACATTTCCTTCAGATTCCAGTTTTGCTGAATACAATTAAATACTCACATGCCAGTACTGCAAGTCTTATGAATTTAAAGACATGAGGCACATGACAAACAAGAAAATTTTTTTTTGTACATGTGGATCTTCATTTAATTAATTGGTAAAATGCAAATCAAGAAGCAGTGATATTGATGCAAAATAATTGCTGATTCAAATATTCAATTTATTTTTTTTAAACAAACAAGGCTCTCTAGCCAATTACAGTTCCAAGCTAGCTATCCGATTGTGAAAATGCTAGTGCTTCCTAACTGACTGATTGCAGATGAAACTACAGAATTTCTCACCACCCAACTATCAATAGTGGCAGTAAACTATTTCCTGAAGTAGAACTTTAGTTGATGGTAGTTGCCAGTCATAATATCGGCTAAATAATTCATAATATTGATATCCAAAAACTGGATCAAGAAATCCTAAAGATCAAAGAGGCAATTTGGCTGTTAGAAAAATCTGGTGTAATGTATTCCCCCTTACTTTCCATTAGTAGGCAACTGCATAGCAATTCTATTATTCAAATACTTCTGTAATCATTGTTTTTTTATTGGGTGGGCCAGTGGGAGTTTATGACTGATTATTTCATGCAAACCCAAGGTGCTCATTTATCTTTGTATAACTATACATATGTACATATTTTGTTTTATGTAACGAATGCTTTGGAGATATTAATTTGCTTTGGAACCCAATGGATGACATAATAGATTTAGGCTATGACAAAAGGTGCCCAAACTGGTTTAAAGAAAACTGTTGCATAGAAAATGAAAATCTAACTAAACTGAATCTTTAATGTCCTGATTTAATCTTCTGCAACAGCATAGGTGCTATATATGTAACATTTTTTGCCAATGATTTTAAACTTATGTAAGAACTGCACTATTCTTCTGTGCAGCTGATGTGAATGTGAGTGTTCTATCTCAGAGAAGTCTCCTCACTCAAAATCCATATAACTTGCTGGTGACAGGGTCAAGATATTATGTGTTTGCACATTTTGTCTTCCTTCATTTTCCTTTCCAGCCAAATTTATGCAAATGGGAGAGACGTAGTTACAACTTTCCAAAACCTCCATACTTGGACACCTTTTTCAAGAGAGTGCCTGTAAAATGTAAGACCAGAGGTCCTCCACTCCACTAAGGAGATAATAATATTTTTATTCCTCTGTAGGACTTTTCAGTTTTTGATTGGCTTTAGGCGTTGAAAATATAAAATAAGCCTCCAGAATTCTCAGCTAATGTACAAGAGAAGCAAAACATCTTACAGTGTCATCAGTTCAGTCATTTAGTAGGCAATGCAAGTTTTCTAGTGCTTCTATAGCAGTGTAGCATTCTCCAGAACCTCCAAATTCCTACAAAGGCTATGCAGTTTTTCTCCAATCTGATTAGTTGGAAATGGAAGTGTTAGGCAGGTGGATCTTTCTAGACCTCATATTTGTTAAAGTTTCTATTTCAGACCTCTTTCTTCTTTAGCACTTGGGTGATGTCAGTAGTAGCAGAGAATCTCAGAAGTCCCACTAGTAGAGTCATTTAGAATCCTAGTGGTGGTTCGTGTCACTTATATTTAGAGCTACTTTAAAGCTTGAAGTCCTATTTAATCCCTTTTCCCAAAAAGCAATAACTCGAAAGAATGTCACCGACTTTTTCTAAAAAAGGACAACTACCCCTGATGCAAATACTGACTTGTATCACAACTCCCAGAGACTAGAATTACAATAGGAACAACTGCCCCTTTCAATTTATGAGTTCTCTTTTACTAAATCCACTTTTAACTGAAGCAGTACTGCAAAGTACTGGTAAATTTGTACAGTCACTGTCTTAAAAGTAAAGATGGCTATGTAGGGGACTAAACCCAAATTCATAAATCACTAATACAAAAATACTTCTAACAATCTGCTTCTCCAGTTAACCACTTGGAGGCTCTTCCTTGCATCCTGGCCTTATTATGCTTACTCAGATGCAAGTTAAACACGACTTACATTTTCAAGTAAATATGCTTAAGGTGCTTTAAGTGATCGACGTAAAATGTATTAAATCAGTCTGATGGAAACATTTTCTAGTCTTCTGCCTTCTTTCCCTTTAGGATATGTTCTGTTTCACATTTGGTGCTTTTTCCTTCTCCCAATTCGTGCCCATGTTCCTTTTTCTCTTCTGTTTGAAAATGTTCTTGCTGAGCACCATTTACCAATCTCAAGCATCTGTTGCATTGGGCTATTTTGCACAGTGATTTACAAAATATCAAACCTTGTGCTTGGTTTGACATAAAGGTTCCCCATCTGCCTTTTCCCCCACTTGTTTCATTTTGTAGAATAAGAATCTGTTGTAAATAACCTGTAACTGAATGGCCTGAATGAGTCTGAGGAACCAGTCTTGGGAGCTGACTCTTGTATCTGTGATACACCATACTGGGTTTTTTTATTTGTTTGGCTTTAAAAAAAAAAAACTATGTGAGTAACTGTGATTTGCTGACTCATTTCTGATTGTACAATGCACACCTCCCAGCAGCTGCTGTGGTCAGTGGAAGAAATTTGTGGAGCAAAATTTTAAAATGCCTTCTTCCACAGGAACTTGGCCTTTCTTGTGCTGCTTTCTCTGCATTAGCTCACTCTTTTCACTAAATTGGCAGGGTCTCCTGGAATAAAGTTAATGAAAACCAGATGGAAAAGCTTATCAGACTCTTCCCAGCTAATCTCTCTGCTCTAGTGCTATTATAATAGGGTCCCATGATAAAGAATAACTTTTGATTAAGTCCAGATTAAATGGGATGAAGTGGGAAAATTTGAACTTTGCATCAGAACTGATGCATTACCTTGATTCAAGTAAGAAATACCAATCTTCTTCTGGGAGAGCACAGAGGAAGACTGGAATCTCTTCACTGGAATTGGAATAATCCACAATCAAATACAGATGCCCCATAGTGTTATTAATCAATAATTTTCAATTTCCATTATTCTGTTTTATGTTTGATGAATTATTCAGTGGAATACTTTCAACAGGGCCATTCTGTTTAGAATAGTGTGTTATAGTGTACTATTCAAGTAACAACACACTAAGGATAGAATTAATGCCTCTCTTAGAGAGTTACTGATTTGTACGTTGGACGTATATAAATAGTTGAAACAGCTTATTGAGTTTGATCTTCCATTTAATAAAGAAAAATAAATCACAGGGCAGTTCAGGCCAGTGTCAGTTCTTTCCAAGTATTTATACCCTTCAGTTCCACTAATGAACATGATGCTTATGAGCTACTATAAGCCTGTAGACAGGGGGTCAGCTAAGACCCTTTTCTATGTACTTGTGCTTTTTAAATTATGGCTAAGGATGTGATTCTGAGGATAGTTTAACTTACATAACAGTTTAATGGTATTAATAGTATCATAGTGCAGATCATATCAAGTAATAATGGACAATACTGGTACATTGAATAGTCATTCAGAAGAATGAGAGAAACTTCAAAGGGAAGTGGAGCTAAACAAAATATAGACAGCTGTTATGTTTTCTTCTGTGAGTTTTTCCATTGATAAATGACCTGGCCAACATACATTAAAAAGTTTTGATAATAACCCCCAAATGCTGTTTTTTTCCCAAAAGTAAAGGTAAGCAAGAATAATCTGTACTTATTAGAAATTTTAATTTAAATCAGGATAATAATCACAATTGATTCAAGTTGAATTCACTGAAAAGATGAACCATTATATGGGTCCTTAGATTATCTATTCTACTTTTTTTTTTATGACAGCCACATGTTTTCCAGGTTATAATAGGGAGATTCTTCCTAGTTGTGTGTTCCTGAGATCTTTTTCAAGCTTTTAATAACTGTGTGAAGGATTGAAACTGACATCTTATTCAAACCAAGCAAATGATTTAACTAAACTACTGAATAGCACTTGTGTAGAGCAGTACAGCACAGTATCTGTGTTCAGCAACACAGCAAATATGTGCTTAATTTCTTCTCTGCAGTTTGGTTTTAGCTTTGTATGTCTCTTCACCACCCTTTATTTAGCCTGAACAGAAGAGACCCAACACCAGCCCAGAGAGATCACTGGTTGATAAACATTGGGATCCATACCCAGGACAAAGAGTGGAGCTAGATGTCTGAGTACTAATTCGAATGCAGTGTTGAAGGAAGGAAAGAGAGGCCAGACTGAATGCTATCCTAACTTCATTTCCATTTATTGCAAATAAATTTAAACAAGGGGATATGGGAATTTCATCCATTTGATCATGAAACTTCAAAGGGCAAAGCTGGATGGTTCCTAGTGGCTCTTACTTAGGAGCATTGGTGCTAAATAGTTGGGGGCTCAGTCCCACAGAAAGCTAGGTGAAAGCTGTTGGAATAATGATAATTGCACTAATTCATCACTCCATCAGAAAACGTAGCACCTTTCCCTGCCAAAGACATGTCACCCTTCTGCTCCAGCCAAATCATGAAGATCTTGGCTTGAGGTGAAGCTGGGATAGCACCAAAGTTTAGGGTCTCCTTGGCTTACTAGCTACTGCTGACTGGAGGCTCAACTCTTACAATTTTAGCTTTTTTTTCTAATTAAAATGCATTTTTTTAAAAATTAAAAAAGTGAAAAAAATCCTGTTTAGGAGAGGTGTGTATTGGCAGAGTTAGTGTTTCTTAACTGCATGGTATTCCTTCTAGGGGGTTTTATACCACTTTTTAAATTTCTCAGAAGATTTATGGTCCCAGTTTCTATGCTATCTTATCTCTTGCTTCTTTCTCTTTCTTGCTTTTTGTTTATTATTTGATATATTCTCTTTCTTTTCTGAAAACTGTTCTTTGTAAACCTGCAATTTCTTTTATAACTGATGTAAACAAAATGAAATAAAAAAATTCCAGATGTACATAACTGCAGAAACAATCACAAGGAAACTACTGCCATCTGGACTGTTTCCAACACAGACTGTTTATACTAGCGGTAAAAGAAAGGGGGTAAAAGTCCCCAAAAGAGAAGCTTTTAAAGCAAAATAAAAATAAAATGTCCAAGCAAAGTATGGTACGTTTCACCAAGTCTCTGCTGAGCTGCTGTGCTGAGTTGTGCAGCATGTTTTTTCTGGGAATACTGGTCTGTCTTAACACCTTTTGACGTTTAAATAAAGTGAACTCCTGTGTTGCCTGCATGTTGATCCTCTCTGTTCAAAGAAATATTACAACAATCTGTGTATAGTCCCTGTGATCACCAACACCTCCCATTCTACTCTATGGTTGTATTTATATAACATATGG
This sequence comes from Pituophis catenifer annectens, assembly GCF_029215685.1. NCBI lineage: Eukaryota > Metazoa > Chordata > Lepidosauria > Squamata > Colubridae > Pituophis > Pituophis catenifer. The sequence continues at coordinate 179,489,706 of NW_027256883.1, read as the reverse complement.
AACTTAGTTACTTTTTCTTTAGCCTCAAAATCCAACCTTTCTGATTTTGGCATTATGATTCATTGGTCTATGTAAACCCATAGGGTTTACATAGGTTAGCTCAGTAATCAAGTTAAACACATTGCCTGAATTTGGCCAATTACATTAGTTCTCCATTGCCCTACAACAGTGCCAGATGTGCTTTCTATCACTATATCAGTTAAGAAGATATGTTTCTCACTTGGAATTCTCTAATGTCTTCCACATGTTCAACTTGGTCAGGCTCGCTGGGTGATGCAACTGAATTCAGGATACCTTTGTTAACATTACTCTCCCCCAATCAATAGCAGGGATTAGAGTTCCTCACCTATGCAGATACTGATATTAGACTGATTCCCCATATTGTCCTCTGATATGTGACCATTTAGTGCAATTTGAGGCACAGCTTTTTGATTGATTAGATCTATTTATTGGGGAAAAACATGACATTTGGACAATATCATCATGATATCAATAGAGGCCTGTTTACATTTTGCAAACATTGAGAAATGCTGATTATGCTTCATACTTTCTCAATTCTTTAGCTTAGTTGAATCCAGAGCCAATGTAAAAGTCATAGTGACTCAATTTTTACACTGAACAAGGCATAGCAAGCTCATTTAGACATGCTAACTCTAAATCAGGGGTGTCAAACTGGCGGTCACGTGCAGGCCATGCCCACCCCAGCTCCATGAAGGGGGAAAACTTTGCAAAACCTCCCGTCTTGACTACTGCAACACTCTCTATCTAGGGCTGCCCTTGAAAACCACTCGAAGGCTTCAGCTGGTGCAGAATGTGGCCGCGCGTCCCATGTTACACCCCTCCTGCGCGACTTGCATTGGTTACCGGTTGCCCTTCGGGTGAGGTTCAAGGTTCTGGTTATTACCTACAAAGCCCTTCATGGCCTAGGCCCGGGATATTTGTCGGACCGCTGCAGCCAGCAACAATTCCCAATCGCCCGGTGCGTTCCCATAGACAGGGCCTCCTCAGGGTGCTGTCGGCCAGAGCTTTCTCTGTGGGCGCACCCACCCTCTGGAACCAGCTTCCTTTGGAGCTCCGGATGGCCCCTGACCGTTGCTCGTTCTGCTGCGATTTGAAGACCGGGTTGTTCCGCAGCTTGGACTGATGGGGGGGGGGGTTTAATGAATTTTAAATTGTTTAAATTGGAATTTTAATTTTATATTAGCTTTTATGAGGAATTGTGCATTTTACCGTTGTGAGCCACCCTGAGTCCTCGGAGATAGGGTGGCATATAAATTGCATTAAATAAATAAATAAATAAATAAATAAATAAATAAATAAATAAATAAATAAAACATCACGTGACGGCAATGTGACGCTGCGAGTTTGACACCCTTGCTCTAAATCTTGTGCTATAGCTAGATTCACATGTCATGTTAATCAAATCTATAAACAAACCACATTACTTACTCCAATGCATGAATCCAGGTATAAACCTAGACTAAATTTATACCCACATAATGGTACAAAATGTGGTTTGCTTGATTTGAACTGCAAGTACCTAAAGGTGGCATTTCAGTAATATCATTTGGGGGTGAGTCCATTTTGGCCTCACTGAGACTTGCAGTAGCTATTACTGCAACTCTGAGTTAGTGTAATTTGTAGAGCCAGACTCTTTGAGATGGACATATTGTATTGGCCACCCACAAATTGGAATCTCTTCAATTAGGCAGCAAAGTGGCATCATCTCTGTCCATTAGAACTCTCGGGGTGCATAACTACAGTCATGCCTTTGCAGTTCAGCTATAGTGAACAAACTATAAAATTTGCATTATCACCCATATACTAGAACATACAGTTCTAATGCTCATTCATATACATTAGTAAAGCAAGAGTGAACAAGACCATCATAGCTGGGTTGCAAAAAATCTGGAAGAAACAGAATACTATAACTTTTGACTGTCACCTATGGATATTTCAAGGGATGTGGTGGCTTAGTGGCTAAGACCTGAGCTTGTCGATCGAAAGGTCGGCAGTTCAGCGATTCGAATCCCTAGTGCTGTGTAACGGGGTGAGCTCCCGTTACTTGTCCCAGCTTCTGCCAATGTAGCAGTTCGAAAGCACGTAAAAAATGCAAGTAGAAAAATAGGGGCCACCTTTGGTGGGAAGGTAACAGCATTCTGTGCGCCTTTGACATTTAGTCATGCCAGCCACATAACCACGGAGACTTCTTTGGACAGCGCTGGCTCTTTGGCTTTGAAACAGAGATGAGCACCTCCCCCTAGAGTCAGGAAGGACTAGCACATATGTGCAAGGGGAACTTTTACCTTTACCTATGGATATTTCGGCAACCTGGTGCTGGTGACAACTGAAGGATTTAGGGCCACACAAGTCTTTGACTTAAAAAGCCAATCAATTACCTGATGGAAGCAGTCCAATTTCTGCCACTTTGTGCTCCTATGGCTGGGCCAATGGGCAGAAGTTTGGCACCCCACTGCTAGGAGGCCCCCAAGCATATTTTTGTTTCTGTTCATGTATTTTCCCCCCAGTGTTTCTCATCCTTTTGCTTTGTAAATCTCACCAATCTACTATTGGGGAACCTGGGTCCCACCAAGATAGACACAAAAAACTTCACTTTTTCTATGAAATATACTATTCAATACATTCAGAATTTTGGATCTTAACAATTCATCCCCTTGCAGGCTCTGTGCCATTGGCTCAGCCTTGATGGCTGTGCCATTGGCTGCCCCTTGCAGCCTCTGTTCCAATTAAGTATATCAGTGATTCAGGGTCTCCTGGCCATATGAGTCCTGCCCCAGTGCTTTGTTCAGTCCATGGAAAGCAGTACAACATATCAAAATGTTGATTGAACATTTGGAAACTATTTTATTTACTGTGTAGATTTTGAAACCACTAGTGTGAAACCTACGAATCAGGCAAGAGCTCCATATTAGCTAATTCAGCTGCATTTTTCAATTTTTTTTTTTTTTTTTTTTTTTTGCTGGCTGGCTGGCAGGCAGGCAGGCACTGTTTTTAGTAGAGCACCCTTTTAAAGCCCACTGCCTTCCAGATGTGTTAGGTTACTGTTCCCAGCATAAGACTTAGAGGAGTTTTAACCCAACACCTCTGGAAGCATCAGACAGAAGAAACTTAAAATAGAAGACCCTAGCTTTTTTTTTCTGAATCAAAGCTATATAACTGTCAGACAAGAAATCTGAGAAATTTTACTTACATGTCAACATATTTTTACACTGCCGAAGTGATTATGACATTGTTATATCTTTAAAAAATATTTGCTGTGTTATTTTTTTAATGTAAGAATAACCTTCAAGGGCAAATCAAATATCCATCCAGTTTAGAACATCTGATACAAGAGTGGCCAGCCTCAAACGATTCACATAATTTAAAACTAGCCAACAATTATTACTTGTCCCAACTATTTGATATGTTGTATCGCTTTTGGCTGTCATAATTTATCATTATTTATGGACTGTCCACCGTGAACTTGCATATTTCGTTTTTAAGAATCCAGCTGAGTTAATGAACCTCTGTACTGAATTTGACTCCTGGTGACTTCATGGACACATTCATGTAATGTTCATATGACAATAGGGAAGTACCTGTTTCATCTTCAGGAATGATTCAACATCCCAGTATTCTTACAGCAATAATATTTGTGATGTCTACCAATGAAGTACTCAGTTTTCCTGCTTTATTCTTTTCAATTGGATGGCTCTGATTAAAAGTAGGAACAAATTCTTTACTTTGTTAACACTGTCCAGTCATGCATCAATGATACTATAATTATGAGCTCAAGCATATTTCTTTCTACTCAGAAGCAAAGCCAACGGAATTTTCTGAGGTAAATGAATAGAAGATTGTAGCCTGAATGCATTAGTTGTAAATGGCACCCTACATAGCTAACATATATAAATGGCTTATATTATATTTTCCTCCAGTGGTTAAAATTATATATATTATATTTTCCTCCAGTAGTTAAAACAAATAACCATGGCATTGACAGAAACATACTGGCTTTAATTCAACAATATTTGCATCTAACCACTGGTGATTTTAGGAGGGAATTAACAATGTAGAAATATATCATTTTTCTATTCAGCTCATAAATGTCTTTTAATCTCTCTTTAAATTTAAATGATTTCTTAGTTTGGCTTTCCACATATAAATAATCATATGCAAATGTCATGGATATCTGGGTCAGTTTTTGGCTGAGATGCCTCAACTCACCTCTCTTTTGAGAAAAGCATAACTCTGCCACCAATATCTATGTATGGCCACCAATATCTATGTATGGCTACACTGACTGAGCCTTCAGATGTTTTCTTCTCTGCAGAATTCTTTCTTAATAGACCAGAATAATTAAGTACTGCCTTGTGCTTTATGTGATCTAATGAGCTGTTTTTAATATATTACTTTGGTCCCTTGCTTCTCTTCTTAGTGAGCAATCTTAGGAGGGAATTAAGAGCACAATCAAATCATGTACATTTCAAAGTTAATTTAACCAGGACAGAGGCTTACCTTTCAAGCCATCCTTACAACTAGTAGAGGATACACTCGGGTCTCTTTCTTTTGAAAAATACTCATTGGGTGTTAAAGTCCAGTATTGTGGGAGTGGTTGGACTTTAAATGTGATTGGACATCCCTTGATTTCTCAGTGATCTCCTGTATCTATCAAAATTTTGGCTGTCTCCCACAATAGGCTGATTGCTGCTGCTGCATTCTTCCTTGATGGGAACGCTGAAGGTGGTTGTTTATTTATTTAATACATTATTTAATGTATCACCACTATTAATCAGACTCTTGGAAGCCATCAGCAGAATAACAATAATCAACTACATTATACATAAAATGTTCAAAGCAAATAATTAAACATCACAAAATATTGATAACTGCAATAATTAAGACACAATGGCATCATCTCTGGAGGGCTCGGGACGGGGGTTGTTCCTCTGTCCTGGTCCTATTAGACCTCTCAGCGGCTTTTGATACCATCATGCTGCGATCATTGGAGGGGTTGGGAGTGGGGGGCACCGGGCTGCAGTGGTTCTCCTCCTTCCTCTCCGACTGTAAGCAGGTTGTGTTGGCAGGGGGGTAGAGGTCGACCTCGAGGCGCCTTGTTTGTGGGGTGCCGCAAGGGTCAGTCCTCTGGCCCCTTCTGTTCAACATTTATGTGAAGTCGCTGGGCGAGATCATCCATGGTTTCGGGGTGAAGTTCCACCAGTACGCTGATGACACTCAGCTGTACATCTCCACCCCGGACCATCCCAATGATGCCTTTGATGTGATGTCCTGGTGCCTGGAGGCCGTGCGGATCTGGATGGGGAGGAACAAGCTTAGACTCAACCCTTCCAAGACCGAGTGGCTGTGGTTTCCGGTGTCCCGGTATAGTCAGCTGGTTCCATCGCTGACTATTGAGGGCAAGATCTTGGCCCCCTCAGAGAGGGTTCGCAACTTGGATGTTCTCCTGGATGCACGGCTGTCCTTGGAAGATCATTTGACGGCCGTGGCCAGGGGAGCTTTTTATCAGGTTCGCCTGATACGCCAGTTGCTTCCCTTTCTGGACCGGGATGCCCTGCACACGGTCACTCATGCCCTCGTCACGTCCCATCTGGACTACTGCAATGCTCTCTACATGGGGCTCCCCTTGAAGAGCGCTCGGAGGCTCCAACTGGTCCAGAATGCGGCTGCACGGGTGATTATGGGGGCGACTCGGCGCACCCACATAACACCTCTCCTGCGCAAGCTGCACTGGCTCCCGGTGGCCTTCCAGGTGTGTTTCAAGGTGTTGGTTGCCACCTTTAAAGCGCTCCATGGTTTAGGACCAGGATATATACGAGACAGCCTTCTGCCACCGATAGTCTCCCACCGGCCAATACGCTCCCACAGAGAGGGGCTCCTTAGGGTGCCGTTGGCCAAACAATGCCGACTGGCGACACCCAGGGGGAGACCCTTCTCTGTGGGGGCACCAGCCCTCTGGAATGACCTGCCCCTAGAGGTTCGTACGATCCCTGACCTGCGTACCTTTTGCCGCACCCTGAAGACCCTTCTGTTCCAACAAGCCGGGCTGGCCTAATATGAATTTTATAATGGGTGTATGTTAGTTTTTAATTTGTGGGCCAAATTTTTTACATATTCGATTTTAAATTGTTTTTAAATTTTGTAAATTTATATGTGTTTTAATATGGCTGTACACCGCCCTGAGTCCTTCGGGAGAAGGGCAGTATAGAAGTCCAATAAACATAAACATTTAATTCTTCATAAGGCTTCCAATATCTTGCCATCTTTCAGAAACCCAAACATATGGGGGAGCTTTGATTTCCACAGAGATGCCCTTCTACAGTGCAGGGTACAGCCACTGTAAAATAGCTACTATAAGCTTTATCTCCCATCGCTTCACAAAAACGGGGGACCAACAGCAGTTTTTGATGCATGGATCAAATAGGGTGATTGTGGCTGGAGAAAGCAGGCCCTAAACATCTTGGTGTCTACTATACTGGGCTTTATAGATTCAAAAAGAACCAGTAATTTGAATTGTACCCAGAAGCCAATAGCCAGTGCAGGACAGGAAGAACCTGAGTGACAGGGTCATGACACAGAAACCATGTTGATGCATCCAAAACTAACTGTAACTTCTAACTGATTGATGCATGTTGATTCTTAGCAACCATGCTGATAAATTTTCTCTATAATGATCTGTCCTTAACTTGTTTGTTTCTAAATAACCTTCAAAAGCAGCACTATATATTTGCCATTCTGTTGATAGTTCTCCTTCTGGTCTCAAGGCTAACACCATGGGACTGAACAGCAAGATCTTATTCTGAATATCCTCCCTCTGCTTTATAATCAGTGCCATCAGTGTGAAATTCAGGTTGATGGCTGCATCTCCCTGGGACAAAAACTATTGTGAAGTGCTAATCAGTGAGCAGGCAGAAGCTTGGAACGATTAAATAGCTTTCCTTTGAAAAGGAGGCAAGAGCTGCTGGACAAGAAGCAAAGGGGCAATAGTTATTCTCCTGTCATGTAAGTTAGGACTCAGATCCACATGGAAAAAATTCCCCTTAATAAAACTGACCCTGGTCCATGAAAGTAGAATAAAAATTACGAGAAGACTGCATTCTTAATGATAAGTAGTATATAGACTCAAGGAAATTTATTTAAGATTTTGTTTACTTAGTTTTTGAAGCACATTTTCAGAGCCATGGAACATGTTGCCAATACTATGCTTTTCTGACCCTGTTCTTCACATTTCCTTAAAATCTCCCAACATGTCATTCAACTTTGTGAAAAAGTGGTCAGCCTCCAAGTGCAATCAATTCAATTAAAGGGATAAGTAAAGGTAGTTGTGGAAATAGAGTATTAGACAATCTTGTTTGATTTAGTTCTGCCATGCCCTATATAAATCTCACAGACTTTGACTTCCTCTTCACAACTCTACTACATAGTCAAAAGGACATCATGCCCCATTCAAATGTCTGAAGACTTTTATTTTTATTTTTTAAATTGATGTCTAACAGTCTGGAAAATGCTACAAAATTATTTCTACAACTCTTGAGATTGTATCCACTGTTGGAGATATAAACTTAAACTGAGATTTGAGACAATAGTGAGTCTTCCCAGGAATAGCTAACCTGTCAAAATCACTGTGAGTGCAGTATAAAATCAGCTAGGAAGTCCTTAAAAAATCCCAGAATAATAGCTAGAGATCTTATTAAAAAGCAGTAGGTAAAAATGATATTCATGGGAAAGTAGCAAGAGAGCAAGTTGTTTACTGAGAAAAGCACTGATGTTCAACTGAAGTTTGCAAAAAAATAATAAATGAAACACTAAAAATAAAACATGTAGATGGCCATGTTTTAAGGAGGAGCATTCTATGGACAAATGAATCTATAATGGACACAAAGACTCTAGTGTCAGCCCTTTTGGATAGGAGCCATCAAGAAACAAGCATGCCAGGGATTTCAGTAAAGCTCTTAATTGTTGCAGGGTAGAGTAAGAAAATATTGAAAGCCTGCCAAGGTTACTCTCTGTCCTATCATATGCTATTTAAAAAAAGGTAAAGGTTTCCCTTGTTCAGTTGTGTCTGACTCTAGGGAATGGTGCTCATCTCCGTTTCTTAACTGAGGAAGCCAGTGTAGTCTGAAGACACTTCCATGGTCATGTGGCTGGCATGACTATATAGCAGGCGCAAAGAATGTTATTAACTTCCCACCAAAATGGGACCTAGGCCTACATTCTTTCACATATAGAAACCAAACACTGTATTTTCCAATAAAAATCTCATAGCAACTAACATGCATGCAATTAAAACAAGTAGTTTAGCGTCATCCTTTAGAGACATTTCATTGCCTAAGGACTGAATGACTTGTTAGTACAGCACTATATTGAAGGAAACATTATTTTTACTGTTTATCAGAGAATTGTACATTCTCAGTTAAAATATTGGGCCATTTCTTTGCCAGCTGAAGCTGCAGTAAGACAGTGGTTCCAAATATACCAGTAAGTCTACAGGAGAACGGATGAAGTAAAATTCACATTCTGAAATGATCAAATCCAATCTAGAATTAAACTTCATAAAGATGTCATGGCAGGACATGGTTATCTACAATTCAAATAATAAAACCTACATAAATTATTACATTGAACCAGTTCACCATGGAGAAATGGACAACAATTCCTATGCAGCAAATGTGAGAATCTGTTCACCAATTATAGGGCAAACTTTGATGTAATTATTTAACTGTAATAATGATATCCAAATGGTACAAACAATTTGCTAAATCTAAAATGGTGATTACCACACCTTAGATAACCATGCTTTTGAAATAAATGAAACAAATATCAAACTTAAATGTTATTTGTTCACTCTGAGCTTTTTTGTACATCAGTGAGATTCATATGATGCTGTGAATAAATACTATGATAAAGATATGTGCAAATTCAAAAGAACTTGAAAGAGGGCAAATTTTCCCCCCCAGAGCTGTCCCTCAGAACTGCTTCTGCCCTCTCTTGACCTCTTCTACCAGATACCAGAAACTATGATCTTCCTTTGCCTAACAAAAGGGAAACAAGTGCAAAATAAAACATAAGAAAGCTTAAATTATTATATAAATTTCTTGGCTCAAAGCAAATTTTCTCATGAATGTATGTTTGGTCATTTCCATTATCAGAAAGTTAATTTGGGACAGAAGCACCAACTCTTTCATCTAGTATTGGTTCTGCCTAAGTGAAGGTCTCCAATCCCAGATGGATTTCACTTCCAAGATTGAGCCAGCTCATTAGGAATTCTGGAAGTGTAGAATTAGTGTGTAGTATACTAATATGTAGCATTGTATTGGGAAAGGCTAATATAGACAATCTGTTCCTAAATGCACACATTCGCTCTTACTGATTTTACTTCATTCCAAGTATCATGGCTGTCGTTCCTGAAAATGTCCTTTTATACTATTGAACATTTTTGCATGCTTAGTTCTAAGGAGCAGAAATAACTTAGTCAGATACTGATTTGCCCTATAATCAGACTCAATCTCTCTTTTCTGTAAGGGGATAGAAATCTCCACTGGAAGCTGACAGGTGATTGTTGTGGGATCTAGGTTAAACTCAGCTCTTGGTCTTGCAATCTTAGTCAATTTATGTTACTCACAACATCTGCTATTCATAAGAGAGCTAATTTATGAAAGACTTCTAGTATAGTAGCCTTGGGCTTAGTTTAACTGAAATCAGTAATAAATATTTTTGCATGATTGATATTTGTGGTGTTAATATTATTTCAATACTGAATGTGTCTTTTCCATCAGATTATAAAACAACTAGTTTACAGTAAACCTTGGGCTACCTGCTTATTTTACTGACTTTTAAAACAAAGCAAACTAAAATCGAAACTATCGAAAGTTATGGGGATCTGTATGAGAAATAATTTAGCTTATATTACAGACACATATTCACTGAAGATGGGACAGCACCACCATCATATCTGAATGTCAGGGTTTGCAATAAAAATGACATATAATTCTGCAAACTATCTATCCTATAATACAATGAAATGTTATAAACAATGAGATATATATAAAAACAAATTATATCTTTCTTCCAGATGTTGATCCATCTACCTAATTTATAGGAATAAAAAAAGAATGAACTATACTTAATAAATATATCTACAAAGAAAGCTACTATATATTATAGCTCAATATGACACAGGCACATTATGAATGTGTAGCAATTTTTGTTGACCCTAATAAAGACGTTAGTCAAGTGTAAGTGTTGGATTTTTTCCCCTCCCAGAATCACCTTCTTTTCCTTGTTCTCTATTTGATGTGTGCATCTGATTTTAAATTTAGTGCCAAGTAACTTCAGGTAAAGCATATTGAATAATTGGCTCTGAGCCTGAAGAATGCTGCCTGCCAGGACAGATACAGCTAGCCTTAGTCACTTATTTAGTTTAAGATAAACAACATTATATGCAGGGGGGACAGGGGGGCGTATGGAATTGCTCCCTTTTGGAGCCAGGTGGGGTCAACTGCAGAAGGAATTGGGATACCGAGCTAAACCTATCAAAAAAAGGATGTGGAGACTCTAGAAAGAGTGCAGAGAACAGCAACAAAGATGATTTATGAGTTATGAAGAACGGTTGCAGTTTAATGAAAAGAAGGACCAGGGGAGACCTGATAGCAGTCTTCCAGTGTCTTGGGGGCTGCCACAAAGAGGAGGGAGTCAGGCTATTCTCCAGGGCCCCTGAGGGCAGGACGGGAGGCAATGGGTGGAGGCTGGTCGGGGAGGGAAGCAGCTTGGAACTAGGGAGAAATTTCCTGACAGTTAGAACAATTAATCAGTGGAACAACCTACCTCCAGAAGTTGTGAATGCTCCAACACTGGAAGTTTTTGAGAAGAGATTGGACAACCATTTGTCCAGAATGATATAGGGTTTCCTGCCTAAGCAGGGGGTTGGACTAGAAGACCTCCAAGGTACCTTCCAACTCTGTTATTCTATTCTATTCTATTCTATTCTATTCTATTCTATTCTATTCTATTCTATTCTATTCTATTCTATTCTATTCTATATAGGCTCCTTGATTTTTGTCCAAATATTAAGAAACCAAATGTTTTTGCTTCATTTCATCCATGCCCATATGGTCCCATACATATTCTTTTACCCATATGTTTTTAAATCTTATAGATGGAAATATTGGCTAGAGGTTTGTGCTGATAAAATCTAAGAAAGAAGGAAAAATAAGATCTCAATGCTCAGTATTAACCCTAGTTCTACACCAGACCGATCAGATCTTGTCTGGTCTTTATGGAAGTGTATCCATCAGATCTAGAAATTATCCATCCTTGGACTGCAAAATAAAGTATTTTGCTCCAATCCTCTGCTTTGTTTCATCTAAGGAAGTTTTGATAAATGCATTCAAGTATTTCCTTTGAATTACAGCCTAACGCACATGAAAGGCTCAGGATAAGTGTAGATGGTTTCACCTAAGATAGCTAAAGATTTCCTGTTGCAGGACTCATTTTCTAGATATTATGTTAAGATGATTAACATGGCTTGATACCAAGAATGATTGACTACTTGGCATCCTCATCTCCCTAAGAGCCATAGGCTATAAAATTTTAGTTCCTGCAAATGAACCCATTATATCTATGAATCCATTCCATTATTATTTGGCTAAATTTTGTTTGGTCAGTTGGCAGAGAATAAGCTTTAAGATATTTCAATTATTTATTTATTAGGCTCCTATGCCACTCCACTCATTTCAGACTCTGAGCAGCTTACATTCTGTCTTCCACAAAGAATCTCCCCCCACCCCCAATCTCTCTCTCTCAAACAGTACCACCAATTTACATTTCTTCACCAAGGGACAGTACAAACCCAATTTAAATATAACCCATAAGTACAACAGGAAAAGACTGATATCCTATTTATACCCAAGGTCTATTGGAAAAGCCATATTTTAACAGCCTCTCTAAATTTAGCAGGGTTGGGCTCTCTGGGAAATGTCTGTGCTTTCTGTATCACAAGAGATTATTTAAGGCTGATAATTCCCACATGTTAGGTTATGACCTTTTTGCTTTTAATTCCTTGGCATTGCCTCTTTTGACATCAGAGGCAACTAATTTATGACAATTGCTTCAATTCTGAGAGCTGACAGGTAGATCCTAAAACTTGTCTAAGATACTCCTTGATGAAATAACTAGGAATGGCTAGCCAAGGTTCCCCAAAGCTAGTGGCAAAATTGTAGCAGTATGTCCACATACTGCAGAATACTGTCTGATTCAGGGGTGAAATGCTCCTGCTTCGGACCGGTTATTTATTTATTTATATTTATTTATTTGATTTGATTTGTATACCGCCCTTCTCCAGCAGGACTCAGGGCGGTGAACAGCTGAGATAAAACAGAGCATACAAAATTTAAAAAACAGTTTAAAAACTAATTAAATAATTTCGGCCCAGAATTTAAAACAATCCAATTAAAACCAATTTCAAATTAAAACTGAAATGGATGGGATCAAGCCAGCCCAGCTAGATGAAATAAATGGGTTTTCAGGGCCCGACAAAAAGTCCGGAGGTCTGGTATCGTGCGTATCTCTGGGGGGAGGTTGTTCCAGAGGGCGGGTGCCGTCACAGAGAAGGCTCTCCCCCTGGGGGTCGCCAGCCGACATTGTCTGGCGGATGGCACCCTGAGGTGGCGCTCTCTGTGCAAGCGTACTGGCCGGTGGGAGGCTATTGGCGGCAGAAGATACCCTGGCCCTAAGCCATGGAGCGCTTTAAAGGTGGTCACCAATACCTTGAAGCGCACCCGGAAGACGACCAGGAGCCAGTGCAGCTCGTGCAGGAGAGTTGTCACATGGGAGCACCCCGTCGCTCCTGTAATCCCCCGCGCGGCCGCATTCTGGACCAACTGGAGCCTCCAGGTGCACTCCAATGGGTGCCCCATGTAGAGAGCATTGCAGTAGTTAGCTGAACCGGTAGCGATAGTGGTGGGTGGTTCAGAGAACCGGTAGCGATGGCAGTGCGAGGCTCCACCTACCCTCCCGGTTATCGTTATTTCCTTGTTTTAACCAGGAAGTAACCTGTTTTTTACCCTCTGCGCATGCACAGAAGGGTTTGTGCATACACAGAGGGTCGGTGCGTGCACTTTCGAACTGGTAGGGAAGGTAAGTAGATTTCACCCCAGTCTGATTGCTTAGCAAATCTTAATTATTTTTATGTGGAGAACCCTCCACCTGAACACAAATGGGGCACTGTCTCAATGTTCTCCTGAAAACATACCAGCCTTGAGGCTTAGCCAGCCATAGCAGAAACCTGAACATCAATTTAAGATACAATTCTTTGTTTCCTTTGGCCTCAAGAGAAACAGTTCATAAAATCGGGATTCCTAGTTGTTGATGCAACAGATCTTGGTAAAATTCATTGATATCTATTTTACCTTTAATCCTTGGCTATTTAACTAAAATCTAATATTCCATCAGAACAAAATATATCTTCCGCATTGTATTTTAATCTACATGGCTTGTTTGGTTATTCTTCATTTTCTGTGCTGCCTAGTATTAATTAGTTAAGATTGCAATCCTATATCTAGTTTTGGGAGCCAACATGGTTTGTTTTAGGATGAAATTTTAGTTATTTATTTATTCCATTTCTATGGCCACCCACTCACCAAACAATGCCATACTGCAAGATAGGATCGTCGTGTAAAGCTCGCTAGATGCATTTTATTCTATAAAATGAAAGGTATTCTTTATCAAGGCAAGAAGTTCCTTTTGTCATTTGCGGTCTTTGGAGGTGCTTAAATCTTTCTAACCTAATTCAATAACAGGGTGGAGACTAATGGAAGGGGCAAGCTGGAGACTGGAAAATAAGCATCCTGATGGACAATATAATGAGCATCCTGATGACAGGAAACATAGAATTGTGATAGGCATTTCTCACACTTGCATTCTCAAACCGTTTTTTTTTTACTAATTTATTTTATTTCTTATGTTATTTCAATTCATAAGGCTGTTGATCTCAAGTTGAGTGGCTAATAGTTTTTTTAAAAAGATCATTAAAAAAACAACGAACATAACAATATACATAAAAGCAATTTAAAACAACAGGCAGGTTAACAACAGAGCCATAATACAGCCAATACATGGGCTCAACCCTTCTTCCTGATTCCCAGGCCTAGGGGGAGCACTAAGCCTTTAAGGCCTTATAAAAGACCTTATGAAAGGGGCAGGGCCAATCTGATCTCTAGGGCAAGGAAAGTCTTGCTTTCTGAGTCCAGCCAGATGACAGTCCTCAGTAGATGGAACATGGAACATGGTCCCCTTCAGAAAGGTCAGACATTTCCTCAGTCAGCATAATTGAGGATTACAGGTTTGAAATCTAACACATTTGGCGCATGGCAGTTTAAATATCTCCAACATCAGAAGCCAAGGTACATTGCTGCAACAAATTTTTAAATATAAATCTTCAAGCTCCCTCAGTATTTTGCCTTGCCATGCAATATGCATTTATATGCACTTTATTATATTTGCAAAGACCCCAGGGTACCTTAACAAAAGTACATTCAGGATGGAAACAGATCACTATTTCTCACTCAGTGAGAAAGCGACTGTCATTATAATGACAGCCAGTAACACTGCATCTTCCGGCTAGAAAAACTAATATCTCATATTTGATATTCAGCACAGATTGGTCTCACAATCCTATACAAGAAGACACTTTCCTCCTGATTTTTATTTCTTATGAGCTTTGGGGCAAGTAGACGAGAAGAATGCCTCTTTGAATAGATTGATGATTCTGCAAGATAATTCAGGGCTGCTTTTTTTTAAAAGTCTATGTTCTCTGTAAGGACACAAATTAGTGTTTCAGATTTCAGGTATATTTGCTTTATAAGATGCTATTATAATTGATGACTTTTGAACCTCTTTGATTTAAGGTTTTGGCCAGCTGAATTGGTTTACAGTGTAAAAGGCACTTGTAACAAGCATATATCCCCTGCCTCACACTTCATATACTCATTCGCCCCTCCCGAAACTAGATAGTGCCCATAGGCACTTCCCACTAGATTTCTTGTCACATCTTAAAACAAAGTTAAATAAACACAAAAGAAAGTTATCAGTCTGCAAAGTAAAGCATTACCACAGCCTCATATTTATTTGTAGGGATATTTATTTATTTGGGCCTTATAAAAGTCCTGCTGAGATAATAAAAGGCATTCCAAAGGCAAATCAGGTCTTGTTCATTCTGGTAGTCATTTTATGAATAAAGATACAGTGTACCATGTATGGGGAAGCTATATGGTAAGGCAGTGTTTCCCAAACTTGACCCTTTGAAGATGTATGGATTTCAACTCCCAGAATTCCTCAACCAGGCATACTGGCTGGGGAATTCTGGGAGTTGAAGTCCATGCATCTTAAAATAGCCAAGTTTGGGAAACACTGTGGTAAGGGATTTTTGTGACACATTAGGCATGTACTATGTAGGGAGCAGAGAAAATAGATACAACCTCTAAAAATTTGAGGCATGGATAGAGAAGGGGAAGATGCTTCTTCTCTTACATTCATTTGGCAATCAAATAATTAAACATTTCAGCAGAGTTCAGCAATAATGGTTAATCTTGAAAGCAGGATTCAAAGCAAGGAGCTTAGAACATTTAAAGGTTAGAAAGGAATATTAAATGTAGAGCTAAATTCTAATTGAAACATCCTAAAACATTACATCAAGCTAATGTAAACTTTCTCATCAAGTATCGATTTTTGTTTCAGGTAGAATTTAGCTCTACATTTAACATCCCTTTCTAATCTTTAAATGTGCTGTAGTGGCACAGTGGTTAGAATGCAGTACTGCAGGCTACTTCTGCTGACTGCCGGCTGTCAGCAGTTTGGCAGTTTGAGTCTCACTGCCTCAAGGTTGACTCAATCTTCCATCCTTCCAAGGTCAGTAAAATGAGGACCCAGATTGTTGGGGGCAATATACTGACTCTATAAACCGCTTAGCACTGTAAAGCGGTATATAGGTTTAAGCACTATTGCTATTATGGTCTTTATGGTCCTACGTGCTCAAGAATCTCTTCTTCAGTGGTTTTTTAAATTATATCTTCAATATATTGATGATACCTCACGTCCAACGATTGGATGATCTCATCCAGTGGCATCATGTGGAAACTAAATAGGAGAGGAGAAAGGACTAAGCCCTGCAGCACCCCACAAAGTAAGAGTTATGAACTTGACCTCTCCTTCTCATCATCACTAACTGGTCCAAGAGGAAAGAGGAGAACAAAAACAGCATCATGTTGCCAACACCCAACTTTCAGAGCCAGTCCAGGATACCATGATGGATGGTATGAAAAGCTACTGAGATGTTACTGGTTACAGGTGTGAGAAACCAACAGCGTATTGGACTACCAGAGTCCCTAGGTCTCAGAAGGATAGCAGAGCTACATGAACCAAAGTTTTAGATAGGAAGATTTCAAAGTGTTATCAGAATTATTTGCTGAGCTGTTTATTAATTTAAAAAAAAACTAAAAATGTAAACAGCTGATGTGCTAGGTACTATATGATCACTTGTTTCTGTTGTCCTCAAGGACAAAGAGGAGGGACTGTGAGAAACCGATAAATAACCTATTGGACTACCAGAGTCCATAGGTCTCAAAAGGATAGCAGGCCCTAAAAAAAGCTACATGAAACAAAGTTTTAGATAGAAATATTTCAAAGTGTATCAGAATTATTTGCTGAGCTGTTGCTGAGAAATGTGATTTTGCAAAGTATGTGGTTTTGAAATATATTTGGAATCAGAACATTAAAACTATGAGAAATAGGGAACTGAAAGTAGCTGATGAATAGAGGTTTAATAATAATAATAATAATAATAATAATAATAATAATAATAATAATAATAATAATAATAATAATAATAATAATAATTTTATTTCTATACCGCCCTTCTCCCGAAGGACTCAGGGCAGTGTACAGCCTATTTAAAAACACAAGACAAAACAACGATTAAAAATTTAAAATAATTAAATAGATTTGGCTCAATTTAAAACCCCAGAAATTTAAAATTAAAATTTAAAATTATTATGTTGATAGCCCAGCCTGGTGGAACAACAGAGTCTTCAATGCGCAGCGAAACACCCGGAGGTCGGAGATCTTACGTATTTCCGGGGGCAGTTCATTCCACAGGGCTGGGGCTCCCACAGAGAAGGCCCTCCCCCTGGGTGTTGCCAGCTGACATAACTTGGCCGATGGCACCCTGAGGAGACCCTCTCTGTGGAAGCGGACTGGCCGGTGGGAGGCTATTGGTGGCAGAAGACGGTCTCGAAGGTACCGGGGTCCTATGCCATGGAGCGCTTTAAAGGTGGTAACCAACACCTTGAATCGCACCCGAAAGACCACTGGGAGCCAGTGCAGCTCGCGCAGGAGGGGTGTCATGTGGGCACAACAAGTTTGAGATGTACACGGGTGTTTGCAGAGAGTGACGGTCAGTAAGAACAACTGGACTTGCTTTGTGAGACAGGCCTGTATCTTACCCGACGTATGTCACTGGCAAAACAGTCCAGGGTGTTCTGCGGCTGGGACCCAGTGGCATATATTCTTCCCTGAGAGCTGATCATTCTCTTGTATTGTGGAAGAGGGTCGCGCCCTCAGTCTGGGTCATGCCCGAGGAAGTGTGGATTCTTGGATAAACTGTAAGTATAAATTGAAGGAGAAGTGACAAGCCAACGCTTGCCGAATAAAAAGAGACAAGAAAGGCTGTTCTTTGCTCCTTGTTATTGTTTTTTCCTTTTCCTTTTATTATTATTTATTATTATTAATTCAATTTGTATGCTGCCCCTCTCCAAAGACTCAGGGCGGCTTGGGTAGTGCCCCCGGTCAGGGTTGTTCCCTTGTATATTAGGTGGTCTTGGGTTGGTAATAGTTTTCACCATTAATGACACCCTACAGGAAAAGAAGTTTTGTAAGAAAAGGGGGAAAAAAGAGTTTTTAACCAGCTGGTTATGCTGGTGTTTGATGAAAATGTTCTTTTTATGCTGTTATTTTTGACCAGTTGGATGTGCTGGTTTTTGAGATTATAGCTGTATTGTTGATTATTGTTGTTGGTGCATTTAATTGACGTGTATTTTCTGTGATTGTGTATTTTTTTTCCTGATGTTGCTACTATCACTGCCTCTTTCTTGGGTTTTTTTATAGACATTGTATGTATGTGTTTGCATTGATATAGTGAAGTGTTTCTTGAATCCCTTTTGACCAGATCTTTCCCACAGCCTTATTGTATGAGCTGGTTGGGTTGTTATTCACCTTTTCCTTGGTGGTTTGATTTTTTTGTGATTGCTATTTTTCATCCTGGATGCTTTTCCTTCAGCACTATGATTTTTCTTTACCTGACCCTGTTTTTTCCTTTTTGTCTTTACTTGCACTCAAATCATTATTAGTGTCTTTTAGCTTGCTTTTATAAGTGTCTATATCCAAACTTAATTACTTCCTGCCATGTCGCTCCTTTTTCCTGTAGATAAGGGTCAGCTTGTTTGCTGGAAGGATGCGTTGTTTTACTTCCTGTGCCTGCTACCTTTCCCATAGATAAGGGTCGGCTCTCTTGCCAAGATGGCACGTCTTTTTCCTTAATTTTCTTTGGGAAGGAATTGATCTTTTCCATACATACGGACTGCCTGTGTTGGCAGGGTTCAATTGCCTTCCATTTCCCTAAGATGTCTGGTTCCCTGGGCTGTCTTAGTGGAGGAAAACAAACAGAGATGGGGGAAAAAAAGAAGAAGTAAGGAAACCCAATGTGGAGTACCTGCCCTTAGATCGGCAAGCAAATACTAATAGCAATACACTGAGATCCAGTTTTGTTTGGATGAATGTGTTGCCAGTAGGGTGCAAGCAGAGTGCGATCGGTATATGAATGAGTGTCTGAGCCTGAGCACTTTTCTGTAGATAAGGAAGGCCTTCTTCCGTTGGCCTGTGGTCTAGAATTACATTTGTTATTCATATAGTTGATGTGTGTTGCCTTTTTCTCATCTCCCTTCCTCTGCTTGCTTACTGTTGGATGCCCTTGCTTTGTGATGGGGGGGCTCCTGGGCTAAAATGATTATGTCTATGATAAAGACATCCTAGATGCCACCATGCAAACTTTTGCCAAATGTTTGGAACTTTCAGTGTAAAATTTGTAGACACAGAAGACTTAACTGCTTTCTAGTCTATTTGCAAGCTACGAGCCCACGACCTTTGTCAGGAAACTTATTCCATTATGAACCGTACAAATAGATTTTGATGTGAATATGACTCATTCAAAGAGGAAGTATTGTGTGTGTGTGTGTGTGTGTGTGTGTGTGTGTGTGTGTGTGTGTTTGTAGGGGAATATTTGGATAACTTTAGAAGAATTTTTCTTTTCTTTTCCTTGCAAAAAAACTTGCTATTGCCTTTCCACTGAGTGTATTAAACTTACAGTATTACATCCTTGGTTTGGGGATTTGGGCCGAAATGATTAGAACAATTTTAAGTAGTGTTATGGAGTACCTAACTCAAATAATATCAGTGTCCTTTGTTCCAGATACTATTATGCTTCTGTTACATGATAATGTTGCACATTTTAATCAGAGGATAATAGAATATGGTACACATACAATGCAGTTGATGAGAAAAAATGCAGAGCAAATGTTTGCAAATGTGGGACCTGAATGAAAATAAAGCAAGGATCCCCCAATAAGAGCACACCAGCCTCAACCATTGCATCCCTGCAAAAGTGTTCCAATGGAAAAATTGCCTGACTCCTCATTGGAAGGGTCTGTTCCAGAGGTGGGTTTCAGCAGATTCTGATCAGTTCTGGAGAACCGGTAGCGGAAATTTTGAGTAGTTCCGAGAACCGATAGTAAAAATTCTGACTGGCCCCGTCCCCATCTATTCTCTGCCTCCCAAGTCCCAGCTGATCGGGAGGGAATGGAGATTTTACAGTATCCTTCCCCTGGAGTGGGGTGGGAATGGAGATTTTGCAGTATCCTTCCCCTGCCACGCCCACCAAGCCACACCCACAGAACCGGTAGTAAAAAATTTTGAAACCACTGGTCTGTTCCAGATCTTCCTGACCACCAATACCTCTGTGAAGTGTCAGGATTTGGCTTTCTAGGTGCATCCTTTGCACTGTAAGAAAATACCAACCCCAGACGAGGAAGTTGTTCAGTCTCAGCCATCTGGCTGCACCAAGGCAAAGATTGAAGCTTTGCCCAACAAGGGAGCAAGTGCTAGTAACCTCTGCTTCCCCTCCCTCCATGCAATCTTCAACCAAGACGTCAGCATCAAATCAACTCATCTCTACTTGCAATTGCAAGAGGTAAAAGAACTGCTTCATGGAAGCCCAGCAATGACTGCAAGAAACAGCCTGCATTAGGAGAGGTCTTATGCCTGCAGTCTGAACCAGCGCTGCATTGTTCCTCTTCGGTTCCATGCTGTATTTAGGGTTGCATGTCCTACCATTCAAATGGTTCAGCCTGTTTATCCCCTTTTATGTATTTGCCTTGCTGAAGCACCTTTTAATCAAAGTAGTTGTCCTCCTTCACCTTAAATGAAGGTTGTTTTGGTTTATTAATTAAAAAAAACTAAAAATGTAAATAGCTGATGTGCTAGGTACTATATGATCACTTGTTTCTGTTGTTCTCAAGGACAAAGAGGAGGGACTGTGAGAAACCGATAAATAACCTATTGGACTACCAGAGTCCATAGGTCTCAAAAGGATAGCAAGCCCTAAAAAAAGCTACATGAACCAAAGTTTTAGATAGAAATATTTCAAAGTGTATCAGAATTATTTGCTGAGCTGTTGCTGAGAAATGTGATTTTGCAAAGTATGTGGTTTTGAAATATATTTGGAATCAGAACATTGAAACTGTGAGAAATAGGGAACTGAAAGTAGCCGATGGATAAAGTTTTGAGATGTACACGGGTATTTGCAGAGAGTGACGGTCAGTAAGAATGTAAGAAAGAACAGGGAAATGAAACCATGGAATGTGTATGTCAGTAAAAAAGAAGGTATAAGAAATGTGACTTGAGATGGGAATGGTGTCCTTTGCCTGATAGCAGTCCTTGTAGGACTTGCTATGTGTCATTGTGTTGTTGTTAGTTGCGAAGTCATGTCTGACCCATCGTGACCCCATGGACAACGTTCCTCCAGGCCTTCCTGTCCTCTACCATCCTCTGGAGTCCATTTAAGCTCATGCCTACTGCTTCAGTGACTCCATTCAGCCGCCTCATTCTCTGTCGTCCCGTTCTTCTTTTGCCCTCAATCTTTCCCAGCATTAGGCTCTTCTCCAGTGAGTCCTTCCTTCTCATTAGGTGGCCAAAATATTTGAGTTTCATCTTCAGGATCTGGCCTTCTAAAGAGCAGTCAGGGTTGATCTCTTCTAGGACTGACTGGTATGATCGCCTTGCAGTCAAAGGGACTTGCAGGAGTCTTCTCCAGCACCATAGTTCGAAGGCCTCAATTCTTTAGCACTCAGCCTTTCTTATGGTCCAACTTTCACAGCCATACATTTCAACTGGGAAAACCATAGCCTTGACTATATGCACTTTTGCTGGCAGGGTGATGTCGGTACTTTTTAGTATGCTGTCTAGATTTGCCATAGCTTTCCTCCCCAGGAGCAAGCGTCTTTTAATTTCTTGTCTGCAGTCCCCATCTGTGGTGATCTTGGAGCCCAGGAAAATAAAATCTGTCACTACCTCCATTTCTTCCCCATCTATTTGCCAGGAATTGAGTGGGCCGGATGGCATGATCTTAGTTTTCTTAATGTTGAATTTCAAGCCAACTTTTGCACTCTCCTTCTTCACCCGCATCAAGAGGCTCTTTAGTTCCTCTTCGCTTTCTGCCACTAGAGTGGTATCATCTGCATATCTGAGGTTGTTGATATTTCTCCCAGCAATCTTATTTCCCACTTTTGATTCATCTAGCCCCGCCTTTCTCATGATGTGCTCTGCATATAAGTTAAATAGGCAGGGTGACATTATACAGCCTTGCCGGACTCCTTTCCCAATTTTGAACCAATCAGTTGTTCCATGTCCAGTTCTCACTGCTTCTTGACCCACATATAGGTTTCTGAAGAGGCAAATAAGATGGCCTGGTACTCACATCTCTTTAAGAACTTGCCACAATTTGTTATGATCCACACAATCAAAGGCTTTAGCATAGTCAATGAAGCAGAAGTAGATGTTTTTCTGGAACTCCCTAGCTTTCTCCATGATCCAGCGTATGTTGGCAATTTGATCTCTAGATCCTCTGCCTTTTGGAAATCCTGCCTGTACTTCTAGTAGTTCTTGATCCACACACTGCTGGAGCTTAGCTTGTAGGATTTTAAGCATAACCTTACTAGCATGTGAAATGAGTGCAATGGTGCGATAATTTGAACATTCTTTGGCATTGCCTTTCTTTGGACCTTTTCCAATCCTGTGGCCACTGTTGAGTTTTCCAAATTTGCTGGCAAATTGAGTATAGCACTTTTACTGCATCATCTTTTAAGATTTTGAATAGCTCAGCTGGAATACTGTCTCCTCCACTAGCTTTGTTGTTGCTTAGAATTCCTAAGGCCCATTTGACTTCACATTCTAGGATGTCTGGCTCGAGGTCAGAGACCACCCCATCGTGGTTATCAGGGATGTTAAGCTCATTCTTGTATAGTTCTTCTGTGTAATTTTGCCACCTCTTCTTAATCTCTTCTGCCTCTGTTAGGTCCCTGCCATTTTGGTCCTTTATCATGCCCATCTTTGCATGAAACGTTCCCTTCATATCTCCAATTTTCTTGAAGAGATCTCTGATCCTCCCTATTCTATTGTTTTCTTCTATTTCTTTGCACTGTTAATTTAAGAATGCATTCTTATTTCTTCTAGTTATTCTCTGGAATTCTGCATTCAACTGGGTGTATCTTTCTCTTTCTCCCTTGCCTTTGGCTTCCCTTCTTTCCTCAGCTATTTGCAAAGCTTCGTCAGACAACCCTTTTGCTTTCTTGCCTTTCTTTTTCTTTGGGATGGTTTTAGTTGCTACCTCTTGTACAATGTTGCAAACCTCCGTCCATAGTTCTTCAGGCACTCTGTCTATCAGATCTAACTGCTTAAATCTATTTGTCACCTCTACTGTATATTCATCAGGGATATGATTTAGTTCATACCTGAGTGGCCTAGTGCTTTTCCCTACTTTCTTCAATTTAAGTCTAAATTTTGCAACAAGAAGCTCATGATCTGAGCCACAGTCAGCTCCTGGTCTTTTTATAGAGCTTCTCCATCTTTGGCTGCAGAGCATATAGTCAATCTGATTTCTATGTTGACTGTCTAGTGATGTCCATGTGTAGAGTTGTCTCTTGGGTTATTGGAAAAGAGTGTTTGCTATGACCATCGTATTATCTTGACAGAATTCTATTATCTTGTGCCCTGCTTCATTTTGTACTCCAAGGCCAAACTTGCCTGTTATTCCGGTTATCTTTTGGCTTCCTACTTTAGCATTCCAATCCCCCATGATGATAAGGACATCATTTTTTAGTGTTAATTCTATAATGTGCTGTAGGGCTTCATAGGACCGGTCAATTTCATCCTCTTCAGCACCAGTGTTTGGATCATAGACTTGGATTACTGTGATATTGAATGGTTTGCCTTGGATTCGAACTGAGATCATTCTGTCATTTTGGGGATTGTATTCCAGTATTGCTTTTCCTACTCTTTTATTGATTATGAAGGCTACTCCACTTCTTCTGAGGGATTCTTGCCCGCAATAGTATACCTGATGGTCGTCTGAATTAAATTCACCCATTCTTGTCCATTTTAGTTCACTGATTCCTAAGATGTCGATGTTCAGTCTTTTCATCTCTTGTTTGACTATGTCCAGCTTGCCTTGATTCATGGATCTTACATTCCAGGTTCCTATGGAAAAAAAAAATCTTTACAGCATCAGACTTTTCTTTCACCACCAGATGCATCCACAACTGAGCATCCTTTCAGTTTTGGCCCAGTCACTTCACTCTTTCTGGCACTATTAGTACTAGCCCTCTGCTCTTCCCCAGTAGCATATTGGACACCCTCTGACCTGAGGGGCTAATCTTCCAGTGTCATATCTTTTTTCCTTTTGGTACTGTCCATGGGGTTTTCATGGCAAAGATACTGGAGTGGGTTGCCATTTCCTTCTCCAGTGGATCACGTTTTGTCAGAATTCTCTGTTATGACCTGTCCATCTCGGGTGTCTCTGCACAGCATAGCTCATTGCTTCATTGAGCTACGCAAGCCCCTTCACCACGACAAGGCAGTAATCTATGAAGAGGTGGACCCCATTGCAATGGTTTAATAATGTAAGTTTTGTTGTGAAATTGCATTGCTATGTTGGCTGTTCATGTTCCAAATTGCTCATGAATAAACCTCTGAATCTTAAAGTAAGATTTATTGCTTGTGGTTTCCTCTTTGTTTTTTTTTTATTGGGGTCTTTTGATAACACAGGGTAGTATGGAATAGGCAGAGTTTGAACTGCAATGTTGCAATTTATCTTTCATTACTTACACACATACACACTTACACACACATGAACACCATAGAATCTTCATTTTATCTTTGAACAGTGGAACATCTCTCTGGAATGGTTTTTATCATCATCAACAGCAACAAAATATGAGTTTGCCCTCCCTTTTCCAATGTGCTTTAGTTTTTGCATGACAATTTTAAAGATTTCATTCTCCTTTGACCTGGTTTTCCAAATGTGTTTTCACATGTCCTTGTAAAGCAAGTCTCCCTTGACAATTATGCTTTGAGCCTGACCACAACCTTCTCTTGAAATTCCAAAATGTCTTCTGTTCCCATCCCCCCAAAATGCTTATCTCTACTGTAAAAAATCCCCTCTCAAAGAAAAATTCCTGTGTTATGCAGCAGGTAACACACGGTAGTGGCAATTTAGCTCTATACTGAATTATAAACAGCAACCCCACTTCTAATTTACAATCATGTAAGCTACATCATAGTGTGTTCATTAGGGCCAAATCACAATTGTGTGTATTTAGTAGAAATTGGATTTGATGCCCAAATCCATTTGAAACCATATGGATTTCATCTAAGTTGTCTTAGATGAAAACTAAAATATAAACACATGTAAGAATGTAATGCAAAATTAGATTGTTACACATGTTTAATACATCTGCATGTGTGTCATATGAACCCTGAAAAAAGAATACAATACTGTTCATGCAAAGCTGAACTTTATCATTCTATCCTGGTGCCCTCTATATACAGTATTCCACAACTCTTAGTCAATAAGAACAAGGTATCAAGTCAGAGATGGTTAATCATGCAAAAATTAATGACTCAAATAAGGCACCATGGAACAGTGCTTAGCTCAGCCATCATTAACCTGGTTCTGGAATTTTGGACTATATTTTTTCTGGTCTGTAATGACTGGCTAGGTTGGCTGATTGAGAATAAGATATCTGATATCTGGATTTGAACTTCTGTTTAGCAATGAATCTATGGGATAATCTTGAGCCAGACATTTCCTCGTTTCCCAGTCTGGCTAAAGGTATATTGAGAACTACTTGGGAAAATAATGTGGTCTAAAAATATATAATGTGCATGAATTATGTACATAGTTCTCATTAAAGTCTAAATACATAGTGGGGGAGGATGGACAAAGCTGAAACTTACTTTTGTATCCTGTAGTGTACATAGTGAATATTTATATGAACCACATAGTTCAATAGGATTTAGAAACTGATCTGCTCTTGTTCCAGGTTTCTGTTATCCTGGCCTATCAACGTATGAGAAGTCTTGCTAACTCAGGTCAAAGGACCTCTGACTCCATATATAACACAAAGTCTTTGGGAGTAATAGCTATCATCAGGGGAGCATGTATCAAAAAAAGTCAAGACGGTGGCTGTGATGCACCATTGAATCCCATCTCTTTTCAGAGTATATTGTATGATGCACATATAAAAGGGACTGGGCCTCAGTTTTATAGGTAAAGGTTCCCCTGCACATGCATGCTAGTCATTTCCAGCTCTAGGGAAGGTGCTCATCTCTGTTTCTAAGCCATCTCCGTGGTCATGTGGCTGGCATGACTAAACACCGAAGGTGCACGGAGTGCTGTTACCTTCCCACCAAAGGTGGTCCCTATTTTTCTACTTGCATTTTTTATGTGCTTTTGAACTGCTAGGTTGGCAGAAGCTGGGACAAGTAATGGGAGCTCACTCCATTATGTGGCACTAGGGATTTGAACCGCTGAACTGCCAAACTTCTGATCAACAAGCTCAGCATCTTAGCCACTGAGCCACCATGTTCCATTATCTGTTTTATAGGTACAGCGATTATCTTGATATTTTTAGACTCTTTCCTCTATTCCTGTTAATAACCATCCTCTAAGTCTGGGTATCCAAAATAGCCCAATATAATTTTCAGAAAAAATCCAATTAGCTAATTGTCAAATGAAAACATTTCTGATCTTTAATAACTATAAAAATCAATATATAAAGTTGTTTATACCAGTGGTGGGTTGCTACCGGTTCACCCCAGATCGGACGAACCAGTAGCAGCGGCGGTGGGAGGCTCCGCCCACCCGCCTGGATGCTTCTGCACATGTGCAGAAGCGTTGTGCGTGCACGCAAAAGCGCACAAGCCCACAAGCGAACCAGTAGCAACGGGTTTTGAAACCCTCCCCTGGTTTATACAAGTAGTAGTAGCTTTAACTGTTCAGTGATGTCTGGGTCTTGGTGACTTTATAGGCAAGGTCTCTCCATGCAACCTTGTCAAGTACAGCTTCTTTCAGTTGTTGGATGTTTTTGTATCTTTCAAGAAGCTGAGTTCTTTGGTTGCCCCTTCTTCTTGCTCCACTAACCATTCCTAGCCACACTGACTTCTCCAATGAATTTGCATGCATGACATGACAAATCAGACATAATCTTGTGATTCTGGGTCCTAATGATGTTTCTGGTTTTATATGATTCAGCACTTCTCTGTTGGTTGCGCTGGTTGTTCAGTGTATGGTATACACAATAATTTACAGTACGCCAGTTCAAAAGCATCAATTTTTCTTTGATCAGCTGTTCTTAGCATCCAACTCTCACACCCATACATCATTATAGGGGGACTATTGCTCTAACTAGCCTGCTTTTTGTATTTATATCAATATTTCAATTTTGAGTTAGACACTATAAAAAAAGATATTAATCTAGATGATCCCAAAGGATCCTCAAAAGAACTGTAGTACAAAACTTTCCAGACAGTCATAATGGTATTCCATACTGAAACTGGGCTATATCAGTATTTTCCTATTATGTGCTTGTGTAACATGTCTTGGCATGGTAAGAACAAACACAGATAAAAATAATGCTTGTAATCTTACAATAAGTGCCAAGGGTCTATTACAGAGATGAACAATCAAATCCATTCTACAAATGCAGAAAACCTATTTCTGTTTCTCAGATGGCAGTGATCAATATCTCTAATTTTGACATTGGGCTAGGATGTGCATGCACAATTCTCTAGCCAGTTAGTGACATTTACATAACGTGCCTGATTGATAGCTTGCATATATTAAGAGAAAATGGAGTGGCAATGATGCTAGATCTGAATCATCAACAAATTCTGGATTTCATAACGGAATGTTTGGCATATTGATTTTAATTCTGTTAGCCTGAGCAATACCTGCTATTCATTAACAAATATCTTACTGTACATGATTCATATAAATGCATTGCCAGGCTCTGGAATGCTGAAATAAGGGAATTAGTAAATATTTTTAGGTTGAAGGTCATGGCCATTTCACTAAAATAAGTAAGCAAATAGCTAGTTCGTAACAGTTAACGTGAAATTGCCATTTGTAACCTTGCACGGCAGTTCCAATGCTTAGATTTCTGACTTCTAGTGCAATGACAATTTGCCTTTCATTTTCCTATTTCCCCCCCAATCCTTTGTATTTTACTCAAGGCTAGTTTTTAGAATGAAAAAAAAGAGGCTATAATCTATTTAACTGGGGCAGTCCCGTATTCTTCTCTTAGCACAATGCAAAGATGGGGAAAGATCCAGCTTGTATTTGCTCAGAAAGGAATGTCAGGAGTTCATCATTTTTTTTCTGAGCCAAAGATTTACCAAAAACTTGACTCTGAGTCATTGTGCCAAGAAATGAGGAATGTCCTGCTATGGTCAAAAAGGACGAGACATTTCAATGCTGTGTGTGTGTGTGTGTGTGTGTGTGTGTGTGTGTGTGTGTGTGTGTGTGTGTGTGTAGGAACTACACCTAATCTGCAGCTTTGACCTTGAATGGAGCTTGGATAATATCTTGTTAAGTTTCTTTTCTTTTCTTTATAGGGGGCAGTACACTCAAAAGACTATTTGCTTCATTTCTCTGAGCCATTTGAGCAGCACTGCAAGCTCCCTATGATATTGACGGCATATGATCACTGACATTTTTATTCATTTCATTAGTCTTCTCCTTGGAGAATTGACGTCTTTATCAATGCCAGAGCTTCATTGTCTTACACACAAACACAGACACACACACACACACATACACACACACAAACACACACACGGTGTTCTGCAAGTGTACCCTCCCATCTGCTTGCTTTTGCAGCTGACTTAGCAGGCTTTTCTATCGATCGGTTGGGCAGACTTCCTCTGCTTCCCTGCCTCTGTGCCTGATTCAGACTGCAAACCTCAGCAAGCCTGGTTGCGGGCACTTGGAAAAGAGTTCGTTAGAGGGGATGGGCTAAAGGCAACCTCCAGGGTTGGATAATGGACTGCACCACAGAAGAGGATGGGGAGGGGGAAGGACGAGGGAGCCCCTTCCCAATTAATGCAGAAGCTTTATTCTATTGAGAAACCTCTCAGCCAATGAGATTAGAGCTCTGCAGAATACAGTGAGGTATGGGAGCCCTGGAGGGGCGGGTGGAAAAAGCAACTGCAGCATTTTTGAGAGACTGCCCTGTCGGCTTGAAGTCTTCAGCCCTATCGGACAGTGCACACATATGGGCGCATGTGCTGGCTCTCCACACCAGCAAGCAGTAAGTTTCACTTTCTTCCTTTCTTCCACTTGTTCTTACCAGTGTTTCCCACAGATACTTTGGAACGAGTCAAAAATCAGCTTGCTCTTTTTCCTTTGACTTCTGTTATAATGCCAAAGGAGCAGGGAGGGCTTCGGGACAAAAGGGAGAGATGGAGACAAAAAAATAAGCTGACAAAATGAACTGCCTTGATTTTCATTTAATTCTCTGCAGTTACTGGAGAAGCCGGAATAGATTCCTGGGTCATACTGACCTGAATGGAGATTTCACATTAAGATCCCGGCAACTGAGTTGAGAATTTGCTGTCCATGGTGCTGACTAAATGGTCAGTCAAGTCTGATGTACTAAGGGTGCTGAAAGAACAGCTTGTTTCTCTCAGTATGTGTATATGTGCTTGCATGAGTGGGTGTTGGAAAAACAGTGGAAGGGACAGTTCTCTGTATTCAGAAGAGCCTATAAAACACTGACTAGTGATTTACTTCATGCTAGTGCAGAGTAGGACAAACTGATGTAATAGAATGTGAGCACCAAAGAGATTTTCTTTTTAAGAAAAACACACAATTATGGGTTTTTCTAGAGGGGAAATCTTAAGCACTACTTTGGTGTATATTGATGATGTGGCAGAATTTATCATAACCTCACACATTACCCCACCCAATTGTCAGTTTGTTACAGGTTTAAGAAAGTAAAGAGTAAAGAACAAATGGGAATATTTTATAAATGTGCAGATCTCTACAAAGTCACTGTTGTGCATATAACCTATTTCAGAGTCAACAAAATATTGCAGATAAGCTTTTAGGCATGCAGTAAATCTCTGTTCACTGATCTTTATCTCTTCAGCTTTAGATTCTCCAATATACTCAGATAGTGCACTAAATGCCTAGCTAGTTTTTCTGGCAAGAGTACTCTGCTAACTTTCCTGATGTAAGAGCTTCATGTTGCAGAAACTCAAAATCTAGATTTTCATTTCAATGAGTGTGAGATTTAAGGAACAATGAAAACTCAGCTTGAAATGAATTGGAAAAAAAATATATTTCATTACATCAACATTTCAATGTTTATTGGAATAATGTAATCTTGCATTTCCTGCTCACAGTCCTGGAGATAGAAACTCACTGTCATTGCTGAGAAGGTATGCTGAGTCAGCCCTTTGATCACTGCTCAGCAGGGTACGTTTGTGATCTAAAAGGAAGAACAGGCTGTGTTGGGCATAGAACAATCCACTGCACCAAAAGCCAGAAGTATTTGTATTCAAATATGTCCAAATAGGTGGCTTATAAGAAGAAAGTGTCAGAAAAAGGTAGGAGAGACCCTGTGATAAAAGAAATTGGGCACTGTATTTTTAAAAAATCTGGAAAAATATCCTAAAACAATTTTTCTATCTAGAACGTATTTGGTATAAGTATCTTCTTAATAGCTTTCAGTCTTCTCTTGGATAGTTTCGACTCAGGGTTGCAGAGATAAGGACAAATTATGAGAACTTCTCTATGTTATTTTGTACATAGGTCCAAAATTGTAAAAACAACCAGGAGAAAGATCAGTGTGAAATGATCAGCATGGCTCTCCATGATTACAATTAGTTCGAAAAATGTATGCGGTCTTATGGAAACAGCTGCTAATACACATCAATGCACCACTGACTTCATAGGAGGCTTTATTTTAACCTTTGTTTTTTTTTAATAAAAGGCTATTCCAGCTCCTTGGTAAGGACTCAAAAGATGGATAAAAATGCCAAATCCAATCTAAACATCTGGCCGACTGTGCAACCAACTAAAATAACAATAATGATACACCACTATCATTTACATTATTTAAAACTGCTACATGCCATGGATAATAGTACCTCATGCTCAAGGGCAGGAAAGTGTTCTAGGCTCTTCTGCAGCCTGGATTTACTTCTCAGGGGAAGCAAGTTGAATTAATAAAAGTTCACATTGACTTTATTATTATTCTATGGATAAAAGCAAACATTACTTCCTAGTATGAGTGGCTCATCTTGAAACTTCACCCTTTGAAAAATGGCTAGTATTGTTATTCAGTCATCAATAACATGGGAGAAAATGAGGCTGCCCAGCAGAATATATATTGGGAAACATGCTGTTAGTTTCTGCTTTAGCAAACAACTTTTGGTCAGTGCAAATACTGTGCAAATACTGGTGATAATATACCAGTAGACAGAATAATCTGAATTAATCTTGGAGGAATGTGAAAAAGTCTTCCTTTCCTTGGAGGTCATAATGCTGCAGTGTACTGTATGTACTTGAATAAGCCTGTATATTTGTATGCTACAAATAGCAGCAGTAGAGAATCAATATAAGCTTCTCCCAAAAATAAGTTCAACTCTACTGATTTATTTCTGTCAAGTGACCAATTCAGTTCCAGAACTAGGAGGATCATTCTAGTGATTCAAGAGTTTTGAGATTCTGCTTGCAATCTGTGTTATGTTTCTCATCTAAAACAAACAATCATCCTAGTATATAGTGGAGACCACTCACTTAACCAAAGGAAGGGTAGACTTCAAGCTTGTAGATTCTGCTTTTCCTTTTTTATTAGAAACCTTAGATTCTCCAGAGGAAGCCTGATGAAGAAGACAGCCACACAGAATTAAAGATTTCTGAACTCAGGAATATACGTTGAGTATAGCACAAAGTGTAGCTCACTGTTCATCCTCATAAAAATCCATTTCTATATACTACAGGTTCTTTTTAATTTCAGCACTGTAATTTAAGGTGGAAGTTGAATAATCTCTGCCATCATTAATCACTAATCAATTGTTCCAGTAATCTACCAACTTCATTGTCTAATTTCCAATTTAGTCCAATTTGACACCATTATTTAGTTTGACATTATAATGACATTATAAAAATGTCATTATTTCAGCTTATATTGTACAATCTGTAGATGATGGAGATGACCAGCATTCATTGAGTTCCATCCATGTATGAAAGAACAGCAAAACAAGGTAAGGAAGGAAAGTTCAGTCTGTTTCTCTGTATTATAAGGTCATAAAGTCAAACATTTCTCATTGTTCACCTAATTATAGTTTACTCAATTAGCCAAATTTACTGGGTTGATACAATACATTTACATGTATATTGTGGGCTGGATTCAGACAAAATGGTAGGCTAAATTGTGTTTGGTTAATTTGGGATTCAGTAGTATTAGCACTATTGAGAGTGAAATCTTATTTTGATTTTGAATTAGAGTTCAACTGTAAAAAATTGCCAGTTTGTAATTGTATATAATTGTAAATAATCATGCAGAAGAAAAGTTGTCTGATAGGTCTCTTTCTTAACATGTAAGATTGGTAAGCCTATTAGATCTGGACTGCAAAAAATCCTAACAACCATTGAATGTTAGCAAGAAGATATAAGAAGTTCTAACGTTTGTTGACGTCTAGTGATCTATTTTTTTAATAAAAAATTGATAGCTCTAAATATTGGGACACAAATATTAATAATACTGCATTTGTTGGAAAGTTGTTGAGCTGATTGTGATGGATCAACTTTGCAGAATCTTAGAGAAAGCAAGTTATCTTGGCCCTGTTCAGTCAGGGTTCAGGGCCCAGGTTTTGGATGGAGACAACACTGGTTGCCCTCTTAGGTTATTTTATGGAGTCCTGGATAGAAGTAATGATCCCTTCTTGTCTTACTGGACTTCTCAGTAACTTTTGATATTGGACCAATATCAGAGGTTGCGAATAGGTGGCATTGTTCTGCAATGATTCTTCCCCTTCTTCATTGGATGGAGGCTGAAAGGGTCTGGATGGGAGAGAATAGATTGATTGGACCTTAGTAAGTCTGAGTTGTTCGGAATACATTGGGATTTTCAGTCACTATCAGTTGTTACTTGAAGACTTTGTAAGAGAGGTTCCTGACTTGACGGTCTTCTTGACTCATGGCTCCTTCTGAAACAAGTGGAAATTGTGGCTAGAGGGACCTATGCCCAGCTTTAGCTGGGGTACCAGTTGCAATCCTACCAAGGGCAGGAGTATTTCATATTATTATCACCACCTGGCTAACTATCATAATGCACTTTCTGCACTGTAGTTGAGGATGACCTTAAAAAGTACTTGGAAACTACAACTGATTCAAAATATAATGGCTCCCATCATTGGGAACACATAATACCAGTTCTGCATCTCCTGTATTGTATGCAAATTGGTTTCTGGATAAAATTTAATGTGTTGGTTTTAACTTTAATGACTTTAATGGCTTGATCTTGTATATCTGCAGAACCATCTACTTCAACCAATACCAGCCTAACCAATTAGATCAAACAAAGAGAAAGTGTTACTGATTCCCACATTTTGGGGATGTCCTATGGGGTTAGGTGAGGAAGCTACTCCCTTCCTTGTTGCTATTTTGGAAGCAGTTTCTCAAAGGAGTCTTTTCTTGATTTTATTAAGCTATCTTCATTTCCTTTTTAATTTTCTGTTTGAGTGGTGTGTGGGAGTGGAGTTTTACTGTTTGTATAATTGTTATCCTGTGAAGTTTTATTTGGTTTTATATTTTATATAAGCTGCCAAAAGTCTCTGGGCTTTAAATGGACCGAAAAGCAAACAAACCAACCTTTCTGTAAATCCTGCTGAAAATGATAAAGGCCTTGTTGTTTTATAGGAGACAAGCAAGAAAAGAGGAGGTGGTACAAAACTTAGATAGCACTATAAGTGTTTTATGATGGCAAAGGGAAAAGGGCTAATTTAGCAATACTGACTGAAGAGTTTAGATTTTCTAAAAAATCATAAACAAATAAATTTCACAAATGTAATGATAAATGCAATTAATGTTTAAAAAGGATAAACAAGTGCATGTTAGAAATATCCCTTTGTCCCCAAATTAGTGAGATATAGTCAAGATACCAAATCAAAACGTTAAGTATACAAGGGCACCATTAGAGTCACTTGCAGATTGTGGTCCTTGTGTGGCCCATCCACTTGTTCTATATAAGATTTTGTCAAAGAGTCATAGTGTATTCATGGGCAAGGTGAAATTAGAATCTGGATTCCAACGCAGCCGTTTCTTAGCCATGACATTAGGCATAGTTGCAAAACAGTATTGGGTTATTAATCCTAATAACTGAGTTATCACCATGTTTAGCCACCATGTCTCAAATGCAATGCTATTTTTTTTTATTCATAGTTTCATATCTGTAATGGGATTTTGATAACATCAATCATACTAAGGTGTTGACTAAACTAAACTTGGAACAATTTCTAGTTCATTAATCAAATCTTGGAAGATTATTTACACTGTGCACAGTTTGACTTGCCTGTGCCTCAACATGCAAAACTTCAGCTCCAGAATATTTTGTTTCTTGTAAATGGCTTTGCATTCCAAAGTGTAGCTGGCCTGAATCCAGTGGATCTGCAAGCCAACTTTGCAAATCTCTAATTCATTCAACCATGAATCAGCAATTTAGAAAGGAAGAAAACAAACACCATGGTGTTTGATAAAGATGTCTCATCTTAGGAGAACAAAGGGGGAAGATAGTTTAATTTTCCAAATGGAGCTGATTTTATGTAGGATTCTTTTCATTTTCATAATGTCATAAATTATATATAATAAAGTATGATATTCTAGAAGACTATTTCCCTAACTTGTGCAATTCCCATTATCCCCAATTAATCTCCTTTTTATGGAATTAATTTCAATCTAACGTTTCCTTAACCACTATCTGGAGAAAACAAAGCAAAACAGAAAAGCTCCAGAAAAAGATATAAAAATGAAAGCAATGTACTGGCATCCTTTTTAACTGTGACCTTATTTTCATGACCTTATTTTTAAATGGGACAAAGAACATGATAACCAGTGTATAAACAACAAATTAATGCTTCTAAACATTATACACACAGATACAGTAAATGGATTTCAAAGAATCTTTTGTTTCAAGGTTAATTCAATGAAATTTAAATATTAAGGGATTGATCTGTATTCCTTTTAAGAATGTGAATTATTATCAATTTCTCATATTTGAAAATAGGGGATTTCAAATATTGGGGGAATGATGATTGATCTTTATTCCTTTCAAGCATGTGAATTATTGTCACTTTGTCATATCTGAAAATGGAGAAATTTGATTGGGGACAGCTATTAATTAAATCTAAGGAATCAAGCTATTATAAGAAATGTTCATCACATTATTTGAAGTGTGGGAAAGACACTATGGCCTTAAGTATCTGAGAGGTATGAAGACATAATCTTGCCCTCAGTCCCCTCTATGAGATAATTTACCATTTCATGCCCAATTTTGGAAATAAGAACCCAAAGGAAACTTTAATAATCTTTATTCATAATCCAAGCCCATAGTTTCATAGTTTTCATAGTTACTATGAAAACATTCATAATAACACAGACACAGACGCAAATCAATAAAAACCTAGCTGCCCAAGCAAATCAAAGCAAAATGTGGCTCTACCTGAGGTGGGTGGAAGGAAGTGGCGACATTGCCTCTTTCCCAATTTAAAGTACCCTTCCAATGTGCAAACACCAGCCTTTTCCTACAATGGATGCTGTAGGACAAATCTGCTATGAATATTCCCCATTCACATATGCTGTTTGGTTTCCACCAGCACTAAATGTGGCTGATCTCATCTGCTCAGTGAAAGCTAGGGAGAAATCATTGGCTTCTTGCAATAACAGCTTGGGAGTGTGTGGAAAACAATATTGTGATTTAATCAAGCAATAAGCACACGCACACACACACACACACCTGTCAAAATTGTGAGGTACGCTACAAAGCTTAATGGGAGCTTAAGTTGTGTGCCACTATAGAATAACCATAGAATACAAAGATGATCCAGTGGATAAGAAAAAGCATTTTTCCCTCTATTGCCATTGTAAAATTAATCATTTTCTTATTTTCTTATTATATTTAAGTACCAAAGTAAAATCAAAATAAACAATGCCAACTGTTCTGTAAGATAGTGAGGGGCAACATTTGAGTTGTTGGAAAAATGCTTAAGGGATTGTGAGGAATAACATCCACAATTTGCGGGTGCAAGGGTGCAAAGTAGGCAGGTTGGATCACACATTTGTTTAGGGGTAGGAATGTCATAATTAAATACACTTTCCTATTGGGGAAGAGGCAGTGGTGAAATCCAAATTTTTTTACTACTGGTTCTGTGAGCGTGGCTTGGTGGGTAGGGTGTGGCTTGGTGGGCATGGGTTAGTGGGCATGGCAGGGGAAGGATACTGCAAAATCTCCATTTCCAGCCCACTCTAGGGGGAAAGATATTGCAAAATCTCCATTCCCACCCCACTCTGGGGCCAGCCAGAGGTGGTATTTGCTGGATCTCCAAACTGCTCAAAATTTCCGCTACCGGTTCTCCAGAACCTGTCAGAATCTGCTGGATTTCACCCCTGGGAAGAGGGGTCTTTGGTTTTTCAGCCATACTTACAATTGTTGCAATTGTTTCCTGCATCAAGATGGTTGGAAAATCAACATTCAGAGGGACAACTGGAGTGATCTCTGTGGATTACAAAAAAGGGGATTAATAGCAAGATAAAATAACAGAAATTTAAAAGCCTGTCAAAATTCATCTCTGACCCATCTAAGATTAAACAAAATAAAAGCAGGATTGTTTTCCTGCCTGCCTGACTGCTTGCCTGCTTGTCTTCAATCCACTTTAAATTCCTTTCCACTGGTAAAGGAACCCTTGAACTTTTTGATTCAGGAATGTCCACAGGGTGCATTCAAAACAGTCAAGAAGATCATGGCCATGATAATACAACTGAAGTTCTGCCATTTCTTTGTGCATTGTACATTGTTTACTACACTCTGTGATTACAAAAATTGCAGACCTCCTGAGTTAGAATGCTGCTCCTCCTGTTGGCCATCTGATTAGCATGCTGACCCTGCTTGAAGAAAAACTGGTCATTGATTTCCTGCTCCCATTAATGGGAAGAAAGCAAGTAACCAGATCCCTGCCAGCCAGCTGACTAATTTCTGATCATAAGTTTTCTGGTTTCTCGTGTTTAAAATGTAGCAGGAAGCTAGTAAGGGGAGTGGGGAGGATGAGGTAAGAGTGTGAGAGCTGTGTAAGAGGCTGCAGTGTGTGCAAGTGTGTATGTTTGTGTGTGTGTGTGTGTGTGTGTGTGTGTGTATGTGTTAGAGAGAGGGAGAGGGAGAGGGAGAGGGAGAGAAACAGACAGACAGACATGGGAACATAAGTGCTTGCTGTGAATTAATTCATACTCCAATTTAGCAACTTGCATGGCACTTAAAAAGGAAAAGCTATCAATTCCTTTCCTCTGCATAGAGACGGTGGTATTTGGTGCGCTTTGGATTTTTGGCAATAGAGTTGAAGTGGATCTTAAAACCTGGCTGGGTTTGCTCATGGCAGGTTCTTTAGGGAAATAGCTTTGTTGAATTCTGTGTTGCTTGGTCTTCCTTTCCTCTCCTTTGTGTGCTCATGCAACAGAAGGTATGAGTAGCAGAAGGAAGCTCATATATCTGCCCAGTGGGATGCTTGGCAAAGCTGGATTTATTTTGGGAGGGCATGACTCTAATGCTAATAAAATGGAGCACAGTAGACCGTGCTCTGGAGATAGAGTATATTCCCATTGCCATGAATTTATTCATTCTCCCATTATACAATGACTTTGGGAATCATCACCAACATAGCCCCTGACAGAGTTTCTAGAGATGCTGAAAAAGTTTACACTTTGCACACCATATTTGTATTATCAGCTTGTCTACCTCCATTCACATAGATTGAGAACATACTTGACAAAATTGTTTATCAATTTCACACAACGTCACTATAAACTATAGGAAATAACGTTTAGGATTGTAAATTACAAGCTTCTGGTATGTGGTAATGGGTGGATTTGATGTTCTGTGTTGAATTATATGTATACTTCTTATCACAAGGCCAAAAAAGAAACAGTGCCTTTACTGCCTTCCCTGCAAAAAAGCAGTATATAGATGAAACATTGCAGTTTTGTCCGCTGAAAATTCTCATAGACCATTTCAATGTACACACTATATTTGAGGAGTCTATGTTTGTTACATGAATACGTATTCTCCACGAATTTGATTATTTTGTATTTCATTTGGTGAGAAATTTGATTTCTTGAAGTATACTCAGGCTTGCCTTCAGCTACCTTGTAAATCTTTTATGTGAGAACAGACTTTTATGTTAGCTAGATTTAAAAATACACATTTAGTAAATGTAACGTGGAGAAATTTCTTCTGTTTTTCCCTGGTCTGAGTTTCAGCTCTTCATTTTCAATAAGATTACTAATATGCAAAGCATATTGTTCAAAGATTTACTTTAAGAATATTGAATGGCATGCCTCTTATAAACTGAATGAAAACACAGAAATTTTCTTGGGCAGAGAGTCTGCAATAAAGGTATTTCAGCAGCAGTGAGACAGGATGAAAACTGTGCATTGGATACATTCACATATACTTTATAAAATAAATAACCCTAGAAAAGGAAATAACACCTTGCTAAATCTCAAATTCCCATCTCTTGTGAAATATGGAAGAACATGCAATCATACATTTGGGTTTATGGAGTTTCTTCTTTACCTTGCCCGGGCCACTGAACTATGTCAAAGTCACTGAAATTATGGATTATGACTGATTTATAAATTCAACTGTCCTCTTAAAAGTCACGTCCTCTTATAAATGCTGTACTATGGGTCATATTTGTTTAACAACATTGAAAAATGCCAGATTCTTTGTAAGAAAAATTTGTTACTTTTGCCTGCTTGGCTATCCAATAAAATACTTTCTTATTAAGACCACATTTGAACAATAAAAAGTCCCACATTTCTAGGGAATACAACTGAATAAAAATAACTAGATTAGCTATATTTACATGTATGGCATTATTATTATTATTATTTTCAAAAAAGTCTTAAGACAAAAAAGGACCTTAAAGCTAGTTCATGCCAGTGCACACTGGAAGGCTGTTAACATGTTGGCATGAGAATGAATGTTATTTTATTCATTTGATCTGAATTTTCATAGAATTGCCAAATCAGCACTGAACCAATTGACAAAAAGAAAATCCAATATCACTTACAAAGGGAGGTGTTCGCTTGGCCAATAATAATCAAATTTAGAAGAGACAGTAACTAGGTTGATCTGGTGAGTTCCCTTCTGCTGCCGTACATTTTCCTAGGATCTCCTTGTTTCCTTAATCACTGAGATCATGGTTGTTCTGGCTTGCTTTTAGAAAGTGCCATTTTAGCAGGTCAAGTCATGACTTAGGCTATGCTGATTGCTACCTATTGGTTCCTTGGCAGCAGTCATAAGAAAAACACTTTCTGAGCTTGTGAAGCAGCTCCATCTGCTGCAGCCTGTGAGGAAAGTGTGCATTCTGCAGTTTGGGGAATGCCCTCTGAATTCTAACTTAAGGGTGGATGTTTGATTTCTCCTTTTACATACAATGCCATTTTCTCGAAGCAGGAGGGGAGCAAATGTGCATAGTTCTTTTAGATCACATACTGAAAAAAATAATTGGTAAGTAAGAAACCCTGAGCTACTTAATTAAATTGTCTCTTTTGTTCCTTGTTACACTTTTGCTGGAATAAGAGCAAAAACCATCTAAAGCTTTGTCTGACCTTATCTCCTTGGTCTGAGATCCACAGGAGATAGTACCCAACTGCTACCAGCCCCAAGTGCTTCTGGATCACATAATCAAGGCAGTAACCTTTCTTGGCAACGGGCTCCCCACAGAGCTGCAAATAAAAGAACTCAGGCCATTGCCTGCAACTGCAAACTCTGCAGCCCTGTGCTTTCTCCACTCCTTTCTGCAGTGCAGTTTGTCATTCAGTCAGCAGGAAAGCTTCTTGGTGTGTGTGTGTGTGAGTGTGTGTGTGTGAGTGTGTGTGTGTGTGTTGGAGGTAGGGGGTGCCGTGAGTCAGCAATGCTGTGTAGTCCCAAAGAAATTTAGCAACCAAATTGCTTCTAATTAAAACTGCACTCAGCAAATTCACTGGCCTGGATCAAACATGCTGCTCCGCGTCTCATCATATTTTGTCAATGAATGCAGTGGGGGAATGCCTCAAGCACAATGCCAGATAAATGAGAATGAGAAAGCCCATTGCTTGGGTAATGTACACTTAATGAGAATAATTCCAGAGTTCTTCAGGCAAAGATATGTGTAAGAATGGGGGAATCTTCCATTATTAATCTGGAGAGGGCAAGTAGTCCTCGATTTACAACCACAATTGAGCCCAAAATTTCCATGGCTAAGCAAAGACAATCTTTGAGTGAGCTTTGTCTCAGTTTATAACTTTTCTTGCTACAGTGGGTTAAGGGAATCACTGCAATTGTTAAGTTAGTAACATGGGTGTTAAGTGAATCTGGCTTCCCCATTGAGTTTGCTCATCAGAAGGTCGCAAAAGGTGATCCACATGAACCTGAGAAACTGCCACCAATGCCAGTTTCCAACCATCCAAATTTTAATCTGGTGACCATAGGAATTTTGCAATGGTGGTAAGTGTGAAAAATGGCCAGTGCTGTTGTAACTTCAAATAATCACTAAACGAATGGTTATAACTTGTAATCTAAAATCTTAGCTGATGTAGTTTAGTTAACATTCACATTATCTGGAAAAAACAACAACCCTGAAGTAGATGAATAGACCTTTTTTTTCTTCATTGTAATTCATCTGTTTCTTCTATCTCTCTCTCTTTCCCTTCCATGGAGTTTTAATTTAGACTTCCTGGGTGTTATTGATTAAAGCATAACTGCAGAATAATTCAGCTATGAAGAAAAATCTTTAATATATATTTTAGAGTAAATACTAAACCACTACTTAGTGGATATTCATGAGTTTTCAGAAGACCAATCATTCTATTACTCAACCTGCCTGAAACTAATCTGGAATCCTTTGATGCTCTCTGATCTTGAGCACCAGACAAACATGAATCTGGAAATGGACAGAAACTCTGCAGGTGGAGGAAAGAAAAATCACTGAGACGGGAGTAGAGAAGAAAAAACAAGACCAACAGTTGCCACTTCCAAATGTTTCCAGTAACTTTGCTGGACACATTTGCTGAACAGAATCCGCTCGCAAGAGAATACCTTATGACACCAGACTTGAAATGTTGGGTTTAGACAACTTAGAACTACATCGCCTTCAATCCGACCTAAGCATAGTACATAAAATTATTCATTACAATGTCCTACCTGTTAATGACTACTTCAGCTTCAACCACAACAATACTAGAGCACACAATAGATACAAACTTAAGGTAAACCGCACCAAACTTGATTGCAGGAAATACGACTTCAACAAGAGAGTGGTCAATGCCTGGAATGCACTACCTGACTCTGTGGTTTCTTCCCCAAACTCCCAAAACTTTAACCTTAGACTGTCTACTGTTGACCTCACCCAATTTCTAAGAGGTCTGTAAGGGGCATGCATAAGAGCACCAGCATGCCTACCATCCCTTTTATTTGTAACCATTTCATGTATTAATAACCATGTTTATATCTGTTTCTGTTATCTAATACGTGCTTGACAAAATAAATAAATAAAATAAATAAACAAACCCCCCCCCCAGAGCAGCTTTAGAAGTGACCTTTTTTCTTTCTCCTGTCCTGAAAATCTCTACTCTCCAATTTATTTTATAATTGATCCCGAGTATCTCAAAAAACAACATCTGGCAACAGGTGCCTTTTGAACCATTCAGTAAATAGGTGTATTCAGGCAGATACTGTACTGTTTTCTCCTCTCTCCATGAACCATCATAAACTGAGGTCCAAGAGATTCTTACAGTGTCTAGTCTCAGTCCCAAAGGTGCTTTTGTTTTCCAAGAGGCAACTGAACTTTCTTGCTTTTCTTTGAAGACATTTTGCTTCTCATACAAGAAACATTTTCAAAGAAAAACCAAGTCTAGTTGCCTCTTGGGAAAAAAAGCACCTTTGGGACAACCCTGACCTGGATGACTGAGAATCTCCATAGACATATCAAGTCTCTGATTATTAGGCTATTCAATGACCAGCAGACTCATCTCGTGCCAAAACTGGAACTGTATCTTCATCCTTATGAAAATGTCCTCCAAATGGAGTCACTATGAACATCAACCTGCACAACAGAGGTATGCAACTGTTTTTTGAAAACCATATTTGGACTTTGTACAACTCACCAAAGAAGCATTCCAAAAGGTGAGGGAAGAGAGCTGGGTCACAACAGAGGTGGAAACAAAGTATAAATGTAATTAACTTTAAAATTTAATTACAATTAATTTAATTAATTATAAACAGCATGCTCAGTCTCCATATCTTTAATAAGGTTCCATTACCGGTCTAAAAACTGCAATTCATCCCCAGCTGTACACTGGTTTCTAAGAAGAAGAAAATCCATCCATTATTGGAGTCACAGCATCACCATTGTCCTATGAAATAGTTATCCCCAAATGCAATATAGCAAATGTTGGAAGAAGCTATAATAACATATATCATTAAAGAGAAGCCATCATATGAAAATGGTTGAAATGCAATTCCACTTGGTAACTATGCCTTATTAAAAAGACAAAGATATTCTTCCTTCTGCAAGAAATCTTCTGCAAGAAACCAACTGCTGTACTTTTATGTCAGCATGGCAAACTTCTAGCACCATCAGTCTAGTACCATCAAGTTAAGGGTAAGATAGCTAGGACTGTAGTTAATAATGTCTGGAAGTCACGAATTCTTCAGCTCTCTCCTAAAAATAAAATACTGGAATTTCAACTTAGTTATGTTTTCTTTCACAACAAAAATAAACATGGACACCTGCTTAAAAATGACCAATGAAATATATACTCTAATTGCTATGTGCCGGCTTCACTTTTATTGCAAATAAGAAATTTTTCCTAATATTTACTCAAAACACACACACACACACACACATATCTAGTCATCTCACTGAACATAACTCTGGTTGGCGTGCAATCAGCAATTAAAACAATGATGATCTGCTAGGCTATAGTTAAGGAAAACCAACTTTCAGCAGGTTGCAACATCAGGATCATCTAGTCTGAGCTCAGAAGATAAACAAGGCTGCAGCTTGTTAGTACTTTGATAGGAAATAATCAGAGAATACCAGGACTTGTAAATTAGATGTGGAAATAAATAAATAAATCTTGGAAGAAGGCAATAGCAAACTACTTGCCATTGCCAAGGAAACTTCATGGCTTTTCCATTGAGAAGTTGAACTTGACTTGCAGAACATTTACATTTAACCTGCCACTTCTCCTTAACTATTGTTGTCATAGTCTATAAAAGAAATAACTGAAAGATATTCTTGGTGTCACAGGATTATGACAAGAAGCTCAAAGGAAAAACTGGATTCTCATCATGAAAATGTTTTAAGTACCTTATCATTTTCTTATTACTAGGCTGATGTAGTTAATGCTTCATTAAGTTTTACCCTACATGGGTTAGCTAATATACAGCATATTTGTATGGATCCAGGTTGAAGTATAATGAATTCATAGCCACAGAACTCATCATTGTTAACGTGACACAAAAAGCGTAGTTTCCATGAATGCAAAATATAGCAATGGAATGCAGTACTCACACAATCACTTCCTTTCCTTGAAAGTACATCCAAACATCATTAAAGGGAGAAATGATGAGTGAAGGAAAAGAGCATACTTCCCACTGTTCTGTAACCAGAAAAACTCTGAATGAAAACAATGTATTCCAGTTAAATTAGAAGTGGTTCTTTGTGAAGGATCTGTGAAATTTTTGGAATATTGCAATAAGGCCCAAGAAAAAAAATAAAGCAAAACGATTTAAGCAAAAGAGAAGAGAAAGAATGGTAAGACATCCACTAACTGATTGCTTTGAAAATACATTTCAAATGTGTTTTCATTTGCAATGGATTGGAAATATTTGCTTGGCTATATGCTTTAATGCTCAAAAAGAATAATCTTTATCAGTATAAGCAGAAATGTATTCTTCAAGCTTTGGTGCATTTTGCAAAAATCATTGTAGTAAACTGAATACCACTGTAGAACATCATTTCTCACCAAAACTGCAATTTAATGGAGAGTAAAGTAAGATTTTATACTCAGGCAAGAAAAAAACCCAAATGTATAGGTATAGAATAGGTCAGTGATTGCGAACCTTTTTGGTGTTACATGCCAAAAGCACCCATAATGCAATACACATCTCATTTGCATATATGCACATGACCCTCCCCCCATGCATGCGCCCCACACTGTGTATGCGTGCCCCCCACATGCATGCACCCCCACTTTTTCCAAGGGGGCCGGTGCACCTCTTACCGGAGGACAACCAGATACTGAACTGTTCCCTGGTGAGACAGCCGTTCCCCGGCCAGCAGCAGCACTCTTGGCCCCGCCACCTCAGCAGCGCCATGCGCTGGCCAGGGAAACTCCGAACACGCGACTTTGACTGGACTCCTCCCCACTGGGTGCCGGGTGCTGGGTTTCCCAGCAAGTCCCCTGTGGCAACGCAAGAACCGCCACCCCAAGAGGCAAGGGGTGACGGCGGCAAGAATGGGCAAGCCAGGGCTTCCTGTCTCCCCACATGAGCAGGCTTCTGGCATGACCCCAGGCCTCGGAGGGGGATTGAAGCCCCAGCACACTCATCCTTTCTGCTGCCACCCCATCGTCCCTGCTGCCGGCGCTTCTCACGCTACCACTTCCCTCTCAGTGGCAGGAGCAGTTAGCAGCAGGCTTCAATCCCTCTCCCAGAGGCCTGAAATGCAATGCACTTTTTTGGTCTCCACATGCCCTGTTTTTGGATTCGGAGAGGAAAGGGTTTTTAGGCGGCAGCATTCAATCCTTATATTTTATAAAAACATTTTATATAAAACACTGTAATATTTTTTAAAGACTAATAAAATGAAATAAAGTTGCTACTTCAA
The DNA here is from genome assembly GCF_029215685.1 of Pituophis catenifer annectens. Lineage (NCBI taxonomy): Eukaryota > Metazoa > Chordata > Lepidosauria > Squamata > Colubridae > Pituophis > Pituophis catenifer. The sequence goes on along the minus strand of NW_027256883.1, from coordinate 179,444,880 downwards.
GAAAGGCTACCTCTGGTAAAAGAAGCAAAGTTGCAAACAAAAATTTATAACAGACATCAGCTCTATCACAACTGGCAACTGGCAAAATGTAGCATTTTTCCTGTAATGCTACAGTTGGTTAAACGAGAATAACCTGTAATTGCAATGGCCCTTCATAAATTAAATGTAGTAATTCAGACATGTCCTTGAACTGAATGCCTCCTTGAGACTGTGGGGAGCACATGCATCTGTGAACCATGGAAGAAACTGGAAATATTCCTGAAAATAACTGAACAGCTGGCAATGGTTAAAATGATCGATGAGTTTATAACCAGTATCCAGTTCTTCCCTGCTCTATCAATCAAAGTGCATTTTTGGGGGCATACTGTTCCCAGGATGCTCCAAACTATACTGTTTGTTCCAGATTGCTTAGATCTACTAATCTATCAAAGAAACAAACACTGTAACAAAAGCCAGCTTGCCATTATCAAATGTGAAGCCATGGTCTCACATTTTTATGGAAATTTTAAAAAGCTAAGAACCTTCAAACTTTGGATTACATTCTAGGATCCAGTATGAGCACAAGAGAAAAAGGAGAGTGAAGACCAGAGAAATAATCATTGACTTCCTGCAGGGAGAACAGAGCTGCTGAAGATCTTGGCTTAGATACATGTGGCATGATTTTTTAATGATGGAAAGGAAAAGAAGGGAAACAACAGCAATCAGAATTGTTATGGGAATGTTGTAATTCATGAAAATTGACTCTATTCTTCATATTTATGGAACAAAATACAGAAAAAAGCTATTCCTGGTGGGTAGGTTATATATAATGGGATCAAAACAATCCAGACTAAACAGTGAGAAACTACTTTCATCCTCCTGAACCAAGCCAGAATATTGCAGCCCAAAATCAAATCAGACTATTACATCTTTAATCATAGCCAGGTAACAAACAGATGCAATAGAGATTATTGAGTTTGAAATGATGATGTCATGTTGCAAAATGATTAGGCTCTTTCTAATTCCAGTCTGACAGCCAGTTTGCAGTAGTAATTAAGGCACAATGATAGAAATCAGGAGATTATGAATTCTAGTCCTGGTTTAGGCATAAAGCCAATCATTATTTCTCAGACTTGGGCCAGGTTTTTTTCCAGCCCTAAGAAGAAGCCAGGGGCAAACCACTTCTGAAAATGTTCCCTAGAAAATTACAGGTTTTTGTCTAGGCAATTGTCAGAAATCAAAACTCATCTGAAGGCACTAAAACAAATATGTTGATTATATAGACCTTTAAAAGTACTGAGCCCAGAACAAAACTTTATGGACAACATTTTACATTCCTTTCCTGCTTTCCAAGAAGCAATTGGAAAACATTATTTGTATAGCATCTACCAACCAGATATATATCCCTATGGTACCTTGGGTTAGATGAGCTGTGAAAATAAAACACTAGGTTAGTCATATATCCCATTGCAAATATTTTTTGCCTTCACTGGTGTTTAAAAACTTGGCAGATGAAAGACAAGCTGTTGGAATGTGTGGCATGCAACATTTACTAAGGATGATCTTCCATAACACACAAAACCAAGCCCCATCTCTTTAAATATAAAAACTCATGATGTTTTTATTGTACCAAAATACTTCAGTACAAGTTTAGTACAGTTGTTCATTATTCATTATTTTAAATAGCCTTCTGGCTTTCTCATCATGGATATTTTTGGATTAAGAAACAATATCATATCTCAGCTAGCTATTATCTCCCAGCATACTTCAAGTCATATTTATATCAAGCTATTGCAAAATTACTAATGTCTTAATGTCTTGCCTGCAGATAAACAGTTCTTCTTAATGTATTTCAGCATTTCTAACTGGTTAATTTGTCAATGTTAATTATTTTTTTATTCCTTTACATTGCCTGAGAATTTCAAAAAGGATGAACTCTGAGGTAGAATGAGCAAAAATTGCATCTGACGTTTAGGCCTCAACTAAGATAATATGTAGCAATGACAAACTTGTTTCTTTCAACAGATTCTTTGGGAAGTGTTTTAAATATCTGCTATAAGGTTGTGTGAGCCATCTCAGTTCTCCAAATAGCTTTCTTTAATTCTTGGTGGCAAGGAATATATGCTAAAAAAAATTAAGGTGTAACTAAAAATGTAAAGTGTGAATATTAGAGATTTGGAAACATTTTATTGTATGCAAATACTAATTAGAGCAGAGTATTGACTTTAAATACCACCTTGACAACTTGTGCCAGGTTCTGGCCACCAGGCTTTCAGGATTGAGATAAACTGGAATGGATTCAGAGAAGGGCAATTAAGTCCTGTGAAGAAGCTGGATGTGTTTAGTTTTTAAGAGAATAATCTTCATATCGAAGTATTTTTCATTTATAGTATCTGAAAAGATGTCACACACAAAAAATTCCATTGTGCATCTCACAAAATAATGGCTTTAAGTTACAGTACGTAGAGGCACTTCCAACTGAATATTAGGGAAGTCTCATTAAGAGCAGTTTTATAGTCAAATCAATGACCCAGAATGGATTCTCCCTGACTGTATGTGTGCAAGATGCTAGACAGCCATTTGTTGGGTCTGTTTAATTTGGCTTCCTTCACTAGGCAGGGGGTTAGATTTGATTTTAATACCTCTTCCAATTCTGCAGTTCTGACACAATATTATACTAAGTGAGCAGAGTAGCAACTGTGCTTTCTTCGACAATATTGTTGAAGCCTGAAATGAATATTCTTTGCCTGTTTACTCACGCAAGAGTGTTTCCAAATTATGCTCTATGTTGGTAAAAGATAGCTAGACAAGACAATATAAGATACTGTTCAGACTTACCCAAAAATATTGAATTTTTTTCTTTGCTATCATAAAATGTTATGATCTAGAATAGAGACTTGGTTAGATGCATCATATGATTCTTATATTGTTTAGGCAACAGTCAAACAATCTTGCAATGACAATACTCACTTATAAACTGTGTCATAAACAGATTCTATAACATTGCGTGCATACCAGTGGTGGGTTGCTCCCGGTTCTGTCCGGTTCTTTAGAACCGGTAGTAAAAGTGGCCGGAGGCTCCGCCCAGTGGTGGGTTTCAGAAATTTTTACTACTGGTTCTGTGGGTGTGGCTTGGTGGGTGTGGCATGGCTTGGTGGGTGTGGCATGGGAAGGATACTGTAAAATCTCCATTCCCTCCCCAATCCAGGGGAAGATTACTGCAAAATCCCCATTTCCTCCTGATCAGGTGGGACTTGGGAGGTAGAGAATAGACGGGGGCAGGGCCAGTCAGAATTTTTACTACTGGTTCTCCGAACTACTCAAAATTTCCGCTACCAGTTCTCCAGAACTAGTCAGAACCTGCTGAAACCCACCTCTGGCTCCGCCCACCCGCCCAGATGTCATAATTGACTTCCACGTATGCGCAGAAGGTTCTGCACATGCGCACGTGCTCCCATTGTGAACCGGTAGTAAAGAACCCACCCCTGTACTAGTCCAGAGCAAATGCATATTGAGCAATTCAAATTTGAAGACCACATGTGCATATCCCTTATTCACCATGTAGTTTGCATAGTCTTGGGAAGCCCAGATCATTTTTCCTCAGTGTACATCTGGATATTCCTATGCTAGAAACCACAACAGTGAGCATCATCATGAAGAGTTATGTTTTAAGTGCCAAAGGTGGATTTTGCATATTATCTTTCTTTTTCTTTACATTGATGTTTTCTTCCCGTTGCTCTCAATAAGAAGGAACTAAATGATGCCAGCTCCAAAGCTTATATCCTTTTCTTAGCATTTGGAGAGCAGAATAGATGAGTTCTGAGTTTTGCAAAACCAAAACTTTTCTTGATCCACCTGTGTTATGACTCTGCTTTTTACCTCTATCCACTCCTACTTACCCACTTCAATAGAACTACTATCCTGTAGGAGATCTTTTCTTATTTACAAGAGGAGTATTTTGTGCTGCAAACTGAGGAATGTTGACTGCTGAAATTGTCATTATTAATACCACGACATGTGCACATTAATTTATTATGGTGTTTTAAGAAACAAAATGCTGCAGAAGACAATTGGACTTCTATTGCTACTTTTTGCATTGGGGTTAACAGGAATTATCTCAAAGAAATTGTTCCTCTTCATACTGTTTTTGGAATTTGCTTAAAAATTTTGTAGGGTCCCAATGACACTCTATGTCTTCTAACAGAACAAGAAATCCAACGTAATGTCATTGTGCTGTGTGAAATCTCATCATATTTTCTCTTGCCGTTAGAATTGTCAACAGCTATGGCAATATTAAGGATTACCATTCATAACCTATCATTTGTATAGATCTATTATACAAGAAGAAAAGTGTTATATGTCTTCTTGTCTTGACATTTAATATTTCAGTTTTCTTGAATACCAGGCAATATTTTTTCCTATTCCAGAAATGCAGCCAATGTAATTTGTACATTTTTGCCTTCTATTTATGATACCCAGGCCAAGTGTTACCTTGAGTCAATCCTTATATGGATTTTTTTTTCAAACTTTAAACCTAGTAATGAATTATAGCTGCCATTCAAACACACCACCTGTGGCCCTCTGGCACTTGATGTGTAGCTTTTAGAGCCTTGGGAAATCTTTTTCCTGTTTTTTCTTATCTGGCTAATCAGTTGGACTATAAGGGCAAATCACTGAGAAGAGAGAAGGTTAAAAATACTTTCTATTAAATGCTATGTGGTTACTTCTGGAAAACACTGGAAAGCAGTTTTGATCATATTCACATTCCCCAGCTACCATATGAAAGTAAGGAGTGCCAAGCTAGACTAGACAAAAAATATATCTAATATTAACATTTTATATCATGCAATGGCTGGCCAGATACATTTCAGAAGTCTGCAATTAATTCCAGAATTTTACTATGTGTTGTGTAAGAATTACTTTCTTTTTCCATTCTAGGTTCTCTCTATAATGAATTTCAATCAGTGGTTCGGTATTATAACATTGTGTGAAAAACAATTTTATATTCTTATTTTTCAAATCATGTGGATGGGTAGATAGATGGATGGACAGTTAAAATTCTAATCAATATTGCTAATTTCCCTATAGCAATAAAGAAATGTTAATTTTATCTGCTGGGAAATAGCAATTTCTTTTTTTCTCAAGAAATCACTGCAGGGGAAATGCAGGGGAAAGAAAGAATTTGGTACAAGAGCAAATATGTATATGCTAACTCCAATCTACCAGTCTGCATGCCTGCAAAACTTTCTTGGGGATCAATATAGCATTCTACTTAAGAAAAGATTACCCACTCATTCTTTAAACTAGAATGTATTATATAGTTTGTTAACAACAAAGCAGAGCATGTGAATATTTTATTTGACTAATCAGAGAACTGCTGCAGAATATATCAGTTGTAAAGCTCATTTTAAGGACCTTGGTATAGCAACCTTCAAATCAATTTTTTGTATGGGCTTGTCTATTAAATTGCAGGTTTGAGACTAGAATATGGCAAGCTATATTATTCCACTGGTTAAAGCTGACACTTTTCTCTATAGGCTTAGCTCCACTGACATTAGAAGACAGATTTCAAAGAGAGTGGTAACAAGCAGTTTGCAGTAGGCTTTCTCTCCTAGGATTTCCCCCCCCCCAATTACTTATCTTTGGGCAATGAACAAGCAAGGGTCACTTAAGCAACATCTATTTGACATAGACTGTCAAACAGATACTCGTAATACCAGTCGGCTTCCTACAGGAGACACTAGGATTACACACTGGTATCAGCTTTGTATCTTGCACAGCTTAACATCCCAAATCAGACAAGAGCTTTCACTTAGCCCGATGTAATGCTTCCCCCCCCCCAGCAGTTTTGGCTGGAAGATACAAAATGATCTCATTCTCAATACAAGTATGCCCTTGCGACCCAGGATACGTAGAAACGATCATATTGCCAGTTTTATACAGAACCTCAAAATGCTCTAATTTCTGACTAGCAAAACAAGATATAATCATCAATTTCTACTTTCTGACATCCATCCTGAAATAACACACAAGATTGCCAGGTTTTGCATGGTGACATGCAAAACAAGAGCAATTGAATCTGCCTATGAATAGCCAGAAATGGCTCTAGTTCAGCATTAACCATTGGCTATGGGGTGTACATGCAAGGTCAGATATTGAATTATATTATATTTTTCTCAGGTTTGACAGGGAAATTTATAATTCTAAAACCATCCTTGAAGAGGTGAAAACATTCACTGTACCAATCTGATAATTTACCACTTTTTAAGAACCACATAGTAAAAGTCCTTATTTTAATCTGTGTTTCATCCTTTTGGAAACTTCTGGAACAAGTTTTTTTCCTGAAAAAAACTTTTCTAATGGAATTGATTGTATTTAAATTATACCAGTTATTTTAGAAAGATTAGCTGGTTGCAATGGTTGTGCAGATTTTAGATTTTTCATAGCATTGTATTACATATTAATAGTCAAGGAAATACCCTCTTAGAAAATTAATAGCAAATGTCCTTTTAGAATTCTCCTAGTGATAACTATTCATACAGTACTAGCCATACAACTTGATGCATTTTCTTGTAAATCTATTGCTGTCCATCTGTTGGTCCATATGTTGCTACATGTCTAGAAAAGGCCCTGAGTAGCATAATGTAATCAGCAGTAACAATAAGCAGGACATACTAGCCATAACTGTTTACAAATTTATCATTTTGTTTTTATACCAGCATTGTTTAGGGGAAATGAAGAATATAATATATAATGATATCTAAAAAAGAGCCCAATTCAAAAAACATAGCATGAAATGTGCATCATATATTTCCTCCAAGAAACTCAGAGATGAAGAATCTAGTGACTTTCCCAATCTAGTGAGTTTTGTAAAAAAAAAAAAAGGATAAATATCCAAATTAACTTCATCTGAGCCAAATTTCAAGATGCGTAGAACTGAATCTTTGTTACATTTTGCAGCTAAAATACAGCTTGTGTTTAAATTTTCAGCTTTTCTATGACACTCAAATTAAATTAAATTTATTCAGCATATGAAAAGGCTTGTCTCTGAAGCAATTAAAGAGTCTAGATCTTATTTATATAAGAGCCCTGCACTTTTATGTACCATCAATATAGCTAGCATCAGTCAAGGGTCCTTGGTATGATAGATAAATAAGGTAATCCAGTCTTAAAACAGATGGACTATGTGGAAAACTGCATGAACTCATTTCCGATTAATTCCTACATTGTTTTTAAAACATTGGGTTCCTTGGAGTTATAGACAGAGATAGATAGCTCAGATTGTCCCATTGTCTATGTTCTTGCTACAGTTCCTTACAGGAATATGGTAAATAATGGCTGCACAGTGCAAAGATTTTATCACAGTTATATATTTGTATATTGTAGTTTGGGCTGGTTTGACTACACTTGGAATGCAGTGCATAGTTCTGGTTCTATTTTTGTAAGGTCTTTCTTTAACAGTCTACACTTGTGGCCATTTATATACTTGCATCTCATTTGTATGGTGCTGTCCTTGCAAACTGTCCTGCCCAGAACCTGAGCCATCACTAAACATCTTTGATCTAGTGTGTATTTTCTATCTACAGAATTGTTATGATTTTTCTCATCAGAGTATTTGATCTTGACCTTCAATCTGTTCTTCACAATTTTCTAATGCATCATGAATTTTGTTGGTGGTGGTGAAGATTGAATTTAATAGCTTTCCCCCCCCTCTTTTTTTTGTCATGTCTTAGCATTAAGCCATCTTTATTGAGCAGTTGATATAGTTCTTATTTTGCTTTTATTTTTAGCATCATTCTTCAGTAACCTTACCACTTTCCAAGCTTTGGCTTCTCTGATACTTGCCCTACAGTTCCAAGCCACCTGGCTGTATTCTTCTTTTGTAACTATATTCTTTCTAGTTTCATTTTCCTGTACATTTCCTTTTTTGTCTTCAGGTTTTCACATACTTTTTGGTAGCCTCTTTGGCTTCTTCATAGATAGACAGACAGGCAGGCAGGCAGGCAGAGACAGATAGAGAGATGGAGAGATAAATAGAGTTCCTACAAAAATGAGGGGGACAATCTATTTTCCAAAGCACCAAAAGACACAACAAGAAACAATGGATGGAAACTAACCAAAGAGAGAAGCAACCTAGGACTAAAGAGAAATTTTCTAAGGGTGAGACCAATGAACCAATGGAATAGCTTGCCTTCAGAAGTTGTGGGTGGTCCATCACACACAAGCCACACAATTATAAGACAATTTGAAATCTTTACAGTCTAATACTGTAAGTTAACTCTTAAATGCTGAAAATGGAGGATTAAAATACATAAACATAGAAACAGCATTGCAGTCCTATTCCAAATTAATAAAATCAATTCTGCTAATTAGTACGTGTATTTAAAAAGGCACAAGAGCTCTGACAAGAAACTCCTGCTCTGTATTAACATTTTTAAAACTCTTTCCCTGGCCTAAGCCTGTCAAGAACAAAAAAGATTCAACCTGGAAATAAGGATAAGATAGGTAGAATACAACTGGGGAGAGACATTCCCATAAGTAACTTGGTCCTGAGAGATCCGGAAGCGGCGCGGCGTTACTGGCTGGGAAAATGCCGGGCTCCGACGAGCTTGGCAAAATCCAGCCAGACGAACTGTCACCGGGGGGTCTTCGGACTGAAACTGTCCTGTAGGGACAGTGAAGAAAGAGAGAGCAGCTCGGTATCTAAAGAGGGACAGGCAAGTCCCTTGGATAGCCCAAGAAACTCTTCAATCCAGTGATGGGGGCGGCGATCAGGGTGAATCGCCATGAAGCTGGAGCCTCTGGAGCAAGCGATGTGCAGGAGGGAAGATTTGGACAGAGTGTTAGTGCTGGGTGAGTGATTGGCCATCCATAGACAATAAAAAGAACTTTAAATATTTTAAACTATAAAAATTATCCCGGCATGGAAATAGCGGCTAAATAGCAACGGGGGGAGATGGCGGATGGAAAGAGAAAGTGGGAATGACAAGCGCGCCATAGAAGAACCCGACCAAAGAATTAAAAGTGATTGATAAATGGAAATGTAAATTTGGATTGGATTACAAACTGATTGGTTGTATATAAAGGTGAAAGAAGAACTGGAAAACTGGCTTTTTCTCTTTTTTGAAACGGATGTGGATTACAAATAAAATGGCAATTTTTTAACTAGCCGAGTGGAACGGTGGATTATAGAGAGACATCTGTAGGAGAAAGAAGAGAATAACAAGGAATTGTTTGTTTTGAGAAAACCTTTGAAGAAACGAGGGGGAAAAAAAACCTTGAACTTTTAAAATGATAACTGGTGAGAACTAAAGACGATATGTTTTGTCTACAAGAGGATAGACTTTGATGATTAAAAAAGAAGGATCTTAATGTGACTTAAAACTGGAATAATATCAACCCAGAAAGAATAAAATGGAGCAGGAACTTAACAAACTGATAAAGATGATGTGTTTAGAAATAAAGGAAATGATTATTAATTTGCATGGAAAATAGAAATTCGAGGATGTAAAGACTGAGCTAGAAGGCACTGAAGATGAAAAGGAAATGACTAATGTTGGAACCTTTGTTTTTTTTACTTTTTTAAAGCATTTTTTTTACTACCTATTCTCCTGAACCAGTAGTAAAAAAATGCTTAAAAAGTAAAAAAAAAAAAAAAGTTCCGACGATCAGCACAATCGTCGGAACTTTTTTTTTTTTTACTTTTTAAACATTTTTTTTACTACCGGTTTGGCAAACCAGTAGCTTTTTTACTGCTGGTTTGGGAGAACCAGTAGCATTTCCCCCCTGGAACAAGGACTGAATAGTTTAAAAGAAAACTGATGATAAGCACCCATAAGCAAGGCAAAGACTGCCTACAATAGTATGCTAGAGGTTTTCAAAAGGGAGCTGTCAGGAATGACTTAGCATATTGCAGCTGGAATTAGACAACATGTTCTATACAAGCCCTTTTGATTCATACATTCTCTGATTGTATAAACTTAAAATAAAATTTGTCCTAAATCTTATTTAAAAAAAAAAAAGTATGTTAGCCTACTGTTTTTTACTGAGCTAGCAGAAAATATTCTAGCCGGCATAATCTCTCCAGAGGCATTCACTTTGATTTAGTTGGCTTTTATTTCCCCAAAACTTGCTTGCTGGAAATTATGAGAATTGAAGCCACCCATCAGGTGGGAGAAAGCTGAACACAATCCAGCCAATTTCTCAGAATATAGTTAAAGTACCTTGGGGACAAAGGCAGCCCTTTCAGTTTGATAGTAATAAAACAAACTAAAAACTTCATCAAAAATGTGAAAAAGGTATACAGTGAAGTATTACATTACCTCATACTACAGGAAAAACCACAGGAATTATTAATAAGATAAACATGATGTTCTTCAGTATACTCATGAACAAATTATTCGATAATTACATGTCAGATGAAATGCTGAAAACCTGTATGAGTACTGGGACTGGGACAGGAAAAAAAAACATGAAAGCATTAACTCTCAATTGTCTTCAGTAGATTTCAATCTACACTGGAATCCTATAAATTGATATTAAGTACACCTGCTGTGGGAGTGATAAACTCAGTTTAATTCTAGTATGTCAGATGGGAAAAAATAAGCTGTAACAAAACAGACACCATCAATGCAAAATGCACAAATATCACACAGAGAAAGAAGGGGAAATAAGGAACTCCCAGGTGTGGTTCTATTGTGGACCAGACATCTCTGAAGGATGAAGGTTGTGCTGTGACAGCAAACTGCACCATGTGGTGATTTCTAGCCATCTAGATTTCCAGATAAAGGAAAGACCAAGAAATTACCCAGCTGCACCCCAGATTGCTGCTTCTTATGAGGAGACCACAGGATGGAAGTCCTGGAATTTTGTCATGAGTAAAATAGCTGGGAATTGAGGAGAAAACTGTCTGCTTGTACATGCAAGCACAGCCTTTTAAAAAATTATTTGAAAAAAAAAATAAATTGATTCAAACAATACCTATTTTGATAAAAGATATACTATTTAATATACTATTTAAGCAATGACAGGAAGAATCTATATATGTAGGTTTGTATAGCAAGAGAAAAAGACAAGAATTAAATATAAAATCCTTCAAGATAGGAAGCTTCGGACCGCCTGATTTGAAGTTGCTTTTTCTAGCCAGTTGCTTGGTTTTGATGAAGGAGTGGGTGCTGCTGAGGAATAAGGGAATTCTAGAGCAGCAGGGCCTGAGGGTTGGATGGCATGGCTTTCTATAGTACAATAAGGTTAATGTAGTTTTTAAAATTCAATACATTAGAAGTGCTAGTACCAAAAGTATGTTATAGAAAAGGAACAGTAGGCAAAGAGAGATGATTAACTTATCGAGAGTTGTTATAAGAGCATGGAGAATGTAACATGAAATCAAGAGATCAGCTGTATCAACTGCTCCATTATGGAAGAGCCGTGGTGGCACAGTGGTTAGAATGCAGTATTGCAGGCTAACTTTGCCCATAGTCAGAGGTTTGATCCTAAATAGCTCAAGGCCTTCTATCCTTCAGTAAAGTCAGTAAAATGAAGACCCAGATTGTTGTGGGCAATATGCTGACTCTATAAACTGCTTAAGACAGTGGTGTAAAGCACTATGAAGCAATATATAAGTTTAAGTGCTATTGCTAATTGACTGCAGAAGGATTTCATTTTTAGTGGTTTTCATATGTACAGTGAAGAGAAAGATTTCAGAAAGGAAACAAGACATTTGGAATTGAACAACACAAGATAAAATTTGAAATTGAATTATGTACAAATGTTGAACATATAATTGTTACACTGATTAACTTTTATTGAAATTTGAAACAGAAGAATAATGGGAAAATATGTGGCTAAAGTTATGGTATAATTTAAAAGAAAAATTATCTAGAATGTGTAAAGGTACTTCAAATTTACATGGGAAATGTGGAAAACATTAAGGATCATTTTATCATGCCTGGTGGACTTCCAAAAAACCCCCCATTTTTTTAGGATCAAATATGCAGTGATGAAAAAAGGATCTTAAAAATTAATATCCAATTGAAACCAGAGCTCTTCTTGTTGGGGCTAATGGTTAGACAATTAGAAGAGTTATGGAATATTGTTTTTGTATATGATAACTTGTACAAGATTATGATATGCAGAGAGAGAATAGAATAGAATACAGGTGGTCTTCAGTGAGAGGAAAAAAGGAAGGCTAGAGAATGTACTAAATGGTTTCATTAATTTTTAGCCTATTAAGGACAGCACCACTTGGTGGTCTTTTCTCTAATGTAACCCTTCCAATAATCTTGTAAGCAGAGCAATATATAGAAATACAGTAAAACAATTCAATTAGAAATTCAGCAGTTGGGGGAAAAGGCGTAATTTGAACTCGGATCTCTCCATTCCTTCTCTAACATCCAGCCCTACATTACACCAGATTTGAAATCTGTTCTCGGTCTTAAAGTGAAAAATAGGCGCAAATATGCTAATATTGAAAAATTATATTTGAACAAAATGTATGTAGTTGAGATCTATGTTGGCTAACGCAAGATAAATTTATCAGGACAAATATTTAAAATGTATAGACATGTTCACATCAAATGCTGTTTGCCTTAGCACTTTGCCACAGCAGCTTTGTCTTTGGATAACAGAAATGATTCTCTCTGCTGCTTCCTTGCTATATTCTCAAGGTGAAGGTGCCTTTGCTTCACCAATTTCTTCTCTGTCTTGAAGCGCTGCTTTCCTGACAGCTCCTTGATGCAGGTTGGTATGCAAAATAAATTGAGCTCCTGCCCAGAAAGGAAACAGTCTTTGTTCTGTATTCCCATGTTGATGAGAGAAGGTAAGCCAAACATTTTTTGCAAAAAAAACCCTGCAGCTTTAGTAGTTGTTGTGGGAAATGTTGGAAATTTTGATGAGGCTGGATCATTTCTTAATATTTGCATGACAAAAGAGAAGTATGAAAAGATGCTTCATATGGTAAAATGTGAACATTCGTTTTAGAGGAAAGGTGCCATAAAAGGCAAGCCTAAATTATCATGTAGATGGACTAATATTCCAGTGAGACAGAGTTACAATAAGGCATTTTAGCTCAGAAAGAGAGTAAGGGAAAGAGAGAGAATAGAAACACTTTTCCTTCATTTCCTATAATATTAGAACCAGGAGTCATTCCATCAATCAGAATTATTCTGACCAAATGCAAAGAACTATTTGTTCATGAAGCATATGGAATTTATTATCACATATTTCATTTGATTGATGTTAAAAGGAGAGTAAACAAAGTTATATGTCATCCTTGCCCAACATGGTGCCTTCCAAATGTATTGAGACACAAACTCTCAGAATGATTCATAGGTCATAGTACCTAGGACTTTGAGGAGCTATAACTCTGATTAACTCAGAGGTGCCATGTTGGGGAAACTGTCCTAAGTAGAAATTTAAAAAGTGGGGAAGCTGTGTGATAATGCACTATGGTACAGATGAAAAGGTCTACCATATAGACATCTAAATGTGTCATATGCATTTTATTGAAGATGTGGCTTATTCTCGCAGCTACAATGCTTAGGTCCCCTGCTTATGCCTCAAAATGCTAAAGTCTTGGTGATAAAGCTATGCAGCAGCTATTAGTCAGGATGTCTAAACATTGTATTAACACTTGGAATACAATAGAAGCAACTGCCAGCTGTTGCATGATTATATAGCAGTACCTAATTGGTCAACAATAAGAATAGAATGTTTTCATCTAATTTAGCAAACTCCTCACATGGAATTGTTCCCCATAATGGCACAAACTCTGTATTTGTGAGTCATCTGTCATTTGTCCAGAAGTCACATATGTTAAAGGATATTGTTTCAAATGATTAGGCCATTTTGTATACAAAAGAACTGATAATCAATAAATTCATCTTAAAATTACTGATGAAAACCTTAAGACAATATTGCTTTTATAAATTCAAGTTCATAAACTTAAGAGCTTTAAGGAAGTTCAGATAAAATTTCAACTGTATGCAGTATATATTGAAACAGTACCAGAGACCCCCAATGAGCCTTTGATGCCTTAGAACCATATCAGATTGGCTGCTTTGCTGATTTTTACTGATCTTCAATGAATATATGGATATGGAGAGAAGACACTTTAAATTCAGAGACCTCTCTTGATCACACAATTAAATGCTAGTGCTGCTAAAAATGGCTCATGGCACTCTTTCAAATGCCCCTATATCTTAATTCTACTTACAGACGTTTCAAACCATTAGGGCAGGTGGTGCAGAAGAGTCCCATCCACCCAAAAGACAAAAAAGCCATGTGACATGAAGAAGCTAGTCAACAAGTGAGGGCAACTCCCTACATTACCAATTGAGCAGGCTGCTCCAAAGAACCCAAGGCCAGCTGATGCAAGAAAGCCACATGAGCTTCCCAACTAGGTTGACCATGAGTGAGCAAGAAGTTGGAGGAAGCACATTGTGCCAATAACCACTTTGGGAGGAAGAGATCATTGGCTCTAGACCCTAGCTCATAATTCCCATAGACTAAAGGTCTCATTATTTGTGGCTTTGTTATCAATGTTTTTATGCTGTAAAAAATAGAACTGTAGCAAATATTGAGAGTCAGCTATAGCAATCATACTAAGGATATCAACATGCATAGAATTCAACAAACACCCCAATACAGAATTTATTTCAGAAGCAGTAACTGCATAGAGGAAAAGGAATAACTTTGTTAATTATATCCCCACATTTCATATACTTAAAAAATTTCATTTACTGAGGACAGCCACATTTATATGATTAAGCTATCATATGTACTAATTATGCAATAATACGTATCACATATCAAGGTTCTTCTGCATACTCAGTTGAAAAGAGAAAAAGGAGACAGACCTTGTACTATTCTATATCTGCAGGTTAGAACAGATGGTTTAGAACAGCTTTCTCTTATTGGTCCAGTCCAGTGTCAAAGTCTTGTATGCTCATTAAGTAAACTTGGGGGTAGCCTATAGTAATTAGAATGTATTTCCAGGGAATGTAGGATCTTATCTATATAAATAAAAATGTAAATGTCCGTTTGTACACAACCACACATCTCTGAAGGTTCTTCACCGATTGCTTTCAAATTTTGACACAACGTTGCATTCGATTACGGGCATGTTTTTATATACCTATATTATATACATGTCACACCTGTCACAGGTAAAAATATGAAAAACATTGAAAAACATTGAAAAACAGTGCCACCTGCTGGACGTAAAACCAACATGGCAGCCTCCCAGCCTTGATTACGCTCAACAGATTTCTGCTCCTTATATTTAGACTCTCCATATTGCTTCCAAGAAACTGCGCATTTGGAAGGCAGAGACGCCCGAGGGCCATATCCTGCCACCAGGCTCGGCAGGTAGGCAGCCGGCTCCCTGCTGGGAAGCCCTGGTAGCCGGCGCTTCTAGGGCTGGGCGGGGTGGGGCCCGCCCGAGCCTGGCTCTGACCTCCCCCTCCCCTGGCCACCCCATGAACTAGCCTCGCCCGCCACTGTTGCCCATCCCCCTCACCAGCCGCTCTCGGGGCTCCCTCCAAAGAACACCTGGCAACGAGGCTGCCTGGGTCCGCCGAGCGGGAACCCTCCATCCCTCGCCTGGCCCAAATCGCACATGTCCCAGCGCTACCATGGGCCCTGAGGTCAGAAAGACCAGACGCTAACCGGTGCTATGCGAATCTGGTCGGTGAGCGGGAGATGGAGGCAACTGGAGCCTCGGGGTCGCCTTTGAGCAGCACCGCCTTTGATTCCCAGGTGGGCGGTCTGGCACTTCACAGAGCCTACACGAAAATTTTGGCCTCTGGCAGAAAAGGGGCTCCAGGGAGGCTTTGGGGGGCAGAAATGGGCAGGAGGGAGGATGGCCAGCCCTCCTTCATTTTGTCTGAAAGAATGGGGGATTTAATGTTAAGAGAGACACATAGAGAGATACAGGGGGGGAGAGAGACAGAGAGATACAGAGAGAGGGGGAAGAGAGAGAGACAGATACAAGAGAGGGGGAGAGAGAGACACATGGAAAGATACAGAGGGGGAGAGAGAGAGACATAGAGAGATACAGATGGGGAGAGAGACATAGAGAGATACAAAGAGACGGGGAGACAGAGAGGGAGGATTTTGTGGTTCCCATTGTTTTTTAGCAACCGGTTCTCTGCCTAATCACCAGCTGCATAGGCGTGGCTCGGGGGGCTGTCATGTGACTGATGAAAGTGACTGACGTCAAGTTGGCCACGCCCGCCAAATGTTCGTGGACAGTTTGGAACTCCAGCCTCACTCTTTTAGCCCAGCGGAAGCACCAGACTGGGCCACAGCAACGCGTGGCCGGGTACAGCTAGTTCTAAATAAAATTTAATATATTTAGCTTTAGCTATTTGGGAAGAATGTTGCTGGGAGAAACGTTTACAGCAGTTAGGTAAAGTTAAACGTTTAACAACATTTGATTAGTCAATTAGAAGAGAGGCTGATTTTTCATTGAAATACAATACCAGGCAAATTTCTCACTGCTGGTGTCATAAATCTTCATGCAACACTGGAAGTACTTGAAGTTAAACAAAAAAGACCAATGAGCAGCTGTAAAATGCTGTAGAATAATAAGCAAAGCATAGGTCAGCCAGAATGTCCAGCTGGATGGCAATAATACCTGTGGCCAAATAGATGAAAAACAATAGTATTTGCTTTTGTTTAGAGACCAGCTTCTACTTATGTGCATAAGGAAGGTCTGTAGGGTATGGTCAAAAGAATCATGATAATGGCCACAGCGATACAATTAAAGCTCTGATTTTCAACTCTGTTGCAGACACATTTGTTGATTCATAATTGAGGTAATGAAGTGGGATTATCTTAATTGTGGCTTGCTAGGAAATCTTTTACTTATTTTAAAATACAGCTTCTCTCCAGCCTGGCTTTAAAATTCCACATTAATTATACTGATAAAACAATATTCAGCACTGAATAAAAATTTCTCTTGAATTCTTTCCTCTCTAAATATGAACTATTTGCTGAGATTTAAGGAAAGGTCAACTTAAAGGCATAGAATCATAGCTGCTGAGGTAACACAACTGTTTTCCATGCATAAAATCCCCAGCACTCCCAAGAAGGATGGGAAGTCCTGGTCTCTGACATTCTGGAGAACAGCTGAGAATGATTGTACAAGCCTTGGATGTGGTTTGCTTGGTTCGACTTAGCTTCATCTATAAACCTGCCATTAGAGATTGGAAATCATGATTTATAGCTTTGGTAATGTGGAAATCAGCCACAGTGATTTATAAGCCACAGTGAATAGCTTTGGTCTAATAGGAAAACCCAACCTTTTTTTTTTATTTAAAAAAAAACACTATTAAATAAAGGCTTAAACTCAACCTTTGAGGGGAATTAGGAGGCAAAAGCACCATGTGAATAAGAGGTTCCCCCATTTTAAAGTTCACCTGTACTGTCAAAATTAAGGTAAGTATTTTAGTGATATCTACTGCTGTGTTCTTCAGAGCATTTTGGTCTGCAGGAATCAGCAGGTGCACAAACATAAATGTGATCATAAGCTCTAATTGCATTAGATCAGGCTGCTCTTCAGGTCCAAACAGCAGGGGCTTATATATATAACTTAGTTATAGTAGACTAGGGAAGAGTAAAATTAGATGATTCTTTAAAACAGTATGAATACCTGAAAGTAAAAGATGAATATAAACATTTCAATATATTTGTTCCCATATAAATTTTAACTATGTTCTGAGAGACAGTTTTTAAATTCTGCTTCTGGTGGAATTCTGTGGGCAGGACAAGGAGACTGACTCGTTTAACAGCTGTAAAAAGTATTTGCAGATTATTTCATTCTTGATATATATTCAAATGCTCAGTCTAATATTGAAGTAAGTTTCCTAAATTTCAGCTGAAGAATTGTCCTCTGTAACGTGTTGTCTCTTCAATGCCCTGGATGTGCTCTAGTTGGCTTCTTGACTTGCATTCTCAGCTGAATAGGTGTTGAATCAGAAAACTGGATGCTTCTCAATGGTACTTGCTAGATAATATATGCAGGGCTACAGGTTTCTCAAAGGCATCTGGTTTGACATTACAGAAAATGAATGTATGTCAAAACAAGCTTTTGCTCTGGCCCAACAGGAGTGTTACATTCTTATGATACAATTTTCTAAGGGCAGGTTTAGCATTGGTATGACTTCAGTTAGACTACAGTGGGTCCAGAGGTTAGCCAAGGATGCCCTGTGCTGATATTGATCACTCTGTCCAGAGTACCTGGAATGGAACATATTCTACATGTTTAGGGCTTTCAGTGCATAAGTTGATTATATGATTAAGTATGGTTATTGCAACATATTCTGGAAGGAACTTTTGCTTTGTCCTTTTGAAGCTTATTATTACAGAAGTGCTCAGTGAAAGGAATTTTGACATTGATCAAACAGGCTTTAAAAGGGGGAACATGCCATTTCAAACTATGTTTCCCCTGAGTTTTTCTTTGACATGGCTAATTTATATCCTTTGTAAATATATATTATTTTCTTAAAAGCAAAATTCCCATCTCTGAGCTGCAAAAGACAGCTATCAGACCCGTAAGTAATCTGTGCAGACAAAAATATATCATGGTCAGAGTACATTCAGCAATCATTGACCTGCTTGTTTAATTATTTACACTGAAGTATTTCTGGCAGTATAAATTGCTAAGGGAATAAGGCTTATCTGTTTGAAATATAGTAATCAAAACAAAATATACAGGATGACATGCTTTGGTCCTGCCAATCAAACACCTATTAGGAAATTAGTATATTGATTTATAGCATGGGAAAATATGGCTCAATGCTACAAAGAAAAGCATGGGTCAACATATTTCAGTTCAGGTTTTGAAAGTACAACTTCCCTCAAGAGGTTAATAAAGAGCCTGGGACAAGAAGAAACTAAAAGTCAGAAAGCCTATGCATCTTTGGATATATCAGCACCAATGTACAGGTAATCCTTGACTTACAACAATTTGTTTAGTGACCTTTCAAAGTTACAACAGCACTGAAAAAAGTGACTTATTACCATTTTCACACCTATGACCCTTGCATCATCCCCTTGATTATGTGATCAAAATTCAGCTGCTTGGCAACTGGTTCATATTTATGACATTGCTGTGTCCCAAGGTCATGTGAGCAAAGTCAATGGGGAAGCTAGATTCATTTAACAACTAAGGCAAGAAAAGTCATAAAATGAGGCAAAAGTCACTTAACAAATGTTTCACTTAACAACAGAAAATTGTGGGCTCAATTGTGGCCATAAGTCAAGGACTACATGTACCTGTTCAGATCAGGGAACTGAAAAATGCAAGGAAGTTTGGGACAAATTTTAAAAAAGCAAACCAACCATATGAAGACTGTAGGCTGCAGTGTGTGTGTCTGATGGAAAGAACGTGCTCTTTAAAAATGCAGGATGTCAGAAACATCTCAGACCATGTCTGCCAAATACTTGACCTGAGAAGGCTCCTTAAACATAATGGGATAGAATTGCAGGGTGAATTATAATTGCTTTTCTTGCTGATGACTCTGCCACATTTTACTGTGCTAAAACAAGCAATAGAATAATGCTTCTGAAAAGCCTGAATTTGAGTTAATTCATATCAAAAATATGTGAGCAGGGATCCCTAATGGAATGGAAAAAATTATCTGAGCAAACAGAAGCTTCTGATTTCAAAGCTACAGTAAAGAAAAATCCTGCTTTATCTGCAAAAGCAGGTAGTCACACTTTAGGGCATTTTCTCCACAAGGAAACAAAAACCCAACAAGCATTTTAGAAAGGCAAATGGAGGGGAGAAGTATCCAACATGGAGATTTCTCTTTTCAAGAGAAGGAAAAAAAAATGCCCCACGTGGGAAAAAACTGAAGAAGACATCTCTATAGTCAAAGAGAAGTTGGAAGGATTCATCTTGAGAAAGAGAAAGGGATGTCCCAGAAAAGTCTTATTAAGAGCTACTAATGATGGTGAACTTCTGAACTCAGTTTATCTGGACAGTGAAGGATTCATTTCAATGTTTACAAAAGAAGGTTTCTTTGTTGATCTTAATACAATCTGCAAAGAGCAAGTCATGGTAGCAAATGGAAAGCAAATAAGCTTGCAAAGGATTGGAGAGTTCATAATAGAGTGCACACTTTGCACATTAACAATGACCTGTCCTCTTCAGGTCTCTCTGGACACCAAATTTCTAAATGATAGCCTTGCAGACAGAAAAGGACATAAAAGTTGACATTATTAATGAAGATTGCTCAATAACAAGCAAGATAGAGATCGCCTGTTGAAAAAAAACATTTATAAAATCTGATTTTTTTTTTCAGAAAGTTGTGAATTTATTGGTAAGAGAGTTGTTTTATAATGGACAGGAGAAAAGTATAAATAAATACTAGCAAAGCAATGCATAGGAAGCAATTCCACTAAATTCTGCCATAGCAAATTTAATTATCAACATAGAGTAATTCAGACAAATTTGGTGATACATTTCAAAATTGTAAAAGTGTCAAACAACACTGCATGTGAACATGATAAATGTTCTCAAGAATCACAAAAAGAGTAAAAGCAAGAAAAATATAAACATGCAATACTATTACATTTAGTGGGTAAGAAAATCCAATGCGCCCTGCTCTCATCCCATAGAAACAAATGGAGGAAACAGATATTTTATAATATTCTTGACTCAAGTGTCTCATTTTTTCTGCTAATCTGATAAGGCATAAGGATAAGGTATTTAGTAAATAGAGTCAAATCTGGCTTTTGCAGAAAGTAAATTTGGAAGCTTGTCAAACTTTTGTGGAGAAATATGCGCTTAGCCCTAGATTGAGGATCAATGGTGGGAAAAGCTATTTCAACATTAACTACTTTCAAAAGAAGTTACTTTGTTAGTAGAAAACAGTTCAAATTACATCAAAATTTTTGAATCTAAAGTTTATATTACAGTATATTACATTCCCAAAGACAAATGAAAGAAATTTGACTGTAGAGCTTAAGAAGTTATTATGGTTGGATAAGTATTATCCACAGGAAGGATTACTATGATGAGAAAATAAGGCCAATAGGAATGGAAACCCAGTATCTCCTACACTATCCTTATGCAAGTGTATAAAGAGTTCAGTCCTCAAGGGTCCACTAATCCTTTCGTACGAAAAAGAGTCCTTCTTTTCATGGCATTAAAAGGAAATGGGAGCAAATGAAGCAGCAAACTGGAATACAAGGAATCCAGATCTGAATTGATTCTGAAATAAGTTAAAACAATAAGTAAGTTAACTGGATGTGTGGTTAAAGTTAGTATTTGGTTTATTTTTTGAGACATTCTGATAAACATTGCCCATCTCTCATTCATTATCCTGATGTTTTTTTATATATTTGTACTATGCCTAAGTATAGATACATAGCAAATAAATCTACTATTATTATTATTATTGGAATATGCTTCAGTGTTTATTTGGATACTTTGGTCTATATGGACTTTCATGAATGACTTTTGTTTAAGTAAAACAATATATGTATATATGTATGCATGTACTATTCCTGACAAGCAATGAAAGTAGTAAGAAGAATAAAATATATTTGAGAAAGTATAATTCTGTTCTTACTTTCTCTTAATCTCACTAAACTTTGCCACCTGCCTGCTTTCGAGATCGATTTCTAACAGAGCCCAGCATTCTATCAGTCTCAAGTACTCTCAACCATAACAATGAAATGATTGCCTCATTGTTAATTGGAAGTAATAATGTTTGGTAGGGGAAAATGCTTTGTTGAGATGAGAATAAAGTAAGGGGATAAAAGATCTGCCTATTACCTTACTGTTGTTTTTCTTTTTCTGTTAAATCTTGGTTGCAAGGCTGTAGATTGTCACTAGATGGCAGAAAGAAATATATGGGTTTACACTATTTGATGCCATCTAATGGTCATCTAGAGCCTTGCAATCTAGATCTGGCAGTCCTATCTCAACACACTATGTACTTATTGTGAAATGGAACAATCATAAAAAGTGTGTAGCAAACTTTGATTCGTGCAATACATGTGAAATGATATGGTTTCTGACAAACAACTTTCCCATTTAATATAATGACATCCAGATTCCATATACCTCAGACCTTAGTTGTGCTTGTCCTAGTATATTGGAGTGCAATGTGAGTGGCATTTATGTAATTATAGTTATATGCCACAGAAAATCCAATCAGTTCTAGAATAAAAACAGATTGATATCAGATTATATATAGCAACAGGTCATTTATTTATAATAATGACCAGTACCTATCTATTACAACAGCACCATAGATTTCTCACTGTTCCCTTAAATATAATTCATTTCCTTCTTGTTACTCAACACATCACATTAGATTCAGAACAATAAAGGCTGTAAGTGAGGTGGTAATTCAGGAAGCTTCTGCAAGTGACATGGATGTGAAGAGCTGCGTTAATTCATAGCTGTTGTGGGGCTCATTTGTTTTTCTCAGTGGCAGCTCCATAACACCAAGTAAGTTTGATTAATAAAAATACATGGTGTTGAGGTAGACATTTGTACGGTAGACAGAGAAGGAAGCTGCAATCAGACTGTAGGTTAAGTTATGTCTAAAGAAAAATTATCTGGATTTGTCCATGTATAATATTGATTTGACACAATTTTGCAAGCTGAATTTAATCAAATCACAGTCTTGAAATTATTTCCTTAGGTACAAATAAAAAGTTGTTTCTGAAAGATATTAGATAATAGGAAAAGTTTATTTAGTTTTGTTCTGAAATAAAGACAAAGTCAATTGGGTATGTAACAATTGTCTCTAGAAAAGAAGACCAAATGCCTACAGTTTTCAAAAGACAGTGCATGGTTTTTGACAGTTTCTTTAGCCTGATATCCTTCAGATGAGATGGATCACAATTTCCATAACTCTGGAAAGAAGAAATAATCTCTCAGTGAACAAAACAAAGTACTTTGTACAACAAACATGACCTCACAACACACATGGAAAGTTAAGCATGTAGCTAACATATTTCTGCCTAGAACTCTCAATTTAGGAATCTAAAGCAAAGCATCCAACACTAAACATCACATCTAGATTTGCCAGAGCAGAACTATTGTTTTACTATCTCATACTCAGGCCTGTTGTTCCCAAACTTCTTTGCCATATTAATCCACCTCAGTTATGTGACTGTATCACCACAGGAGAAATATTTCTCATATAGGAGATTTCCCCTTCCTCATTTATCTTTGGAATTATACATGTTTTCCCTTAAACATGCAGAAATATGGAAACTTGGAAGATGGGGTGGACTCAGTCTTGTCTCTTACCTCCTCTTGTTTTATGCAAGAAGCCAGTGAAGGCAACTGAATGAAGTAGAATCTTTGAGAGCATTCACTCCAGTTCTTCCTGGCTGCGATATAGAACATAGAATAACAGGATTGGAAGCGACCTTGGAAATCTTTTAGTTCAACCCTCTGATTGAAGAGAAGAACCTATACCATTCTGGACAAATGGTTGCCCAATCTTTTCTTGAAAATCTCCAGGGCCACAACTTCTGGAGCCAAGCCATTCAATGATTAATTGTTCTCACTATAAGGAAGTTTCTCCTCAGTTCTAGGTTGGACCTCTCTTTAATGATCTTCCATCAGTTACTTATTGTCCTACCCTCAGGTGCTTTGGAGAATAGGCTGACATCCCTCTTCTGTGTGACAGCCCCTCAAGTACTGGAAGACACATATCATGTCACCCCAATCCTTCTCTTTGATAGACTAGATGTACCTAGTTTCCTTAATTGTTCATCATATGGTTTAGCCTCCAGATCCCTTATCATCCTTGTTATCCTTCTCTGCTTTCCTTCTAGGACCTCAGCATCTTTTTTGTATCATGGCAACCAGAACTGGGCACGGATTTCTAAGTGTGGCCTTCCTAGTGCAGTATAGAGCAATACTATCATTTCTTGTGATCTTGATGTTATCCTAGGACTGCATTGGCTTTTTTTGGCAGCTGCAGCTCACTGCTGGTTCATACTTAAGTGGTGGTTCACTAGGACTCCTAGATTCCACTCACAGTAACTAATGTTGGCCAGGTACTACCTATTCCGGGTGTTGGCAACCCGCGGCTCCAGAGCCGATGAGGCTCTTTCATCCCTCTGCTGTGGCTCCCTGTCACCCTGTCATGGCAGAGAGATGAAAGAGCTGTTGCCCTGTCATCATGGTGGTGATGGCCGGAGCCTTAGTGCAGGAGCGAAGCACCCCTGCACTTGCCTTTGCACGCCTTCATTACATACATTTGCTGTTGCTGCTTCTCGCAGCACCTTGTGCAGCACAGTAAAATTTAATATGCTTCACAATGGGGGAGGCAAGGTCCCCTCCTCCTGGAGCCCATTATGACGTGGAGCCACAATACGCCTCTGCCCCACTCAGCTTGCTCTCGCCTCCTGGATGTCAGTTGCTTTTCCTGCACTTTTCCTGCATAGCCACCAATGTTGTGATGTCCCACCTCCCTGCAGGCCAGCTGGTCTTTGGCATACTGCTCCTGGGCTCATTTGCCTCTCCCCAGGGGATGGGAGAGTGGGGGAAGAGAGAGATAAAGAGAGAGGGGGGAAAGAGAGAGGGGGAGGGAAAGCCAGAGAGAGAGGGAAAGAGAGAGGGGAAAAAGAGACAGAGGGGGAGGAAAAGAGAGAGGGATGGAGAGTGAGACAGAGAGAGAGACAAAGAGAGGGGGGAAGAGAGAAAGAGAGAGGGGGAAGAGAGGGAGGGAGGGGGAGAGAGAGAGAGAGAGAGAGAGAGAGAGAGGGAGGGAGGGAAAGAGAGAAACAGCCAGATAGAGAAAGGAGGGAGAGGGACATAGAGAGGGGGAGAGGGGGAGAGAAAGACATAGAGATACAGAGAGAGAGAGAGATACAGAGAGGGGGGAGAGGGAGAGGGGGGGAGAGAGGGGGGGAGAGAGATACAGAGAGGGGGGAAAGAGAGGGAGAGAGGGAGAGAGACATAGAGAAACACAGAGAGAGATACAGAGGGGGGAGGGAGAGAGATGTCAAAAGGATTTTTGATTTTGATTTCAAAAGTTTTTTTTAACAACCATTCTCTGTCCTAATGACCGGCTGGGTAGGCGTGGCTAGGGAATAATGTGATTGGGTGGGAGTGTGTGACATTGAGTTGGTCATGCCACCCAGGTTTTGTGGCTCCTGGTGGTTTTTTTTCTGTGGAAAACAGGTCCAAATGACTCTTTCAGTGTTTAAGGTTGCAGTCCCCTGACCTATTCTATATCTATGCATTTGATTTTTCCCGCCTGGGTGCAATTGTTGGATAGGAGCCAATGCTCAAATCTGTCAAGGTCCTTCTGAATCTTGCGTTTATCTTCTAAAGTGTTGGCAATTCCCCCCACCTTTCATTAGAAAAGAAAATATTTTGGCAGCTAGAGATATAGCCACAGCATGTTGAGTCATGATATTTTCTTTTATATTATACAGTGGCAACCACTGCAGCATAGTTATAATACAATGATGGCAAACCTATGGCACAAGTGCCCAAAGTGGCATGTGAAGCCATGTCACCTGGCACACACAGCCTTTCCTGTTTGTCTTCTGGGTTTCTGGCACACATGTGTGTGTGATGATGAGCTGTCCTTCGTGCACGCTGCAGTGACAAAAACCACCCTGCACATGTGCGCCAGTCAGCTGATCGGGTGCGCATGAGCACTAAAACCCAGAAGTTTGGCTTTTCTGGAGCGCAATCTCTTCATGCGTGCATCAGTGCCGAAAACCAACCTGCACATGCGCACCAGCCAGCTGATCATCAGGCGTGCTAGAACCCAGAAATTCGTCTTTTCCAGAATGTGGCTTCGATGAGCGTGTGCGACCTTTTCGGCACTCAGTGCCAAAAAGGTTTGCCATCACTGTTATAATATGTTATAGAAGTTACTCATAACATGAGGAATCTGAGGTGTTATGCAAAACACACACACACACACACACACACACACACACACACTGTACATGCTAATTGGCCATAACTCATTAATATGATACCAGCTATATTTCTGTATCTGTAATTAAATAACATTTTAGTTTCTAATAGAATAATAAAAATATAGGTACATAGGAAAGATGAAAAAGAAGTAGGCAAAATGAGCAGTTAAAACAAGGGAGGGATAGGAAACCAGGGAACAATGAGATTGTAGTTTTGTTATAAAGGTAAATTATGATGTCCCATTCCATATAGTGAAGTTTAATTCACCTTTCTGTAATTGGTGATAGGCTGCATTGTTCATTAGATTAGAGGGTAACAAGCCAATAGTGCCTTCTGGACTGAAAGGCATGCTATAAACTGATTTACTGTAATTCTGAAATTTAAAAAAAACCCTTCACATATTTCTGGTTTTATTTGTGCTTCAAAAAACCAGGAAATTGGAAATTAACTTAGTATCCATGCAATATAAACTGAAAGACTTTGGAGAGTTTGAAAAGCTGTTCATGAATTTAGAAGTGATACTTCCTTCAGCCTCACCTCAGCTTAAATTGACATTTCAGATCAAACTTGGAATGGAGAGCAATGTGTTTAGAATAGGCTGTAAAATATAGACTGATGAAACTATGCCTAATATATGTATAAAAATAAAAATCCTACCTCCAACAATATTTTTTCAGGTAGCAGAAACAGCTTTATTTCTCCTTAACACAAATTTCCCCTGTCTATTTTTCTTAAGATGAAAAAGTATTTACACTCCTGCTGCAGTAGCTTCAGTGACAGGGCAATTGTCACTGCTGATAATTAGCAATTATAATTACTAATTCTACTGGTAAGGATGATGAGGCTTGAGGCTGACTACACAGACACCAAGAATAAAAAATAACCCCCTTCCTTACGAATAATCAAATGCTGTCCTTTATAAAGGCATATGCCTGAGGATTACTTTAAACATTTAATAGAAGTTTGAATGGTCAAAAGGGTAAGTCTGTGTTTCCTTTCTTCTCAAATTTGCTTGCAAACCAAAATTGCTATGCCCTATCAGAATATCATTTTTTAAAATAGAATATTCTGGGCAAATTGCATCCAGTCATCATAAAAATTAGGATGCTTCTAGAGATAATCCAGATATTCATGTACACCAAGCTTCATGCTCCTAAAATATATGCATTAATTAATATGCACCATGACATTAGAGAATGTTCAAAGTAAAAAAAAAAAGAGCAAAAAAAAGTATGGCTCAGCTAAATAAAATAGGTCTAATAACAACAACATTTAGAAAATAGTGAATTGTCCTGGAGATAAGATGGTGTAAGTCCCTCCAGAGGCACAGTCAAGGCTTTGATTAAGTATTGTTGTTATAGAAGTAAAGATAGAATTTAGCCTCAGACATTGCAGTGGAGGTTGTGGGGAGCCAAACTCTTGATGAGGTATAATTGGCAGCACATTCATGGAAATATCCTCTGGTTTTTCCATAAATATTTAGGCTCTCATGAGTAAGATACAGTATAAGGAGGTTCCTTTGGGACAAATGATTTATGGAATGGCTTGAAACGTGAGAAGTTTTGTGTAACTCAATGGTTGTTCATTCAACATAAGAAAGCTTTGTTTGCAAGGGTTAATAAAAAAAAAAACACAAGATTACGGCAGCCCCATTAGAAATGTGGGATACAACTTAAAGGTGAATAGAAACAGACCATTCTTGTTGAAGAAAAATGGACATGAGCCCAGAACATAGCAGGTGTTTAAGCCAAGCAGAGACTACAAAATGGATTGATAAAGTACAGCCCATGAAATGCAAGTTGTTGGTGCCTAACAAAGAAAGAATTACAGTAATTGGGATGTACAAATATCCCATAAAAAGTGACATAATTAGGCAACCTAGCAGAAAAGCATATTTTGTCTTTCATGATGTACTCTAAAAGTTTCTGCAGAAGATGAGGAAAGGTTCTCCATATTATTTTCCCCTATAATGAAATAAAATATTTAATCAGTACTGTTTTTCAGCAAGGACTGTTGTATGGTTCACTCTTTAGGGAAAAACTGAGAAAAACACTGGTTTTTCCTAAAGCACATCAAAAAACTGAGAAGGAACTCCAAACAGATTGTTTTTAATGATTCACATTGCTAAATTTATGGATCTGAATTTTATTTCTGAATGGATTCTAACTTGTTATAACTTGCAGCTATAACAGATAAAAAGCTTACTTATAGAGTCCTCTTCCTGCCATTTCCTATATCAACTGCAAGACATATGACATAGCCTTGTAAAATCACTACAGTATTTAGAATAGAATAGAATAGAATAATTTTATTTCTATACCGCCCTTCTCCCAAAGGACTCAGGGCGGTGTACAGCCTATTAAAACACAAGACAACATCAGTTACAATAGTTTAAAATTATTAAATGAATTCGGCTCAATTTAAAACCCCAGGAATTTAAAACCTAATTTAAAATTGTTATGTTGATAGCCCAGCCTGGCGGAACAACAGGGTCTTGAGTGCACAACGAAATACCCGGAGGTCGGAGATCTTATGCATTTCCAGGGGCAGTTCATTCCACAGGGCTGAGGCTCCCACAGAGAAGGCCCTCCCCCTGGGTGTCGCCAGCCAACATAACTTGGCCGATGGCACCCTGAGGAGACCCTCTCTGTGGGAGCGAACTGGCTGGTGGGAGGCTATTGGTGGCAGAAGTCGGTCTCGAAGGTACCCGGGTCCCATTTGAGCCAGGGATATGTCTGCATTTCCAGGGCTATAGAAAACCTGGAAAAGAAGTTTTTGACCACATACATGCAGGATTTTTCTGACGTTTCCTTCGATTTTTTTTCTCCTAAATAATATTCATATGGTTATTTTGTCTATACAGTTATGATTAAGAGCCTCAACATCCAATCAATATTTTTTTTAAAAAAATAAAAATAAAATAAATGCAATACATTTGTGCACATGGCTGCATATATAATGTGTATTTGTCAAGTTGAGAACAGATAGAAAACAAGATAGTTCTGGAATTTCAAAAAAAAATTATATGAAAAGTTGTAGCAATACTCTTTCCTTTGCATTTTCTTCTTAGTGTTCTATTTGACATCTTGGGATTTTTGACCTTTTATTTTAATTACCATTACAGATCTAACTGTAATTCTTTTTACACCATTCTATCTCTCCAACCAAAGTACTACAAAATAGACTCCCTTTTTCCCCACAAAGCCCATTTTTTAAATGATTGTTAGAGCCTGCAGGCAGAAAAGTATTATTGTTGTTGCTATTATTATCACTGTTTATTTGCCCTAGGTTTTGATATAATAAGCATCTCTATAACAATGACAGATGGTGATGATACAAGTTAATGCAGAGTAGGAAAAATACTGTAATATTTTAAATTTTATATTGAATTGGACCCTGCTACCCACAAAAGGTTCTGTCACTGCCACATCTTCTACAAGAGCATTCTCAGAAGAGGTGCCATCCATAAGCAGCCAAAGATAATACCTGGGAAAGCATCAGATCAGCACTAGAAACCTTCCCAGTGGACCTGTTTGTCTACTCAGTGACAAGTAAATCCATCAAATACAGTGCTCCTCAGTGTCTACCACTCAGAGGGAAAAAAAGGAATAAGTAGGCAATGTAAGAAAACATATCTTGAATAACTGATGTGATACAACATATCCTTCTTGTAAGAAAAGCAAGAAAATCCTACATTAATGGGTAAAAATCCAAAGATAAATTATAACAGAAATCATTAAATTGTGATTGTGTCTTCAAACAAATACCCAACAGCTATGTAAACATCAGACACAACAAATGATTCAATTAGTCTATGCTACTCTGTAAATCATAGCACACCCAGTATGGCTAAACAGCCCATTTTTACCTTGCACCCTGAATTCATTCAGAAAAAAATCTTTTGACGATATATTTAAAACCAACATGAAACATAAAAAAAAATTATGACTTAAGCAATAATTCATAATTTCATTTGTTCTAAATTGGTGGGATAATTCCAGAATGTAGTCCATCTAGACCATAACGCTATAATGTTATAAAAACCTACAAGAGTCCATTGAGTTCCCAATATTTTCAACCATCTACATGAAAGCATAACAAACTAATTCACAGTTTTGGAAGAAACTGTCAAATCAGTCCTTGGGATCAATAATGAAAGGACTGAATTAGGGACCATAAAAATAAAAGTATCACAACAAATTGGAGATATTGTTATGGGTGCATTGTCCAGACAGGTGGCACTCAATATCTCCTAAGTGGGACGATATGGTTATTAAAAAACACATAATATTGAAGTTTATAGTTTGTAGCTGATCTTGTATGCATATATGTATTTAGATGTTTTTTTATGGATTTAAGGACTTAATGTTGTGACAAAATGATGTTGATAAATCCAGCTTTGCCCGTAATACGAATGGCAAGTAGATCAAGGAGCACTCTCTACAACCAAGACTGATGCAGAAGCTGAAGTTCCTGTTTGACAGACTTGTTAGTTGCGAAGTCATGTCCGACCCATCGCGACCCCATGGACAATGTTCCTCCAGGCCTTCCTGTCCTCTACCATCCTCTGGAGTCCATTTAAGCTCATGCCTACTGCTTCAGTGACTCCATCCAGCCACCTCATTCTCTGTCGTCCCCTTCTTCTTTTGCCCTCAATCTTTCCCAGCATTAGGCTCTTCTCCAGTGAGTCCTTCCTTCTCATTAGGTGGCCAAAATATTTGAGTTTCATCTTCAGGATCTGGCCTTCTAAAGAGCAGTCAGGGTTGATCTCCTCTAGGACTGACCGGTTTGATCACCTTGCAGTCCAAGGGACTCGCAGGAGTCTTCTCCAGCACCATAGTTCAAAGGCCTCAATTCTTTGGCGCTCAACCTTCCTTATGGTCCAACTTTCACAGCCATACATTGCAACTGGGAACTGTTTAGCAACTGTTTTGACAGACTACCTGATCATAATTATCTGTGTCAAGGGGCACTCTGCCAGGGATTCCTGGGAGTTGTCTCGGCAAGTTGTTGGGCATCTAATTGGCTGAAGTTTCACAGGATATGGTCAGTGATGTTCTGAAATTAATCAGCAATCTTGGAATGGATTTTGCAAAGGACAGCAGATGTGATGACTGGGAAATGTGGCCTGTCTACCCATTACATTAGCTGCTAAACATTTACTCTGGGTCACAGGTGTACAGATGCTGGGAACAAGAAATTGTTTTATTATACTGTTAAATGATGGCATTCTCTTTGCTTTTGTTGTCAAGACTTTTATATTTAACTTTTATGTTTAGTCTATAATGAATTACTCTTTTCCCGTTTTATTATTTTCTTTTAATCCTCTTAATTCTTCTGATGAACTTTTTATTGTTCCAAAATGTGCTTAAATTTTATTGTATTTGATGTGTAATTATAATTTTAAAGATAAGTAACTGTAGGAATCCTTGTTAAACTGAAAGTTGGGGTTTAATGTCTTTTAAAATAAAATATACCTGGATTGAAAAACTGCTATTCCAAAGCAGCATTGATTTCAAGCCATATTTATAACTGTAATTCACCCAGAAGAATTGGTGTTGCCCAGAAATATAGAATAGATTAGATTAGATATGTTTTATTGTAACTTTTAGGAGGGGGGAATCTTTTTAGAAAGCAGCCACTGCATTGCAGTACCTTGGACATTTTCCCGGTGCTGTTATGTACACATACAAACGTCTCATGGAATTATAAATACAAAAGATTATTTGAGAGAAGCAGAAATCTATAGATCAAACTGCTGGAGTTCTGCTTTCTGCTTTCTTTTGGTGAAAGTAAAATAATATTTACTCTACTAGATGGTCAGATCAAAAATCAACACATTAAATTATTTCATTCCATTTCATGCCTTACTGCAGTTCTGTGTCCCACAGGTCAAAATCTACCACAAAGTCCACAGTCCTTCTTGCTTTCCTCATAAATAAGGTAAACTTATTTTCTGAAAACTGGCTTACTTTTAACAAAGGTATCAAAAAGCATAGTTAATGTTAGGTAGAACTGTATCCTATGTCCAAGATGAAAGTATTAAAACATCTATCTAATCTCTTTCCTTTCCCCACATACAAATTTATTTTCACATGGATACTAAAGATGAAATTCATCACAAATATATTTGTCTGCTAGATTTATATCCTATCTTTCCTTTTGGTAACTCCTTGACTAAGGTATTTATTTTCTTCAAGACAT
This sequence comes from Pituophis catenifer annectens, assembly GCF_029215685.1. NCBI lineage: Eukaryota > Metazoa > Chordata > Lepidosauria > Squamata > Colubridae > Pituophis > Pituophis catenifer. Next base: position 179,412,776 of record NW_027256883.1, on the reverse strand, counting down.
TTTGTCTAGTGTTAATCCCTGCTTATCCAGGTGCTGGTTGCTTTAGAGGAGCTGTTTGATCTTTTTGTTTCCTTCTTAGATTTTTTTTTTTATTGTCTTGTGAATTGTGTAAAAATGTAGCTTATTTCTATGTGCCTAATGATGGTAGATTTGTCTGAATGCCTAACTTGTAGGAATTCTTTAAACTAGTCCCATTCTCTTTTCATTATGCAATAAGTAATGAGTTCATACAAAAGGCAAAACATCTCAAATTAGACAGAGGTGCTAGTTATGAGTGTAATTGGTCTGGTAGAACTTTGGGAAAGTAGGCAAAAAAGTTTATGATCTTTGGAAATCTGAAACATAATATGTAGTGTTGTTGCCTGCTGTATGATTACTGTTTTCAGTATATGCATTCTTTACAAGCACATCTACAGAGGTAAAATGCACACCTGACTTTTGCATGAAGGAGTGCATTCTTTTGCCTGTTCTGCTGCTACCATTAGCCTTCTTTTCCAACTAGGCTCTTTTTGTGATAATAAGCATGTGTGGAAGAGAAAAAATAAAGATAAGATAAGATAAGATAATTTTATTTCTATACCACCCCTCTCCCGAAGGACTCGGGGCAGTGCACAGCCAAGTAAAAACACAATACAAACATCATAATTAAATTTAAAAATTATTAAAATTCTTACATTTGCGGCTGAAATTCGTTAAAAACCCAAAAATTTAAAAACTCCAAATTTAAAACTCCATTACAAAGATAGCGCTGCCTGTCGGAAGAGCAGGGTCTTGAGGGCACAGCGAAAAATTCGGAGGTCAGAGATTGTGCGTATTTCCAGGGGCAGTTCGTTCCAAAGGGCAGGGGCTCCCACAGAGAAGGCCCTCCTCCTGGGTGTCGCCAGCCGACATAATTTGGCCGACGGCACCCTGAGGATCCCTCTCTGTGGGAGTGAACTGGTCGGTGGGAGGCTATCAGTGGCAGAAGGCGGTTTCGTAAGTACCCAGGTCCTGAGCCATGGAGCGCTTTAAAGGTGGTAACCAACACCTTGAATCACACCCGGAAGACCACTGGGAGCCAGTGCAGCTTGCACAGAAGAGGTGTTACATGAGTGCAATGGGTTGCACCCATAATCACCCGCGCGGCCGCATTCTGGACCAGTTGGAGCCTCTGAGTGCTCTTCAGGGGGAGCCCCATGTAGAGAGCATTACAGTAGTCCAGCCGAGAGGTAACAAGGGCGTGAGTGACTGTGCGCAAGGCGTCCCGGTCCAGAAAGGGATGCAACTGGCGAATCAGGCGAACCTGATAGAAGCCCCCCCTGGCCACGGCTGTCATATGCTCTTCTTCTTCTTCACCCCCTATAGATAGCGATGGTGTCAGCTGACTATACCGGGACGCCGGAAGCCACAGCCACTCGGTCTTGGAGGGTTGAGTCTGAGCCTATTTCTCCCCATCCAGACCCGTACGGCCTCCAGGCAGCGGGACATCACGTAAAGGGTTATGGGATAAGGAGAAGATGGAAAGGATTTGTGTGTCAATCTGTAGCCACTCCCTATTGTATAAGAGGCAGACATGTGAAGAATTGTGTATGTGTTTGTATGTTTATAATGACTTTATTGTTATTACTTAAGGCAAAAAAAGGCAGTCCCCCCCCCAATATATTCCCCTACTATTCCATTGCAGAATGACTTGCTCTATCGTATGTGTGCTCCATAATGCCATCATTGTTGTCCATCATGTAATGTGAAATGAGGCTGTGCCATCTGTGCATCACTCATCACTCAGTCATCTCCTTTTTAAACTTTTTTTTAAGAATTTTAGAAGAATCTTAATTTAAACAATAATTTTGGAAGAATACAAAATACAAAAAATATAGGCAATACCAGATAACACTAGAATAACAAAATTAAACCAAATAATTCTTAAACAGAAAAGTATGATAAAAAAAACAGAAAAAAAAAGAGGAGGGGAAAAAAAGCACAAACAAATGAACAGTCTACATGGGAAACCCAAGCTCCTGGTGAACTAGAGATGTGGCTCTATTATTATTAATATCCATTTACCCATTATTCCTTTAGCTGGATTTTTACAGTTTTAATGCTTTTTAAATAATAATACTAACTGTTGGTATTTATTAATATTTTTAGCTCTGTAGTTTTGTGAGATGAGCAGTTACATAAATTTGAAAATAGATGATAGATAGATAGATAGATAGACAGATGTTATAGATTTTACTTTGTTGTGGATTCTATCAAACAAGAGAGCATCTCATTGCCTTTAAAGTGGCTACAGCACCTGGCCTATTGAACCATTAAAACCTGCTTGAGAATACTTCACAGTTATGAACTAAGAAGACCAAATTCAATTTAAAGATACAGGTTTCTCACTTCAATTATTTCTCTGAACCTAAACAGAAGCTATAATGATCCAGCGTCTCCTAATGATTAGCTCTTCATTTACTTGCAGTGGCCTGAAATGCTTCAGTTATTCAGAACAGTTTTGGAATTTGCTATACAGGAAATACTATAAGAAGATAGGAAAAAGTAAACTCAAACCCCCATATCTGGCTAGGATAAACCTACCTTCCAGGAATCATAATTACTTCGGGGCTGCACATTCTTCTGTTCCCCTTATGCCAGACCTTCTTGCTTTTGTCCTCTGAGTTAACCTTTGTATCAGAATTTATTTGGATCTTGGGTACATTGCACTCATAGCATCAAGCCACACAGCAGTTATGCACAGACTCCGGGGATCTCTGCTGACAGCTTGGGCTAATCTCTGGAGTGCTATATGGATTCAAAATATTGTATGAGCTTGTTAGCTCTTAGCACATGTTAATATTTGTTAGCAAGTTGGCACATAGATAAGATTTGCTGTTTCCTGCCTTGCCAAGAAATAAAATGTGAATCACTGGTACAAGGCATAGAGAAATGCATCTCTTTCAATAATCTGAAATAACACTGTCCTTGTTTGTTTTTAATCCTATGAAGTTATCAGGTGCCAAGTCATGTGTTACTAAAAGCTTAAATGCCTAATTTTCCTATTTACTCAGAAGTAAGTCCCACTGAGTTCAAGCTGGCTTATCCTTGCAAAAGCGTGCATGCCATTTCAAGCTGAACCAATGAATCATAGTAATCATTTCATCTAACCCTTTTGCCTTCTTTCACATATTATTTTCACAAATGGTTCATATTTTATTCCTATAGAATTGATGGAAGGTATGGCAGTTTGGAGTAGCATTTCCTGTGTATTTAATAACAATACTGATCTCTCTAGGGTACAGCCTAAATTAATAAGGGAGCAGACATTCTAGTGATTGATGAAATAGAACTGCTGTGGATTAGGGCTTATGCAGTGAAATTAATAATAGATAAATCAGCAGGCTGAGCAGGCCTGTGTATGATCTTCTTTGGCAGATTCATTTCAGGACAGGCTGCCACGCTGATCAAGCACATTTCTGAAGCTACGGTTGAGGTCATATTGCAGTTGATGATGTGAAGGAGGGAGGAAAAGATGCTTGGGATTATTTACTTATTTACTTAAATATTTAAGTTATTTACTTAATGGCTAATTTATATGCTTAGAATTGCAACTTTAAAAAAAAAATCCACTGTATGAACCAACTTTCCTTTACAGATAAAAATGGCCTTTTTTCTGCAGTTAAATATTCAGGAAATTTAAAAAAATGCATTGAATCCAGGGGATACGTGCACACACACACACAGAGGTGTCTCTCTCTGTGTGTGTGCACATCTAATGTGGAAGGAGAAACAGAGTGATTTGCATTCATTTGCATTTCTTTTACTTTACTGAGAAATGTAAGGCTGCTTTGCTACCCAAAATGTTAGCATTTGGCTAGCCAATATATAAAATAAAGGGAACTCTAGATTAAGAGCACTGGACTGAGTCTCAATTAAGATATGACATACCCATAGGCATTTAAATAATTCTAAGCACCAGAAAGGGGCACGATGGCTCAGCGGTTAAAGACACTGAGCTTTTCAGTTGGAAAGCTGACAGCCTGGGTTTGAGCTTCATGCAACAGGGTGAGCTCCTATTACTTGCCCCACGTCCTGCTCACCTAGCAGTTCGAAAGCATGCAAATGCAAGTAGATTAATAGGTACAACTTCAGTGGGAAGCTAACAGTGTTCTGTGTGCCTTTGGCATATAGTCATGCTGGCCACATGATCATGGAAATTGTCTTCGGACAATGCTGGCCCCCTCAGCTAAGAAATATAGATGAATATTGCCCCCTAGAGTTGGACATGACTGACAGGAAAAACTTTAAAGGTAAAGGTTCCCATCGCACATATGTGCTAGTCATTCCCGTCTCTAGGGGATGGTGTTCATCTCCGTTTCAAAGCCGAAGAGCCAGCACTGTCCAAAGACGTCTCCATGGTCATGTGGCCAGCATGACTAAACGCCAAAAGCACACGGAACACTGTTACCTTCCCACCAAAGGTGGTCCCTATTTTTTCTACTTGCATTTTTTACGTGCTTTCGAACTGCTAGGTTGGCAGAAGCTGGGACAAGTAAAGGGATTATGCGGCATTAGTGATTTGAACCGCTGAACTGCAGCGTCTTAGCCACTGAGCCAGGGCATCTCTTTTTTTTTTTAAGTTTTTTTAAGGAAAAACTTTAGCTTTACCTTTAGCACCATGGAAAGAAGGCAGAATCCCGACTTTACCTTGATTTCTTCTCTCTTTATTACATATTATTGAACTAGAAACACCTCCAGGATTGGCTCCATGCTCCTGTGTTCCTATTTCTCCTCCTAGGGAACTGGGATGATTTATTCCTGTTTTAGGATTAATGCATTTCAAATCACTGTGAAGCTAGTTTGTTTTCTGAAGTGCTATGGCTTCTCTGGAGTTTCTGGGCCAATTTCTTTTGTCTTACTCCATTTCTAAGCTCCTCGGTTGCAGAGGTCTGAGTGACTTTTCAAGTGGAAAGGTCCCTTGTTTATTTTTTTAACTCCCACCTTATAAGGTTATGAATTTTTGCAGATAACCAGACAAATGAACTCAACATGATATACAGGCTGTGGGAGGAAGAGTAATAATATATTTTCCTTCCTCTTAATATGGCACAGGGATGTGATTTGTGTGTGTTATTGTGTTCTACCACAGGACTTGTGTTAGTTCAGGAGAAAGGCATGCTTTTGGTTCTTCTATTCAAGGTTTCTAAGTTGTCTGAAGTGAAGATATTTTCAGACTGCTTTTATAGGACTCGGGGAATGAAAGCAGTGATGAAGTAGAGAGCCTTGGTGGCATAGCAGACTAAAGCACTGTTAAGTAATACCAGCTGCCTGCAATTACTGCAAATTCAAATCTCACCAGGCTCAAGGTTGACTCAGCCTTCCATCCTTTCGAGGTAGGTAAAATGAGGACCCGGTTTGTGGGAGCAATAAGCTGACTTTATATAAAAAAGAACACCACTTAGGGAGGTCCGAAAGCCCTACTAAGCAGGTATATACAAAAGTATGAAGGCTATTGTTTAACGCATTGTAAGCCGCCCTGAGTCTCCGGAGAAGGGCGGCATATAAATCGAACCAATAAATAAATCATAAATAAATAAATAAATAAATAAATAAATAAATAAATAAATAAATAGAAGCATCCTCTCCAATTCTATAGTTTCTGACTGCTTCCAAGTTTATAGGACTAATTCATGTCTATCCACCAAAGTCAGGTGGAAAACACTTTACTCTCTTCTTTGCTGCATTAGATTATTTTTTTTTTAAAAAAACTGACCCACATAGTTTCCTGCAGCTCAGGAATTAGTTTGCCTTTGAGTAACCTGGAAAAAATCTGTGTCAACAGCTTCGCTTCTTCTTTCAGCCCTTAAAAGACTCGTCGTGCATTTTCATTCAAACCTAATTAGGCTTTCTTTCAATATTTTTTCCTCTCCTTCTTTCTCTGCCTGGAATAGCTGTGCTAAATGCCAGTACAGAAATTTGGGCAAACTAGAAAGAAGACAATATTGATGGAGTGCACAGATCTGTCAGATTCCCTCTCCCCTTGCTCACCCTACTGTCTCCCTTCTCATTTTTAGTTAGGGTGGAGTATTTACATTTTTACAGTATTGTGTTTGTACTGCTTATAGATGTTGTATAGTTTTAACCATCTTTTTAATATGTTACCCTGTGATAAAATGGGATGCCAATAAATTCAATAAATAAATAAAGAAATTAGAGCTTATTTGTAAGCAGTGTTAGATTGAAATGTGTAATCATATTTATTCAAGCATGTCAGCATATGAATTAATTGCATATTGCTATCGCAAGCTAGTTCTAAGATTGTAGAATTCTTTAGACAATAGAAGGTTGTTTCTCTGAATGGTATTTAAAATACTGGACTGCATATTAGGTCTTGTTGAAGTACCAATTAATACTCCATTTGGGTTTATGGCAGTTTTCACTTTAATGGCCTACAATCTATGGCATCACAGCTATTCATATAGCTAATATATAGTAAAGACCCCAAAAAGAACTTACATTAATATCTTGTCTATGTGAATGGCAGGTGGATGAACATGATGCTAGCCTTTATATTAAGTTCACATTCAAGAACACAATATAGATGTGGAGGACATACATTTTCAAGGAAGAAGGCTTTTCCTGAGTTTTTGTTCAGCAATCAAGTAGAGGATCTGCTCCAAAGGATAGGTCTTCAGAATCTCATAAAACTAAGTCTACAATTTTCTAAGATTAGTCGCAGAAACAGTAATTCTTTAAAGAAGACAGTAGCAAAATCATCATGTGCAACACAGAAAGAGCCAAGGGGAACAAAAAGAAAAATAAATAAATCTGTACAAGCAAGTACAAAACGATAAAAGATGGGTGGCTCATTCTTAAGGATATTGCCAAAGGATTGGCTATGAGCCATTAGGAGTAGAGAAAGGTAGAAACAATTTGAAATCAATAAAATTAAGAATAATGGTGTATTGATTAAAGCCAGTCCACAAGATACATAAAACACACTGAATCATCACAGATTTAATATATTGTTATTTCCATCCTGTACTGTAAAAAAGCATTTATTGGTCATAATATAATTTTCTTGCTTGTGTATAAACATCAGGCTATACGAGATCTCATTATATGATCTAAAGAAATTCCCTTCAAGTTCCTGCACTAAAATGACTATTTTAAGAAAAGAGCAATTGCATCATAGATTTTGATTTATTCAAAACTGAAAAAGGAATAATAATGGGTCTGGAGAATATGTTATTTGCACTTTTATAGCAATAAAATTAGAAGCCTGCTCCTCATAAATGTTTGCTTGAGAAGAATGACAGAATTATTACATTTATTTTCAAGATACCTTTTGAATTGGCAGGTCACAATTAAATTAGAAGTCTAATTTAAATCTAAAAGTAGAAATATTTTATAATGTGCACCATTATATAATAAACTAAAATTACTACTTCTCTGGAAATCATGTTTTTAATTTTACGGATTTTTCCACGAATTCTTCTTACTTAATTGCGTGCATGTGTTTTGACTATTTGGCATATGAAAGTAAATGCTATTTTTAATATATATATATAATATTTGTATTTATGCTTACTTACAGCTCAAGTTGTGATCCAGATACTGATATCAGATTACTGGTGAGTAGTCATTCTTATCAAAATATGTGTTGTTCTGTTTTTAAATTAAGGGCTGTCAAATTGGTGTCAACTCTTAGCAACCACAGAAACAGATTTTCTCCATGGTAATCTGTTCCCAGTTTGGTCCTTCAGCTCTTCCAACGCTGCATCTATCATAGCTGTAATGGAATCCATCCACCTTGCAACTGGTTGTCTTTTTTTCCTTCCACCTTCTCCAGCATTAGAGCCTCCTCCAGAGAGCTAGATCTTCACATCCTCTGAAATAGGATGATTTGAGCTTAGTAACTTGTGTGTCTTAAGTAAGGACCCTGGACTGATTTGTTCTATGATACATCTGATTGTTTTCTTGGCTATCCATAATATTACCAAGAATCTTTTCCAACACCAATATTCAAGCACATCAATACCCTTCTACAGTCATTTCCCATAACAGATGTTATGCTACCTATCCATTACTCCCTGTAACATAATAAAAGCAAACCTGAGTGAAGATATTGTTTGTGTGGAGTTATACTGAGATATCTCTGCTCTTTTACTAAAGACTAATGTAGGGCAGACATTTCATTTAGACCCAATCTGAAAGTATTTTTTTTGGATTGAAATGCCATACATTACTGATTTTTTATTAAAATTCCATCCATTACCGAAACCTCCAGACAGCACACTCCACATATTCTGACATTTCTTGAATTCTACTAAACAGAAATGCTCCATTTAAAAGAAGCTTGGGCCAGCAAATGATTGTTTCAAACCCATATCATCATGCAACCTCAGTTAAAGATGTATTTGGCAGTACATTGTAAGCTATTATAAGATTTTTTAAAAAGAATCAAATGAACACTGGGGCTGAGAGGCAAAAACTTTGTTGGCCAAAAGATATTTAAACCTAATGTGTGGTCATCTAAAAGAAACTTCCTTCAAATACAGAAGTATTTATTTGTACAGATACCTAAACCTCAGTGGCGCAGTGGCTAGACTGCAGTACTGCAGGCCACTTCTGCTGACTACTGGCTGCCTGCAATTTGGCAGTTCAAATCCCACCAGGCTCAGGGTTGACTCAGCCTTCCATCCTTCCCAGGTGGGTAAAATGAGGACCCAGATTGTTGGGGACAATATGGTGACTCTGTAAAACTGCTTAGAGACGGCTGTAAAACACTATAAAGCAATATGTAAGTCTAAGTGCTATCGCTATTGCTAAACTGCCAATGGAATCTAGTAATGATGGCTGTATTGCAACATTGAAGGCAGTATGCCTCTAAATAAGAATTTTAAAGAGTGTGGCAAGATGATCCTAATGCTGCTTCCCACAAGTTTTACATGGGCTATTGTAGAAACAGAACTTAAGGTAGCTTTAGGTTATAATGACAACAACTAAAATGCTTTAAATGGAAATTCTTTACAAGGGCAATCTGGGTTGTGAAATAAAAAGGTGGAGAAAGGGCTTCCAGTGGCTCTGTGAAACGCCGACGGAGCTCCTTTTAGGAGCTCCAGCCCCGTGACTCCGTATAGCTGCTAGAACAGCGAAAATCAGCTGTCTAGCGACTTAAAAACTGTCCCACAGGGAAAAGGGGGAGAGAAGAGCAGAAGGGTCCGGGTAGAGCTCCCCTAGACCCCCAGGCTTTTTATTTTAAGCATGGAGTTTGCAGGGTGAGAGCTCCCTGAAAGCCCTTTAAGAGCTCTGGAGCCGGGACGAGTCTGCTTAAAGCAGACCGAAGCGTCGCAACCACACCAGCAAAGCAATTAGAAAGATTATAAAGAATTTGAACTTTGGATTTTGGATGCTGGCAGAGTTAATCCAGGAGACTAAAAATGCAAGTATTGTATGTTAACTCTGTTTAAAAAGACATTGTTGGGGCTGGACTGGAGATTGTTGTGCTGAGGACAGAGGTTCTGGAAGAGGCTTCCATTCAATTAATTGAGAAACAGCAAGAAGACTCTTTACTGCAGGTTGATAAATATTTTGACAAGTTTTGGCTCTACAGACAGAATCAATATATAAGGAACGAACTGATGGACTACAAATGCAGGAAGAGTCGAAATGGGGGCTTCAAATTAAAGGAAACAACCCCAAGAAGAGAACGAATTCCAAAGACACACCATTTACAATTTCAAACCCAAAATTTTTTGAAAATAAAAGCAGGGGGAGGAACAATGCTGAAGAAGAAAGTATTATTGAAGAAGGACTGGAAAAAATATAGAAAGAAAGAAAGACTGGTTATATTTTGGAGATTGTCTCATGATGTTTAAAGATTTAATTAAAGTTGGATAACTTCTGAATTTGATGGTAGTTTTAAAGTATTGAAGTTTAAAGGTGGATGACTTAAAATTTAATGGATAACTTTTTGAAAGTTTTGAAACTTAGTACTTTAGCAGAACCTTCTCCAAAATATAAGAGATTTTAAAATGTTTAAAATAAGATTATGTTTTTTTTTTTACAAATGTGAAATGTGATAAGAGAATTTATAAAAGGAAGGTTGAAGTATAATTTTTAAAAGGGGAGTTAACAAGTGTGAGAGAGTTTTGAATTTTGTAATAGTTAGCATATTTTAGCTTATGTTTGTTAAATGCTATATCCTGTTTTTGCTCTGGGAAGTCGGGGGAGGAATTGGGGAGGGGAGGTGCTTGGGGGGGATAAAATGATGTATGATAATTGATTGTGTAGTGTTTGGTTGTTTGAATATAAAAAATAAAAAACTTTTGTCTTAAAAAGGTGGAGAAAGTATTGACCATTATTTTTGCATGGCTTTCCCCTTTTATTTTTTTTTACTTCTTTGTAAAGATGAATACTGTCATGCTCTCCAACCACCATTTCTTAAAAATTAATGGCATCAACTTTAAGGAGAAAATATTTCTGTTCTCAAATGGGTTTTTATTTTATTTTTAATTCAATTGTGCAAAACAACCCTAAAGAAGAGAATCTCTCAGTATTATCAAGTTAACTGGAATTCCAACCAAGATGGCACTCCCAATCAAACTAGAGTGCCTTTGGATTCCTTTGATCATCAGCTACTGCATCACTGAGTACTGAGTAGAGCAGCCATGTCATGAGAATGCAGTCTAGTTGCTCCAGATTATTGTAATTTATTTGCCTGTATACTGTAATTGGACTGCAGAATTGGTATCCATGGTACTGAATTATGAAACTCAGATAGATGGATACTTGTTACCACCATCCTGTGTTCTGAACTTGTTTACTGCAGACTTGCTTTTATGGAGCTACCTTCCTTCATCATGTCTTTTGACCTTTGCATTCACTGACTTGAATGATTGAATCTTTGAAGAAATAGGATGTAAACTGTTCCTCCAATATGCCTTTGAGTTTATCTTGACTCCTGGCAACTGCCTGGACATGTCAATGTGTTTTTTGACAACATGTTTGCTACTGCCTTCTTCCTAGAGTTACTGAGTCAACATTAACAAACTGGTTTGTGCTTAAGAGAGAATTAGAACTATTAGTTGGTTTCTAACCTGATACCTTTAACTATCAACTAAACTGGCTCTCGTGTAGAATATACTGTGTATTATTTATATATATATATATATATATATATATATATATATATATATATATATATATATATATAGAGAGAGAGAGAGAGAGAGAGAGAGAGAGAGAGAGAGGGACGTGGTGGCTCAGTGGCTAAGACACTGAGTTTGTAGATCAAAAGGTCACCAGATCAGTGGTTCAAATCCCTAGTGCCACGTAACGGGGTGAACTCCCATTACTTGTCCCAGCTTCTGCCAACCTAGCAGTTCGAAGGCTCGTAAAAAAATGCAGGTAGAAAAATAGGAACCACCATTGGTGGGAAGGTAACAGTGTTCCATGTGCCTTTGGCATTTAGTCATGCTGGCTGGAGACGTCTTCAGACAGCGCTGGCTCTTTGGCTTTGAAACGGAGATGAGCACCGCCCCTAGAGTCGGGAATGACTAGCACATATGTGCAAGGGGAACCATTACCTTTACCTATTATATATATGAAAATGTATGTATATGTAACCTGCTCAGTCATGGTCAGATTCTAAGGCTAGACAACCAGAATATCAATAGGGATAAATCCACAGATGTGTTGCACAACTCTTCCTGCTCCCCAATCAATAGTATACAGAACAAACAGAAAATGAAAATTATCTGTGGTGATCTAACTGAGGTTGAAGTCACTGTCTTTGTATCCCTTTCCACACATCTTTCATATGGCCAAGAAGCTGAGAGAGCAGAAGAGGAATAGCAAATATAATGTAGCTCCATTTTGTAGCAACTTTAGACTTGTTTCTATAAGCAGGGGAAGGAAGTGAGGATAACTTTAAAATAACCTTCCATTCCAGGCGTGGGCAAACCAAGAGTCAAGTTCCAGATCAATAAATTGCAAAAAACATTAATCATAATTTGAGAAAGAACTTGATTCATATGGCAGCCTAGTTCTAAAAACAACACAGCTTAACAGCTAATGATCATATAGAATAATATCCAATAGCTTTCAAAAGCTAATTAATGAGGAAGTGAAATTATTCTCTACCAGAGAATTACAATTTATAAAGTCCCGTTTCTTATCCAGGGATGTTATAAAATGTTAAACCCCATTATCTCTACCTAACATGGCCAATCTAACGAATTCTGAACTAACAATAGTTGGGGGTCAATTCATTGTCAGATCCCAGCTAAAGCCTAATTGACACATCACATGAACTTATGGTTTATGAAATAAATTTCAGTTTTAGGAGTTCACATAAAACACTGTGTCATAAATGATTGTTTATAAACCATAACAGCGTGAAGCCTGATCTATATAATTTATTCATTTGAAATATTTGTATCGTGCTTCCCATTAAAAATACCTTGAATTTACATTATCCTCCCCTCACACAAACATATACAGTACTTGGATCTACAGTAAGCACTGGAAGAAAAGCTAATGCATTCCTCTCCCCAATGGGATGCTGTAATCAAGGTGAGATATGTAGCATTACTATTTTTGATATAAAGGAATAAAAGGGAATCTTTTGAACCTTATTTTTCTTCATTTATCATTTGGTATCTCTTGTTTGCAAATTAATTAGGAAACAATGCATTTGCAATGACTTTAAGCATTCTTTCACAACCTCGCATCCACCAGATATGTTGGTACCAACTATCAGAATGCCCAGAGAACATGACCAAAGACTGTTCTAAATGGAAATTTTGGAAGGGACAATAATCTGGAAGGCATCCACAACAAATCCATAATAATGTCTCAAGAGATACATTTTCTTATCACATGAACAGAGACTGCAGTTTACCCTCCCATCCCAAGATAACTTTATTATGCACATAAATGCACTTTAGAGCCATTTCTTGTTGATATTCTAGATGTGGTTTGTATGCTAATTTAACCAAGTGCAGCATTGCTTGGCAAACACTAGTGCCGGTGACAGATGGCAGTAATTCCAGTAAATCATAAATAGCAATAATTAGGACTATTAATAAACCAGTATGTCATGGGGTTCTGTCAGGAATGTCAGCAAAGCATTATGACCTTTGTGAGTACAAAATAAGTCTGGAAAGAGAAGAGTTACTCATGCACCAAAACATTTTTTTTGTTACAGATTTATCTCCAATGGTAGATCTTGAAACAGTAATTGTTCTATGAAATAATTATGTTTTATCTATGATTGATTGAAGAACCATCAAAGCTTGGTTGTGTATACCATTTCACTTATTTCTGAGTTATATTATTTTTTCTTTCTACTTTCTCCTCTGCTCCAAGCACAGGTACATATGCTGTCTCTGATTCTATTATGGATCCCTGAAAACATATGGATTGTAGTTATCCAGTTGCCCTCTTAGTATGATTTAATTAGGATGGATCTTTTTTAAAAGCATTCATTTGCTAAACTAATATATATCTTCTTTTTTCTATTCTATTCCTAACCACTTAAGACACTTCATATTGAATGCATATTAACAGAAATAGATACTGAAAAAAAAATTGATTTTCTTAATCCACGAATATGCAACCCAAGAGTCACCTTCAGTTTGTGGCAATATTGGCTGTGAGAGTACTATGTGTAATATTCCAGTACTTTCCAACACTTCAGACTTCCTAGTTGTTTTGTTTAGGACAAAGTGACATACTGTTTTAACTTGCTAGAACAATGCCATGAAGCACATTGTGACTATCAGTGAATAAGGGGATTATTTAGTCAACACTTCCTTAAAATTAATAAATGTAATACATAAACAAACTTGTAACCAGTCCTATCAAATTCCCAAATGAGAGTTGACACTAGTCAATGTAATCACCACCACCACCATCATATCCCAGATCCTTGGAAAGGATTTAATAGGTGGAGAAAATGCCAAATCCAGTTTAAGCATCTGGCTGACTGTGTGACCAACCATAATGCAGTTTAAATCTAACTTATCAAATGTGGCAATCACCCAGTATGCTGGAACTGCAGTTGTCAACACATTTTTCTTAATACAAGTGGAGAATTCTGGGAATTATATATCCATCGTGTCTAAAGGTTGTCCCATTTGGAAAAATATGTATAATATGCATATTTCTAATCATCATAGCACAATGCTTCCTTATAGACAAGATTAATCACAAACATGTTAGCTAGCCCACATATCGATTATGGCTACAAAGAAGAAGATGTGGATTTATTTTCCAGAGTGCCTGAGGGTAGAATAAGTCCCAATCTAAGCTTTATAGAGACAGATTCAAGCTTGAAATAAGGAGGAATTACTTGATCATGAAAGTATTAAGAGTAGAATAAACTGCCTTCTGGAATTGTGAGTGCTTCACTGCTAAAGTGTTCAAACAAAAACTTGGGCAACAACTTGTCTAGGATGATCAGAGGATTCCTGCCCAGGGCAAGTAGTGGATTAGAAGATCACCAAGGTGCCTTCCAGCCCTAAAATTCAAGGGAGCAAGAATCTAGTAATCACTTTGGAATTGGTGTGGGAAAGTTGGAATGAATACAAATTGTTTGCTTTAGGAAAAAATTAAAATAAAAAAGAACCATGATCCACTTGTGCAACTTCCAGTCAAAAATTGTTTCTGAGAAGTAGTTAATAGCAATTCAGATGCTCCATTATTAGAATAAAAAGAATAAAAGATAGTGTCACTGCTTTCTAATTAGGAAGTTGACCATGTAATAGATCGAGGCTGGACAGGTCCACAATATCCTCACCTCTAAACAATCATCTCTGGACAATTCTAAATGATCCTGTTATACAGTTCATTGCATAATCCCTTTCCTCTTCTTACTACTCTATTGGTATTCATCAGCCATCTTCTTTGGAAAAATCAATGATCACACAGCAGCCGGTTTCTAGTGAATGCCATGAGGTGTATCACATAGCACAACTCAGATGGAGTGGGAGATATCATGGAGATTGGATGTGCTGCTGTAACTAAGTTATAAACACTATACTCCAAGAAGTACTTAGTTCAAATCTCATTTCAGGCTAAATCCAAACCTTTGGCAATGTTCACTGCATTAAGTTAACAACAGCAATAGCGAATGAAAGCCTTATTTATCAAGCTGTGAAGATTGAAAACATGTGTTTGAATACACTTGTTCAACAGATCATTATTAATATAATAGGAGTGGCAATATTTATTTGAGTACCCAAGTTAAGAGACGTATAGTGCATTCTCAGGAAAGAAACCCTCAGTGACCCTGTTAAGTTCCCGTCACATTCCTGCAAAATTAGATTGGGAAAAAACTGATATTCTCAATTTGTAGAAGGGTAATAACCTGCTCAAGGTCATTCAGGAAATGAATTTAAGAAAATATTTTCTAAAATGTATATATGATTGTGTTTAAAATGCATATACCATCTCTTTCAAATGAATAAAATAAAAGTAAAATGCAGGATCTAATTCCATGGAAAAATGGATAAAGAAAATACAGCATAAATTTGATTTCTGATACTGACACTGGAGGCCATAGTGGAAAGCTTCTCAGGTAATTAGGAGCTGAGGGCTTGCCAACACAAGGAAACAACAGCCAATTGGTCGCCATCGACACATTAACACCACATAAGCAGGCACCACATAAATAAAACAAGGCACCACATAAATATGACTCATAGCATAGCCCAAAGCTCATATTCAAGTAGAGAAAAGTTTCCTGAAGATGGGCTTCAGCATAAACCCAAAAGCTCAGAAGAGTAAACCTCTGGCCTGGTGATTGACCCAAATTGGATTGACCCAAATCCTCCCAAACTAAACCTGGAATAGTAATATTGAATTGGAATTTGCATTTCTTTAACAAACCAGGCACTGTATTCCAGAAGAAAATTGAATTTGTCCCATTTACTGAAATTTAGTTCCTGGAAGTAATTTTATTTTCCTCCTTCCCCATGTTCTATTATTAGAACATTTGTGTTTAATATTAGTGAGGATGATTGGGATCATTCAAAATTCCTTCAGTGTTAGAAAAAATGCACTGGTTTGAAATTTGTCTTCCATCACTACTGCCTTGCTTTTGTATAAGCTTCAGCAGTTTTGAAGTAAGCAGCAATTTGGGTGGGACACTTTTCAGGTTGGCCACTCAGAATAAAAGATAGTTTACCTCTAGATGATAATGATTTTTTCCCCTCAGGTTCTCTCCTTAGCACATTTGAATTTCTTTGTGAACTGTAACCCTAAGTGATGATTTGGGGCTTGTGTCTATTTTTAGGTGTGTTAAGGGTGACCATGGATGAAGTAGAACTCTGTGCTACTCCATCCACAGTTTATAACTCTCCAAGATTTAGGCTACACCTTGCTTCCTCTGCTGATCTCTATTTTATTTCCATTACTTACAATTTTGGGGGGTATAGTGTACCATTTTATCCAGGAGCATATGGTAGAAACTACATCCGAGGACTCTTTGTTTTTCTTTTTCATGTCTATATTCCATGATGAAATACAGAACGAACCAGAGATTGTTTCTCAAAGTAGGCAGTATTTTCTTGGACAATTGGGGTGATCAGCTGTATTAGAGGTTTAATACTTTACAATGTTGTTGCTAATAATTCCCTAAGATTGTCTAGCCCTTTTTATAATATACACTTGTCCAGTATCTGGCAAATACTGGAAAGATCCAGTATCAGGCAAATCCTGAAAGAGTTAATCAAGTTTGTCTTTAACAGTTCTCAGAAAATTGATTTGCTGTGGGAGGTACGGATTATTTATTGAAGCTGTCTCTTCTCAAGGACAGTGGTGGTAGAACGTCCTTGGAATTACCTACTTTTATGTTGCTACAATTAACCTTTAAAGTAAAAGCAATGCCAAGATGACTTATTAATGGACTAATTCCCTCTGTGTGAAATACATGCAATGTGAACATATCAAACTTGCTTTAAAAAGGCTTCATTCACACCAGGATAGCAATAGTGGGATGTTTAAATGATCGAAGGATTCATTTAGAATGTCTCCTGGATGGGAGTCATTCAATCTTCAATCTTCTACAAATCAATCAACCACCTTTCAGTGTAGACTAAAGGTTGAGAAAATGGCTGCACTTCTGGATCCCCATTTTTCCTCTCCTTATTCTCTTATTTTGGATTTGTAAAGTATTTAGATTTGGCTGTAAGTAACAGTTATGGTTTGCTTGCCTTTCATCAAATTTTTCAGGGGAGGGTGGAACTTGCTTTGCATGCTCCTCTAGATGTAGGCTTAGATCTCTTAGCTTATCCCTCACTCTCTTTTAGGTTCCAAATTAGGACTCATCTTTCTACCACTACAATCTGCTTTTAAGTCACAGTTGTCTCTACATGAGCTTGTTTTAATTTATTCAGCAGTAGTATTTGGATGATTAGTTAAGCTGAATAAGTCTCTTTTAGAGTGTTGTTAACTGTGGTCAGAAGCTCAAAAATTAACAATATTGTTTGGGTCATCAGTAGACATTGTCTGGCTATAAAGTCAGTATTTCTTTATTTTTAAAAAAAAGTAAAGGAGAGTAGGTTATTTATGACAAGCGGCTATTTATTTTTTAGGTCTCTATCAACTTTGACCTGTTTAGTAGGCTTGAGTGAAGTCGGAGAAACAGAATGTGAACATTGCTTTGTCTTCCTTTTTCTCATGGCAGAAATAATAAAAATATTAGTCTCTAGTAAAAATAGTATAAATACAGGTCTTCAGCAGAAGAATAAAATGAATAAAAATAAAATAAATTGGAATTTAAAATTAAGAAGTGACTTTATAGGGAGTTCTTAACAATAAATGCTACCTTTGTGCTATATTTCTGGTCTCCCTACTTAACTACTAATTTGAAAAAGGCTCCCAATTTTCCTATTATGCTACTTCAGGAAGCTAGAAGTGACATTGGTGGAGTTAATCAAATTAAATAGCATGAGCAATGAAGTAATTACTGGGTAAATCTAATACCTGCATTCTCAGAAGTGAAGGTAGTCCTTAGGTTATATCCACTTGTTCAGCAACCTTCAAAGTTATGATATCACTGAAAAAACGGACTTACAAAAGATGCAAGAGATCTTTATATTTCAGAAATTACTGAGAAAGTAACTTCAACCCCACCTTCCCCCATGAATTATAAAACTGTATTGCCTAAATTTTCTTCCTGTTAAATATGTGGTAGATTCAGATGAAAGACCTTGGCTACAATCAATTAAGTTATCTGATCTTATTGAATCAATGGCAATTTAGAACAGCCTTTCCTGGTGCAACTCTACAAGTCAAATAAGGTGGTTTGATAGCCTGCTCAACCTCCCTATTGGATTAGCTATATTTCTCCTTTTATTGCATTGTCAATTAGCTTCAGAAATCCATTAAAATAAATTTCTCTGCATGTGAAGGATAGGAACGCACTGTCACATTATCAAAAGGCAGTCATATCTCCCAGACACAGATTCAGGGATATTTCAGCCTACCTGCTCATATAACTCCCATTAACTAGTCAGTTTAGTTGCGTATTAGCAATCTAATCATCCAGAGGACAATTTGAAAGAAATGAGTCAGCATGTCCTGCTGGGGAGCTGCATGATAATTATAGTCTCTCATCTCATATAAGAATGATGTATTTCAAGCTACCATTTATATGCATTTATCCCTGTGCTTTGGGATTAAATGCAGAAAATGACTACGGTACTGTATTCTGATGGATTGCATCATTCTCCAGTGAGTTACCTGAACAAAAGTGCTGGACTTCAGATTTCAGAAATAAGGAAATGATACTTACTTCTTTATTCCTCATTCATATGGGGAATTCTGGATTCAGCCAACTTTCTTGTCCAATTTGAATGTCAGATCTTCCTTTCCACCCTTCTTACTCGTTTCTTTTGTACCATTTTCCTAATGAAGAGAAATATTTGCGACCTTTGAACAGCTACAATCAAAATATTGTTTTAAAAGAGATTTGTAATAATTTATGCATTTAATTTTAGGCTGGTGATTTTCTGTTTTATTCTGCTGAACTGTTGTTCCAACTACAGACATTTTGTTTACATTCAGTCTCCAAAAATTTCTAGTCTACTTAGGGCTTGACACACAGGCAAAATTGTATGTGCAGTTTCCAGAATATTCTTCAATATTCTTCCAAAATGGGACAGGAATTGCTGCTTTGTCCTTTAGTAATAATTCTCCACTGCAATCACAAAGAAGCAGTAAACTCAAGGGAAGAATCTTCTAGGTTAACTCAGAAGAGATCCATTAAGTTCGACTGAATGCACTGTCAAAGGTATGTATAGAACCACAGAACATAAGATTGCCAAAGTACTTTAAAAAAAAGGAATAGTATTTAATTCCCATGTATATATACTAAAAGTTATGGAAAGCATTTTATTTACTTTGTTTAGGAAATCAATTCCATACTTTGGGGTATATATGTGTGCAGAAGAGCCATTCAGTTGAAACTAATGTGGAATTGCATCCCAACATCCAAATTCCTTTTCTACATTTATGCAACACTTAAATTCAATAGAGCCAGTTTTGTTTAGTGGTTAAGATTAAGGACCAGACTAGAAATCAGGAGACTGTGAGCTGAAGTCCCACTTTAGGTATAAAAGGTGCCTGGGAGGCCAGTCACTTTCTCTCAGTCCAGCCTACCTCACAAGGCTGCTATTGTGGGAAGATAGGAGAGGAAAGAGTATTAGGTACATTCCCAGCCTTGAGTTATCCCTTAAAAAAAATAAAGGGATTACAGGTAGTCCTCAATTTACAACAGTTCTTTTAGTAACCATTCAAAGTTAGAATGGCATTGAAAAAAATGACTTATCACCGCTTTTCCAACTTACAACCATTGCAGCATCCCCATGGTCACATGATCAAAATTTGGACACTTGGCAACTGACTCATATTTATGAGTGTCCCGGGGTCATGTAATCATCTTTTGTGACCTTCTGACAAGCAAAGTCAATGGAAAAACCAGATTCACTTAACAACTGTGCTACTATCTTAACAACTGCAGTGATTCACTTAAAAACTCTGGTGAGAAATGGGGAAAAATTCACTTAACAACTTTCTTACTTAGCAACATAAATTTTGGGCTCACTTGTGGTTATAAGTCAAGGACTACCTGTATATAAATAAAAAAAGCTTTATAAAATACAGGCAATAACAATGGAACCTATTTCTAGCAGAAGTCTATATTGTACTTTATATGTAAATAATTTCATTTCATTTTTCCCCTCGATAGCCAGTTGATTTTATACACATTATCCCTGAGGCAACGTCTTTCTTCTACAACCTGCCAGTTTAAGCATTTGATATTGACAAGCCAGGCCACAAATCTATTGGAATCTGGTTGCAATTTACAAAGCAAAAGATTGAAATGGCATGAACTGTCTTTACGTTTAGTCAGATATGGATAGTATCTGGCCTTCCAAATATTCTGAAACTCTCACTTCAATCAATTCTGGCTATAGTAGTATGGCCAAGAATGATAGGAGCTGCAATCTATTCTCATCATTACCATCATTTGATTGTGATTTAAACTATGGGGGACACTTAATGCAATTGACATCTGAACTGCCAAAAAGGCCATTTCTGGCATGGTGCTTGTGATGTGATATGTAAAAACAACTAAGACCGAACAACACATTTGTTCCCCATCCCGAGTTAAACGCTACTCAATCAGTGGCATAATTGAATAACTGCATTTCTAATATGCATACTTACTAATAAATCCTATAGTGCCTTAGTTCTGGCAGTCAGACTCTTAATCTCAGATATTTGGAGAAAAATGTAGTTATTTTATGTAGTTATATATTGAAGATATATTCATCCACCCAAGCATGAACCAGTTCCAGGCAGTGGGTTTCGCGCTGCAGCAACAACTTTACATTCTCTGAATCTCCATAGATTTTTTTTCTCCAATTGGGAGACAGAAGACTACGCTCAATAGGACAAGGAGGCAGCTTTCCAGTGTCCTGAAAGTGCCTCACCTTATCGCTTACCTCACCTTATGGCTTACAATTATTTATTTTCCTCAGGAGAAATGCTTGTGAGACTTCTCCCCCATCTCTGCCCAATGCCAAAATAAATTGGCCAGCGTCCCCTACAACCCAGGCTACAAAATGTCTTGGCCTGCTGGGCTGTCCCATAACACACAGAGAGAGCTTTGCTCTTACCCCATGCAAGGAGGCCAGCGGAGAGCAGGTGGTCATAAGTCGAAGACTTACGAGCCTTTAGGGTTTTAAAAAAAACAGCAACAACAACCAGGGGCTTTCTCGCCGGACCTTGGGCGGGGCAGGCTGTTGCACGCGGTGGATGTGAGGAACATGCCAAACCAAAAGCAAGCGGGTGAGGGAGGGAGCGGGCGGGCGGGCGGAGCGCGCGGTGTGTTCGCACTACCGCAGAGGGAGGGAAGAAGGAGGGAACGAGAGAGCCCGCCGCGTCTTTCGCCTGGATGGGAGCTTTGCGAGGAGCCCAAGTTCTGCAGCGGCCCGGCTGGCGGTGAGGAAAAGAGGCAGTGCCCGACCGCTCCCGCTCGCTCGCTCGCTCGGTAAGAGACTGCAGCAGCGCGTGGCGTGGCTCGGGATGGCGACCCCGCGGGAAGTAGGGAATCCCCCCCCC
Source organism: Pituophis catenifer annectens (assembly GCF_029215685.1). Lineage (NCBI taxonomy): Eukaryota > Metazoa > Chordata > Lepidosauria > Squamata > Colubridae > Pituophis > Pituophis catenifer. The sequence goes on along the minus strand of NW_027256883.1, from coordinate 179,391,176 downwards.
CACCATCTCCGCCGCCGCCACCAGTGCGCCTCTCGCTAACCAGCTGGGGAAACTCCCGCCAGCGGGGCGATTAACTAAACGGCGTGGCTTAATGGGGACGCGACTCGCCCGCCAGGAAAGCAGAAAGGGGGCCGGCCTTGGCCCGGCGTTCCCGCGTGTGCGGCAGGCTCTGCGGCGAAAGTTTGCAGGAGGCGGCAGAGGGCGGCCCGCGCTGCGGAAGCCGGAGATGGCACAAAAGCGCAGATCCCGGCGAGGCTCGGAGGTGGAGGTGTTGCTGGTCTCCAAAAGTGATGGAGCCGATAGACAGGATAGTGATAAAGAGGCTTTGCCTCGGAGCAGATACACATTTGTCTCCAGGCGAGGTATCTGGAGTGAAAGACCAAGCAGGCTTCGGTAAAACAACTGAAGCTTTGGAGAGCGAGGGTGGAGATCAAAGCGCAAATATAAAGCGGTAGAACTTGGTGGGGGGGGGGAGGGGGGAGAGAGAAAGAAACGGGGACCAAAGCAAGAAGCAAGTTTCTTTCATAATTACATTTTTCAAAGCCAGGGATTTATTTCTAAAAGAGAGAAGAGGAGATGCTTTGCAAATATTTACAGCAGTTGCATGGCTGTAACATATGGAAAGAAAGAAGATTTGGTACCCTGCTGGTGTTAACAAATGTTGACCCTCAAGCAAACCAAGCAGCCATTTTCCTGGGAATTCCTGGAAAGAGGGGAAGTAGGGAGAGAGAGCGCGAGAGAAAGAGATCACTCAGAGAAAAGTGCCTTGCTTAGAGAAAGCTAAATGGGAATCTTAGGAGCCTTCCTATGATAGCGCAGCGGCATTGTGATTCTCAAAGTCATTATTGCAGTTCTTTCTTTCTTTCTTTTACAATAATTTATAATTATGTGGAGATAATTTGGAGGCTCTCTTCACACAGGCAGACAAATCTAATATGATTTATTTCTGTGAGGCAGCTTTCTAGATTTAGGAGAGAAAAGAAATTTATTTTACTGATATGAGCTTGGATCCAATGACCTTACTACATTGTCTGCCCTTCCCCAGTGGAGGATAAGGAATGGCCTGAGTCTTGCTATAAAGAGGAAACAACAGTCCTGTTGTAATAACTAGAAGACAGTTCTGGGCAGGATAATGTGAAATGTGGATGAACATTTTAGAGTGGGGGGAGGGAGGGAGGGAGAGAGAGAGGGGGGAGGGAGAGAGAGGGAGGGAGGGAGGGAGAGAGAGAGAGAGAAGCTGCAGATTGAAAGAAATTTCTCCAAAAGATGAAATTTCTGCAGAAGCCAATATTAATTTCATTTTGTGTTTGTAAAAAATTGTTACTTTATTATTTTCTGTTCTATCAATCAACTATATTCAGATCTCAGAGACTATCTGGACCCTGCAGTTTTCTTGGCAAGGTTTTTCGGAAGTGGGTTGCCATTGCTTCTTCCTGCGGCTGAGAGAAATTGACAGGCCAAAGGCCACCCTGCTGGCTTTGTACATAAGGCAGGACTATAACTCACAGTCTCTTGGTTTCTAGCCTAATGCCTTAGCCACTACACCAAACTGAACCTCAAAAGATGTGTCCTCTCCCTTTTAAAAGGATTATGAACGTGCTCACAGTATAGAAATAGGATACTAGTGAGAGTAAAGTAAAGCCAAATTCAAATCAAACTCAGCTCCTATTGGCTACATCCACATGTTCATTTTCTTTTCTTGGCAGCAATACAAATAGGATTCACCACTGCCGCCTTCTAGGTTTTTGTTTTTTAAACTTCCCAGACTAGCCTACATCCCTGGACTTTCCAGGTAGATTCCCATCCAAACATTAACCAGAGATTACCCTACTTAGCTTTCTTGATTAAGCAATATCATTTGGAAAAGACTGATATATGTGTGTGCACACATGTAGTTTCTCAGTGAAAAGTTACTCACTGAGTATGCTCAAGTGATAAAGTTTCAGGTCCAAGGGCACCTTGAAATATCTGTTTGACCATCATTTTTCTGCTACTACTGTTCTCTCACGGATACATTTATGATGGCTGCTGGAGCCTGAGAACTGATCAGCAACATTTTCAAAAGTTGGTCAAATCAACAGTATCATCACAGTTTGGGATAGAGATGATGTATGAAGTAGAAAAAAGTTTACAGTGATACATGATAAGTTTGAAAGTGGACTGTATGTTACAAGGTGATTTCTGGGTCTACAGATAGTTGATTGAGATTATAATTCATGCTGCTGAACCATGTTTCTTTGGATTTATAAGGGATACAGATTCATTCTAAATGTCCTGTCTTAGGCAATGATGAACTAAAAATGAAGCTACTGCTACTAAATCATCAAATCATATTATGGTATTACCTCTCTGAAAAAAAAAGTCCAAGAGGTTTAACTGTAATAGAAAATAGCTTTTTTTTCTGAGTAGAATCTAATAGTTTTGTGCCTTCCATGTATAAAAATATTTGCATAAAAATATATTTCATCACTGCTCTTTGCACCAGAGAAGGCATCGTCAATACTATTCTCGCTCCAGTGGGTTTAAGATGATGAGTAAATGTTAGCCACCTGCACTTGCAAATAATTCTTGTAAGCTAACTAAAGACCAATAAATTCTACCAAATTTGCAGGGCTTTGTAAAGTATGGGCTTTGTAATTGATCTGAGATTACATGTCACACTGAGAAATAATTCTTTATCTAAAAGTTGCTGAAATTATTGGATTTAAAATTAAGGATCAGAGCTAGCCAGGCCACATGTTCATGTTTTATGTTTACAAATAGCTTGCCTGACTTAATGGAAACAGCCTGGATATAATATAAATCAAAAGTAGGATTATGTTATTTCCAGCACAGTAATATATTGAGATTAGTATTCTTAAGCCCTTGACTCTTATATTTTAAGTTTAGAGCCTAACAGACTTAAACATGAATTAATTATGAAGAATCTTGCTTAGGGGATACTAGACAATTTATAATTGTATTCTGCATTTATGTTTATATTATGTATTATTTATTAGTATTACTAATATTACTAGTATACTCAATATACTAGATACAGAATAATAACAGAATAACAAATTTGGAAGGGCCCTTGGAGGTTTTCTAGTGCAACCCCCTGCTCAAGCAGGAAACCCTATACCAGTGATGGCTAACCTTTTTGCCATCGTGTGCCAAAAGTGGGAGGAGCACGGGGGGTCGCACGCACGTGTGCCCACACCCATAATTCAATGCGCCCTGACCCTCTAGGCTCCCCCGCTTTTGGCACGCGATGGCACGGTGGCCCCGGTATGCCTGTTTTTTTTGCCGTCCCCAGGCTCCAGAGGCTTTCTTGGAACCTGAGGAGGGCGAAAACAGCCTCCCCCCCCCAGAGGCCTTCCGGAAGCTGGAAATGGCCCGTTTGCCAACTTCCGGTGGGCCCAGAAGGCCTGAAAATCAGCTGGCGGAACTGAGCTCGTGTGCCCACTGATACAGCTCCGCGTGCCACCTGTGGCACGCTTGCCATAGGTTTGCCATCACGGCCCTATACCATTCCAGGCAAATGGCTGTCCAGTCTCTTCTTAAAAGCCTCCCACAACTTCTGAAGGCAAGCCATTCCACTGGTTAATTGTTTTCACTGTTAGGAAATAGTTCTTCTATTTTATATCTGCAAGATAAGCCTAAAATAAGAATTAGAGTAAAGAATTAAAGAAATATGAGTTAGACATAAATATTGCACAAAAGTCTTGGTTTTTTTTAAACTTGACCTTGTGGTTCATTTGCTAAATGACCTTGACTAGTCATTTATGCCTTACATTCTTTGCAGAATGAGGCTATCACAACAATTGTCTCCTAGTCTGAAGTTCCCTGGATGGTTTGTACTATAGCTCCTATTACATCTGGTCAATGGTCATGCTGGTTTTGGCTCATGGAATTCTCTAGTAAAAAGGCCCTATCTTAGGAACATCTGCATGCTGCCTTTGTTGCTGCAGAAGGTTCAGAATTAGAAATGATCAAATATTGTTGGGTAGAAAACAATTTAAACACCAGCAATTAAAAATCACAGATGCTGTATTGGGTATCTTTTGACATTAGATATGCAGAAAACAGAGCAGTTCTCAGGAATGCCGAATTAAAGCCAGGCATGCAGCTAGCTGAAGCATCTGTGATTTCTGCATTTATTAATGAGGATGAGAGTAATTGTGCTTCTTAATAAAACAGGATCTCAGTACTGAAAGCACCCACCTTTCTTTGTTTCTTTCTACTTGCTATATTTCTTTTGAAAACAGAAAAAAACAAATTACTGTTCCTGAATCTAGTTTTTAAAAAGCCTTCCAGTTTCCTTTAGGATGTGGTGAGGGAGAAGTAGATTTATCATGAACCTGCAAGTAAATTATTTGTGATTTCCTTTATGCTTGTATAAAGAGGGAGCTTTGCTTGCTTGGAAAAAAGAAATAGATTTCAATAAACAAAAAAAGAGAGAGATGATTAAAAGAGAAGATCATGGTTCTCTTGATTAACCTTGTCTCCTATCTGGTTAAATCTCTGGTTAGTGATTGCATGAACAATTTCTATGCCCATTTCTGTGCAGGATGATGTTCCTACAACAATTTATAAACATCTAGAATATCTGGTTGGCAAAAGGGTGGGTTACCCTTTCATGGCACCTTCATAAGTGTCTTCTCTAATCAAGTGTGTTATGTTGTACTACATTAGAATACATGTCACAAGGGCTATAGTAGTACCAGCTGAATTGGTAACCTCTTCCTATCCAAATTCTGAATGAAAACTTATTTAAAAAATGAATCTCAACATTTTCCTGGGGCAAATTGATAGTGTCTAAATACATACATATCTACTGTAACTGTACCCCATGACATTCCCTTTTGCAGCAAGCAGTGCATCAAAGGCGTAAGGCAAATGAGTTAAAGGCATTAACTAATAAGAAAAGGAAATATTTGCTAACACCTTTCACTGTTTCTGTCTTTAACTTTCTATCCCTGCAAACTATCCTTGGGTCCATCACTTCAGTATATCTTAACAGATGTTGCTTTCTGTTTTAAATTTTCTTTCTTCTTTGAAGATCTCTTGATGCGTTACATGTAGAAGTCCTAGTGTTCGGTTTCATGTGCCCCTATTTAAACCAAGTTGGGGGCATATCTGGAGCATTCTGTGCCCCTGGGCAAAACTCTTAAATGGGCCCCCCAGAGGGGAGAGAGAACAGGCACTGACCCCAACTTTGTAAGGTTACAGTTATTGGGGGCAGACAGAAGAACTGCCTGCCCCCAATAAGGATACACAAATGTTTTCTACTCCATGGAAGCAGCAGGCTTAAGCCCCACAAGAATTTCCCATTACTACTTAGTCACTCAAAATATTCCTCCCCTGGAACCCATCCACTTGACTATTAGAGTAGTTCCTCTCTTCCACATTCAAAATATAACCAGACATGCCCATGGGATTCCGTCCATTCCTAACTCAGTCACTTGAAAGTATCTCTCTTGGGCATATTGTATCTGGGCTGCAAAACCTCAGACAATCATTAGACATGGTAGCAAAGAAACATGGACATGTCCTCTGTTTGCTGCCATCTAATCATCATCCTGGTGACCCTATGTCACAAGATCAGTTTATTAAAAGTGTTGAGAAAAAATAGTTGACACGGGAGGACCTAGCAGCTGCCTCCTTGTCTTTTCTATTTGTGTCACTTTTAAAACCTTTAAAAAGTTGAACAATTATTTGTTGGTATTGTACTTAACTTTTGTAGTGTGGAAAGCCACAGAGTGGATATAGGCCTATCACATGTAGATGGGGTTAGGTTGGTGAAATGGTGGTGGTACATTTTTTTAAAAATCTGAAATCATTTCCCACCTAAACATCATAGGAACCTGTTCCATCTTACATCAGTCATTGTCAAAGGGGCCCCAAAACTTTAAAATTGGACTTTAGGGTCTACAATTGCCTACTGTGTCTTAAAGAGTCCATAGGGGAAGAATCAAGAAAAACTAAAGATGGAGTCAGTCATCTATTGTATCTAATAAACTGTTTACTAGAATTCCTAAATCACCATTTGATTTGCTCTGATCTAGGATCCTAAGACTCTATACTTTAAAATATCTATTATTAAACAGTTAGTTATCAGGAATCCTTGTCAATCTACTGAAAATCATCTAGAAACCTACCATCTAACTCAATCAACTTTGTCATTCCATCTTTTTCAGGATACCCAATCTCAATTACAATCAAACGGAGTAAAAATTGCTATGATAATTTGCATCACTGGATTGTAAAATACATTGTACATACATATATCTTGGCCTATTAATTCCTGCACATACTGTGTAGGTGAGAGGTAAAACAATGCTGGGCATCACTGGGAAATGCAATATATAGGAAGCAGAAATGTTCCTTTGTTTGCTGCTTAGCATGTGCTAAATAGATCTTATACAAAATACAGGCAGATATTTGTTAGCATTTTGTCTCTATTGGTGTGTGAATAACTTTACTTCTACACTGCATTCCTTTTTATACAGAGTGAAGTACTGTAATGTAAACTGAAGATTGTGAATTTCCCCCCAGACAAATGACTTGCTGACTTGGAAAGGAAGCAAAGACCTTGCCTAGAGAGCTTCAAGGACTTACCATAAATTTATGACTTGGGGACTGTATAATAGTTATGTTAATACAGTTACTGTATTTTTATGGCACAGTCAGCACTATGCTTTGTTTATAACTATATGAATTTAAAAACAGATCAAAAGCATTAAATTGGCCTTTGCCAATTTAAATGTTAATAAATGTTTTTAAAATGCAGAAGCAAATTTAATAGTTTTCCCCCCTGTATATTCAAACAATGTAGCTTTCTTCATAATTATGACTTATAGCCATAATATTGTATTTACTCCAGGGGTAGAGTAAACTACTAAATGTGCAATAAGAACATGAGTAGGATTATCTGTTAGGCTGTGAAACTGACATTATTATTCTTAAAGAAAAATTGGTGTGGTTTGGGTCAAAGTAAATGTGTTTGGAGATACTGATGCTATGGACTATTTAAGCACATTCTGCCTTAATTTGGCCTATCAAGAAGAATGTCTAATCATACAATATTAGACATATGATGCAGTCAAATTTGGAAAACAACTGTCTGATCTCTAACCTCACTTGCAGATAATTTTGAGAAGAAAAAATGGAAACAATTTTGACAGCTCTAGTTTCTGATGATGGGAGTATGCACAAAACGAAAAAAAAGTTTTATTTCCAGATAAAGACAAACGATTTTTTCCAGATAATTCCTTTGGAATATTTTTATTTGGCTAGGTGAATTAAATCCTGAATTCTTTGAGTACGCTGTACAGAACAAAACTTGATACATATTTTTTATTTTGGGAAGAATGATGGGGCCTAGAAATAAGTAACCTTAATAACTCATTTTTCATTTCTGGAAAAAAATAAAAATAAAAATAGGTGTATAGTGAAAATCCCTGCCAATAACAATTTAATCCATTCAATCTATAAAAATGTGGTCAATACATTAATTTTAAATAAATGAAATCTAAATCATTGTTGCCTTTTTCTTTACCTCCCATCCCTTCTTCTCCCCATTTGGTCTCAGCCACTAACATCTTCCATTTTACCAGGTAGGTTGAATTTTTAAACACAAAAAGGCACCTCCACCTAATCATAATGTATAAATACGTAGAGGCCAAGGAAGGAACTTGATTTTTTTTGGACAGCCAAACAGTCCTGAATGAAATGGATCCTTTTTTGTCTTGGAGGAAGCCTGTTGATGCAGTGGGTAAAGTGCAGTATTGGAGGTTAACTCCTGCCTACAGCCAGGAATTTGATCCTGACAGGGCTCAAGTTTGACTCAGTCTTCCATCCTTCTGAAGTCAGTAAAATGAGGATTTCCAGATTGTTGGGGGCAATATGCTGACATTGTAAACTGCTCAGAGAGTGCTATAAAGCATGATGAAGCCAGTAGTGGGTTCCACTTACCTTCACTACCGATTCAGAACTGTGAGCACATGTGTGTGCGTGCTTGTTTCATGCATGCGCAGCACTTCTACACATGCACAGAGTGTCTGTGATGACATCCTGGAGGGTGGATGGAGCCTCCTGCTGCCGTCACTACCGGTTCGCCTGAACCGGAGCAAACCGGTAGAAACCCACTACTGTATGAAGCGGTATATAAATCTAAGTGCTATTGCTATTGTCTTGAGGTATGAAAAAGTGTGTTTTCTTAGAAGCTCAAAATCCTCAGAGCAGCCATTTCAACATCGAAATAATTCTCATGCATGTCAAGTGTTTCTCCCTTGGTCTTTCATGATTGTTTGTCTGTGTTTATATTACTGACTGTCATATTCTCCCCTAATTGTTTGATCTGGGCATTGACACATTGCTGTGATTCTAATATTTCCTATAACATCTTCTCATTTCAGAAGACAACATTGGATGTTTACCCAACCTAGTGACTTTGATTTGTGGAATACCACAAAAATTGGTGAACATCTTCTTCATGTTGTCAAGCCTACCCAACATGGTGCTTTCCAGATATTTGCCAGTTGGCTGCAGATGTTGGGACTTACAAGCCAAAAAAGCTTTAAATCTGATTTAAGTTCCTGGAAGATGTCACTCAGTATTGATATGCTGAGTGAATCTGCAATGCAGTAAGATAAAAAAAAGGAAGTAGAATATTACTTTTTTATTTAATCAATTAATGACATTCATGTTTTTCCATCAGTGTATGGCCTTCATACTTGCCATTTCATAGGGGCATAGGTTTTGCAGGTGTATGTTAGTCTACATGTATATGAATTATTATATAGTAGAAATAAGGAATAAAAATATTCCAAGATTACTTAGTAGAATAAATTGCTTAAATTGTGACAAACTAATGTGTATTCATTGGTGAAGATAAGGGAAAGATGAAGATGAGCTATTAATGGAAATTCTGAAGAAATTCTGAGACTGTTCCAGGCCATTGGAAAGGAAGACTCCCCCTGGGTTCCCTCTTGAACATTTTGGATGAATTGAGTCAGAAAAGAGGGAAAAAATGGAATAGCTTAACGACAATTATATGCAGGCCCTTTTGCTGGTTTAGCATTATTTTCAAGGCATATACCTAACAATCTGTTAGTATTCTCATAAAGTAAAGTGGAAATGCTACAGTATGTGATTCATTTTTTATCTTTAACTGGAGGAATATCATTCTTTTACTATGTGTTTAGACCAGGGGTGTTAAACTCGATTTCATTGAGAGCCGCATCAGGGTTGTGTTTGACCAGGGTGGACATGGCCAGCTTGATGTCACTCGTGTTGGGGGCGCCTCTGGGGGCCCAAGGGCTCTGCCATCAAAAATGGGCTCCTGGCTCCATTTCAGCTGCGATGGCTTCCTGCAACCCCTCTGCTGGTGAAAATGGAGCTCAGGAGGGACACGTGCAACCCTCCCAAGTTCTGTTTTCGCTGGCAGAGGCACTGCGGGCTGGTCCTTCACTGTTGCCAGGGCAGCCCCGCGGGCCAGGTCTAAGCACCCTGCGGGCTGGATCTGGCCCCCAGACCTTGAGTTTGACACCCCTGGTTTTGACCCACCCCCCAAAATAATAAAAGCATTCTCTCTCTCTCTCTCTCTCTCTCTCTCTCTCTCTCTCTCTCTCTCTCTCTCTCTCTTTCTCTCCCTCTCCCTCTCCCTCCCTCCCTCTGTATATTTGTGTGTGTAAAGCTAATCCCATAAAATTTATCCAGAAGCTAAAAGAATGCATGGATAGCAAAAGACATTGGCTGTGCTTTTAAAGCTATGCTTTTCCAGACAGTTTATTGCTTGCTTGGAACTCCGCATAGTCAGTAAAAACAAATTACCAAATCGCTAGGTGAAACGAAGGTGCTTGGTGTATTGTCAGCTTATATCTCCTCCTGGTGTCTATTGATTAGGGATTTGGAGCCTATAAGGGGCAAAAGTATCAGAACTTTTATGTATGAAAAGAGAGCAAACTGTGGAGAGTGACTTATGAGGGAAATAGAAAAGTCATTTTTCTACCTGGAGGAGGACTGCACTGCAGAGAATTGGCTGATTGCTTTTTTTTATATGTGGCTATCTTCTTTAATGGCTACAGTTGAAATGGCTTGAACACTAAATGTGACGTTAACATAAATATAGTTTCATGGAATGGAAGAAGGGCAAACTGTTGTTGCTATAGGTCAAAACTAAATTTATTCACTTACTTGTTTTATTTATTTACTAATATGTATACTGTATTAGGTCCATGTCCATAGTAACTATTATTCTGGAAAAAGTAATAGTTTCAGCAAGTCCAGGTAGTTAAAGTTGAGAAACTTTTCCAGGATTGGATGGAAGTTTGATCAGGAGCAGATTTGAGTTGGGAAATATCCAAGCAAAGGGTCCAGTAGGAAAATGTTTGGTATGGGAATGCAAGACAGAAGTAGGAGTCAGTTGTGAACCTGACCATAGGACATGACAGCAGGAAAATGAGGAATAGGTTTGAATAGAATTGGAACAAAGAGATAGTCTTGAAAAGCAGGATCAGCAACTCTAAAAAATCACTGCTGGTTGACATTTCTCTTCAGTCCTTGGGGCTAGAACATACTGAGTTTGAACATATTGAGTACAGGCGGGATCGGACGTTGCACAATGATAGAAAGCATGCTTGAAGGTCTGAGGTAAATAGTTGTATTCAGTGAATCCGGTGGTCCTGGATTCATGGAACAGTGGTCTGGTCTTTTACAAAGCAGTTTCCCATGTTCCATTTTGATTACATGATTAGCATTGATACAACAGAGGAGCTGATACAAAATATTGCTATGGAATTCCAGCTCTGTGCCTGTTTTTTTATCTTCTCTGTTCAGTCAAGTATTTATTTGCTACGTTGAAATAATAGAACAAGGTCTTGACATTCTCTGTCTCTGTCTCTCTCTCTCTCTCTCTCTCTCTGTCTCTGTTTCTCTGTCTGTCTCTGTGTGTGTGTGTGTCTCTCTCTCTCTGTATGTGTGTGTGTGTCTTCCATCTATTTTTTCTATCTATCTATCTATCTATCTATCTATCTATCTATCTATCTATCTATCCTCTGTCAAATTCAGCAAGTTTCATCCAGATGTGTTGGCTGACTTTCATTCCCATTATTCTAAGATTTTGGCTATATTAGTGGTATTTATGGAAATTTGTAGCTAACTGGAATACAGAAGTTTGGGGAAAGCTGGTCAAACAGAGATAGCTTCTCCTTGTCATGGCTGCTTGTATGCCTTATGATATATAAGCAAAAATGCCTACATCTTTGCTGGGCAGCTTTTACTTCTCATGTGCTCCTGTGAATTCTTCCTTATCTGTGTGAATTTCTGTGGAAAATTAGTTTTCAGTTTTATGGCTTGGAAATAGAGACATGTAATTTATTCTTGGGACCTTGAGAGAAAAATTGCAAGGGTTTGGGTAGGAATGATGTAACTTGTCTCTCTTTTAAGTATTTTTATCTCTTAAAAGTGATTTAGAACTAATTTGTCTTTGACTTAGCTTTGTGACTGCGATATAATGTCACTGATCAAATGCACTTTGTGTTCTTTGTCTTAGATAGCTTTATTTTGGAGGAAGCATAGATCTCGATTTAGGTAGTCTGTAAATAATCTATAATCTTGTTATATTTTGTCTTTACTATTTTAGGTGATTTAAATTTATTTCTTCTTATATTTTGATGCAACATACTTTGCCCATATTAATAAATATATACTCTGCTTAATGTGCTCCTGATGTTTTAGCTTAAAGGCTTGAAATAAGTTCTACATCTTTTTCTATTATTAAGTCTTTTTATCCCTTTCAAGCAAAATATATCCAAAGCAATTTAAAGTAGATCTCCTAAAAATAAGCCACTCAAAATAGCATAAATGATTTTTAATATTAAGTATTATTATTAAATATTAAATTGAAAAAAATGATTGGTCATATGTAATCATGTGGCAATATTAAAATGTAGCATAATCTGATTAGTTGGATGATTTCAAGTCTCACTGGTCTAAAATATTCTTCAGTGAAAAATTTACCATGTGTAATTTGAAATTGTAACTGAAAGTTTTGAACTTCAGCTACATGGTTATATCCAGTGTCTCAAACGTACTTTTTTTTTTTCTTGAGAAGACAACTGGATTGTTTTTTCCTCGAGGAAGAAGAAAACATTTCTCTTCTCCTCCAAGAAGCTTCATCAGTTCTTACAGCAGGGGGGTGGAAGAATAAGTTCTGATATGATGGCGGGGGGATGGAAGGATTGTATTTCTTTGCAATCATCTGTTAGCACTCTCTGAGAGCTGTTGAGGCCACTTGGGGGGTTTACCTTTGCCCTCAGGGTTACCTGAATCAGGGAGCAATTGGTTGTGGAATCTTCTTGGAACTGTTGAAAGGGCTGCATTATAAACTGGAGATAGTCGGTGTCTTATTCCTCTCTCTCTGGTTTTTTTTTTTTTTTTGTAATTTTTTTTTTTATTTTTTAAGACAAACAAACATTTAATACATCAGTCATCCCTTCTCTGTGACATCTCGGTGTTAACTTCCAAAATTATTCTTCTTCTCCATAAGTTTCTTCTATCTTGATCTTCATCCCAACCATTATAACAATTTATTGCTAAAACAATATTCTAGTCATTGAGTTTTTATATATAATTATAAAATTAATCATTTATATCTCTTTTCCAACCAACGATAAAAATAATTCCATATCTTGAAATATTCTAACTCTTCCCTATCCTTAATCATCAAAGTTAATCTATTCATTTCTGCACAATCTAAAAAATTTTTATTACTACTTCTTCCAAAGTAGTTGAAGGAGGAGTGTTCAATTCTAACATAGATGGATTCTTTTACCCCTCTTTCAAACCAACAGTCTGATGAAGCTTCTTGGATAAGAAGCAAAACATTTTCTTCTTCCTCCTCAAGGAAAAAACAGTCCAGTTGCCTTTTGAAGAAAAAAAGTACCTTCAAGACAACTATGACCTGGATGACTGAGAATCTCCACATACGTTATATCCAAGGCTTGATTCATTTCTTTTTGTTTTGTAATCCTGGGGAGAAGCTACTTCCCAGGATTTATGATCTGTTGTATAACCTGGAAGAGGCTGCTCAGTCTTAGTTCAACCATATAGCTGGCAGGAATGTGCTCGTTTCTCTCTTTTCATTGTGTGCCATCTACTATATCTATAAAGGACACAGACCTATTCAGGTTTTGTAAATGTATCAATGGATCTTTAGGAATGAATATCCTGATGTCTTCTTAATATCACTCCCAATGCAATAATATAAAAATGAAAATGAATGAAGAAAGGAAGGAAAAATATATCAGTCATTTATTATATTCAAATATTGCACATAAAAGAATGTAACTAAAAATTGATGAGTTGGTCACACTCCAGAGGATTAATTCTGTAATTATACAAAATGGCCATCAATGTTGCTAATTTATTTGAAAATAAAAATTAGGCATTTTAATTTGGAGTTATAGTTCTATACACCAATTCATTTGATACTAAACTAGACTCTTTGCCCTGAAGCTTTGCTCTGAAGTTTCTTTATGTCATATAATATATGTGGGCATATGCATATTTATTTATTTATTTATTTATTTATTTATTTATTTATTTATTTATTTATTTATTTATTTATTTTGTCATGTTTATGTAGTGTATATTGGAGGTAGTGACCCTTTGAGAGCTGTATGCGATGAAATTTCATTTTAATGTATGCCGATTAGCGTACATTCAAAGTGACGAAGTTATTCTAAGTCTATTCTAAGTTTAGTAACAAGGCACATCAGTGGTGGTATTTAGCTGGTTCTATCCGGTTCGGGTGAATCAGTAGCGGTGGCTGTGGGAGGCTCCACTCACCTGCCCGGAGATCATCACGTCCCATTTATTGACGTTTTTGACGCTCTGTGCATGCACGGAATGCCCTGCGCGCTCACATTTGCGAATCGGTAGCAAAGGTAAATGAATACCACCCCTGGGGCACATCACTTTTTAGCAAAATGATTCCTCTGCTCATTTACCAGGGAAGGATTATAAATGAAAGAGTATCACACTGACTGTATTATCAATTGTTTCAACAGAGAGAAGTAAAAATAAACAGATGCATAACATTAGATATAAAACCCACCACGGGGCAATAGGGATCTCTATAAAAGATTTAAGGCCCTTTGAATTTAATAACACTTAGTAACTCTAAGGAAACCTCAGTGTGATTTATGCTTTAGGCAACACACACTGTACTTCCAATGTAACTTTTAGCAGCATTGACAACTGACAGGTTTCAAAATTGTCAAATAATTCAAGCCAACATACTGTCATTTGTTCAAATTCTTATTAACACATTTCTGCCTGTATGCATTTGCGCACAACCCTGTATATATTTCTATATGCAGTATGGCTGGATGTTAGGAGGTGTGGGGAAACCAAGGATCTTGCATTATTTTATTTATTTATTTTTACAAATTACATAGCTGACCAATTCAGGGTGAATTCCATATGGCTTACAGAAAATTCACAATCATAAATTCCACTCCCCAGAATACTGCTTTAGGGCGGATTTCTCAGGATAGTAGTAGCTGTCATTCATTGTACATACCTTTTAGTTAGGGTTCTCTAGGCTTTGGGAGATCAGTACCAAAGTAGCAGCTGGTATTATATTGCAGATGTTTCACTGTGTATTCCAGCAAGGCTTCCTCAACACAGCAGTTCTGAAGTGAAAACCACATCACACTATTTATAGTTTATGTGGAATTTGAATTGCAGAGTGGCGGGGGGAGATTTGGTTCATGATCAGAAGCCTCTTGGGGTGGTTTAAATCAAGCACTCAACTGAGTAGTAGGTCATATCCAGTTCTATTGAACTACTGATAGCTCCTTTCTCTGACACACCGGCTTCCAGGAATTCTGTGACTCTTCTGGTCTGTGCATGGTCCATTATTGACCAAAGAGCAGAAAAACTAAAGAATTCCTGGAAGACTGAACTCCAATCATCCCCACCTCTCACCCCCAATTGAAATACTACAGAGATTAGAAATACTGCAAACGATACCCACTTCTGAACTGTTGCTCTGGAGAAGCATCACTAGAATGCAAGGTGAAAAGTTTGCAAAAAAATTGTGATCCTTTTTTGATATTGATCTCTCTGAGAGCTGGAGAAACCCAACTAAATTTGTATTATGGAGAGTGTTTTGTCCAGAAGGAAGTATGGGAAGGAGAGAGAATAATGATTTGATGATAGTTATTTTCTCACGATTTTTCCAAGTTTATTTTCATACTTAAAGAAAATGCGGAGAAACATGGAATAGCTTTACAAGTGCATTAATATTGCACTGTCCTTCTGGAAGTATCCAAAGAGATATAAAATGTTTGTGTGACAAAATGAATAGATTGATGTTAATTTTATAATTTAAAGTATGGGTAATCCAAATTTAATGTGGGAAATTCAGAACAATCAAAAAGCAGTACTAGGATTCATATAGGGTGTAGGTGTATTGTGGAGTTATTATAGCGAGAATTTGGTCTGATTTACATAACATGCCAAGCCATCGCAGTTCATTGAAATTATATAAACTCAGCCACTGTAATTTATAAATTTGGTGTTAGCATTTTGTGTGAAACCAGCAAAGTTTGGTTTATTCAAAAAACTACATAAATCATAATTTAGTATAATGTGGGAATTCTGTGGAAGTACTCATTCTGCATGATTTAAAATTAGAAATTAAAAATAGCAATGGAAAATAAGGTTACTAATATAAATCGCAGGGATCATGAGCAGACCAGTACTAATATTTTGAGTGCCACCCAGGATTATTGTTAGAACATGGGCAACTCTATAAGTCTTTATATAGAGTACTAGTACCGTATAATGTAGTGGTTAATGCACCAGACTAAAAACCAAAAAACTGTGAGTTATAGTCCCACCTTAACAGTAACATATTTAGATATTAAATAAAATTTAGAGGACCTTTGTTAAAAAGTTACACCTGAAGTTTTCACAGAGGTGCATACCAAACAACAACCTTGATATTTAAATTTATTTTTCAAAAAATTATTTGGAAATGAGAAATTTACTCATTACATATTTATCACTTCACTGGCATGTTCTTTGAGAATGTCATTTGAGAGAACGTGGGGCCCAGCTGTTCTGTGCTAGCTGTTGTTTAATATCTAATGGAAGCTGAGTCTGTTTGGACTGTTGGAAAACTTCATTTATGCAGCATTTTTACATTTCTTTTTTTTCAATTAAATGGAGCCCCCTAGAGGCTATTGGAAGGATTGTGCTGACAAAATTGTTTAGGATGCTACTTTCTCTCTGGTCACACTTAACATGGATGCAATTTGGAAAGATTTCTTTCTGGCAGGTAAAAACTACTGGGAAGAGGAAAATACCCTAGCAAGTGTGTGTTTGTCTACTGTATATCTGCAGGATCAATGTAGATTACTGCATTTAAGAAAGCCCCCCTTCCCCCCCAGTTGCCAATTGCCCTTGAGTTCTCCTGCATTTGACAAACCCTAATATTCTTACAGATTGTTGTTCTGCAAAGGCCAATTTCTTTTCTTCCTTTTGTGGACCCTCATCCTTGCAGAAGAAAGGCAGGGTAGCTATGTTCATTGCTGTATGAAAAAAATGATGTGGCTATATTGGCGGGATCTAGATCAGTATTTCTCAGCAAACTTTAAGATGTGCAGACTTCAGAATTCCCCAACCAGCCTGCCGGGAGTTGAAATCTACATATCTTAAAGCTGCCAATATTGAGAAACAATGAGTTTGATGACCTATCCATCCATAATTTGTGGATTGTGATTTGGATGTGGATGTAATTTGTGAATTTAATATAGTCTTCTCCTTTTGTAGATTGCATAATTCCTTCTCTTCTTTCCTGGCTTGGTGCAAACCCCAATTATAGCATACATCTATTTTGGATAGAAATATAAAATAGGTTGATCCTGGTTTGGTGGGCAAATGGCAGCAAACATCTTATTTAAAGTTATATATTGGTTTACTGTGTTATATATAACTTATATACTGGCTTACTGTGTTTTTAGTTTTCAGGATTCAGAAGGAAAAACACTGAAATGTATTGGAGAAAAGGGATAAAAAAAGAAAAACAAGTGCATATGCCTGAAGCTATTTCACAGTTAGGTTGCATTCAATTGTAGGCACATTAGAAATAAGTCATTGCTTAGCCATGGCTTGCTATATTATTATATGGGTTTTCAGTAAAACTATAAAATGTCTTCTATACTGGTAGTGGTAGGTAACACCCAAAAGGAAAAAAAAATGGTGGTTTGGTGTAGTCCTTTTAGCAAAAATGTTAAACTAGTCATTATCATCCTGCCTTGAAAAAATAATGCTGACTGATTATGAAAATCTTTTTAGGAAGTAGAATTTATTTATTTTAGGAAACTGTGATTTTTATTTTATGCACCAATATTGCATTGTGTATGTTGATGTATTCCAGAAATGAGAATGGCAAATATGAAAACCATTTCACAAATAAATAATAGGCATTCCTGTTTAGAAATCAATTACCTTAAACCTCATAGGTTTAAAATAGTCATTTAAACTTTACGAAACTGACATGTGGACCATTTTAGGCATGCAAAACCAATCTAATGATTTTGAAGTCCAGATGCAAATTCCAAAATACAGCACATTTTGTTTTCAAGAGAACCCATGACCTCTAAAAACAGACAGGGGTTTCTAGTAAAGAATTTACTTTGAGCCTTACTAAAATTAACATTTTTATTGCTAAATTGATGCCTTGCTGGGACTGTTGTCTGAAATTTCTAGGAATTGTTGTTCTGATATAAGTGGACATCACAAGGTTGGAGAAAGCTGATTTATGTTAGAATCATGTAACTAAAAAGTATGGAGATTACTTCTTTACTGTATGGGGAGAATGTCCTGCTGGAGAAAAGAACTGATATTTGGAAGACATATTTAAGCCGTCTTCCATTCTTTTCTCAAAAATGTACCTAGCAGCTCTTCTCCAGCCAAGATTCTGGATCCTTGACTTCTGAATACTTGAATTCATACAGGAGAGAAGGGATGAACATTGAAAGATTAAGTAGCTATAACCATTTATTTATACATGCTTGAATATGTTTTCCAGTGGAGGAAAGTTAGCTGAAATTCTCAAAACTTTGATTTTAAAAATATAGCTGAATGCAGAGGCTCAAACACTCTTTTCTTAAACATGCGATGTGAGAACAGTCAAAGCTGTTTTCTATTAAAGCTGCATGCAGTGAAAATGAAAGCTTTGGAAAAGAATCAAGATGTAAAGCAGAGAAGCTTCGAATAAAAGAAACATATTACCAGTGACATATTTCTAACCCTCTGTCATCTTTTGCGTTCCATCAAAGTGACAGCTTGAGATAGGTTACAGGTCAAGCAGTGTTTTCCTTACCCAGTTGTCAATGCTTTTTTGTTATTTTAGATTGTAAAAGGAAATAAGAATTTTATTTTCTTATATGTGCAGTGTATAAATTTTTTTTTCTTTGCTTCTTGTTTCAGCAAATTATGGATTGCTTCTAAATTTCAAGTAGAACTTGTTTTCATAGTTGTCACACAAGCTCCATAGCAAGGCAGGACCTCATTCCAAACACTCTAATTTAAGGAAAGTATGGAATCACCTGCACTGGCCCTGTATATCATCTGCTTGACATGGCATAATGTTCACAGGAGGTTATTTTGTCACTTGTTACCAGCACATTATTAAAAAAAAAAAACATGAATTGACCTTTGCCTTCTCTGGCGAAGGTAGATAATGAAATTAGAGCTATCACCAGTCCTCTTAAGAAGCAAGCTTCTTCAGGATTTCTCTCCCAACCAGCGGCCTCTAATAGACACTGCCTTAGATTCTGAGAGAGAAACTGACCAAAATAAAATTAAGATTGGTACTTCCACATTGCTGGTTTTATTCTTCTGCTCCCATCTCTTTTCCTGTTGTGACTTGTCTTTATTGATTGTAAACTATGGCCACAATTATTGTAAGTGATTATGACACAGTTACCTTCCCATCCCATACTTCTCTCACTACAGTCTCCAGAATGAGGCTCTGCCTTGATATGGAGCTTGTGTTTCAACTATGAAAACAAGTCCAGCTCCACTGGTTGCCTTATAGTTAGGACATGTAAGCCAAGGGTACTAAGGTGTTACTTTTGATTTCACTGGAAAATAATAGTAATACTAAACATGCTTTCTTAGATTTCAGTATTGCATGATTTAACAGGTTAATCTATTTTCTGAAGCAAATCTGTTTTATTGCTACTGTAAATTAGTTTGCCTTAATATCTGCCATTTTTGCTTCTGGGTATCTTATAGAATATTCCATCATTCAGAAATCAAACTATTGAACCCAACAAAATCATAAAGATACTGTTGAATGGAATTATACTTTTATTGGAAGACTGAGTTTGACCAAGTGTTTGTTGTCTTGCCTGAGCTGGCAGCATAAATTGGATAATATTTATTTGAATATTGATTAGCAGATTTGATATTGGATCCCTAAGCAAATAAACTGTTAATATGTTTACATATAGCACATTTAGAACTGCTGCCTTATCCAGTTGTTAGAGCCATATACTGTACAACAATAAATCAGTTTTGAAGCATTGCAGAATCAGCTTAAGTGCCAGGGCTTAATGGTAGTTTAATTAAGCAAAGAACTCCCTGGTTCAGATGTAATACAAAATCATAATCCACTTCAAGCCTTCATTCCATTGAATGGGTAAGGCCTGAAGTGAAAAAGGGCTCAAGGCAGGCCCAGTTTTTCTGTACTCATATTGCCTATGTCTCTGTGCTGCCAATGCTGCCTGGTAGCTTTATATCTACTGCATCCTCCCATTCAGCCACTTCCTAGTCTAGAGGAAACTATATTTGCATGTGTTTGAGCATAAAGACAACTCTCTAAGTATAAGGGTAATTAGTCACACAAGGTGTAATGCAAAAGAATATGATCATGATTTTCTCTCAGCCCTGTTGGTTAAACATGAATTCGATGAGTGGAAGAGATATTGTCAAAGCTTATTCTACATTTTATTAAGCAAAATATCAAAAGTCACTGTACTGAAAGCTATGCTGATGTCCAGGTACACTATTTCTATAGCATTCCTCTCATCTAAATTAGTAAATATCAAAGAAAAATATAAGATTAGTCTGGAATAATTTGTTTGTGACAAGCCCATACTGGTTCCTGTTAACTGCAGCATGCCCATCATAGTGTTCTCAAACATGCAGTTTGATAATTTTGATAATCAAAAACCTTGCCTATTATAGAAATCAAATTGATAGGTCTGTAATTTCTTTGTTTTCTCCTACCCTTTTTGATGCTGAAGATGACAGTTGTTCTCCTCCAAACTTCTGGGATGTTGCCAATTCTTCGAGAGTTCTCAGAGATTATTGAGAATGGTTTTGCAATTATCTGTTCTTTTTTCCCTCCCCTCCCCTCCCAACAACAATTCAGTAAATAAGTAGAAATTCATAGTAAATGGTAGTCAGAATTTCAGTGAGCTCACACAATAGCTCTCAAGCTTTTGATAGGGCAGCATTACTATCTTCACCTAGCCAAATTTTGATAGTATACACCATGTCCCCATATATGTCCACCTTGCAGTCATAAATTAACATGGTCATGTTATGAATAGACCTGACATTTTCCAGAATCCCAAACTCAGAGTCTCTAGTAATATGGCCTGAAACGATACAATTGGTCCAGAAGTAAATATTGGCACAAAATTGCCTATGTCAATTTTTCTGAACCTGCCAGTGTAATGTCCCCTGCCATTTGTCCCTGATACATCATAACTAAGTTGACTCCCTTATATCTCTGAACTCCTATTTGATTTTCTTTGTCAAGTCCAGTCAGTGCCCTAGAACAGCTCCTCCATGTGAGGCATCCTGTTGGGAGCAGACCAACCTTGAAAGGCTGTATCTCACCAGTCTTCAATTCTTCTCATGCTCCTCTTTGCTGGTCACATGTAATGTATTTTCTTTCACCATTCCTCTTCCTTAGCTGGTGTACCAATCCCATCCTCTTGCCATTACCACAAACAATTGTTTTCGTACATGGGGAAAAAAAAGATTCTTTTGGTGCTGTTAAAATCTACAACAAATATCAGTCATTTTGTCACAACAAAATAATATGTGCAGGAGAAAGCTTAGAAATAAAGTTATGGTGCCGGCTTCCTCATTTCTGATAATTCAAAATTAAGTTTTGCCAGGGCAATAGTAAAGGAGAAGCAATAGTTTTTGAATCTTACAAGAAGTAATTGGAGGGTATAAAATAAACTTTCATTATCAGGAACCAAATTAAAGTGACTGATTTCCACACTGATTTTGATTAAATGATTTGGACACACAATCTGTCTTAAATCAATTATCAGTAAGGAAAAGGAATGTGCAACTCTTTTTTCATTCTCTCAGTTGCCTCAGTTTTCTAGGAAAGTGCCTTTCCTGAACATGTTATAGTTCTCAGCAGTTTTTTTTATCATACTCAGCAATCCAGCTGGTCAGCAGCTATTCAGTTCTGCATATGGATATATTTACAGAAAATATAACCAATAAGTTCCAGCGGTTTTTGAAAATGAGTCAGTCAGTCTAGCTGGCAAACCAGTGGTTCAATTTTCCTCAATCTGGTACCTTCCAGATGTCTTAAATTATAACTCTTATCATCACTTATCACTGCAGGAGTTGGGGTGGTGAGGTGATGAGTGCCATATTGGAAAAATTGCATAGACTGTTTTGGCCTATATGAGGAATCCATTGGTCTGTGGTTGGTAAAGGAGAATGGTTTAATTCTGAAACTGAAATTTTATTTTAGATTCCATAACAAGGACCTTGAATGCTATTCTTCAATGGATAGACATGGCATAAATTTAAGAGACATGAAGCTGACTTCCTCTAACCTTTCTTAATTGATTTTATTGATCAGAGGAGTAATATGCATGTGTGCATTGATACCAAACTTTCCAGCATAGCCCTCTCAAAACATGGAGCGGATTGAGTGATTGCTTATGTACTATCAAGTTGTTTCAAGTCATGACCTCATAGGTAGATTTTCTCCATGGCAATCTATCCCTAAACCATTCTGTCAAGTCTCCCAATCCTCTTTGCTCTTCTCTTTTCTTTCCCCTTTCTGTAGTGATATGTAGGAATGACCTTGGTGTTCCTAAGTGAACAGATTCTGCCTACGGCAGGGGTCTCCAATCTTGGCAACTTTAAGCCTGGCGGACTTCAACTCCCAGAATTCCCCAACCAGCTTTGCTACATAGTGGGTGGAACAAGATGTTCAGGAGGGACCCTCCCTAAGTTATCAGCCTGCAAAGGTGATGGTGGGAGAATTGTACTTTCAGATTTGCAAGATTCTATTAATGTACTGGTAGTTTTACAATACGCTAAAATTAGTTTATATGACAATGTTTCATATCTGGTCTACCTGATAAAGCTGACACTTTCCCAACATTAGAAACATCCAGAAAGCTGGGTCTTTGCATGTGTCCAAAGTAGGGTAATTTGAGCCTGGTCATTCATGACTCAAGTGAGAACTTTGGGTTGATTTCTTTGATGATCCATTGAGTTTTTTTCTTGACTGTTTTAAGTCTTTTTGAGCACCAAATTTCAAAGGTGTTAATACTCTTCATACTCTGCTTCTTTGAAGTCCTACTTTCACTTCCATCAGCTGTCACAGGAAATCTTATGGCTTTCATAATTCTGATCTTTCAAGGTATAGGCGCCAAATGATATTTGAATATCTTTTCTAAGGTCTCTATGGCTGATGTACTAAGTCTGTGGTTTATAAATAGACATCTCCCAAAATATAATTAAGTATATCTTTGTGCGGACTTCCATATCTGCTGCCTTCTACTTACATGGGGAACATAGATTGACTATTCTGCTGATTTTTGTCAAAGCAAGACTACAAACTAATTATGAGATAAAATTGTTGTGTGCCTCAATCCCTCCTTTATCAGATACTTTGATTTCCAATTAATGCTGATGAGTGAGAACTTGATTTCAAGTTTACAGATAAGACTTCATCAACTCCATGCTATTATTTTTCTAGAAACTTTTCTGACCAGCTTTCTCACCTGTTATATTTAATAATATAATCAAACAGATAGTCAAGGAACCAAGAAGTAAGATTGGATAGCAGCCAGATCTGAATTTTCTATTTAACTATCACTCCTTTGTGAGATTTTCTCTTTTTCTTACTTTCCTACAGTCAATTAATTTCAAAGGTGTCCAACCATATTACCTGTTTATTGGTTTCAAACTTTGGACAGAAGAGAATGAGCTCTGAGATGATCCCTTATAGCACTAACCCAAATTCCAAAGTTAATCCAGTAAATGGCCAGCTTGCCTAAAAATAAAAGCATAAAGATTTGAAAAAAATCAGAATCAGCAAAGTAGTGCTCTTGGAAATATTATCTTTTCTGCAAGCAGAGCTAGCTTTACAGACAAAGCTCAGTGGGATAAAGTTAGAGATGATCCCTTCAATATTATATGTTTCAGTTTTCAGAAAATGTTTGATAAAGTTCCTACTGAATAAAGTTAATGGCCATGGGATAACTCCCTTCTATGGAAGCCTAAGTACTTAAAAAACACAAAGAAGCGCTATTTTCTTAATGGAGGTAAGCGAGATATGGAGCGCTCAAGGTGATTTGTTGGGACTGGTGATTTTTAATTGGTCCATAATTTATCTTGATTTAGGAGTAAGCAATGAACTGGCCAGATGTGTAGATGATACTGAACTATTGTAACTAACTGCTAAAGTAATTGTGAATATCTCTGGGAGATCCATTGTCTCTGCTCAAATTGTCAGTCAAGTTGCAAACATGGTTCAAATTAATTAAGTGTAACATGATGCATATTAGAGCAAAAAGCCCTAATGTCACATATATCCTCAGCTGTTTGTAAGTAATCAAGAAAAAGATATTGGTGTGAAAGTTGTGTGGAGTTTCTCTGGGCCAATATGCTGAAAATGTTAATAAGTAATCCCACCAATTATTACATGTGAGAAGTGCTAGGCAAAGTTTCTATTAAGTTTTGGAAGTATGGCAGAAAAGATATTGAGTATAGATTTAGGAGAGTATAAGAATGGACCTAACAAATAATGTTTGATGTGGTTTTACTTTATAATACATACTATATAATAAAGATTCTTAATTAGTTGTGCCATGTTTGGGAAGTTTTTGACAAGTCAGTTAAGGAAGAAGGCCCCTGCTCAATGAAGATGATGGCAGTTGTTAGAAAGGCAAATTTCACACTAGAGATGATTAACAAAACTGCTAACACTAGATTGTCCTTCAACACATCTGCTTCTGGAGCACTGGGTGCAGTTCTGGTCAGTATCATGTGGTTGTCAGCAGACTCCACCTCCCCACCCTTCACTGACTTTCTTTTCCCCACTGTCCCATCTTTTTTTTTTTTTACTAGTCATATCAATGATTAGTAAAGGACGTAAAATGTAAAGGACGCGGTGCCTCAGTGGCTAAGATGCTGAGCTTGTCAATCTAAAGGTCGGCAGTTTAGCAGTTCAAATCCCTAGTGCTGTGTAACGGGATGAGCTCCCGTTACTTGTCCCAGCTTCTGCCAACCTAGCAGTTTAAAAGCACATTTAAAAAAATGTAAGTAGAAAAATAGAGACCAAATTTGGTGGGAAGGTAACAGCATTCCGTGTGCCTTTGGTGTTTAGTCATGCCGGCCACATGACCACGGAGATTTCTTCGGACAGCGCTGGCTCTTTGGCTTTGAAACGGAGATAAGCACTGCCCCCTAGAGTCGGGAATGACTAGCACATATGTGCAAGGGGAACCTTTATCTTTTTAGTCATATCAATGTATTTTTTTTCCATGTTCGTTTTATTATTCAAATATTTTACTTTTGTTTACATTTAATTTTTATTTCTTCATTTTTGTTTATAGTTGTAAGTTGCCAAGAGTAGCCCCATGGACAGATAGGCGGCAAATAATTTTAACAATAACAGCAACTTTTGAAAAAAGGATATAGTGGAGTTAGAAAAAAGGCAACCAAAATTACCAGGCAGCTCAAGACAGAATTTTTATGAGAAAAATCTGGAATATTTGGGATTCTTTAATTTAAAAAAGGAGAATAAAGGATGTGTGCAATACAGATATCACACATAACAGAGAGAAAGTAGGTTAGGATGAAAGACTGTTCAATGAAACTGTCTGTCAGGTTGCGGTTTCTCTTAGGGAAATAATGTGCGACTTGATGTGTTACGTATTTGACCAGTGAGATTCATTGCTAGCGGATATAGTGATGACCACTAAGTTGGATGACTTTGAAAGGAGTTGGATGAATTCATGGAGGATAAATTCTGTCAAAGGCTATTGAGTTGAAGACTGTGTTACTTCCAGGTTGGGGGATTTACGTCTCCAAATATTAGCTGCAGAGGAACATTAAGGGAGAAGAGTATGTCTCCATCTCCTACCTGGGACAACTCCAAAGGTATCTGGTTCATTGCTCTGAAAATAAAATGTAAACTAAGAAGGGCCTTGGCCTGCTCTAGCACAGCTATTCTTATGAGATCACATTTTGGCAGCTGAGAAGAGCCCTTTGCTGTAAGGTCTGCAAGGTAATGCAACTCTGCATGATTTGTGCCAAGCTTGTAAACTTATTACAGGAGGAGAGACAGCTGGTGCAGTATAACGGCACATGTTATACAGTCTTAATTCAGGAGAAAATCTCATTGAATTCAATTGGACTAGGGAATCTGGGTTTTAAGTGCATTTAATCATTTGTAGATTAAGCTGCAAATTGTGAAAATCAGTTCAAATCTTGTCCCTGTAGTGACACTTATTTTAGGTATCTACAATATGTTTATGAGGCAGATCTTTCAGAATTGCATTAATGTTTATAAAAAGGTCATTTATATCCAGTGAATGGAATCTTTAAATATATAGATGTTAATTATTATTGTATTGTTGTCAACATAACAGGCAGACGTAAACCTCGTGCTTTAGACTATATAGATTTTATATTTGTGTTACAAATGGATTTGCAAATGAATGCGTGCCAAGACCAGTTCTTAATATGTAAAAGTGCATACAAAATAACCTTCCCACTTTTGTACACATCTTCCGTGGTTCCCTGGGAGGATTGTTAAAAAGTTGGAATGGGGAAAAGTAATTTAGGATGCATTTGGATAATACGTTTTTAAAATGAAACACTGAGGGGCACAATCGTTAGAGAGTCTGCCAGGACATTCTCTATATGAGTGGGGGATTTGAAACAAGTCTGCAGTTTTGTAAATGGGGTGCCTCTGGGGCTGCCCTTGGAATGCAGAAATGTGGGGAGAAGCAGAAAGTGGGGTAGCTGTATCAGCCTCTGCAGTCAGGTGGCTGCTGTGATTCCAGGGGACTGACTGTGTGGCCCATGTCCTTCTATGCCCCTGTCGGTGTAGGAGGAGTGACATTCTGGGAGAATCATATGCCTGAAAATAAAGAAGATTAGCTCAGCTGCTCCTGCTCAGGGATTGCTCTCTCTGTTGGGTGGGATGAAAGTACTGCAGTGAAAGGTAGCATAGTGACTCAGCACTTTTTCCTCTGTTTCTCCTCTACTGCAGAATTAACTCTGTCTTTGCATGATATGCATGATGCTGTTTGCTGACTTCTGAGATGACAGCTGTGAGGATTGGTGCAAAGATTAAGACAGAACGGTATGAAAAGTCCAGGTTACATTGAAAGAGGAGCCTTCAGAATGTCACCATAAATGTGGGGGTTTTTTTTTACATTCATAGGTTTCTCTCTATTTTCTCTTTATAGCAGGAGTGTCAAACTCACGACGTTATGGCGGCGTCACATGACATATTGGAACTCCCCCCCCTCTTTTGCTAAACAGCATGGGCGTGGCCAGCACGTGACGCATCCGGCCAGTGGGCCGTGAGTTTGACAGCCCTGCTCTATAGCAATATTGCACAAAAAATGGAGAGGGATTATTTAGGAGAAACTCAGGTTATTCAAATAGCTTTTCTTTAGCTAAACATATTGGTTGTAAAAAAACTGCAATTCCCCAGAATTATAGTCAAAATGCCCAGAATTGTAATAACCAACATTCATTTAAGTTTCACATTTTCACTTGAAAGGTTAAAGTAGTGAATGAAGGCAAATATATGTGCCCCAAGATACATTCAGATTTTTAAAGTGGGACACGTGGCACATGTTCCAGGTTAAGTTAGCATTCAAAGGGGTGTCCCCATATCTATCCCCATGAGATCTCTGGACCTGAAAAGGATTCATTCTAGTAATGACTACACATATACAGTATCTGTAATCAGGGAGGATTTAACCCAGGCAAATGGGATTGTTGATTTATTTATTTATTTGCAGGATCTATATGCCTACCTATCTCATGATGATTCTAGGCAGCTCATTATAATCCATAAAAAACATAATTAAAAACAAAAATACCCTCCCACTCAGGAGCTATACCAAATCGTCTTCATAGCTCAGCCTACATCCTAGCCCAGTCTTGAGAGAAGAGTCAGCTCTTCATAGCCCTTCAGGTTTACTGAATACTGCTCATAGTTAGTAACTACTTTGGTTACTCATGCCTTGATCCAGAATCGACTATTGCAACACACTTTACATTAGGTTACCCTTGAGGAACATCTGGAAACTTCAATTGGTGAAAATGAAAAGTGTGGTGGCATGGCAGTTATCCAAGAGAATGGAGAGCCCATGAGGTAATTATACTATGTGTAAGATCCTGGTCCTTTTTTAAATTTATATTTAACTATTTTTAACTATTGTTTTAATTGTTTTAACTGGTTGTTTATTGTATGCCACCAAGAGTCAGGTTTCTGAAATGGGCAGCTATATAATTCTGATAAATAAATGAAATATATAGATTATAGTTCCCTAATGAAATATATAGATTATAGTTCCCAAATATGTAGATTATAGTTCCCTAATATTGTCATTCAATGTGCAATAGGATTCTTATTAATAATTCCAGAAGGCATAGTCATTTGTTAGAAATACTGGGGTGTATTCCAAGTTTATTACAGTATGTATGTATGTATGTATGTATGTATGTATGTATGTATGTAGATGAAGAGGTAGAGATAGATAGATGAGAGAGAGAGGGAGGGAGGGAGGGAGAGGGAGAGATATGCTGGAGAGGACCAGGCTGAGCCCGAGGGAGGGGTCAAGCGCATCATAAGTTTCCCATTCGTGCCTATAAGAGATCTATGTCCAGCCCATCCTGAATTCCATTGACCCGTATCTACCTCAATTTGCCTTAACTATTAGTAGATCATATTCTGGTAGAGAGTGATACCGTGTTTCCCCGAAAATAAGACCCTGTCTTATATTTTTTTGAACCGCTAAATAAGCGTTTGGCCTTATTTTCGGGGAGGTCTTATTATTTTGGGGCGCATGGAGCCTTACCTGATTTCCAGCTCTGCGTTTAAATATTTTTGGGGAGGTCTTATTTTTGGGGGGAGGCTTATTTTAGCACATGCGCTCAAAAACCCGATTGGGCTTATTATCAAGGGATGTCTTATTTTCGGGGAAACAGGGTAGCATGTAATAAACTTATATTCATTTGAACCACCTTGGTTCCTGATTTTTTGTGCTTGACATTTATATTTTCTACAAGTTCTCTTAAAATATTTTGATCTGAATTTCTTCCTCAGAATTCACAGGGTTTTTGAAGCTTACTTGTATAATTTGTATAAGCAAAATAGATAAATTGTGTGATTGTTTTGAGAAACACATCTTCTTAACTTGTATTCTTTAACTAAGTACAACTTTAAAATAGTGTAGCATTATTCTGTTATTAATGACATTTTATTTCTGTTGTTAATAACTTTGTAATATTAATCAAAAAATACAATTATACAATTAAATAATCATGGTAAAACAGTACTCAAAGTACCTAGTTATACAGCAACTAAGATATGAATGAGTGTACTCTCCAGAAGAGTTCTATTTGTAAAAGTTTCTGAGAAAATAATATCATGGATGCTGTCATTCAGTAGACAAACACTGAAATACCAGCTTCTCATGTTTTAGTAAATACTCTAGTTGCAGATTTAAGCTGATTGGATTTTGATATAATACATAAGGGTTTTCAGTTATCCATGTTTGAAATTATTGAAACAGCATTAATAATCTATTTCATTGATTATAGATACTAATTTTTTAACTGCTGTTTTAGCTAATAGACTTCAACAAATAATCTCTTAAGGGATTAAGAATGATCAAATGAGTTTTATCAAAACTTCATACAGATCAGATAGTATTTGACGGATAGTAAATCTCTTTGGCCAAACTGGGATACTTGTTAATTAAACTAAGTCAGAATTGATACCTATAAGTGAAGATTTGTTTATTTATATATTAAATTATTGTCATCTTCATTTTTTATTTTATTTTATTTTTTTTTGCTTTAATTTATATGCTGCCCTTCTCCGGAGACTCAGGGCGGCTTACAATGCATTAAGCAATAGCCTTCATACTTTTGTATATTTATACAAAGTCAGCTTATTGCCCCCACAATCTGGGTCCTCATTTCACCTACCTTTGAAAGGATGGAAGGCTGAGTCAACCTTGAGCCTGGTGAGATTTGAACTTGCAGTAATTGCAAGCAGCAGATGTTAATAACAGTGCTTAGTCCACTGTACTACAGGCTCTTTGTAGTTTTATCAATTATTTAGGCATTCTTTTCCCAAGCAATCTTTCTCAAATATCTACACTGAATGTGAATAAGATATATAAAGAGGTCAGGATAAACCTTACAATCAATGTACCAAGATTCTTTATATTTTATTTGAAACAGGTTTATATACATATTGAAAAAAATATTTAAAAAAATTCAATACAGTGTCTGGGTTTTTTGTGAATTTTGAATTAGATTAGATTGAATTAGCCAAGAGTTTTTGCTATGGCACCCAGTGTATCAATAAGCAATGAGACCACCACGGCTGGTTTATGACATAATCTGTCCATTTTGATTTTCAGATCTTGTTACTTTGTGATCTTTCCAAATTCTTTGTCTTCTCTGGTGTGTTATGAGCCAAGAGTTCATCAATATGTATTGTTCTTGGCTGTCTTTAGCACTTCCCCGCTGCCTTGAAAGAGGCGGTGGTGAGGCCTCTCCTCAAGAAGCCGTCCCTGGATCCGGCAATATTGGCCAACTACCGTCCTGTCTCCAACCTTCGCTTCATGGCGAAGGTTGTGGAGAGTGTGGTCGCGCGACAGTTCCCACAATTCCTGGAGGAAACATCTTATCTAGATCCGTTCCAGTCAGGTTTCAGGTCTGGGTACAGCATGGAAACGGCATTGGTCGCGTTAGTTGATGATCTCTGGAGGGCTCGGGACAGGGGTTGCTCTTCTGTTCTGGTCCTGTTAGATCTCTCAGCGGCTTTTGATACCATCGACCATGGTATCATGCTGCACCGGCTGGAAGAGTTGGGGGTGGGAGGCACCGTGTTGCGGTGGTTCTCCTCCTTTCTCTCCGACCGGTCGCAGTTTGTGTTGGCAGGGGGGCAGAGGTCGACCTCGAGGCCTCTCATCTGTGGAGTGCCGCAGGGATCGGTCCTCTCGCCCCTTCTGTTCAACATTTATGTAAAGCCGCTGGGCGAGATCATCCGTGGCTTCGGAGTGAGATACCACCAGTACGCTGATGACACCCAGCTGTACATCTCCACCCCAGACCACCCCAATGATGCCCTTGAAGTGATGTCCCAGTGCCTGGAGGCTGTGCGGATCTGGATGGGGAGGAACAGGCTCAAGCTCAACCCTTCCAAGACTGAGTGGCTGTGGCTCCCGGCATCCCGATATAGTCAGTTGACTCCATCACTGACTATTGGGGGCGAGTCTTTGGCCCCCACAGAAAGGGCTCGCAATCTGGGAGTCCTCCTGGATATGCAGCTGTCCTTGGAGGAACATCTGACAGCTGTAACCAGGGGGACCTTTTGTCAGGTTCGCCTGATCCGCCAGTTGCGGCCCTTTCTTGATCGGGATTCCCTGTGCACAGTCACTCATGCCCTCGTCACCTCTCGCCTTGACTACTGCAACGCTCTCTACATGGGGCTCCCCTTGAAGAGCACCCGGAGGCTCCAACTGGTCCAGAATGCAGCAGCGCGGGTAGTGACGGGAGCAGCATGGCACTCCCATGTAACACCGCTCCTGCGCGAGCTGCACTGGCTCCCAGTGGTCTTCTGGGTGTGCTTCAAGGTGCTGGTTATCACCTTTAAAGCGCTCCATGGCATCAGGCCTAGCTATCTTCGAGACCGCCTGCTGCTACCGACGGCCTCCCATTGTCCCGTGCGCTCCCACAGAGAGGGCCTCCTCAGGGTGCCATCAGCCAATCAATGTAGGCTGGTGACCCCCAGGGGGAGGGCCTTCTCTGTGGGGGCACCTACTCTCTGAAATCAGTTGCCCCCAGAGATAAGGAGAATCCAAGACCTTAGTGCCTTCCGCCGTGCCCTTAAAACCCACTTTTTCCAGCAAGCCGGGCTGGCTTAAGAAGAAATTTTAAATGTTTTAATTGGTTTGTATTTTTAATTTTGGGCCAAATTTATATACATTTTAATTGTTTTTTAATATTTGTATTTTATGTTTTTTAATTCTGGCTGTACACCGCCCTGAGTCCTCAGGGAGAAGGGCGGTATATAAATTTAAAATAAATTAAATTAAAAATTAAATTAAATTAATGCATTCTTCTTCCAGTTTGTTTGAGGTATCATTTGTGCTTCAGACAACACATACTCATCCCCAATAGCGTGAGCCTGTCTTCAACTGGGAAGGGACACAGGGCAGAAAACATCCTGCAGCCAAGAAAGCTCCACACCCATTTGCACTACTTAGATGATCCTGAGGACACAGATAAATCCCCTAAAACAATTCAACCCTAACCCTAATCCTAAACTCTCTAAAACAATTCAAATGACCAGCTGTCTGCAAGGAATATAAATCCTTCTGTTCCCCACCATCCAGTCAGAGCTGAAGAACCTTCTTGGATGGGAAGCGAAACTTCTTCATAGAAAAAACAAGAAAGCCCAGTTGCCTCCTGAAAAAAGGCACCTTTTTATCTACCTTCCCAAGGACCTGGGATATTATTATTATTTCTTCATCAATTTATGGTTCCAGTAAACTGAAGACCTATATATTTAACAAATAAGTTGCCTATAGGGTATAGATGAGTACAAGAAAATAAAGTCATCCTTTACTGAAACTGTGATATAAAATTTCATATACGCCTAAGAAAACCTGCCTTTTTAATAATGATGCTACCTTTCTTTGAAGAAGGTTAGGATGCAGGAAGATTTTCACATTCTTGATTGTCATTTTATGATGGCTTGCAGCAAGTGTTCCCATTTTTAAAGTGGAAATTTGCAAGATACAAGTATGGTGAATGATACCAACAAAATATTCTGTGGGAAATGAGTATTTACATGTTACTATGTGCACTACACCCATTTCTGCCTTCCTGCAGTGGTGATTTTTTTTTACCAGTCCAAAGGCCTGGCCGTTTAGAATGCAGGGATACTAATGCTCTTCTAAAGTGGATTTCTGATAAGAGCCTTGGCCTATATAACTGTTTTATCTCACTTGGAGTTATTCAAAATAGATATAAATATGCAATTCTTCTTTAAAATATGCGGAAACATTTGTGTGTGTGTTTTAATGGATGCTCTCCACTGGAGATGAGCTAATATATTCACAACAAATTGCACCCAATATTGTATCTACCATGACGACCTTTTACCAGCCTATTTAAATGTGTATTGATAAAACAATTCCAAAAGGAATAAGAGGAGATTTGTTTTGGCAATGAGATTGTGAAATCAGTAGTGTTTGTGGACAATGCTATTTGTAACATTATTACAGCCAAATCTTCACACAAGAAGAATTGTCCTCTAACTGTATATTCATGTACCAGATTAGTATTGTGATGACTTAGCAATGTTGTTGTAGTGTAATCGCTAATTAAGCATTTGGCTTTATCCCCATGTACTGATGTCTGTGTTAACTTGAATTTCATTTTCAGCTGTGACCTTTTGTGATATAGTACTCAAGAAGTCCACAAAATAATATCTTGCTGGAAACAAAAGGAATGATCATGTCAAACGTAATTCGCTTTTTATTTGCTGAGGACTGTGTTCTTTTCTTTAGACTCCTTTTATTTCACACAATATTTCATTTCCAGTAATTTATACTGCCATTAATGTTATGAGTTGTTAATTGCATTGATACTTGATTCATTAAAAAGTAAATAACATGGTTTATTTCTTTTGGTTTTCCATCAAACTGTATTTCAGGGATTCAACTGTATTTCTGTTGGTGATTATGAAAAAAAAATGGTTTATATCCATGTGCCATTATTTCTTATGCAGGCTCTTAGTAGTTATTGCCTTTCACCCCCATAAATGACAACAGATTCCATATCAGGACAAGTACAACCTTGAAACTACAATGAATATACCAATGAAGAATTTTGAGGACACTTGACTCAGATGTATTCCAGTTATGAGTTAATTCTCTAAAAGGTCTTATCCTGGCTTAAAATCTGGGTGTGCTTTCTTGACATGTGGCATAGTGGTAAAATGTTAGATTAGGATTGGTGAGATACTTTTGCTGTGTACAGTAGATTACTGCTCAGTAACTTAATAAAGGAGAATGGATATTTCCCCACAGAAACTAATATTTTTCACTGTTTTTATATGTATATTTTACTTTTTGTCTATAGAACCCAAGATGGTATATGTGGTGTCATGTTTCATTTTATCCCTGCAGTGACCATTCTGTGAAGTGTATTAAGCTAAGTGAAAGCAATAGGGCAAAACAATGTCTTTGAGTGGGGATTTGAACCTAATCTCCCCAGTCTCAGTGATCCAAGAAGACCACAGCTGGGAGCGATTAAGAGGGCTCTACAAAGCCTTTCTTTCCTGTCTAACAAATAGAGGAAAAGTAAAGGTTTAGATATGCATATATATCTATATATTTATAGGGAGCCACATCCACATACATTAAGCCAAAGGTTTTGTTAAAAACTTTTCTTTGTCTCTTCACATAATTTACAAACATCAGAGTTGGATTCATGTCATGCTAGTAAACATGTTGTACAAATTTAATTCATTGGTTTACTAGAATGTGCAAATGCAGCCAAGAAAGAGAGAGGCGGAGGGGGGATACACATTTTGAGCTAAGGATGTTGCAGTTGCTTGTCTTTAGCATTACTACCTCCACCTATCACCTCAGAAGTGAATCTCTGCTTCCCCCTCTGCTCCTCGGAAGTGAAACTCCTGGAATGTGATATTGCTTAGAAAAGAGGGGGATCTAGAATAATTGGGTAGGGACACACTCCAGAAACTTTACACATTAATTGGACCAATTAAAATAGGGGCATGTATCTTTTTCAAGCCAAGGATATCGTTTGGTCCAAAAATGTGGGTCTTCCAAAATAAAAGATAAAATAAAATGACTTTTAAAAAATGCTAATATGATTATTTGCTATGTATTTCATAAGTATTTGTACACCACCCATAGTAACTTTATATGAAATGAGTAACCATATAAATTGGATTCATAAATTAATATTTCATAAGTATTTCATAATTTTCCTATATAAGCATATTTAATATGAATCAGGGTCGTAATCTTTGGAGTGGTTTGACAGCTACATTGTAGGGTTTAGGCAGAATCAGTCTGCTTATCTTTATTTAATGGTAATGGTTTGAATTAAATGGTTAAAAGATGATGATGATTAAAGATGTCTGTTTTTGGAGGAAGCTGATTTTTCACTTTAAAATGGTTTCTGGCAACTCCAGAGGCTCGCCTTGAGCAAAAAACAATGGCACAACATTGCAGTTATAAAAGTTATAAAAAGTACATATTGTATATATTCCCAATCACTTTTTCTCTAGCTAAAGTTATTTTGAACTGTTAGTGGAACAATTTTCAACATCTTGGCAATTTTTAAACAATGGATTCCATTTTTATCCTGGATTATTAATATTTCTCTTTTTATCTGCAATGAATATCAGAATGTTCTTAGTTCTTTTTAGTGCTGATGATAGATTCCCTTAATCCATTTGTCATGCATTCTGGTTTCATTTCCCCTACCAATTCTCAACAAATTCAGCACTTGCATCTGGAATGCCTTACACTTTTGCCATGTTGAGGTCAAATGTTAATGACTATTTGCAGGAATTTGGATTTACTGCTAATTCCAGCCAGGGAAAGTGGTTGAAGGGATATAAAGACCTTTGTTGCAGTTTTTATTCTGTTGTCTCAGTAATTAAAAAATTACAATCAAGGTGGACCAATTAAAGCAGAAGTATACATTTTCTGTACTTGTTGAGACTCTATAATCAGTGGATAATTAAAACTAACCCAAATGTTCCACAGAGTGAATCAATTTTGGAAGGGAAGGTGAATGCCGAGCAAGTTGTTATATATGTTTCTAAGAACTGGAACATATGCAAAGTGAATTTTAAAAGGCTTAGTGGAGAATACAAGAAATTATATGTAGGCCAAGAGCTTAACAATTGATATAATGTGTTATGCAAGAAAAATTGTCATAGTCAAGAACAGTTCTTGCTGAAAGAATCCACCGTGGCTTTTACAGAGACAAGATTGCTATTTTTCTTGGCTACTTTGAGAGCATTACCAGAGGCTTCTGAGGAAAGAGAAATCCTGGGGAAAAAAAATGGGTCTTCTCAAGTAGTAGTATATAACCTGAAATTGAACCTTTATTTGCACCAGATGCTCCATAGGTTGTGGGCAAAATTAGCTTATTAGGCAAACCTACAGTATAACCCAGTCATGCCATATAGATCTTTGTTTTTCAAATAATGTTTAAAAGTGACTGAACCTTGAGGATGAATATCACCATGGAGGGACTGTGACTGAGAGAATTATGGTCTGAACCTCTCAAACAAGAGAGGCAGGAGCACTCAGCTGCTTAACAATCAGAGAAAGAAATGTAGGAAGACTCTGCCCTAATGGATGAAGCAGTTAAAAGTGACAGTGAGAAGTTTGTGCTTTCAGATTTGCTAGATTCTGTTACTGACCATTAGGCGACTTGGGGGCTCCTGCTCTCTCTTGTCTAATAGTTTCCTAGGCAGCATGTCTTCCCCTCGTTCTCCAAGGTCATCTACTCATTCCATTACACAACCTAATTTCTGAAAATAGCTGATTCTTTATCATCTCATGTAATATTGATGCTAGGATAGCAATTACATATTCAAGGATTGGGGGGGGGCATTAAAAGGGTAGGGAAAATTCTGCAACACCGTGAAAATATTTTCCATATATTCTATCAAGATACTTCGCAATTTTTTTTTCAGTAACCTGAAAAAGGTTATATTTGGAGCATTTATACAGAATTCCCTATGTTTTTCTCTCATTATTTGCATTTTCAAATGCATGAAGAAATGTAACGTGAGATTTTGCTTTTCTAGAAACTAAAACAATTCAATGTGTTCCCCTGAAGACAGTAATTTAGAACAGCATCCAATTCTCTCTACTCTGCAGATTCTGCATTGTTTTGTTTCCTATTTTGCCCTGTCTTGCAACAGGAATGGGAATAGTTATGTCAGTTGAAAACACAAAGAAAAAGTATTGAATTGATAAATTACATTTTAACAGCATGCCTGACTATGTCACAAAATTTAGTTTAATATTGCAAACATACAGATTTTGGCCTTGAACTTTTTGTACTCTGCCTTTATTCTCCAGCTGTGTAATTCAAGTATACAAAATAGCACTCTGCTTATGGATACTGTATCTCCTACCAGAGTCTACAAGCTGTGAATAATCTCTCCTAGCCAATGTTTATTTTGATCAGCATAAAGCAGTTGATGGATAGCGACTCAATTGCTTTCCTTACATTTTCTTTATAGAGCTAAGAACCATCCTGCTTGTTAAATAGCTGCCTCCCATCTACAGACATTTGAAATGAAGTTACAATACAAAAGAAGCAGGAAATAATGGATTCATTAGCCATTCCACTGGCAGGTTGGCATTTGCCCTCCACTTTTCCACCAACATGCCCTCATTCTCTTGACTTTTTCTCTATTAAATGATTACAAAAGGAAGGAAATGTTTATACACATTACTTGTTGGACATTATTTATTGCTCAGTTAACCCTGATATTAATCACTTGGAGATGCAAAATAACAAAACCAGAAAAGAGGCATTTGTTATATCTTATTTGGTGTCATAAATATGTAGGAATCCTATGTGAATGAATGGAAAACTATGTTGTGGGAAAGGATGGAATTGGGATTGAGGTAGGGTTGAAATTTTGAAACCTACCAAAGAACAGCAAGATGAAATCTATCATATTTTTTGGAGTGTAAAACGCACCTTTTCCCTCCCTAAAAGAGGCTGAAAATTTGGGTGTGTCTTATACTCCGAATGTAGCTTTTTTGAAGCTTTTTTTCAGCCCTAACGAGTTAATGAGGCACTAGCAAGCAATCTTCCCAGTTTTGCCTGCTCCGACTCTCCGCTGTGCTTGAATGAGGCACTAGCCAGTGAAGCAATCTCCAGGCTTTGCTCCAACTCTCAGCTGTTCTTTAGAAGCTTTTTTCAGCCCTAACTATGTGCTAGCTGAGTGAAGCGATCTCCCCCCCCATGCTTTGCCTGCTTTTCTCATTGCTGCTTCCTCTCAGCTGTGCCTTAGAAGCCGTTTTTTATCCCCAAGAAGGGGATAAAAAAACCAGCAAACTAATGTGCTGAAGCTGACCAGACTAAGGACGCTAGCCAGATGAATACTGGTAGGCAGATTTTTTTTCCCTATTTTCCTCCCCAAAAACTAAGCTGCGTCTTATATTCCAGTGCGTCTTATACTCTGGAAAATACGGTAATTCTTATAAAATAACTAAGTATATGTGAGTATGTGCATCCCTTAAAGCAGGGATTCCCAACCCGTGGACTGGCCCTGGACCACAGCATGCCAGAATCTGGGCCATGCAAACAAGTGAAGCCGTATCTGTGGGATGCAGGCAGCACGCAAAATCACAATCCCTCTAGTTGGCGGAAAAAACTTTTTCCATGGAACTGGTCCCTGGTGTCCAAAAGGTTGGGGGGAGGGGGTGCTGCCTTACAGCAATGAAAACCACTTTTGGATATGGAGACACAGGACCTTGATAGTAGCGAGTTCCTCATTTTTCACTTTATAGTCCACGTTAAATTTCTCTCCACTCTGCTCAAGTATAACTTATATGTGGTAGAGAAAGATATGTATGACTTTTCTGTGATGTCCAATTGGACATCACAGAAAAGTCATATATATATCTCTCTACCCCCCATGCATAAAAACTAAAAACAATGAACTCTGAAATGCTGAAATGCTCCTCTGGTAATCGTTTCTACTGCCAACTTCCCACAAGGAAACTCAATGGGGAAGCCAGTAGGAAGTTGGAAATCGCTCACACTTTCATTGCTTTTTTGCCTGCCTGTGGTCATTCTGTTTCTCTCTTTAGGTAAGGAAATATCTCTCAAATGACCTAACCAGGCACATGCTTTCTAGTTTTTGTTTTTGTTTACTATTTATCTTTAATTCACTGCATATTTGGAATATTGGAATAATACATGGAATATTGTGGAGATTGTTAGCTTTTCTTAATGTTTTTCTTAATCTAAGTTGGAATTTCTTGCAAGAATGTCATGATCTAAGCTGCTGTTAGCACCAGGCTTTGCTTTTGTTGACTGAGTAGAACTCTTAACTTTACTTGAAAAATATTTACAATCAATTTGAAGTTGATATTGTTTCCATGGCAGTGTCCATGTGTTAGATCTGTTCTTTAGGATGTTGGGAAAAAGTACTGATATTAATATCAAATTATCCTACCAGAACTCTGTGTCACCTACTTCATTTTGCACATCAAGCCTTAATTTTCTCATTATTTCAGATGCTATTTTCTTTCCAATTTTAGCATTCCAGACATAAGTATGATATCATTTTTGAGTTTTGTATTGAGAAGGTATTGTCACAGGAGGATTGCTTGCAGGTTGGTAAGCTTGGGCTGAAGAGAATTTCATGCCTTTTATGCACTCTTTGTTCCTACCTCCTGCTTCATATGTTCCAAACCCATATGGCACAATTCTACTACAGTCAAGTAACTCAAGAAACAAATGAATCAAAACATAATATTTGTATGTTGATTTATTGAGGAAAATTATCCAAAGCTACATATTTCTCAAACTGTAGACAGGCAGTAATGTTCTTTTTGAAGAGTGGTTGTTTTCTCCTTGCAGTTCTGCCATATGCA
This sequence comes from Pituophis catenifer annectens, assembly GCF_029215685.1. NCBI lineage: Eukaryota > Metazoa > Chordata > Lepidosauria > Squamata > Colubridae > Pituophis > Pituophis catenifer. Next base: position 179,351,949 of record NW_027256883.1, on the reverse strand, counting down.
TCATTGTTGTTCAGTTTTCATGATGGTCACATGAAAACTTTTGCCAATGCAAAAGAGGCCTTTAGTTCCTTAGACTTTGTCCTGGGGTTCTTTGAGACCGCTTGGAATATTACACACCTTGTAGTTGATGTGATCTTAGTTGGTCAACCATTCCTGAAGAGGTTAATAATGATGCTGAATTGACTCCCTTTGTACATGATCTGCCTGATGGTATACTGGTGGAGTCTAAACTCTTTGGATATAGTTTTGTAACCCTTCAATCTGATGAGCATCACCAACAGCTTTTTGGAGGTTTTCAGAAATCTCTTTTGTTCAAGCCATGACACACTTGCACATACCTATGTGGTAAAAATCAGACTTTAATAATGAATGACCAGAATTCTGTTCTTTGAATAAGGCAGGATCTCCCACACTTGTACCTGATTATCATCCTTGATTGAAACACCTGACTCTAAAGTCTCCTTCAAATGAATTGATAATTCTAGTGGTTCGCATACATTTGCCACAAATACGTAGCTTTGCTTCATTTTCTTCAATGAGAGGCATTTCTGATGAAACAGCAATGCAAAAATCATATGTGGTCTTCTTTGTCATTCCACTTTTTTAATCTAAGGAAGAAACAAATTGTCCTTTATGAGCTATTCTGAGATACCAGTGCAAATATAAATATAAATAACCCCAGGTATGTAAATTACTTGGAAAAGCAAAATATTAATCCTTGTATATTATGCATAACGTTACTGTCAGTACTAAATGAAATATTCTAGGGAAAGTCTGGGCTGAATTATGTAATGTCTCTGGTTTTCAGGGTGCCTAAATAGCAGTCAAGATGACTTGGAACCTCTTCAAAAAACATCCCAAACCTGAACCCATCATAGCTGTTACTACAGGTACTCCAGTACATCCTACCACTACTATAGGAGCACCAGCAGTCTCCCAGGAAAATGCAACGCAGATCTCAGGCCCAGTGGAGAGTTCGGAAGACACTTTTGCAAAGTTAAAAGAAAAGTTTATGAATGAAATAAATAGGATACCTTGTAAGTAACATGTTCTTATTTTGGATGTATCTAGTGTCAACATAGTTTCGGGTCTAATTGTTCCATCCTTGCCTTTTCTAACATTTTGCATATCTGTAAAATGCAAAGGTTAGATGCCCAGCTACCCTCCTTCTCCTTTTATTATCAATTGCAAGAAATATAATTATTTATTTGATTAAAGAGACCAAACTACTTAAGGACGTTTCTTGAGAAAAGTAGAAGGTGACCTGAAATATTTTTTTTCATTTTAATGAAAAGAGACAGAAAAAAAAAATGAGAAAGGACTTACTAGAAGACTATGTTAATCTAATGGTAATTTCAAAGTGAGGTAATGTAGAGTAATTTGTTGCAAACATACTGAGTAAATTAACAAGTCACCTGGAGGGATGACTCTGTTTATAGAAAATCAAAGAGGGGAAGAAATTTTCTACATTGGGAAAAGATTCTGCGTTGGAAATAGATTATCCAAAGGATCAGCCATTTGAGTGGCGACTTTCAGAAATGTTCTGAGTGGGTCACAATTACCTAATTTATGGAATCTCTTCCCAACCTCACTGTCTTTAGTTTTGCAGCAATGATGATAGCTTGTAAGTTTTAGCAGAGATTGATTCTGCACTTAAATAACAACCCCAATTTACTTGGCTATTGTATTGTATATTTGCTTCTTTAAATGTGTTTTCAATAGTTGCTTGTAATGTTTTGATCTAAGTTGTGTAGGTGATCCTGAATACATAAACATAACATAAACATAAAAAAGAAATGCTATTAAAAAAATAAGTTGGGCACTGCAAAACGTGAGGAGAAGTAGCACTCTGCAAAGAGCCTGTCCCAGGTACTTGAAGCAGCTGCATCCTCTGGAAGGCTCAGAGAAGTTGCTTCAGAATCTTCCTCTGCCACCTCTCCTTGCATTTGAAGTCACAGCCATGGGTAGAAATGGCTTGGATATCCACACGGGGTGTGGCTTGTAAACTTTTCCTTAAAAGGATGTGCACAGCCTTAGAAATGACATCTGCGGGCTGTGCATGTGATGTAAACCTCTAGCACTTCCTGCTACCCCTTTCCCCATATTCTGCCTATATTTTCACAGTGCCACCATGGGCCCTGGTTGCCATTGCTGTCGTTGCTGGATTGTTACTGCTGACCTGCTGCTTTTGCATCTGCAAGAAATGCTGTTGCAAGAAGAAGAAGAACAAGAAGGACAAAAAGGGGATGAAAAATGCTATGAACATGAAAGATATGAAAGGCCAGGTGAAAATATATCATTGGATGAAGACCAGTTGGGAAACTGCAGTTATTTAAGTTATGAGGGAACAAGCGCTCATGTTTCTGGTGGGCTTATCTAGAGTGGCTATAAATACAAGAGAGCAAACAAACAAACAAATTGCTCTGTTTTAGAAAATATACCAAACCAAGAAATATATTAGAACAGGAAGGAGAGAAACGTTTGTTTCAAAACTATGATTACTTGATTACTCTTTAAAAAAATCAAAAGAGGTAGAAGATCATGATACTATTTCAAGTTGAGGAACTCAGAAAATGAGACTGATAGAAAATAGTCACTGTTTCAGGTGACAAAATGCATATTCTAACCTTTGCTCCCTCTTTTTTTCTGAGCTTTTTTTCATAAAACAATTGCTTGCTTTCTGTATTTGATACAATAGAAATCACTTTATTTTACTGTACTATAATGTTATTTTACTACAGTACCATAGGTTAATTTTAGTATGGCTTTGCTACAGTGTTGCATTTAATTTTTATTATTTTATTTTAGCACAAACATTTATGTTGTTATAATTTTGGCAGTCAGTTTCTCCTATAAAGGCAAAAATAAGAATACATTTCCTTCCATAGAAACTAGGAGCTTCTAATTCCATTTGTAAAAAATATTTAAAAATATTTATTGTCAGAAACCTACAGTACAGTTCTCTATTGTATATATCAAAGATTTCTTTATGTATTATTTATTTATAAATTTATAAAATGTATTAACTATCTGAATCCCAAAATACAGTAAGTGATATACATATTTTTCAAACATTTTTACAAGTAACCAATTTATAAATTTTAGAATCAATGAAGTGGCTTTTAATCTTTTTTTGCATATATTTTAATTTTTTCCTAAATTAACCAAGGGTGTTTCTAACTTTGTTTTTTCTTTTGCCTCAGAATTTCAAAAAACATTATACTTCTTAGTATGTGAGAAAGCATAACAAAGAACTCAGTTCCTGCTAAGCAAAAATAACTTTTCTATGTAACCTAGGAATGTCATATACAATTTCTCTAGGTATTAGAGGAAATATAGAATATAGATTTATTACACAAACAAATAATAGTATTTTAAGTATTTTAAGCGCTCCATGGCTTAGGGCCGGGGTATCTGCGAGACCACCTTCTGCCGCCAGTAGCCTCCCACCGACCGGTTCGCTCGCACAGAGAGGGCCTCCTCAGGGTGCCGTCGGCCAGACAGTGCCGGCTGGCAACCCCCAGGGGGAGAGCCCTTCTCTGTGGCAGCACCTGCCCTCTGGAATGACCTACCCCCTGAGATACGCATGATATCAGACCTCCGGACTTTTCGTCGGGCCCTGAAAACACACCTATTCCATCTAGCTGGGCTGGCTTGATCCCATCCTCTCAGTTTTAATTGAATTCAGTTTTAATTGGGTTGTTTTAAATCTTGGGCCGAAATTATTTAATTGTTTTTTAAACTGTTTTTAAATTTTATATGCAATGTTTTATCTCGGCTGTACACTGCCCTGAGTCCTGCAGGAGAAGGGCGGTATAGAAATAAAATAAAATAAAAATAAAATAAATAAGATTCTTTTGTGCTTGCAGTATCAAGCACTGTGATCTTGAGGCTATTCACAATTGAGTTTTCTGCCTATTTGTGATTTGGTTCCTCAACTGCCCATGAGTCCCCTTAACATTTCAGGCAAAGCTGAGGTGGCGGTTGAACTGGGAAAGTTGGACAACTCTAGTCTGATACCCCAAGGAATCAAGTCAGCATTAAGTATCAATGTAGACAAAAGATGTACCAACAGAAACTCTTCTGAAAGTAGGTTTTCATTTGGCAGCAATCTTTAATAAGGAGAGAGCAGAGTGTCCATATCAAGAAAAGCATCATCATTCTGACTACTGAATACTCTGTGGAAAATGTGGTGATGCTTTCACCAGAGGTCGGTTTCAGCAGGTTCTGACCAGTTCTGGAGAACCGGTAGCGGAAATTTTGAGTAGTTTGGAGAACCGGTAAATACCACCTCTGACTGGCCCCACCCCCATCTATTCTCTGCCTCCCGAGTCCCAGCTGATTCGGAGGAAATGGGGATTTTGCAGTAACCTTCCCCTGGAGTGGGGAGGAAATGGAGATTTTACAGTATCCTTCCCCTGGAGTGGGGTGGGAATGGTACAATGGTGGGTTTCAAAAATTTCTACTACCAGTTCTGTGGATGTGGCTTGGTGGGCATGGCATGGCTCGGTTGGTGTGGCAGGGGAAGGATACTGTAAAATCTCCATTTCCTCCCGATCAGCTGGGATTTGGGAGACAGAGAATAGATGAGGGCGGGGCCAGTCAGAATTTTACTACTAGTTCTCTGAACTACTCAAAATTTCCACTACCGGTTCTCCCTCCAGAACTGGTCAGAACCTGCTGAAACCCACCTCTGGAATGGTATCCTTCCCCTGCCATGCTCACCAAGCCATGCAATGCCATACCATGCCACGCCCACCAAGCCACACCCACAGAAACGGTAGTAAAAAATTTTGAAACCCACCACTGGTTTTTACCAGAGAGTGAGTGGGAATTCTCATAATTCAACACCACTCAACAGAGCCATGTGGGAAAAGCTGCCCTAAAGAAATCCAGGAAACAGAGATAGTCTGAGCTTTCTTTCTGCTGAAATTGGAATGGTTATAACAATATAATTAGAGAACCAGTTTGGTTAAGGCACCAGGCTAGAAACTGGGAGATAAAGTCCCACCTTAGGCACAAAGCTAGCTGGGTGATCTTGGGCCAGTCGCTTTGTCTCAGCCCTAGGAAGGAGGTAATGACAAACTACTTCTGAAATTCTTGCCAAAAAAAGTGCAGAGACTTGACCAGGCAATCTCTAAGAGTCAACATTGACTCAAAGGGACCAAAGAAAAAGATAGCATAATTAGGCACATCATACTGTAACATGTGTTAGGAAATTATAAATATAATAAATTTAGAAAACTATCAGTTTTCAGAAGCACATCCAACATTAGCTATATTCAGGCATTCAGAATTCCAGAACTCTCTACACTTTTGTAGATAATTGCCTATTAAGCATGATTGGCTGGAAGAGAAAAACAATTGTGCATGCAATCTGTGGGTCTTTGCATCCATGTGAATAAAGACCCTGCCTGGCTCAAGACAGTGGCAGAAACAGTTGAAAATGCTAAGGTATTTTGTGGCATATTTTTTCTCAATGTGCAATAAAAGTAGACTTATTATTTGTATGACATTGGCAGCAACAGAGCTTATCTTGGAGTCTTACCTGAGAGTGCTTCAGATTTAAGAATGCCTGAATAGAGTTATTCAATATTTGGTTCCATACAAACATACTATTATGTGGATGGTATGTATTTTCTGGATAGATTCTTGGCTATATCTTCCAGCTTTCTAAACAAAGCAAAGTAAAAATAGGAAAATAGAAACAGTCAAGTATTCTTTTTATCCCTTCCTATTGGAGACCACAGTGATTTGATGTCTAACCAGTATGGTTTGGGCATATAGCTTATAGAATCCTGCCTAATATTTACATATAAAGCAAAGAGATGGGGGAGATTGTTATTAATGTATCCCCAACACCAAGATGAGTTTGATAGGCCCTTCTGTTAATCTTATTTATAACCTACACCCTTTTCCCCATTAGAGCTATGATTCCATTTTAGCCTGTTGAGATAACACAGATGGAAAATTATCACTCACAAAAAGCACAAGAGGATTTGTGCAAGGATGGTCTGAGGAAGCAATTTGTCAAGAACCATCTATAAATCTTAGCTCATAAAAAATTCTTATGTAGTATCCCATTTGAAGCTACCATCTCAGTAATTCCATTATTTTATTGTTCAGGGTTATAATACCTGTTTTGTAAGCATAAATCAAACTAGCTCAGCAGCAAATCACATTAGCAATTAATCTTGACAAACATCAGGCTATGAATGGTGATGGCTTTTTCTTTCATATTGGGATACTTTGCTTTACTAATGTGGAGAAACATTTTCTGATCCATCACTCAATCTACATTAATCAGGCAGTAATCAGACTGCTTGACTGTGAGATGGGCAGCATATAAATCTAATCAATAAATATATTTTCCATGACATACTCTAAGAATGCACAACTCCAGCTTTTTTAATCATTTAAATTGCCCTGTTGTAACCAGTTTTGAGCTGGACTCCCTCTACAAAGGGTTTCCTCAGCATTGAGGTATGAATTCGTTTTCTTACCAAACCATAAAATAAAATAAAATACTAACTTCATTTTAATAAAGAGATATATAACTGCAAATGAACACTAATTCCCATCCCGTCTCACCATTGAGCACTGATCATGTAATTTAAGATTGAGTTTAGGGTTGATGAGAGCAGGAAGTCATTTATTCATCATTCTTGATTTAGGATCACAGACTTGAAAGATATATTAGAGATCATCTAATCAAGCCTACTGCTCAATACAGTACATGTCTGCAATAAAAAATACAGTTGCAGCTTCCTTGGCAGAGTCTACCATTTGCCAAGGCCATTTTCTTATGCTGGAAAATATTTCCTGTACTGTTTCCAACTGCTATTTTTAGTCCTGCTCTCTAGAGCAATAAAGAGCAAGTCTGCTCCATTTTTTCCATGACAGTTTTCAGATATTTGCAGATCCCAATAACCTGAATCCTTTTCTCTGGCCTAATCATATTGTGGATGTATGTTTTTACAGGCATACAAGAATAGGTACTCGTAAATTCCCTGAAGAATTGCAGAAGGCCCCAGAAGATGTATGAAAAGTTAGTGTTATGAATCACATCTCTAATTACTAATGAACTGATATGGCATAAAAGGCATAAGGATTAGTGATGGACTGGATTCTTCACATGTTGTGGACCCAGTTTTGACTTCGGGTATTTACAGTGCCTGAGACACTGGCAAGCTGTCAAACACAGAAGACAGCACATGACTGAATTGGATTTAACTCAGTTTCCTAAGAACAGAAACCATCTGGTTGCTTTGTTTACAATTTTTCCCATTAAAAGTCAAAGGACTGAAGGCTTTCATGTCCATGACCTCTATCTCTATGAACTGAGCATATTCCAAATTAAAACAGACAACATTTATGCAATCTACAATTTATGAAATAATACTAAATTCTATTAAATTAGGCTTTCCAGTTCTTTTCATTACTGCGTTATTCATATTGATTTCAACATCCAAGATTTCAGATAGAAAATAGTTGTGGTTATTAGTGTGGGATATCTAGATGCATCAGGGATTGAGATTTACAACCCTCAGACATATTTTTTATGCAAACAGGAACCATGGTCAGGATGACTACTAAAAGGCAACTAAGTTATAGAAGCATTTTCAATCAGGCACTCCAGTCATAGTAAGAACAGATTTTGGTACAGTATATGATTTCCCCAGATGTCTCCTGGTCTGATAGCCCAATCATGCACAAATGGAAGAAGTGACAAACTGTAAGGAGAACAAAAGCTTTCCTTGGCTAATTTCCGTGACTATTTTGCTCCAATTTCTGTCAAGGAAGACTGCCAATAGCAAGAGAGAGCAGAAAGACAGCTTTTCTCCCCTCTAACCTCTGGAAGTGTAGCATCTCGCTTAGCTAGATCATTGTAACAGCTGTGTGTCTTTCCTTTGCAGTTTATTTTTCATTCTTGTTCTTCATAAAGGGCCTTTCTAGTCACAGAAGAGGTCATCCTTGAGTTACTAATTGGCTGTGTTTTCTCTGTCTCTTTCTCTCTGTTCCCTTATGTATTTCTGTGCTTTTTTCTTTTTTTTCTTTTTGTTTCCAGAGAAACACAGGTCTACTAATTACCTTCAGTTTTCTTTTTTTAGTGCTATTTACCATTAAATATGGAAGATGAAATTGGCTGATATAAAATGCTAACTTTTGTTTCTTTGATTGGATTAAATGAAACTGAATGCAAAAAAAAAAAAAATAGTGATGTGCCTTAAGCCAAAACAACATACTTTGATAAATAAACTTTTTGAAAATGATCTCCCCAAAAAGGCCACTTCAGTTTTGAAGCAAAAGCATAATGGAGATCTACTTATGTATTTATATCATGCTCCTTGTTGAGGGCTTTACACTTGCTTTTACGGGTATATAGTTTTGCAATGGAAGTGGGAGCTCTGTTTTCATCCAGTTTCTTTGGGAAATTAGAAAATATTAGAATTTAATATTTTGTTCGCTTACTCTGTCTGGGGCACCCATCCTTTTTATAGTGCACCTTGGAAGGTGTGGAATCTGCAGTTTCTCAGGAGCACTTGTGATGTTGATAATTTGTAAAGTTTTTGTGTCTATAATGCCCTTCTCTTCCTTCTCTGTGCTCTCTTTGTTATCGTTCTGTGTTGTTCTGTCTCCATCTTTTCTGACTAACCTGGATGTCAACACACGGTAGGTCCTATTCAAATGTCAATTCCCTTTGAGGCACAAAAGGGACAAGGGAAGAGGGTTCATGGGAATTAGTCCACAATGAGCCTACATTCCATAGTTAGACTTTGTGTAAATGATAGAGTTAAACTTGATGTTATACTTTAACTGAGAAAGATTTTTTAAAAAAATCTTTAATTTCTGGTTAGGAAATTTTATAATTAGTTAATCAGAATGAGGTTCAATCCAAATACAAGGTTCTCTAACTGAAATAGACAAAAATATTTTATTGCGTTACCTGTATATCTCATCAAAGTTCTGCATGAGTTGAGTTCATGGAGGAAGCATCAAAAAGGCTTCTCAGTGACACTATGAAGGTCTAGGTATGACAAGTAAAATGCTGAAAGAGTTGTCCAGCATTATTGGCTTGTACATGCTTGTGAGATGTTCTGGAAACACTACTGTATTGAAAACAGACATTAGTGCTCATTTAGCCAAATTTAATAAAATGTAATTTAGAAGTCTGAGAAAGAATAACGAATGTATGCCTTGGATAATCTGCATGCATCTGCACGTATGAGTGTTTGAATCTTTTTTTAAAGTTAAGTGAGAAAGAAATCATTGGGGTTATTTAAGATTTCCATTTATTTGGCAATCCCTTCAATGAATTTCTTTATGGACAGTGCATATTTAAGATGCTTTGTCTGCCTTGGCTACTCCATTTCCCATAGATTTCTCATTGGAGATTGATGCCATTTGCTAGCATACAGTAGCTGTTACACAAGCCTGACTTCTTCCATGATATAGATACATTTAACCATGTTGGCTGAGGAATCCAGAAAATTGCCCACTAAAATATTTAGTAGCTGCTAGAAAGGAGAAAGCAGAATTACACTAATACCACTGTTGCATTGCTTTCCCTGAAAAAATGTAGAATTCATAACTGTTGATTAGATAAGAATTTATGTGTCAATTATATATAAGATAATGTTTGCCTTCTTTTAAAAAAAATTATTGAAGTATTCAAGCTGTATTCTTCACTAAATCTATCAACAAAGAAGAGATAGATTCTCTGCGCATTGGAGATGTGTATGAGAGGAATAAAAAAGCTGCATGTTAGTTTTCTTAATTAAAATTATGAAGAAACTCAGTTCCCCCTCCTCTTTTCATTTGACCTGGAAATCCATGCTCCTATTCCTATGGTAAATCTGAGTTTCTGTACTAACATAAGATATTGCATATGTGCGTGTGTGCCTGTATGCCTGTATGTGAAACAAGGCTCTTGATGTATAGTCACTCTTTATGGAAACATGTGCTTCTGTTTCTTTTCTAGAACAAACAGGATGATGATGATGATGATGGAGATGGTGATGAGGAAGGAGAAGAGGAAGAGGAAAAAGAACCAGAGAATCTGGGCAAACTGCAGTTCTCACTAGATTATGATTTCCAGGCTAACCAGGTAACGTATACACATTAATGAATGTAAATAAGAGAAATTTCATTCTAACTTCCTCCACTGAGAGTGATAATGAGAACTGAAGTTTAGAAATTCTTAAGAAAAATAGATTTGGAATTGCTGTTAGGCCTTGGGTAGCTTTAGACCAGCCTAAAAATAGCACTAGTAATGCAGGAGTCAGCCTGATGGCGTGAAGGAGTATGGAAACCCAGAGAAGAGTGGTGCACAGAGATCTTGATTTAAAGCATTAAGCTATAAGTTCTTTCTTTGAGTACTGGAAGCCAAGATGGTTTCAGAGTAGCAATTACCAAATTGGATGTAGTTGCCTCAGCTCTTCTGATTTCTTCAGGCTTTTTGATCATTGCACATCTGCAGATCCCCATTTGGGAAATGGCACTTCTGCAGAGATTTTTTGGCTTGTTGGTAGATGTTCAAGGTCTATGGCAGATGGTATGAGGTACCTGTAAGAACTTTGGACTTTATTGTAAACTCTTCATTGACTTATCTTGCATGAGAGCACAGTTTCTGAATATAGACCAACAGAATAATATGGGACAAACTGATTGATTGTGGTATTTTAAAAATATGGGCTTCTGTCATAGAAATTAACAACATGCTCCTTGGGATTCTGACATGTTGCCAACAGCAGTAGTGGAAGAGGATTTTCAAAATATACCAGGATGTACGAATATAGGTATAGGGGAACATAGTATATCTGCCCCTTTGGATTTGATGATATAGAAACTTTAGCCATATCTTTATATAATGTTTCCATTACAAGAATAGTAAGTTCGTTTTTAGAGTTCCCATTAGGTAAACTCCTGGAGTGTGCTGACAACTTTTATGCAGTTACCTGTGAGAAATATTCATGATACATAAAGTGTTATTAAGGTTCTACATCTTGTTGTCTTAGCAGATAAACAATAGCTCAGTGCTGAATGTATGCATCAGATTACCACAATGTTTAATTTATTGTTTTTATTCTATTTCAAATTCTATTTTTTTTCTTTTTAAGGACTGAGTATATACACTTTTGATAGTGCTGTGATCATAATATCATGAAAAAAATACTTGATGATATTTCTCTATCTAGAAGGCAAATTCATAGGAATTCTTGATAGAGCAGGTGAATGGCTCGCCTGAATATTTCTAAACTGCAATTTGCACAAATCGTAAGATATTAGAATACATTTTCTATTTGTGCCTAATCATTAATCATATGCATTTCTTCAAATGAAGTTCAATGTAGCATTTACAGCTCCATCCCCTTCCCTCCAATAACAGAAAAGAGGATTAGGGACCGGATAGTAATATAAGTGAGTTGTACGCTAAAGATAGGAGGACTAAATCAGATTGTTTCCCACTTTGATTGGAACATGCAATTTCAAGCCTTTCCTTTCTTTCTTTCTTTCCCAACAGCTCACTGTTGGAATCCTTCAAGCAGCTGAACTGCCAGCATTGGACATTGGTGGTACATCTGATCCTTATGTCAAAGTCTTCCTACTTCCAGACAAAAAGAAAAAGTATGAGACCAAAGTACAAAAAAAGACCCTCAATCCAACCTATAATGAGACTTTTGTCTTTAAGGTAAGATTTCTAACCTGGATATTCTTTGCATGATATGTTGGCCCAGGTATTTTGCCTTCAAAATAATTTGTATCCATCAGTGATCAATACCCAGCCTCATCCTAAATGGAATGGATTCCTTTCTTCAAAAGGAAAAGACTGGTAATGCTGAAGCTGAAGGTAGCAAAACTAATACTTGAAACCATATTAAACAGAAGACAGTATTCCTATAATAGCCTACCAGTAAATGAGAAATAGTACTGAAACATAATAAAGAAAAAGAGTAAGAAGGCTGACTGAAATTTTAATAGTAAGAATTAAAATGGCTGACAGGGCTCAAGACTGCCAGGATACTGGAAAAGTTATCTAAACAATAGGGGACTCTAGCAATTATGTTTTAGGAAATAGATGTTAGTAGCACTGTGAATAAATTTTATGCATCACGCTATCAGTTATATACTGTATGCTAATATACACGTTAGTCGCACTGTGATTAAATTCTCTAAAAAGTTTTATTTTATGCATTACTGTAAGCCAATACATGTGTTAGTAGTGCTGTGTTTAGTTATCTAAAAATTTTAGTTGTATGCATTTTATGCAGTTCATTTTGAAGAAGCAATCTTATTTGCTTCACTGAGGCAAAAATGCTACCCATTTGTCTTGACAAAGTGGTTTAGGTGGCCTTTAAATTCTGCAGGTCAATCGTTTTGAATATGGACATAATATAAATATGGATGTAATATTTGTCAAAGTCAACACTGAAATCTCTTCAGCCTTTACCTTTGAAAATACTGCTCTCCTCTAGTTAGTGATGTGGGTGAGACATGCTAGCTAGGAACTTCTCCAAGATGTTGTGGCTAGAAGACCTGTCTGACTGCCTACATCCTAGTTACCCAGGAGCTTCACTTTGTCTTAGAAGCAAGGATGCCTCTGTTACTTCATCAAACAGTTCTGAGTATGTATTATGTCTGAACCTTCATTGAAATAAATACTCCTTTGAAGTTTCATACAGTCCTCCAAGCCTGTGATAATATAAGCAATATTATGTTTTTATGACTTTCTGCTAAACAGAAAGTGGACAGATCCATTTTTTCTATAGCTTAATATGAATGTCTGTCTTCAGACCATTCATTAACAGCTACAAGGCTTTTTTTTATTACTAGGAGAATAAATGGAATTTTAAAAATCCAGATATTAAGTAGTTTATACATTTTTCTCCTCTTGCATTGCAAATTTGGAGTCCATTTTATTAAACTGATTCTCATATTTACTCAATATACTAATAGTAATTTTATTTTTAATTAGTAATCGAATTTTAATCATAATGCTTTCCTTCTTTAACATTCAAAATATTTTGAAGACAATATATTATTTAAAACAACCAATTAAAAACAACAGCAAAATAAGAAATAATTTGAGGCAAAATAAGCATCAAGTCAAGCCAAAGATCTTTCTACACAAAGATCTGGTCATTTTTCTAAGGCTTTTAGATGCTTATATTAGTACAAAAAAAAGAGTAGTAAAAAAAGAAAGAAAACTCTGTACTAGTTTATCTTGAAAGGTAATGTGATGTCCTTGAAATCTTAAAAATTGATTACTTCTTGAATGCTACTCTAAAAGGGAGTTTCCACCTAAAACTAATGAATAAGTACTTCAGTCCACCATTATTTCATAATAGCGAATATACTCGAAATTAAAGCAAGTGAGCCAGAGCCACTTGCTTCTACTTTTTGAAAAGTTGTTCTTTTCTTGGTACAAAAAGTAGTTGACCATTTTTAATCCTAGAATCAGAATGTGAATGTCAATATAGAAACCCTAGATCTCCTTGTAATCCTCCAGGCATTTGTAAATTGCTTTCATTGGTTTTTTCCCCCTCTTTTGCAAGAGCATTAATCAAATTTTATGTAATTAGGCCACCTATATCACTAGATGAAAAAGAAGAAGTAGTCTCTTCTCTATTTCTTTGTTGTCATGTAGTGGAGATCCAAGTTTTTGGCACCCAATATAGATTATGGCTACACAAGACCTTTCTAAAAGGTTTCTCAATGTTTCCTTTCAAATGGTAGAAATAGCAATAGCACTTAGACTTATATACTGCTTCATAGTGCTTTACAGCCCTCTCTAAAAGGTTTACAGAGTCATTTTATTGCCCCCAACAATCTGAGTCCTCGTTTTACCGACTTGGAAGGATGGAAGGCTGAGTCAACCTTGAGCCATTTAGAATCGAACTCCTGGAGTGAGCAGTGAGTTAGCCTGCAGTACTGTATTCTAACCACTGGGCCACTACGGTTCTATGGAAATGCTATATTACTGAGAAAGTTCCTTGACTTTGTTGTAACAGATTCCATACCAAGAGCTTGGTGGGAAGACTTTGGTGATGGCCATCTATGACTTTGACCGATTTTCTAAGCATGATATCATTGGGGAAGTCAAGGTACCCATGAATACTGTGGACTTAGGACAACCCATTGAAGAATGGAGGGACCTAGAGAGTGCAGAAAAAGAGGAGGTAAGTGTTTTCTCCACTTGCTGTTTGAGTTTCAGTTGTGAAATGTGTATTTAACCTTCTCTACAAAGAACCTAGAAGTGGTAAAGTTTGTGATAGTCTCGTGGTCTTGGGAAAAGAGTTACAGATAACCAAATTTAGAAGCAAAAATCCCTGCTAGTCAGAACTCCCCATGCTTGCGCAGTTGAACCATGCTTGATCTCTAACCAGTCTGCATCTTATCTCTCTGTTAAGCTGTTAGGAAAGTGATGGGCCCAACCATAAAACCCAGTTCTGGTTTATTGCCTTGTTTGTAGAACAAGGCTTTGGATTTAAAATGCAGCACCATTACACGTATAGCTATCTACTTTGTAGGGGAAGTTGTCCTCCAAAACTAACAACTTCATATAATAGGTTTTGTGCTACAGCTCTCATTATCCCCAGTCAGTGTGATCAAGGACAAGCAACGATGATGATATCTAAAAAGCCATCTGTTTCTAGAGCACATCTGGGAAACTAAGTAATCCTATGTATCCTTTGCACCTGGCACAGGGAGATTCACTTTTCCAGCCAAAGGAAGAGTAACAGAATCAACAGTAGACTGCTGGACTCCCACATATAGAAACAGCCCAAAAACAACACATTACAAAAAAGATAGTTATATTTCTTCCTATCGTAGGCACAGATAATTCATGAGACACAGTCAGAGCTTTGAGTTCATTGTTTTCTCAATTTTCCTCAACAGCCAGAGAAACTGGGAGACATCTGTATCTCATTACGATATGTACCCACTGCTGGGAAATTGACTGTCTGCATACTGGAGGCCAAGAATTTGAAAAAGATGGATGTTGGAGGACTTTCTGGTGAGTGAAGATCAACAACATGCCCACTAGATGACACCTCTGAGCTATTCAGATATCTGTCAATACAAACTAATAGTTCTCCTACAAGCATTCTGTAGTCAAAAAGACCATTAGAGAGCAGCAGAGATACAGAAACCTCAAATACTATTTGCCATAAGTGTTTGTCTGTGTATCTTTGTAGACTAGATAATATGCTTACTTTCTTTTGCAAAATCTTTGAGTTCAAAGCTTCTTTAATTTTTCACGTGAAAACAGTCATCAGCCCATATGCTTGCCAGAGAATCTTCATGAATAGCAGCTAGATTCCAAGATATACAATGAATGTGAGCAAAAGGCTGAATGGGAAGGGAAGGTAGCAGTACCACTGGAGCTTCTTGTCCATTTGTATTTTAAATTATACTTCCAGTTCTTTATTGTAATTTTCTCAACAAGAGAAAGAATCCAAGCACATTCAGAGTAGGTAAGACAGAAGGATATACAACCCTGACAAGCAATAAACTTCATTTCTCCAAAACTCTTACAATAGTAAAGTTAACTAATATGTTAATGAAAAATCTGGAAGCCAAAAAACAAGCTTGGAGAACACCAACAGTATAATATGCCAACCCTTAGTTACATATACAGTATTATCTATTTTTAAAATCATTCTGGTCAGATGTTTTAAAAGCTGGGAGAGCACAGAACAAATATGACCTCCCCTCCCCAAATGTACATTTGATAGCTTGCAAATCAGTGGTGGGTTCCGCCCGGTTCCGCCCGGTTCTGCCGAGCCGGTAACGGTGACGATATGACGTCACCGAACAGGTTCTGGGCCCCCCGCCCCCCCCACCCATCCCCCGCGTTATTCTTACCTTTTATTTGGCCCCACCCCCAATCTATTGCTGCCTCCTGAGTCCCAGCTGATGACTAGAGGGAAAAAAACTGTTTAAATTCTTGCCACGGGGCTTCAAAGGGCCGCCCTACAGCTGATCAGTGTTAAAAGAAAACAAATGAGTAGACCGGTGCCGGCAAAAATACATGAGTTGATCAGTGCCTGCAAAAATACATGAATAGATCAGTGCCTGCAAAAATAAATGGGTAGACAAGTGCCTGCAAAAATAAATGGGTAGATCGGTACAGCCTGATAGACCAGTACCTCTGCTAAATCCTAAATAATTGTCACATGACTATCAAGCCACACCCACAAAATAAGCCACACCCACAAAATAAGCCACGCCCACAGAACCGGTAGTAAAAAAATTTAGAACCCACCCCTGTTGCAAATGCATCAAATTAGTATGCCACAAAGATGGGCCTCAGATAGATATTTTCAGAAGAATTTTCCTGCAAATCTTAACCATCAACATTTTCATAGCAAGGATATAGTCTTTTAGATAATCAAACTTTAATCCATTGATGACTTTAAAATAAATACAAATATATGAAACCATGCTTGGTAAGCAATTGGCAATCAGTATAAAGGTTTCTGCGTAGGCATCATAAGATGCCATCTAAAATACTTAATATAAAAAGCATAAAATACCAGTCAACCTGCTGCAACTTCTGAAACAAAACAAAAGTCCCAATAGAATGCATTTTACTCATAGACTCATGGGTCTTCTGGTTCAATGCCTCCATTGGAGCAAGAAACTTTATACCATCTCAGACAAATAGTTGTCCAACATTTGCTTGCAAACCTCCAGTGCTAGAGTGCCCACAATGGCAGGAACAAGTTGTTCTACTCCTCTTAATAGCTATCGTGGTCAAAAAAATTCTTCATTATTTCAAATGTGGACTCCCTATATAATCTATCCACTGGTTCTTGTTCTACTCTTGAACATCATCCACACCTTCTTCCTTGTTGACAGTCCTTCAAGTATTGGAAAATTGCTTCTTGTTAAAGGCTGACAGATATGAGCTCTTCTCATAGTCCTCATTCCTATTTCAGGAATAAAACATGGAGTTGTAAGATTACTTTCTCCCTTTTGAACATGCAAAGATACTATTTCATCACCAAGGCAGATCTCTCATAATCAAGTAGAAGTAGCTCTCAGCAAAACTATAGTTTAAAATGATAGAATATGCAGGGAAAACTCACTTCAGATGTTTGGCAACTAAGTACACAAAGGCTGGTTCTGAATGTAAGAACAGACCTGAGGTTCTTTTTTCCTGAATCTATTGAATGGTGACTCAAAAAATTTTTCTGTACATTGGACAGTCCTTGAACACCCTGTTCTCTATAGTCTTTCTATGAATCACATGGCCTTAATCTCTGACCACTGAAATCCCTTTTGTACCTGTAAGGAAAATGGACTGTTTTTCTACATTTATTTTAAAAAATAACATAAGGAAAAGTGCTGCTTTATACTGAATCCGGATAGCTGCTATATGACTTTTTTTTTATCTCAAACTTGAATAATTATCCAAATATAAAATAAAAACATATTTAAGCCAACTATGTGTGTGGTCTGGTGACTCACTATCTGAATTCTTAGAGGATATTGCAATCATGGGTTTGGAAGAAGCAATGGAACCTTTTGTCTTCTGTGATTTAAAAATTCACATTAACAAAGTTTACATTATTTCTTTCCTGCTTTCCAGTATTCATGCAAAGAAAGATAAAAGGAAAAGACTTTTAAGTAGAAAGATTGTTTTGAAAAGAAATAAAGCAAAGTTGTGACAAAGTAGGAAAGAAAGAAAACACTACCCTGGATTAAAGCACGGAAAAAACTGAAAAAAAAATAAGAAACTGGGGCAAGACAGGGCAAAAATCCACTCTCTTGGTTGTTTTTGTACAGACATTTCATTACCCAAACTAAGTAACAGCATCAGTAAATAGGCTAAATAAATAAACAAATAAGTAAATAGGGCTTCTCTGGAAATCTAGAGAACAAGTTGTACAGTGCAAATGTACTGAAGCCTTGATGGAAAAATATATCATTGTATCAGAATCTTGCAGAAGACATAAGAACAGAAGCAGTGCCCTCCTGGATCAAAACTCTGATCCATCTACTCCAGTAATCTTTTCTCACAGTAACAAACTAACTACACAACAAGTGTCCCAGCAGAAGGCTTCATAGGCAGTCATTCTGCCATCAAGGTTAACAGCCATGAATACCTATGACTTCTATGAATTGGTCCAACCCTTTTGAAAGTCAGCCAAGCTGGCAGCCAGCATTACATCTTGTGGTAGCAAATTCCAAAGTCCAATAACATATTCCATTAAAAAAAAAAAACTTTTCTCTATTCTGATTGTTGAAGGATTCAGTTTCATAGAGTGACCTCTGGTTCAAATATTTGGGGAACGGGAAATTGTCCTTTCGTTCACTTTGTATCTGACATCTAATTTCTGGATAGCCTGTTCTTCAGGTTTTGTCTATAGTTTTGAGTGGCTTGTCTGTGTATTTATCTAGTTTTGATTGTATAGTCTTATGTTTCAGATCCTTATGTGAAAATTCATCTGCTGCAGAATGGCAAAAGGCTTAAGAAGAAGAAGACTACAGTCAAGAAGAAGACCCTGAACCCCTATTTCAACGAATCTTTCAGCTTTGAGATTCCCTTTGAGCAGATACAGGTTCCCATGTTTCTCATTTGAGGGTGTGGGATGATACAGGCAGCTCCCAGAAAATTTTTGAGTTGGCATATTTCTCCATTGTCTCCCACTGCTTCACAAAGCACAAGAGGCAGATCCGTAATCTGACACAGGCAGTTGTCCATCAATGATGAACCTTGGAAGGGAAATTGGTGTCTCCCCAGTATCTTGAGTAACTTATCATCATGGCCATGACATCATCCAGACAGTTGGGCATGCTGGATGGAGATGGTGTAATCGGACATATCTAGAGGATGTGTGTTTGATTCCCTTTCTCCTAATTCCTTCTCCTTCCTTTATGCCCTTCAATAAAAGTTTACTTGCAATAAGGTTGTACAGCGAACTTTTCAGCAGAGGGCGGGGGAGGGTTGAACATGAATCCACTGACCCTTATACAATATTCTGTTGTATCAGACAGATCTTTTGTGGAGCTCAATAGGATATAAATATTGTAAAGATATAAATTTAATTTATGTATCTTTCTGAAGCCTCTACTGCACTGGGACCAAGGAAGGGAAACTGTATATTGCATCTCTGATTTAAAAATTTAGTGTTTTCCACTTGGTTATGTCCAAGTTTGTGGTCATGCTAGTTGAGAATCTGGAGAATTAATAGTCTTACCAAATACAGAGGATTCAGATTGGGAAGGCTTAAGTTTTTATAAAGGACAGGTAGGCAGGCAAGGAAGCTGATTAGTTGGCTAGGTAATGAAGCCCTTAGCCAAACATCTTTGCTGATGTTGTCAACCATATTAACAATTCCTACAATACATCTCCCCCTTTCCCTCCTTCCCTCCCTCTTTCCCTCCCTCCCTCCCTCCCTCTCTCTCTCTCTCTCTCTCTCTCTCTCTCTCTCTCTCTCTCTCTCACACACACACACACACACACACACAATGTGTAGAGGTTCCTCTTGGATTTAAATCTGAACTTGGAAAATCATCATGTAATGGAACCTAGCTTTCTCATGAAAATAGTATTTCTTTTCTCTTTGGAGAAACATATGCCTAGCTTCAGCCAGTAATGATATTTACATGAAGAATTTTTTCTATTTAAATCTTCTCATTGGAGATTTTCTGAATGCTCTAAATATTTAATTTTATTAATTTAGTAAATGTACTATAACATGTATTATTCACTTTTTATTATAGTCATAACTCTAGTGTGGGGTACAAATTAAGATTAAAATAATAAAATCGGAGCAAGTGATTTGAATGATAACATTAAACCAACAGCTTAAAATATTAAAACCAGAGCAACAGCAGCATCCAGGAATAAAGCAGCATAAATTCATGTAAAAATCTGGATGAACAAACACATGTTTTCTAGCACCAGCTGCAAATGAGAAAATACTAAAATATATTTTCAAGAGTCTCTCCTTTTTGCCCATGAATTATCTCATAGATCTTAGTAGCCAGCAGTGTGCTGCAGCTGCCGAAAAAGCCAACACAGTCCAAGGGTGCATTAATAAAGGGATAGAATTAAGATCACATGAAGTGTTAATACCACTCTATATTGCCTTGGTAAGACCACATTTAGAATATTGCATCCAGTTTTGGTCTATCTAAAAAAGATGTTGAGACTCTAGAAAGAGTGCAGAGAAGATCAATAAAGATGATTAGGGGACTGAAGGTTAAAACATATGAAGAAAGCTTGCAGGAGTTGGGCATGTCTAGTTTAATGAAAAGGAATAGGGGTGACATGATAGCAGTGTTCCAATATCTAAAGGGCTGCCACAAAAAACAGGTGGTCAGTCTATTCTCTAAAGCTCCTGAAGGCAGGACAAGAAGCAATGGATGAAAAGCAACCTAGAGAGGAGAGAAGCAACCTAGAAAGAAGGAGAAATTTCTTGATTGTTAGAACAATTAATCAGTGGAATGGCTTACCTCCACAAGTTGCAAGTGCTCCATCACTGGAGATTTTTAAGAGATTAGACAATCATTTGTCTGAAATGGTGTAGGAACTCCTGTTTGAGCAAGGGGTTGGACTAGAAGGTTTCCAGGGTTCCCTTCCAACTCTATTATTCTGTTATTCTGGCCTTACTAACGATCTCTGTTTTCTTGCTTCTCTCCAGAAAGTGCAAGTTGTAATTACTGTCCTGGATTATGACAAGTTGGGAAAGAACGAAGCCATTGGAAAAGTCTTTGTTGGCAACAATTCCTCAGGCACCGAGCTCAGGCACTGGTCTGACATGCTTGCCAACCCTCGCCGCCCCATTGCCCAGTGGCACTCCTTGAAACCTGAAGAAGAGGTGGATGCAGCTCTTGGGAAAAACAAATAGGCAGCTCCATTTTCCAACATCACCTAATGAACATTCAAAGTGATCCAGAGCTATCAATACCTCAGTTAGGCAACATTTAGTTTTTGTTCTCTTTTCTAAGCTGCAACATTCTTTCTTTGATGGCTGCAAGGGAATCCGGGTGAACTCAAGAGTATCCAGGAGGAAGTGGTTTAAAAGCATGGTGGTCCCTTCTTTTCATATTCTTCCAAGTAGTTGGTTTGCTGCATGTTCCACCATCTCTCTGTGTTATTCTCTTCAAGTGTACAGCAAGCTTTTTACTTGGGTCTTCCTGAGACCACCACAAATAACAGCACAAAACAGCTTTGCTTTTGCTTGTTTTGGGAGTTTCCTCCTTAAATGAGACCTTGTGCTACAGGATGATACCAGAGCCTGAAAATGTGAGATGACGAGATACACTGTGCTTGCTTTTGAGGGGAAAAAAAAGAACAAGGTGTATGAAAAGGCACTCCTGCAAAACGGTGTTCAGTGATGAGCCATCTATCAGAAATATACAGGAAAAGCAATACTGGCACTGGGACATCTCTGAAGATGTGGATGGCTGGTGGATTAATTCTCTGTAATGAGAGGACTATGGTTTGGGGCACACAAGTTGCCAAATGATAATTGCCCTGTAATAGCTATCTAATATAGTGGGTCTTCTGTTAACCTTCAAATGTTTTGTTCTTAATGAGAACAATAGAGTGGTACCAGAAGATCATTGAAACATGAAATCTACAAATGCATGCTACTGTGGAAGGCAGAGTGCAAAAACGTTATTTTTCTTGGGGAAAAAAAGCCAAACATCACAGGATATTTATTCTAGGCTTCACAAGCTATCAATTTATGTGAAAATTTCACTCTTTCTAAGATAGTCATCTTATTGGTAGCAGTGCCAAGCTTAGAGGCATCAGAAAAAAGCTATGTCAAGTGTCTCAGGCAGCTTTGTAAATCGGATAAAAATTATAGGCCTGGGTTGATTTGCAAACATTTGCTATCATGCCTTGTTACTGCCATTCTTCTTTTAAAACCACAATAGACTAAATCTGTTGAGTGCTGCAGATTGATTGGTGGAAAATGTTTATTTTTATGAATTTGGAACTTAAAGGATGTGAAGAAAATGCTTGAGACTGAGAACTGTGTGTTTTACAAATGCTGAAGAGCAGGTACTTTTAGATAGGTGATGGGTTAGAAATAGCAGGAAGGTCCATCTAGTGGCCAGCACAGTGCAATAAGTATCCTAAGGAAGTTTAATTTAGAAAAAATAAGTACCATCAATTGGAGACACTCCCCACCCACCCCCAGTCACATTTAATTAAGGGAGCAAAGCCAGAAATTAGTGGGAAAGTGAATCCATTCCAACCAAAAGACCAAAGATATATCAGAAGCAGCAGGGCCTTCTCCTTTTATCTGGCTGCCAAAGCATTCATGATTTCTTTTTGCTAATCCCAGAAAGTCAAGCCATATTAGCTTTGTTACCTAGTGCTTGCACTGATCTCTAAAAAAAACCCCAAAACCTGCCCCTGTTTTTATGTAGTGGCAGATACAGATACCTTTTCAGACGGATGGTAGTGGAAGGAGGTTAAATGGGGGCTAGGAAGTAAGATTTTCAAATAAAAGCTTCTTTTTAGAGTTTAATATTGAATTAGAGTTAATGAAAAGAGGCTGAAATATCAAAGCCTTGAGTCTGGAAAAGTTTGAGAGAATAGTTTTGCTATCGGTGACCACTGAATTGCTTTTGTCTGGAATGTCACTGGAGAATATCTGATTGGGGTTGATAGAAGTAAAAAAATGGTTTCCAGTTAAGAGGCTGAGTGAGCAGAGCTCAGACTTGTATCTGACTACAGTTGTGTAAGTATAGATACAACAGGAACAGATTTTTAAATCAGACAGTTTTAAGAGAAGCGAGAAACAGGAAATCTAAGGTTCCTGTGTATTCAGCAGTTTTTTCTGGCTGTACCTATTCGTCTTGCATCTGGTCCTAAATTCTAACTTTAACCATCTGTCAGCATTGCCTTCAAGGGTATTAGTTGCTTTGTCTTTGTGCTAGTTCTGTTCCCTGTAAGAGCCTAACAAAAAGCAGTTTGATAATACAAAAAGCATTCCATTCTGGTTCCTCACTGAGTAGTGCTATATATTCAAAGAATAATTTGTTTCTTAAGTTAGAATATATAAAAAAAACTTTCCAATTAAAAGTGAGGTCATCTTTATCATTGCTGCATCATTTAGATTGCAAATAAGGACCAAAGTAGTCAAAGGCCTGCTTGTTCCACTTGTACCTAAAATGTAAACAAATTAAACTAAGAACCCATGCCTGAAAGTGAAGCCAGAAGGATTTTTGAGTTTCCTGTGTGAGATCTCTCTTTCAAAAGATAAGAATTAATGCAAAGAATAGACAGATTGATACAGATGAGGAGGGAGAAACATTGCCACCTGCTTAAATGCTTCAAAATAAGCTGCCTTGGTATATCCAAGCAAAGAGAGACGACTTCCTGTATGCTCTCCCCAAATTCCCTTCCTTGTTTAATTACATCTAAATGGCTGTAATTTTACCTTGGTTCACTGGGTGCATTGGTGAGCTATTACACTTGGGGCTTTGTCCCTAACTATACAAAGGGAGTATTGAAATTGTTCAACACTGGGTCTGAATAAGCGTATGTAATTGTTTATATGCTTAATCAGAAAAATTAGACTTAATGGAACTTTTCTGTGCAAATATGTTTGATACAAGCGTGTTCTACAAAGAAAAGGGGTAAGTGAAACCTGTTCCCAACTCCTTTATTGTGCCTCTTAGCTTTAAATACTGCCAGCTGGCAAGGATATAAGATTTCAAGCATCATTAATGCATACTAGCGGAGTTCTGAAATCAAACATGAGTTTTGGTTTTTAAATTTTAGACCTGCATGTGTATGAGACTGGGGGATGGAAGCAGTGCCCCTTAAGAGATGCCTATAGTTTGGATAGGGTTTGACAGACAAATTCTTATTTTTGCTGTGATCAATTAGAACAGTGGTTCTCAAACTTGGTAACTTGAAGATGCATGGACTTCCACTCAAAAAATTCTGGCAGTGGAAGTCCACACATTTACATGTTGCCAAGTTTAAGAAATACTGAACTAAAATATTGTCTCCAGAAATAATAGTCCTTTTGTCTTTCCTTTTTATCACCAGTTGGACTGCAGAATCCTATCCACAGCTACAGAATGTGGGATCAGTTCTAGTTTTGCATCCTCCATTGTATGAGTGTAATGTTTGCTCTGAGTTGCAAAAATATCCCCATCCTCATCATTCTGGCATTAATTCATTTCTTAGATGCTTTTCAAAAGGTCATTATTTAAAGGCAGATGTATTAATTCCAGTGCTAGCAAACATGTGCCATTTAAATGTGTTGATATGTAACTCTGATTTGACCTGAATTGAACACTTTTTATAGAGCCCTCAAACTTAATAACCCTTTCTGGCTTGATAGTTTGTACTTATAAGCTGTATCCATTATAAATCACACCTTCATTCACACAACAAAACAGATGGCTACCTGAACTGTTTAACTGCATTGGTGCTTATACCCCAGGATAGTGCTTCTACTCACATTGCTACTTCACATTTGATTGACACTTCTGCATTGTTCTACACAGAAACTGCCAGAAGAAAGACAAAAAAATAAATAAAAATAAAATAAAATGTTGAAAGCAATGGCTCTGATAGTTTTGGCTAGTTGATAATGCACATAGCAATTCATGTTAAAAGGTATATCCAGCCAGTTTGATTGAATCTAGCTGAACATTGGGAAGAAGATATCACTGTGAGGTGCAAGAAGGCTGCTGTACTCTCACTAGTTTAGAATAAACATCTGAGTATCTTCATTTTTAATGGTTCATATGACAACATGGCAACTTCATCATGCAAACCTGCTTTGGTTCCTTCTGCTAACCATCCAGGCTGCCCTATATGAAAGCAGGATACTGGAAATATTAGTACTGATAACATACCCTTTTATTGAATTACAGCTTCTATTTCTATGGTTTAAAATGGTTTAACAGTCAGTATAATATATTTTATTCAGTTCCTTTTCTGTATAAAAGGGTTGAGAAAACGAATCAATTAAGCCATCTAAGCCTCATTCAAATTCCATCATTTGTGTGTACTTCTGTATAAAATGATTATAGAGATCTAATGTTAACATAAATACAACCTTCTTATAAATGATGCATGACAACTAGCACAGTATTTAAGTAAAAGCATGCAAAAGCAGAACTCGTACAATATGTGGATTATCACTCGTTTTCTAGAAATACAGCCAGGCTACAGAATTATTTTTAAAATGTGGTGTGAATGAATTTATTTTACCTAACGCAATAGAGGGGGATTGTAAAAAAAAAAAAATCAGAGAGAATGGTCGTAACAACATACATTTATTTTCAATAAAAAGTAATAATTTTTTAAAACAAAAAAAAGTGCAACAAAGCATGCTTGATCCATTAAAATATATACTCGGTGAAAGCAGGGAGGGGTGGGATAAGATATAACACCAAGATGGCAGTAAGTTTCATCCGTGTCTTGTATAATTAATATTTGCAAAACTGGTGGCATTTTTACTATGTTCAGATAGCCACAACATTGCAGCTTCAATGTTCTGTGTGGTGTTGAAGCCTCTACTGTTGAAGCAAATTTTAGAAGCCATATTAGATCACAGGCTGCCAGGATCCTGAACAGGGATTGGCTAACAAGTGATCCTTGCTCTCTCTGCTTCCCTGTCCCTGCTTTCTTTGTCTGTCTTGCTGTCTAACTGTTATGTTATCCACTTGGGTCACTGATGAGCGATAAGGCTGGCTTGAGGCTGAGGCCCTGCCTGGGGTCTGACCTTGTTAGGCTATGAATGGCATTAGTGTGAAGCCTTTTCTTAGCCTGTGTGTAGGGGCTCTGGTGGCAGACTTGGGAACTGGATCATGTGGCAAATCTATCAGTGCCCATAGACTATTTTGGCTGTTCCTCTTGGCAAGAATTATTAGGATAGCAGTAGCTATACCTGGGAGGCTGACCACCATTTGAATTTCTCATGGGGTTGCTTGGGCACGTTGAGGGAAATTTAAATGCTGGACACTTTTCCAAAATAGAGTAGCAATAACTGACATTGGAGGTCTTTCCTTTTAGCTTGAAAAAAATAGAGCTATTTGGCAAATACTAGCAGTTTGATTGTTTGTCACTTTATGCCTGGCAACAGAGTATAAAACACATGCTTTCAAAATTATTTGGAAGAAATGCTTCAGATCTCACACCACTGCTGCAATTCTCTTACTAAGCAGCCTCCTCTTTTTCAAGACTTTGTTGGAATACTGAGAAAAAGATACTACTGCTTTAAGGTATCAGTTCATTAAAGTGAACTGTAAATAAATTATTTTCAAAGCTTGCACAGCCTTTCTGTCTAAAATAGTGGCTGCCTTTTTCAGTAAGATGTAAAATCATAATTCTTAGTGGTTAAGAGACAAACATAATTGATGCAGCCATGTTTTGTGTACATGGATTTTGCACTTTGGTGCAAATGATCATGTATTGCACAGCTTCAAATTGAGGTAAGATTGGTGAGCAGGTCAAGAATTAAGTGACGAAGGTAGCACTTTTTAGCTAGAATTTTCAGAATGGCTACCTAGCATAATTTAACTAAAATTATTTCTGTACTTAAGTGTGTGGCAAAGACGCCTCTACTTCCTGTGATTTTATAACTGGTTGTTTATGGATAAGAGGACCAAGGACTCATTCTTGAGAGAAATAGGCTAGTGTTTAAAGTGGTGCAGTATTAATAAAGTTCCTGAAGATCCTCAAGGCAGTTTTGATTGACAACATATTTGGTCATCAGGGACTGCTGACCTACTCCTCTTATGCTACTTGAACTATAGAAATCTAAGCAGTGATGGCAGCAGTGCAGAAGTGTTGCAAATGGCTCAGGAAGAAAAATACATGCTAACTGGGATTTTTCCCACCTGCTTGAAAGTGCCAGGTGCTTTTGTGCCTTTAGCACTATATTTATGAATAGAGATCAGCATATCATTATTTGACCACCTAATAGCATTTGAAGCTGCTATTAAAGGCATAACTGCAGAGGGAGATGATGGCACTCCAACTTCCAAATAGAGCAGCTGTATGAAGAGATGGTCATGATGACCCACCACAGGCTAGGTTACAAAAGGCTTCAGACATCTGATACTCAGGTGTAGGGTGGGGCCTCAGCTCCTTCCCATTCCAGCCATATTTCCTCTGTGATGTAGAAGCTTCCCAAACTGACTAAATTTACTGGAGTCTTCACCTCCAGTTATCTTCCCTACTTCAGGTGCAACGTGATTCAACTCCCCTAAGCCTGCAGGAAGCTGCTTTTAATGGTCCCTTCCCTATCCTCATGTGGACTGTTTCTGTCTTTATTGTCAACCTGTTATTTTGTAATGATATGCGTCTCCTTATTAAAGAAATTAGCTGAAATATCTAGATGCTCTTTGTGTTTATTTAAAAGTAGACACACACTTGTTTGATCTTAGAATTCAGAATAAATAGACTGAGAAATTGTCACAAATATCATAGACAATTTTGGCAGCTGCATGAGATTTTGTCTCATTATATGACTTAAAAATTGCTATCCCTGTAAGACAAATTCTCTTTAGCTCTGGGGCTGAGAATACTGGAGTTCAGGGTCCAAAACAACTACAACATGTTGGTTAGAGAAACACCAGATTAATATAATCTCAATCATAAGGTGTAAGAAATCTTTCCACCAGGACTTCTATACAATCCTTCCTTTCATATCTACATAGCTTGCCTTTTATATTTTAAAGTGCTGGATTTAAAATAAACAAATCAGCTTGCCAATTCTGCAGTTAAAGGTGTTTAGAAAATGTATTCCTGACATAGGAGCAATCACACTTGCATTGACATAAATAAGAACTCCAAATTAAAAAGATCTTACTTCCAATCCTATTTTAATTTAGACAAAATGTACTTAGATCTCTAGGTGCAATAGATGGATCAAACTACAACTAGAGGGTTGTGATAGAAGTATTCTCACTTTATGTTAAGGTCATTAAAGAGAAACTGGATCATCTCTAAGTTAGAAGATGGGAGGAGGTGAGTTTTTTTAGAAGCTCCTGTAGTCTACCGAGGAATGATTTGAACCTGATTCAAAATAAAACATTTTTGTCAAGTCAAATGCATGAGCACCCATTTGGACTCATTTCTGGGTTGGCCTGGATCAGAAAGCCATATGCACAATATGCTTCCTTAAATTTTCCTGCTTCTTCATGCACAATAAAGCCATTCCATTGACTGCAGTGAATTAAAAAGAATTACCTGCCAACCAGTGGGGGCACTGGCATTTCAGGGCACCCATGTGATGAATTTCTGGTTTGGGGCTAAGAATTATATGGAGAAACGTGAAAGATAAGAGCAGTAATTAGCGGCTAATGGGAAATATTGCAGTAAGGCATATTTCTCACAAATCAACAGCAGAGGTCCTTCCAACTTGTGCTATTCTGTAATCATAAGCACAATTGTGTACAAGAAGTTATTTCTTTTCCAGATTATTTTGCTAATTGAAACTGGGCCTGATTATTCCTTCTGGTATAGCTCTTAGGCATCAGAATGGCATGTGGAACATTGTGGCTGTACCTGTAATTTTTCTAAAACCTGGCTAATGATGCCAATAAAAAAATGCCATGCTCCTCCTGTTGTCTAGAGAAGAAACATGGATAATTCCTGCTGTTGGAGTCTCTTTCCAAAATGCTAACAAACTAACCTGCAACCAATGCAGGCTATTTTTCAAATTTTGCACAAACAAACAAGCACCCCAAAACAAAAACCTTTTTGTAGTGTTTATGGATGATTAGCTAACTATTAGGGGGAAATGCACAGTATTAAACACTTTATTGAGCAATGTATCCCCATGACAATTCCATTGTGTGTGGTTTTTCAGCTGTTAGGTTGCATAATAATTAGATTTTATTTCACTCTTCAGAAGTCGTGAGAGCTTCATCACTGGAAGCTTTGAAGAAGAGACTGGAATGCCATCTGTCAGAAATGGTGTAGGGTCTCCTCCTTGGGCAGGGGGCTGGACTAGATGACCTACAAGACCCCTCCCAACTGTGTTAATCTGTTAGCCATCAATTGACTTCTGAGCTTTGTGGGACCTGGAATCAGCAAAAGAGTAAACATACTTTATGTTCTTTTCTGGAACCAAGCTAATAATTTATCACTGATGTATTTTATGGAGATGTTTGAGAATACCCTGCTTGGTTTTGATGGAAGTGCTCTGTGTTGTCAGATTAGAAAAGTGGGGAATACAACTTCCAGTACATGAGTATCTCAGTTGCCTTAGCTATCTGCCAGCCAATTACATGCTATATAGAGTAGTCCTTGTCAGTTACTGTGACACAATGATTTCTCCAAAATATCCCAACCTTTTGATATCACATTTGAATATCTTCTAAATATATAAATAAATTCTATAAATAAATAAATTCTATATTTATTCTATATTCTATATTATTCTATAATATTTATAACACACCATTTTTTAGTACAAGATTGCTGCCATAGGTGAGATGCAGCCATGACAGTTGCTCTTGCATTAAAACCCTGGGTGGGTGCTGTTTAAGAATAATTATTTCCCTTCCTACAATGCAGAATGCTGATGGTAGCTTTCCTTCAGCAATTCTCATTAAAACAAACTCACCCCTGTGGATTTAATAAAATTTGTCTTCCCCCACAAAAAGCAATTGCCTACAAGAATTATTAATAAAGCAAGGACAAAAAGTCACCATAAGGAATATGAAAAGAAAAAAAAAGCTCCTTTTGATTCATCTGACAGCAGCTTTTGGTCAGACAGGAGCTTTGCCGTATGTGATGGCAGTTCATAGAACAGTGCTTCGATCTCTGATCAGATTGGGACGCAATGTCACATAAAGATGCCAAAGTCATCTGATTTTCCTTGCCTCCCATCCTGTGGAAAATAGTTCCTTCCTGTGCTAAAAAACCACTCTCTATAGAATTTTAAGATGGTTTAATGCAACATGCTCTTCATCCTAATGTTTGAGTGGCTCAGCCTCTCTAGGAAGAAAAATGCCTTCCTATTTAAATAAATGAAGCAAGGGAGCACGGCCATGTGTTCATGTCTATCAAGGTTCTGGTATTTAAAAGTTCATTGATAGATTAGTGCCTCTCCCAAGTACACTAATCAGTATTCTCACCAACACTGACAGGGAAAATCACTTGTACATAAACATAAAGCAAGCCCCATTCCCTTCTAGCACTGACGAGGTTGCCTAGTTGAGTAATGATACATCTGCAAGAAAACCACCAAGCTCAGAGAACACCAAGAACTCCACAGATTAGTGCCTCTATACTGAGACCCGGAGTCTGAAATTCCCTATTTGCATATTGAACCAAGTTGTAGGCAGATAGTTTTATTTATTATTTGTCACTTCAGGGGGAAATGGGCAAACAGATCCTATATCTCAGAAAGTCATTTTAAACAGCATGGCAGAATATTCGAAGTATTTTACCACAATATGAAATCCTTCTGTACAAGCTTAACTTCCTTATCAGAATTCCTCGTCTAACTTGATTCACCACATTGTTCAAATTCTCAATACCCCGGTTTCATTTTTACATCTGATTATGCTTAGCACTATGATGTTAGGTATTATTTCTTAAGAGTCAAACAAATGCAGTACTAATATATGATGTGGTGAGGAAACTTGAATCAAAAGAGAAAATCATTAAGGAAATAAGTCAACTGCAGGAAAACACGCTTTCATTAGTTAAAACATTAGGACAGTGTTAAAGCATTTGTTTTATTCATTTATAAATACTGTTGTGTTTACAAGCATTATAGATGTGAATATTATTCCCAAACTTTCAAACATATAATACTTAGAATACTATGTAACAATCAGGAAAACAAAAGCATTCATCTCAAAATTTGGAAGGCCACTCAAAAAAAGTTGCATAAAAATACATTCTCTTCCTTCACACACAAGCCACTCTTTTCTCCAATTAGTTATTTACAAAGAGCTGTAAAAGGTTTTTTAAAAACAGATAACACTTAGAATATTTGCATGTGGGAAGTTAATGAGCCAACAGTAGGATGCTGTTCTTTTTTCAGGAATAGCTTTTACAGTAAGGGATTTTGACTTTCCTCAATATTATACACTAAACAGTCAGGAGTGGAAAGATAACACAGCGGATTTTAACCTTTCTGTTGGTTCAAGAACCTACAAAGTTACATTCACCCAGAGTTCAACTTGCCCCAAGAAATAAAGAAATCTTGGGGAATGGATGAATTTATCAGTAAGTTTGCTCAGAAGTAATCTTGGTAAAAAAAACAAAAACAAACTCTTCTTGGAACATGCTGCCTCTAGTAGAATCACACAAAAAGATTTCAAACACAGAATAAATGTGATCAAAACACACCATTCAAAGAAAAAGCCCTGGGAAACTGAAAGCTTGAAACAAAGATACTATAGTTGCCTTTGAGATACAGACCTTCTGCTTCCCATTTTTAATATCCCTAAGTCAGAAGCTTCTCTCCCAGGTCAGCTAATATGGCAGCAGGCTGAGTGGAGCTGGAAGGTCAAAGATGGGGAAAACGAAGCCTGTTGTACCAAAGCTGAGGGACTTCATAAAAATGCATATATTAGAGTGGACAAGGACGAAGTACATTCTTTGTGACAGGACATTCAATTTGCTTGCGAAAAATCCTGTCAAAACAAGTTCATTTTTAGGTTCTGGTAAGCACTAGAATAATTGAGAGGGATGTGTTGAGACACATCTGTATATACACTGTGGAAAGCTTCCTGATATACTGCACACTGGGGCACTCTTTCTCAAACTCTTCACAATTTGGGGAAGGTTTTGGTTACTTTTCACATCCTAGTAATTTGAAAGGAGAACTTGATGATCCAATGGATCAGGTTTAAATGGGGGCAAAGGACTACATTTTGCTCTTCCCAATAACAAAATATTTTTATGGCTGGGGAGTTGTTTAAAGGTCCCAGAAGGGATATATACTTTACATTTTTCTTTACATTTATATCATTCAGTTAGGGACAAATGTTAACTTTAGTCTAAAGCAGGAATGGGGGAAGTGAAGGCTCCTGAAATTATTGAACTACAGAAGTCTCAACCATCATGTTAAATGGTGAGGGATGCTGAGATTTCAGGAACATTTGAAGGGCCACAGGTATCTCATTTTTGTCCTAAGAAATATCAAACCTTAATCTTTATATATTAGTGATAGCCCAGGGGTTGTATTTAATTTATATTTAATGCTTTATCAGCAAACAGCAACATGATTAGCCTTATACTTTGAATTATTCCATGGGAATAAGTGTTTTAAATGGTAATTATTAATATAAACATCCCTTAAGGGAAAAGAAGAAAGTGATATATCAATGATTCTGCACTAGCTTCCAATAGTAAAAATCAAGTGCATATGCATTGGAAAATGATCAAGTTAGATTCATCTAATGCTCCCTGATCATCCAGATTTCATCCATGAATTGTTTCCATTAACAGTAAAGCAATATGGACAGAAACAAATAAATACTAAACAAACTTTTTAAAATTCAAATGTACTCATATATACTTGCTCTTGCACCTACGTACCCGTTTTTCCCTCATCCTTTTGTGTTCTATGAGCAGCTTAATCATAGGAAGAGAGCCTTCTCGTAAACCAATCTATCACTAAATGGCTATAAAGACTTTCTTCCCTATTTATGTTTGTTTTCCTATACTTAGTTCTTTTAACATGTAGTACCTCTAGTTTCATATGAAATTTAATTCTTACTAGACAAATCCCACTGAACTTCCCCATTTGCAAGAAATAAAATTGTGCTTCTTCTTATGCTTCTTAAAGCACTTGCACAAGGATTTTTAAAATCTTAAAGAGATGGAAAAATTCATTGGTGACAGCTTTCAGGAACAAGAACCAAAACAGAACCATTCATTTCCCATTTTAAATAAAAATTTCTATCATCCACAAGCTTGAAAGCTTTCATGTCACAGGCTAAACTTTCAACATTCTCCTCTATCATTTGCAGCTTATGGAGAGAACATTTGAGCTGCCTGAACAATTAAAACAGAACATTAATCTAAATCTAAACTTAATTGGGTCAGAGCAATAACCAGTGAGAGGAGTAATATTTTTGTTCTTGATATCCTTTAAAAACAAGGAGTCCTGAATTCTTCAGGCAAGTTTACTTGATCATATAAAAAACTTTAAAATAATTTGATTTAAACATGAATATGCCTTTTGCCTATCTACACATTCAGCCCTTCATTAAATCAGGAAGTTTGAAAATACTTCCTGGTTTCAAATGAAAATTTTAAAATAAGATATTAAAACATATACTAGTTCTTGAATTGGTAGTTATATTGTTGAAATAAGTAACTCCCATTCAAGATTTTCCTTTCATTGTTTTTTGAGAGAAGGAACAAATCTCGTTCATATTTCAGCTTTTAAAACTGGACTAAGATTTTCTTTGCCTCAGGATAAAAATGGGTTCATTTAACAGTTTGAAGATGGTTTGAAATCCTATAAGAAAAATATATTTAGGCCTAAAATGTTAAGATGTTGATTGTTGCCATTCACCTTAATGACATCCTGAGGAATAATCTGTTTTCACCCGATTGCCCCCCACGCCCGCAAAAAAATAAAAATAAATATGGTGAGCATATTGGATTGTTTCATGATTAATCAGCTCTGACAATTCTAGGCAAAATTCAATTTGATCTAATTCCAACTCTTGACTAGATAGGGCATAATTCTTCATAGTAGGCCTTATTTATATTTGTCCTTAGATTTCTGGATATTAAAACTAAGGTTGGTTTAAGTTACTATATTCCAGGCATAAAATAGCAATAGTACTATGCAGGAACTCTTACAGAATGATTCTTTTTTCATTTCCATGACTGTTTATGGTAGAGTTTGACAGGACCAACTAAAAATCTTTTGTTCATATCTCTCTACAATCTTCTATGGGGCTGAAATGAGTTAGGCAGTAGAAAGGCAATATCATGAATAAAATTCATTACAATGACAAAATGTATTTAACTTTCACATATAATTAGATATACCTTGAAATCTGGACAATATCCAAAGTTCCCAAAAAGGGGGACAGAGGAAACCAAAGGACTGCTGAGAGCCTCAGAGCTAAATTAGAAAGCTCTAAGTCAGGGGTCCCCAAACTTGGCACCTTTAAGCCTTGTGGCTGGAGAATTCTGGGAGTTGAAGTCCACAAGTCTTAAAGCTGCCAAGTTTGAAGACCTCTACTCTAAGTATTGTGAATGCACTGATCACTACATCAGACAACCAATATCTGAATTAGTCAGTTCATAGGTGGCAACTCCTGGCTCTTGACAGAATTCTGCATTTCTTTGTAGCCAGTAAAAGCAAGAGGAATACATGAGAATACTGAACAAAAAGATGAAAGAGAAAAGATCAGTCACCTCTTTGTTATAGTAGTCCACAATAGATTTTAAAAAGCCATATTGTGTTCACCATTGAGCAATGATGGCAAAAAGGTCTGAAGTACTACTGCTCACTTGTATCTATGTATAAGCTGCTTTTCTTAAATCCCAAAGACTCTGCTCTAATCAGTTGTGAAAACTGACTAAATCCAGACCAAAATGTATAGCTTTAAAATGTGACATCATGCTTTGGAATATAAAGGAAGAAAGAAAAGAAAAGTGGTCAGGATTTGTAAAAATATATCAAGTGCTGCAAGTGAAATCTCATCGTTATAACCAGAGAAGCACAGTCTCTGAAGCCGCTAGTATTCTGAGAATCTATAAAAATTAATGCATTCATTTCCAGCATGACCAGAAACCAGAGTGTGAGTGCTACTGATCTTACTATTGATATTAAAGACAAGTGCATTTATGTTTACAACTGTGCAAATGAAACATTGCATTAAACTTCTCAAATATTAGTAGTATAATTTTTATCAAGGTTTTCCACCAAGACTTGAGAAAGCATTTTGCACAGGACTAAAGCACCTCTAGCCACCAGCCTTCTTCCACTTTAAACTCTGAAAACACTTGTTTTCAACTTTGCACCTAATGAACATTATCTTAAATCCAACTTATTTGCCCTGATTTTTATGCAATGTTATTACTTCACTGGTAAATGAATCATTTTGCTTATAAAAAGATACGCTGATATCTTGTGCAGAGATACATCCTGCATGGATATTTTATACAAGTGGAAATCCACCCTAAGCAATTTTTGCTGTTGGATGTCCTTCCGTCAGAATTCCTGAAAAAAAAAGAATGCTAATGAATGTGACAGTTATAAGGTGTAATCTATTAAGCAGTCCTAGAGAAAGCAACCATGAAAAAGAAAACCCAGTAGGAAGCATCTTGAGGAAAGATGGAAAGGAGAAAACAATTATTGGGCCCCAATATTAAACTGATTTCAAATCTAACATTAAATAAATCAGTCAAGTACTGAGAAATATGTAGAATATGGTTTCCAAGGCAAGACACCATTATGAGACTCCCAAAGAAATAAACCAACAAGTTTTTCACAGACTGCAGACTCCCAAATTCCAGAAGGAAGAGTAATTCCATTTCATTCCCTATTCCTATTCCATGACAGTATCTTAAGACATGTTCAATCGACACTATAGTCACTTCTATAACACTTGTTACAGTAGATACTTCTTTACATCAGATTAAGGTTGGATGCATATTGGGTTTACAGCAGATGGTTTGAGTAGTTCAGACAGTGCCAATCACTCTTTGTCCCTTTGAATAAATTACTTCAATATTGTAAAAATAATAAACTTGTGGTGAGGCATGCTTTTAGAAGAAAGGGGTGGGGTAACCACTGTGCAAAATAAAAATGCCCAGCAAGTGCAAGGAGCTGTGTGTGTTGCCAACTGGTCCATGGCTAAATTGCCAGCAGTTCTTTCAACTGGAAGATCGGAAGTCGGTGGCAGGGTTGGCAGCTTGTGCACAGAAATCTCCTCTTTCTGCCCATCCTTTGTTCAATATGCTACTTTGAGAGTTTACTGATGACTCGGATGAGTGCTCCATTCTCATCTTTCAGCCGCTGATTGTCTGACTTCAGCTCTGTCAAAACCTGTTTCAAAGACAAGATAGGGCATCAAAACATTTCTGTGCTGACTGTCCCAGAACATTCCAGCCACTGGGTGGGGGTGGGGAAGGCAAAGAGGGGAGAGGGGGAAAAAAAGAGTAATGTATACAGTAGTAATCTGTATTCCTATAAATGGCTTTTGCTTAGCATATGACCAACTCTCCCTACTCAACGTAAGAGCATTTTACCTTCCTAAAACAGAAGAGGGAAATCATCCCAGATATATGCAGAACAGAAAATTATGTATTGACCGAAATGATTTCACTGGCTGATACAGAGCAACAAATGATGCCTTGCTCTCAGCCATAACAAGGCATAATATACTCCAAATTAATCAAGTTACTTTGATACATAAGGCAGAAAATACTATGGGCACCTCTCTTCAGACTTACCTCTCAAAATAAGATAACTAAGAAACCTCTATCCTTTTTATAACATCCAGTTTTAATCTTAATAACAAACTTAATTACATTTGGAAAAAGAATAGTCTATTTTTTTTCAATTTTGAAAGGAAATTGACCAACTTTAAACATTTTAGAGCAAATATGTATATCGCATTTTTGTCTAACAAATCAGTTATGGATCGAAGAATCTGGTTTTGGTAGATCTTCTGTTACATATTATAGAGTACAAACATACCAGAATAGTAATGAT
Source organism: Pituophis catenifer annectens (assembly GCF_029215685.1). NCBI lineage: Eukaryota > Metazoa > Chordata > Lepidosauria > Squamata > Colubridae > Pituophis > Pituophis catenifer. The sequence goes on along the minus strand of NW_027256883.1, from coordinate 179,315,293 downwards.
AAGTTGCTCAAAAACTAGGCTTTATTATTTCGATTATTGAAATTCATATTTCACATACCCGAAGAGAAGAAAATGGCATGAACTTCTTTGTGGAAAATGTTTTTAGTAAAATTTTGCCAGTTTTTAATGACTTTTGTCAGTTTTCAATGGCTTTCAATTTCTTGTGTGTTCCACAAGAACATGTGTGAGTTAAATTTTCTTCATTTTTGAAATGTAAAATGTCATTTTAGTTGATTAACAATTTGGACTATGAAAAAAGTGGTATTAGTAAAATGTGCTTAAGAAATGCCAAGTGATTCTTACGCAAGGACATTCAAGAGTAAGCTACTTTGGGCCAGAGATTTGGATTCTTAATAGTTTACAAAATAGGACATCTTGTGCACATATTTAACGAAGGAGGCATACTTTCTATATGCCTCCATTCAGCTCCCAAGAATTCTTATAGACAGGCTTCTGTTGAAAGAAATGAGAGTGCTTGATAAGATGAGGAGTACTGAAACACTTTTGACAGCTGATCCCAAAAGAAAGGGGATCATTTATCAGTGAAGTGAAATATTTGTTATCTACTTAAGATGGAGCCACAAACACAAATTTATTTAGGATCTCTTGCCAATAGAAATACACAATTGGCTAGTAATAACTCAATATATTTTTCTATTGCCATATGATAGGATAAAAAATACGTATAAGTTATTTTCTCAGTCAAGCAAGCATGATAAAATTATGCAATCCTTAAAGGGTTACTCATAAAAAGGAGAGGCAATATTTTGAATTGAATTGGCGAGGCATGATGAAGGAAAGGGATCCAAATTAATCCATCAAACAAATCAAAAATATTTCTGAAAATGCATTTAATTCCTGCTTTTCCCTTAAATCATTCCTGAATTCTTTTCTCTACAGGGGGTGAGAAACTCAAAAAACCCTGAATGACAAACTAATAGAATCTCCTCACTTTAAAGGAATTCAGCACTGGTGAGGCTATTTCTATCAAGGCTGACTTCACAATAGTGGGTTAGAAAAATAATATATAGATTTTCTTATTTGTACATAATTTTTTTTAAATCAAGGAAGGGCTTCTATCAAGATCTGTGGTTCAACTCTGAGCTAAACAGTGAGATTACTATACATGCTATAGATAGGTATAGCTGTGAAAGTGGGAGATTCAGAAAAATACTGGGGATTCTTTCATTTATATATTTTGAAGAAGTTTACCATGGACTGCAAAAAAAATAGTCAATCTGAGATCAGACAAAGATTGACCATTTCCTTAATCATCATAGTTTGAGCATCTGATTCAAATGGATGGGCTGGGGGCGGGGAGAGGCTTTACAAGGTTGACAAAAGTTTAAGAAAGGGAAAGCTACAGATAAAGTGAATGACTGGATTTTAAGAAATTTGAGAAAATTCTTGGAAGAGCTATGTGTTATTTTACTTATGCAAATTATTTATGTATACATATACATACATACATACATACATACATACATACATACATACATACATACATATCACACATAGGAGCCTTGGTAGTACAGTGGTTTAATGCACCCTGTTATTAATACAGCTGCCTGCAATTTCTGCAGGTTCGAATCTTACCAGGCTCAAGGTTGACTCAGCCTTCCATCCTTTCTAAGGTAGGTGAAATGAGGACCCAGTTTGTGGGGGCAATAAGCTGACTTTGTATAAATATACAAAAGTATGAAGGCTATTGCTTAACGCATTGTAAGCCGCCCTGAGTCTCTGGAGAAGGACCGTATATAAATCAAATTAAAAAAAAAAACATACTGTACAAACACATATGCATTCATATACTGTACAATATGTTTATGCATACACACTAATTTTATTATCAATGCCCCCACAACGCTAAAGGTATTCTGGAAGAATCATTTCTTTACTAACTATAGAGGCCATTAGCACAGGCTCATACTAGCCCCAAGAAATGGGCTGTTCCATAGGGTGGAACCCTCACAGAGAATGCTTTCCACCAAGCCTCCTCTCATCATGCTCCTCTCATCATGCAGATGGAGATCCTTGATAGGTGCTCTCTGGCCATTTAAGGCTTTAAAAGCAGTGATGAGTAAAGTTATACAACTAGACGTTATCAACATACTAATTTCAATTTTAATGGGTGCATGGCATCTTCCAACACCTTCATGAAAATACTAAATAGGATAAGGGAAAGCCCTGAGGCCTCATAGTACTCATATAAGGGAATATTTGAGGGTTCAACTTTTGGCTTATTGGACATGCACACTAAGACTGGAGTAATCCGGCACCTCCAACTCTCAGAACTCTAAGGTAATCTACATATGCTGTGGTTAACAAACATTGAGAAATTTAGGAAGACAAGGATGATTACAGTCCTTCCATTCAAGTCCTATAAGAGTCCCATGTGAGGGACCAATGTGATTTCCACACCATATAGAAGCCTCAGGTCAAACTACCATGGATACAAATTTTAGTCCTGGCACTTTCTTCCCAAAAAAGGAGATTTTGAGGACAGGATGGCAGTTATCCATTCTGTTGGATTCAGACTGGCTTCTTGAAGAATGGGAAAACTGATGTCTCTGTCAGAGCTACTCTTCCCTCAAAGAAGCACTGACTACACTCTGAATCCAATTCAGTCCCTCCCCTCCAGTGATATTCATTAGCAAGGTAGTAAGGATCCAATCCACATGTAGCAGAGCTTAGATCACAGAGAACTCTGCTCATTCTTAGATAATCAAGAACTTTGCTCTTGGATATGCAAAGGATCAAAGTTATCCCAGGTATCATCATATAGATTCTATCCATCCAACTTCCATCTTGGAGTGAATGCAGTTTCCAACTATTGCTAGAGATAAGTCAAAATAGAGTGTTCATCCATGCAAACAGGAGTTGAACCTGATTTAATGGCATCTATGATTAATTAAGGACAGATACAAGGTGACTTTATAACCACCACGAATTTTATAAACACCAAGTGCAATCATTTTTATTTTAAAAATGAAAAGTCTAGATCTGAGACAAGACGGTATGAAAGAAAACACTGGATTTTCAAGATCAAGCCAATGATCTTCAGAATTTGCTTGGAACCAAAAGAATTAGAAGACATAATTTATTCTTTGAACACATTTATATAGCTGCTCATCTAACAAAGGAATTCTGGGCAGTGAAGAGAAATAAAAACATCATCCAAAATGTACAAATCCATTACAGAAAAAACTTGATTGAGGCCCTTAAAAATCTCACTATTGATATATCAAATATGGTCATACCTGTGCTAAGGTTCCATTAACATCTTAAACTCAATGCCCTGGGATGGGAGTAAAGGAGGTTTTCATGGCCTTCTGGATGGTTACCAGGGCCAGTGCTGCCTATATCTCAGGGGAGGCTGTTCCATAAGACAGGTATTATGACAGAGAAAGCACATTTCATAGGAGCCATCAAGAGTCACTGCTTTAGAAATGAGACTCAGAGCACGCTCACTCTCTTATCCAGTGAGATCAGTAGAAACCATTGGGTTCTGCAAATAACCTAGCCTCATGCTGTTCAGGGCTTTAGAAGTGACAACCAGAACCTTGAACTGCACTTGGAAGCCTACCAGGAATCAATGTAACTCATGTAGCCTTGTCAGTTGGGTGTACGATGACACCCAATATTGCATGTGCTAATGAATTCTACATTAGTTGAAGCTTCTGAATGCTCTTCAAGGGTAATCCACATAGACTGTACTGTAGTAGTCTTGTGACACAACTGGTCTACAAGATATATTTGTGGGAATACTCTCCTGACCAGCTGCCCCTTGAACAGCAGCTGACTGGTCTAGAGTCTTAAATGCATTATTAGCTGTGTTCTCTGGCATAGAGATTAATGAGAAGAGGTTAATCTGAAAGATGTAGCTCTACTGTATCATAGCATTATTGAAATGTCACATTCTAGATGCTTACGAAATATTAATGAAAAAATTGAGTAACTTAGTAGTGGTTCTTATATCTCAAATTAATATATAAAATATGAAAAATATTAAGCATAATTGGTGGCAAAAATAGGAATACTACACTAGACTTGTATTCAGAATTCCACCTACAGTACTTCTACACTGAATTACAAACTATGGTTTCAATATAGCTTTATTGTCTTACTAGTAGCTCACAATATGTAGTATAATACAGGTAGTACTGGACCTACACACACAGTTGGGACTGGAATTTTGGACAATAAGTGATGCAGACATTAAGCCATTATATAACCAAACCCAATTTTATGACCATTTTTAACTCAGTCAAGTGAAACACACAGTTGTTAAGCAAATCTAGTTTCCCGTTGACTTTACTTGTTGGAAGCCAGCTGAGAACGTAGCAAATCACAATTATGTGATCACAGCTCACTGCAGGGTTGTAAATGTGAGCCAGATGCCAAGCACCCAAATTGTGATTACATGATTGTAAATCACTTTTTTGAGTGCCATCATAATTTCAAACTATTGTTAAACAAATACTCATAAGTCAAGGTCTGTGTGATATACTATAATGATTCAGTGCATGGCAAATTTTAAATTGCTCCATATATTCCAACTCAGATCATTTACAAATTGCTAGTTTATAAAGTTTTTTAATGTATATTTTCAGAAGTACATTATTCTACCATACTGTGTTAATCTACTATACCACTTGGGACAACCAGACACCGTACTCTGATCATTCGTTCTACTTCTTTCATTCACACTTTATTCAGCACTGTCTTTAAAAGGCAAAGTAAAGCCAAAATAAAAAAATTAATTATACTGGAGATTGTTCTTCGATATGAAATTCACATGCAGAAAATGCATACCTTGAAAAGGAGCAACTGTACAAATCAGGAATGATATCTCCAAAATAAGGACTATACCTTGAGGGAAGAGCACTTGAAAAGGAAATTATTCAATGGCATATTGCTATTGGTGTGGCATCCTCGTTATTAAACACGTTTAGGAAGAAAGCAGAATGAGTAGCAGATAGCTCGAACAGATAATAAGAGCAAAGACCTGCCTGGAAGAATGGAAGGAGAGGTGAGATCAACTGGAAGGGGAGCTGCTATAGCTCTTCTGACTCTGGGGGCTCAGCGGACTGCGAGAGCCTGGCTACCACCCGGGTCAAAGCCCTGTTTTCGGCCAGCAGTTGCTCATTCATCTGCCTCAAAGTGTGAATCTGTTTGAGCTGGTGAAGGTTCTGTAAAGTGAGATATGGAGGAGATAGACAAAGACAAAACAGAATATAAAAAGCACAGATACGTGAATTCAATTGACAAGCGTGAGGGGAAAAAAAGAGCAGCAATGAGAGGTGGACAGCAGTGAAATTGCAAAAGAAACTCAACAACACACTGAAGTGTTAGAAACACTGAAAAGAAGCCAAAGAAGCTGTTCCTTCTGCTCACTCTTCAAATTTAAGGGTAAATTTATCATCATGAGGTAAACAATTTTGTGGCTCTAAACGCTATTATAGAGAGACAGTTTGGTGTAGTGTTTAAGGCAACATGCTAGAAATCCAGAGACCATGAGTTTGAGTCTTGTCATAGGTACAAAGCCAGCTGGGTGACTTTGGATCAGTCACTCATTCTCAGTCCTAGGAAGCAAGCAACGGCAAATCATTTCCAAAAAAACCTCACCAAGAAAATTGCAGAGAATTATCCAGGCTGTTGTCAGGAGTCCAAACTGGCGTACGCACATACGTACACAAACTTGATTATACCTGTAACAGGCATCAGGCCAATTCTAGGCATAACATTTTTTCCCACTGTCAATTAATGAAAGATTGTCATCTAAGAGCTGGATGCAAAAGTTAAAGTGTCTTCATGAATCTCTTGATCTGACTCTTCCCATCAAAAGCAGCTTTGTATATTAAAGGCGCAAGAGCCAAAAGGTGTCATATCTAGCAATATTTGAAAAGGAGAGTGAATTTGTAAAAGTTAGTGATGCTCTGAAATCTTTCACGAATGCAACCTATCAGTTTGTCTGTGCTGTGTTTATAATGCCCTTTTCAGTTAATTGTTCAAGCACTAGGCATCATTTGTGTTGAAACTTCCCCCCACCAAAGATGAGCTGCTTGCAGACAAAGAAATCCTCCCCCAAATGTTCTCACGGTTTTTATCTGTAAAGTTCACAAATTTCCAAAACAAAGACCAAGTTGCAATTATTCCTTTTTACTCCTGAAGGTGTCTCTCTGCAATCCACAATTACTAATTGTCAAATAAGTATCCATTTTATTTCAATCCTCAACAATCTTATTTAGCTTCTCTTTTTCTTTTTAGCTTTTAAAAATATCAAATCAGTTTTATAGTCCAGTCTGAATTTAAACAACTCTTCTCACTTCTTTTTTCCTTTTTTCTTTTATTTATACAACACTTCTGTTTTAAAGCTTATTGTCCATTCTTTTTGTTTTTCTTAAAAATCGAGAAAAAAACCAAGGATCTATTTATTTATTTCCGATCCTTTAACCAATCTTGGGGCAATTTCTCTAATTATTTAAAATTTCCAAATAATTTTGTTCAAAAGTCAATTTTCCATTGGGTTTTTATCCCTTTAAGATTGCACTTCAGAATCTTCTTTTCTTCCCACCCTGCTCATTAGCCGCTGTTTCATCACTAGGGGTCTTAAAGTTAAAAAGATGTTTTCCTTATTGTTATTTCAAACCAAGGGTTGACTGTCACTCACCCGGCTTCCCAAAACTCCGTTCCATTCATCACTCCTGCTCAATGCTTAATCTGGTTGCCCCAGCTTTGTGGCAGCTGCAATGGCTGCCATCCCCCGCCGCTGCGTCATAGAAAGTTTCCTCTGACCTTTGAGGAACTTGCCTGTTCCTCTTGGTCTTCGGAGGTAGCTCTCCTTCTTCCCCATCCCTACAGGACGGTTCTGGTCCAAAGACCCATCGGCAGCGGTTCGTCAGTCTGGGTTTTCGTGGAGCTCATCAGAGCCCGCTAATTCCCCGACTGTCTCACCGCGACGCTCTGTGTTGAAACTTTTAAAACACAAAATTTCCCATTTAAAATATGTTAATAGTTGTACCAACTTTATTAAGAAATACAAATAAAATTTAAAATCTTTATTTTCTTCAAAAAGTATCTATTATAATAAAGAGATTTCTAGGTCTTTTTTTTTTTTTTTTTAGAATTTTAGAAAATTTAGTTTAGGCTATAACCTTTATATAAGAAACCATTTTTCTAAAAAGGAAATCTGTTCAAAATATGTTTAATATAGTTCCTCTAAAACAGGGGGAAGTTGGAATGAAAGGTTTTAAAAAAACTGAATACTTCAAGCAGCACCTAATTAGGTCATTAAACCTGCCTATGATAGATTTGCGTTATCTTAAGAAAATGTAAGATTATTTATCTAATAACTCAAAGTGTAAATGAGGCAGAATGCAGAAATGAACAAAACAATTTAAAAGACACCCACTATAATTATATTCTCTAGCATATTAATGCTAAAAAATATTTTGTTGAGAAACTGAATGTTTACATCCAAAATAAATATATCCTTGTAATAACAATTTCCAGGGAAGTCACTATACAGTAAATCTAACACAGTAATCTTCCTTTTGGTGTTTTTTTGGTGATGATTAGAGTAGTTTATAAGGGCATGTAGAAGCAATTAGTTTCCAAATTACAAACCATAACTCTAATTATATTCAATTACAGGCTCCTCCTCTTTATTATTTCTGCAATTTCAAATACATTAACTAAATCTTGCTTCACACATATAGCCATTTTTATTTCATACTCCTAGAATTCCCCAGTTAGCCGTGATTTAGGCTAATCTTCAAAGCCACTCATGCTCAGCAGAAATGCATCTGAACATTTGTACTTCTTATTCTTTTATTTTTAAAGCACTCTCTGTTCTGCCAAGGATATGAACAGATAAGAGCCTAGCCCACAGCTGGATGGTGGGAGAGGCAAGAGGCTCAGAAGAGACTTTTCCTAGGCTGTAATGAAGATGGGGGGTAAAGGTAAAGGTTCCCCTCGCACATATATGCTAGTCATTCCCGACTCTAGGGGGCGGTGCTCATCTCTGTTTCAAAGCTGAAGACCCAGCGCTGCCCGAAGACGTCTCCGTGGTCATGTGGCCAGCATGATTAAACGCCAAAGGTGCACGGAATGCTGTTACCTTCCCACCAAAGGTGGTCCCTATTTTTCTACTTGCATTTGTACTTTCAGCTTTGCAAGGTAGATCAGATAGGAATCACAACCAGATGAACTAATTCTATTTTATTTAAAGTTACATTGCCAAAAACCTGGAAGTCTGAAAGAACTTGCCCCTTGCCCCACCCACTAATCACCTGCTGTCTCTTATCTGACCATTCCCTTGGCACCATCTCTTAGCCTAATCTCCCAAAGCCTTTTCCACATACCATCACAGCAATCCGCATGTAATTACTGCAATGTATCTGTGAGGGAAAGAGATTCATTTTCCTGTTGGGTGAGGGCAGTATACAAATCTGCCATGCTGTCAAATCTGTTGAAATTAAGAGGGGGGGAAAAACTGGTTTTAGCTGGAGTTTGCAACCTCCTCCTCCTCCTCCCTACCACAATTTTAGCTCACTTTTATTTTGATAGATATGTGCTGAATGGTAGCAGTCTTAAAAATCTGTTTTATATGTATTGGCAGTCCTTTTTATCTATCAGACATATCTCTCAACTTTGTATTAGAGAAGGAACTGTATGAGAGGTTTTGAATAGAAGAGAAACTAAATTAACTCTCTCCTACTCTGAGTTTTAAAAGCATCCTGCACTACCTCTGAATGTTTCAGAAAATTCCTTTGAAACTGTGGTTGGCACACATTAAAGTAGTCTTAATCTACTCTGATGTAAAACACTGAGGCACAAACCATTAAAATCACAATATATGTACTTCAGTAAGCCATAATCTTTTTCGTATTATGCTTCACACAATCACACTTATTGTGCTGAGGAATATTGGCAACAAGCAGCTTTAAGAGTTTTATGACATTGCTTGAATCAGATACCAGTTTAGTTTTTTATGTCTCTTTGTAAGTGAGCTGCAGACAGTAAGAAAAAAAAGTTGCTATACAACAGAATATGAATGTGATTCAAAAGTGAGATTTTTGAAAACTTAATAAGCCTAAATAAAATAACAGCATTGGCAAGACTGAGGTAAAATGTAGGCATACTGGCTATATTAAGTCAAGGTGACTCTAGTATAAAAAGAAACTGCAGACAGATACAGCATATGATGCAAGAATGGATGTCATTCAAAAGACGTAGACATGATGAAAATGGTCTTTATTATTCTCTCTCTCTCTCTCTCTCTCTCCCCCCCCTCTCTCTCTCTCTCTCACACACACACACACCAGTGGATTGTATTTATTGAAAAAGTTACCTCAATAAATAACTCATGAATAAGGCCATCAGGGACTTTCATAACTTCACACATATAAGTCATGTGCTTTAAAACATTCTAATATAGATTCACAGCTATATACTTCATCTCACATTAGTAAGAGATGGAATGTCCACATTTACAGTAGGTTATTTTAAAAGTCTTTTTTTTAAGAAAAAAAGCATTTGCTATACAGATTATACAGTAGGAAGGCACAATGTAACTATAGCAGCATCCTGATATTTCTTCTGATGTTGCACATTATCAACAATAGATCAAAATGCATTCCCATTTCAGTTCTTTAATAGTTCATCTATAAATACATTCAATCATGTGGAATGATGCATATCAAGCTAGGTGATGTAGCCCTTCTCTTGCAGCTGGATTGTAATGTGAGCTACTGAAATGTCTTCTTTTAAAGAGACAGAGTTCTATTTAAATAGAGCTCAGCTTCAAAAAAAATAATCATACAGTAAAATCAGTTTAAGTGTTTCCTTTAAAAGTTATTCTGCAACTGGAACCATCCCCAGTAAGTCAGGAAATTGCTTTCCTCGCTATCATGTTTTTAAGGGTTCAGGAATTCTTATTCTTGAAACAAAAATATTTCAGAAGCCAAGCAAATCTGTAATTGCCTCTTATATAATAGGAAAATAAGCACCAGGAGACAAACAAAAGAAAGGCACAAAAGTACCTATTGTGCAGGCAAGCAGTGATAGCCTGTAAAATCAGTTTTATCAGGCCACTAAGGGCAGCATAACTTATCATCTCATTTCAGCAATCAGAAATTGCAATAACAGGAGAATGACAGTTGTTCAGAGCAGGTGATTGGAGAGAGGGGTATCAAGCAGGAGGAGCTACTTTAGAGGACAACTTCTGCTCCAACCACTCAAGCACTAAATAGGTTTTTGTTAAGTCTGAAAAGAACTGAAAGCCCAATAAAGAAACAAGAAAACCAGAAGCCTGACAATATCCTATCAATGAATCCATTGATATCAAGAGACTTTTCCCAAAATTGTGACATGGAATAGGCATATTTCAAGACTAGGGGTGAGGAAGAGAGAGAGAGAGAGAGAGAGGGAGAGAGAGAGAGAGAGAGGGAGGGAGGGAGGGAGGGAGAATGAATTATGCAAGAATAATTTCCCCTTTAGGATCAGGTCTACAGCTCAGTAGTTCGAGACCTGAGTGCTGTGAGACAGAGTGAGCTCCTGTCACTTGTCACGAACCTAGCAGTCAAAAGTATACAAAAGAGTAGATGAATAAGTGCTGCATATAAGCATGTGAGAAGATAACAGCATTCCATCTTTAGCTTTGTGCAGCAACATAATGTCATGCTGGACAATTGATTGCAGAAACGTCTCCGGATAACATTGGCTCTTTGGTTTAAGAAACAGAATGAACACCGCCCCCTAAAGTTGGTCACAACTAGTGAGGTAAAACCCATGGGGACACCCTTACCTTTACCTTTTTAATAACCCCTTTGGAGGAAAAAATTTATTTATTTATTTATTTATTTATATTTATTTATTTATTTTTATTTATTTATTTTTATTTATTTATTTTCATCAAGCATGTATTAGATAATAAATATAAGTATAAACATGATTATGAATACATGAAATAGATACAAATAAAAGGGAACATTAGGACAGGGATGGTAGGCATGCTGGTGCACTTATGCACACCCCTTAAAGACCTCTTAGGAATGGGGTGAGGTCGACAGTAGACAGTCTAAGGTTAAAGTTTTGGGGGTTTGGAGAAGAAACCACAAAGTCAAGTAGTGCATTCCAGGCATTGACAACTCTGTTACTGAAATCATATTTTCTGCAATCAAGCCTGGAGCGGTTTACCATAAGTTTGTATCTATTGTGTGCTCGTGTACTGTTTTGGTTGAAGCTGAAGTATTCATTGACAGTTAAGACATTGTAGCAGATAATTTTATGTACTACACTTAGGTCGGACCGAAGACTGAAAAGTTCTAAATTGTCTAAGCCCAAAATTTCAAGTCTGGTGGTATAAGGTATTCTGTTGTGAGCAGAGGAGTGAAGGACTCTTCTCATGAAATGGATGCAGGATTGTTTTCTTTTGGTGGATCTAAAAGTTTGAGGGACCTTTGAAAAAAAATATTGATGTGCTTCTGTAGTTTTTTGAGCAGCTGGTTCCATTATAAAGCAACATGTTTTAACATGGCCATTTAGAGAGTATAAAAGTTGAGAAAAGTTTTTATATAAAGATATTCTGTGTAAGATTCCTACATTTCCAAAAGCTAGAGTTCATGAAGATTGGACTTCTTAAGATTATTTATGGAAACCTCCAGGCTAATTAAAGAAAAAAATCCTCAGTTTATGCCAACCTCTCAGAAAATAGAAACCTGACTGAAGTAGATATACATTTGAGAAGAGCCAGGACTGGTATCTCCAGTATTTAAATAAAATCCCTTGATACTTTCTCCATCCACAAGAGAGAGGGTGACCGGTCAAGTGCACCTCTGTCAACAGCTACTGGCTGGAAAACAGGTGGAAAGGTAGGCAGACATTTCTAAAGACAGCAAAGGGACAACGTACAACCTTTGTCATCATGACTTCCGTTTGATAGTTTTGATAGCTTCATGTTGTACAAATCATGGACATTATTTATCACATTATTACTAAAACATCTTCAACATCTCTCAGTTTGTTTCTGGTCCCAATTCAAAGATACAGATTTTAACTGTAGAGAACCTGTGGGAGGTACTTACTAAAGTGTAGCCCTATGACTGGGAAGACCAAATTTCCATTATGACATTTGGCCAGTTGCTCTTTCTTAACTCACTCCTCCTAATAGGTTATTGTAAGGACAAATAAAGAAGATTCATACATAAACTGCCTTGAGTTGAAGAAAACATGGGATATCGAACAAACCAGCAGAACATAAGATATGATATATTGGAAAGACTCCTGTTTTTATGCATTCCTATTCACATGATTAAATCTGAGACTTTGCTTAAGATACTATCCTTGCTGAGGTATAGTAAGTGGGCAGTTTTGGAACAGGACTTTTATGAAAAGTCCCTCAAGTGAGGTCACATGATTGCTACTTTTTAACACTTTTTGCTGCAATAGAACTTTATATGTTATGTTCTTTCTACTATTTTATAGTTTGTTTGTTTATTTATTTATTTATTTATTTATTTATTTATTTATTTATTTATTTATTTATTTATTTATTTATTTATTTATTTATTTATTTATTTATTTTTGCAATTTATATGCCGCCATTCTCCCGAAGGACTCAGGGCGGCTTACACAACAATCAATAATACAAATCACAATATAACAAAATAAGTTAAAAACCCCTTAAAAACCATATTTAAATTTATGACAGTTTGTGCAACCCCTAGCAGATCAATTTATTTGATGGAAGAGCCACGTCTTCAGTTCGCGGCGAAAGGAGAGGAGGCCCGGGGCTATCCTGAGCTCGGTGGGCAAATCATTCCAGAGGGTCGGTGTTCCGACAGAGAATGCTCTCCCCCTGGGGGCCGTCAGTCGACATTGTTTGACTGAGGGCACCCTGAGGAGGCCTGCTCTGTGGGAGCGCACGGGACGGTGGGAGGAAGGCAGAAGATGGTCCTGCAAGTACCCCAGGCCTAAGCCATGTAGGGCTTTATAGGTAAGTACCAGCACCTTGAAACAGACCTGGAGAGCAACCGGCAGCCAGTGCAGCTTGCGCAGGAGAGGTGTTGCACAGGAGTAACGAGGAACTCCCGTAACTACCCGCGCGGCCACATTCTGGACCAGCTGGAGCCTCCGGATGCATCCTAAGGGCAGCCCCATGTAGAGGGTGTTGCAGTAATCCAACCAAGAAGTAACAAGGGCGTGGGTGACTGTGGCGAGGGCATCTCGATCTAGGAAAGGGCGCAACTGACGCACAAGACTTACTTGTGCAAAGGCCCCCCCTGGTTACGGCTGTCAGATGGTCATCCATGGACAGCCAAGAATCTAGGAGGACACCCAGATTGCGAACCCTAGTGGACACGTTACACTTCTAATGGTGCTTTTAGTTTCAGTTTGCATAAATTCAGTTTAAATTTTAGATTTGTTTTTAAAGTTTTGTAAGCTGCTCTGGGAAAATTTGTTCTGAAAGGTGGATTATGAACTTTTCAAATATTTAAATCTATACATTAGCATTTTATAATTATGGTGGGGTTGGTTGACATAGAATTTAAAAAAGTGATTCTAAGAAACAAACTCTGAAACCTCCCAACTCTCTGAATCCTCACAGATATTACATTTCACATAAAATCTGAGGTAGGGATCCTTACTTTGGAATCATGCTTCATCCAAAATAAGTGTTCATGACTTTCTTACATAATTACCAATTGTGCATTTAATTTATGCAGTAACTAAGGATAGAGAAAATACATGTAGCAAAGGAAATTCAATTAAATATTATTAGTAATAATTTCAGAAGATACAATGAATTTCTTGCAAGGAAATTGGATATTGGCTCTGTTAAGTATCAAAACTTTTGAGACGTGAGTTTTATTATATTGATGCTAGGTTAAAAAGTTCAAATTACATTATTCACATATATTTTAATATGTACCAAATTCATATATGAATAATTGCAGATACCGACCCTGGATATCTTTAAATTCATTGTAATAATATATGTTAAGATACATACGTACACATACACACATATGTATGTGTATACGTATGTAAGATCATATAACAATCGAAGTCAATGTTTCCCAAGTGTAGTAGCAATTTTCTGACATGTGGCCTTTAGTAACCAGAATTTGCCTGTCGGCATGGCCATTGTTAAGAATACTGAGAGTTGAAGGCCATACATCTAAAAATTGCCAGGACTGGGAAACATTAATCTAGGTGCAGAAACCACAAAACATTACTTAGTAACTTATCTATCTTTCAAAATACACAAAATGATTATTTATATTTAATGGACTTAAAATTATTGACAAAAGGTTTCATTTACCATATAATCTTGCCGTAAAGCTGAAATTCTCATTACTCTTTTGAATATATATTTAAAACAGTAATATTTAAGGCTTATTTTAATCTTTCATGTATCATTGGTTTTTGGAAACAGATTCTTGTTTATTTATTTATTTCTTAAATTTATACATATTTATAATTCTATAAATAGCAGAACTATTGCATTCCAGGGAACATTTTTTCCACTAAAAATATGGAAAACATTTTTGATAATATGAACTTATCTCCTTCCCAGTGCTCCATATTAAAAGAATCAATCAAATAGGAATAAAAGCTTCATTTTTAAATCATAAGAATTTAGGTATATCCAAAGGCAAGGCATTTGAGCAAGGAATGTAATAAGAAAGACTACAATATTTGTCTTACAAGGAGGAAAGTCTTTTACAAGTAAAATACTGTTTCAACTTTTAATTAACATTCAGTTGAATCAGTAGGCCAGTATTAGAAAGGATTGGAAGGAATCCTTAGTAGCCAATACAGGCACAGATAACAATGTTTTGATAAAAATGCTGCAGAATAGATTGCACCAAAATTTGGAAGAAAAATATTAGAAAATGCTTCCAACTCAACCAGAAAAGCATAAGGATACCATTGCTATTTTAAATGAGGGAATTTAGTTAGAAGATTTGAACAACAAGATTTTAATTATAATTAATACTATTCTTACATAGCAATTTAAAAGATGAGACTGGATTTAGAAGATGGTAAATAAATGATACATTTTCATACCTTCATCTCTTCTTCCATTTCAGAAAGCTTCCGTTCAAGGACTCGTTTTTCCTGTTCAGGAAATATTTTCATAGTGATCATCTTTCATGAGATTTGAGAAAGTACAAGAAATCTCATAGGCTTAAGGGCTTTCAAACACAATCTAGTCCTACTCCAAGGCAAAAACATTTGTGCCATATAATACTTCCCCTTTCTCAACTCGTATTCCCATTATCCTTTCTTGTTTTTTTCAACCCCAACTTTGAACAGACACAGTAGCTGTGTTCTTTCAATTTTTGATTCTATTTGTTTCTTCACATAAATGCACACTCAGACCAAATCAAATTTCCACATCTCACTGATAGTTTTTTTGTACTTAGATAACAAAAATGACACCGCAAAGGGCCAAATTCTTGCCCCAAACTACTAGATATTTTTTTTAAATAATGGGAGCTATGCACTGGACATACCATTCCATAGCAAACAATACCAATACCAGTGACAGACTCAAGAACCAACATCCATCTTTTTTTTCCAGAGAATAGCAGCAAAAAAGAAAGGCACCAAGAATTAATTTATGGCCCCTAGAGTTTTCATGTCATTTTGATAAGATTGTATATTAGGCACACTAAAATTCTTGTTTACTGACAGGCCTTGGAAGAAACAGAATTTTATTACTGATTAGGCTTGATAATGATTATGTAACATATATTAAGCATATGTTTTACCTGTAGATCTAAACAATAGTCCTTGACTTACGACCACAATTAGGACAAATAATTCTGGTCATAAGTCAAGTCACCAGGGTGTAAATCCAGTTTAACCAACAAAAATTGGCAAAAAAAGGTCAGAAATTGTGATCATGTGTCCAGAGGACACTGCAAATGTTTGTAAATGTGAGCACATTGCCAAACAGTCAAATTGTGATCACGTGACTGGGGATGGAGTGATGGTTGTAAGTTTCAGTTCAGGTGATAATTGAAATTTTCAGAGCTGTTGTTAAATAGTTGTTAAACAAGGACTACCTGTATCTGAAAAGGTTTTTTCAAACCATTATCCTCAAAAGTAACCCTTTCAAGAAATTGGAATATCAGATATTAATGCTGTATGTCAACATATTTTTAACAATTTTGAAACAACAAATTATTCTTACTTCAGGTTTTCAAAATCAAAATGAAATCAATAAATACTCTAATATATAGCATTAGCTGTACAACCATACAATGAGAGCTATGTCTAACTCATATATAGTATTAGATTTGTCATACTGCAAAATCCAGGCATATAATGAACTCTTTAAAAAATAAAGTGCTTTAAAGTTAATAAAAATATCAGTAAGCTAGCCTGAGAGCTTATTGTCTAAGCATAAGTATCAGCTACCATTTTTGGAGGACAGGCCCTATTCTCCACCACCCCCAAACCGATTAGGAAAGCAATTTCCAGCCTTCGTACCATGTATTCCATTACAAGTAGCATACTGCATCTTTTGTTGCTAGAAGCGGTATTGTCAAATTCAGATGTTGAAGTTCACTTCATTGTAAACAATCACCTCCACTCCAATTAGCTACTGTGTCCTGTGGCAGGTTCTACACAATGGGCTATCTGCCCCCCTCCCCAGAAAGTAGGAACTTGAGATTTTTTTCCCCTTAATTTTATTCTACCTGCTCTCCTCCTTAGTTCTACTCTATTCATCTGCCTGCTCCTAGTATGTCTAAATCCTTAGCAATAATGAATAAGGGTAGAAAACGAGCCAAAGAAAACAATGAATCAGGTTGCTGGACTGGTGATACTCTGGGCCTTTTCTTTAACAATTTAACTGTTGTATCAGTGAAAAGCTGAAACTTTTTTTTTACAAGTTCACCAATTAGCCAAAGAAATGATACATTTTCCCCTCCCCCACCTTTTCTGGACAAGATGAAATTTATTAGGGCTCTATCAGTTTCCCCTTCTAGTCAAGTGACAAGAATGGAAAAATGGTCTCCCTTTTCCTTCTCCACCATATATGGTTACACCAAATAGGAAGGGAGAATAGAAGGGTGAGTTGGTAGAAGATGCTCCCACAAAATCGGACAGAACACCGTGCTGTCAACATAGAACAAAAGACTGAAAACTGGAAAACAATTTCTTCAGCTGCTTTAATTTCCAAACAGTTTACAGAGAGCAGCCAAATAGCTTAAGATGCAATGCAGAAATATTTTGAGAATTCAATAAGTAACTTCAGGAGCCAGATATTATCCAAAAATAATTGGATGGTTTAGGAATCTTTTGCTAGGAAAAGAATAATCTTTGCTGTTTGGTTTTCAAAATATTTATACAATCCAAATAGATTCTGAAAACCCGTAAAGACGTACCCTTTTTTCCATCTCAAGCATACTTGAACGATCTGAAGTTTTCTCCTGTTTCTGCTATTTAAAACAAACAAACAAAATACTCTGTTACAAAGTAATAATTTTTGCAGTATTGTTTAAAACAACAATCAAGTATTTATTAGAAATCCAGAGCATACGTAGATTATTGCACTCAGTGTTTTTTTTATTAATTCTCTTATCAACAATAATAAACTTTTTTAAAAATTTCCTCTGTGAAGTTTCCAAAAGATGCCCTAATTAATTCATGAGCCACAAGCGAAACTTCAAAAGAAATACAGTCATTTATTAGGAGCACCATTTTGGCAATATTCAGATGCAGTTAGAACTAATCCTACATAGATTTACATTCCCCTATGACCCTGTCTCTCTCCCCTCCTCCCTGGCCATATCATAAATCACATTCTCCAATTAACCACTTTGGCTGGCTGTGAAACCCAAAACTCTCCTATTGATTGCGGTAGAAAAGCATCTGTGGAATGTAATTTCAATTAGGGAAATCAATCAGCTCCACCAGTTCTCCCTCCCTCCTGCTCATGGCAACTTGAAAGCTTTGCAAGTTGACATTACTCCTTGTTTTTTTCAGTACATCCCTGATTTCCCAGAGTTTCTTCACCTGAGTTAGTTTGTCCATTTTTGACTTAATATCTGCGAGTTCTGTCTGGGAATCTTGCAGTTTAGATTTCAGTTTCTGATTTTCAGACAGGGCACTCTCATAGAGCTAAACAGAAAAAGCAAAACAAAAGTGGAATTATACCTCGGTATTAGATAATATTCCATCTACTGAACAATCGATGGTGACATATTGGAGAACAGCTCAATTAATTTTCAGCCAACATCTTCAGGTAACTGCATAATTTCACAAGACCCCTGCATCACTCCAGGCAGGCACATCCTTTTAGTTCATGTGGAATAAAAGCATGGTCTAAAAGTACTTCTCGCAGCACACTTTAAATACCAGATAAAATTCAGTTTAAAGTGATTATTCGCACATTATTTCATATACCATTTTGGTTATTGATCCTCCAAGTAAACTAAATATATGCTCAAATGCAACTTGGAAAGTCCAATAAAAAAATTAGACATTATATTCAAATTTTACACCAACATTTTCTTATTCCATACAAAGGGAACCCAATCAAAGTCAACAACTCCATGGAAAAGGCAAACATAGGAGTGCAAATACAGTTATTTGTAATACAGTCCAGACCAGGGGTCAGCAACCTGTGGCTCTGGAGCCACATGTGGCTCTTTCACCCCTCTGCTGTGGCTCCCTGTTACCCACCGGCACATGATTTATTGAGCTTCTCAACCCCTGGTAGGCCAACCATGGATAAACCCAAGAAAAGAAAAGTTTTAGAAGAAAACAGAACATTTAATTCATCTACATATGCTAGTTTTGTGGCTGCTCAAGAAATAGTCAGGCACGGGAAGGGTTTTGTGGCTCCCGGTGTTTTCTTTTCTTTGGGAAACTGGTCCAAATGGCTCTTTGAGTGTTTAATGTTGTAGACCCCTGGTCCAGAAAACTTCATTAAACTTGTTTGAAGCTGGACTTTAACATCATTTTCTTGATATATTTCTTTTATTGGGGCTTTAAATCTTTATTACTCTATTGGCTTTTTCTCCAATGGTTTCCAGCTACATTCGAAACTGCTTTGTATTAACTGATAAAAAGAAAACAGTGGGAATTAAAGAAGGGCTCAATCTTATCTAGTGATACAAAAAGGGTAGTGTGGGAGCTGGATATGGCCTGCAAACATCCTTTTTGCAATTCCCAAAGACTCCAAGTGGGTAAGCTAAATATTTTGTATTTTGCATTGGGAAAGATTAAGAGGAAAATAAGGTCTTAATGTCCTGATTCCCTATTTAAATCTCTTTATCACCTGCCTCCCATGGTACCTGATCCCCTTGGCATGTGGCTATTGAGATAATGAGAGAAGCCTAGTGCAGGCTTCAAACGAAAAGAAAGAAAAAGAAAAGAAAAAAAATTCAGCAATGGCCCACCTTTTTATAATCCTTGCTACTATCATCTTCTGTTCTGCTGCTGAGAGCGGCTCTTCTGGTATAGGCACTGGTGCGGCCTGAGGGTCGATCACTATAGGTATCACTAGTGCCAGTGCTTGAACTTGCTGAATCCAGCCTGAAGTTAGATATGGTTTAAAACAGCTTCATTTACTTTCAAAACCATTTACAACTTCAGGAAAAAAAAAAGTTCTTATAGAAGAGATACCCAATACAATGACAAAAGAATAACAAACTACTAAAACTATTTACCTGTAACCTAGCAAGTGTAGAAGTGAAAGAAAGAAACGTTCATTCAAAAACTGACAGAAGAACATAATATTTGAAAAACAAAGGAATTCAGATAAGAGGTGACCATACTGATCAGATAAAAGATGGTAGTCTTGAAAACAAATACAGGTAGTCCTCAACTTATGACCACAACTGAGCTCAAAATTTCTGTTAAGTGAGACATCTGTTAATTGAGTTTTGCCTCATTTTGCAACCCTTCTTGCCACAGTTGTTAAGTAATCACCGTAGTTGATAAGCCACAGTCGTTAAGGGAATCTGGCTTCCCCCTTGATTTTGCTTGTCAAAAGGTCGCAAAAACTGATCACATGACTTTAGGACACAGCACGGTCATAAGTATGAGTCACTTGCCAAGCATCTGAATTTTGATTGCATGATCATGGGGATGTTACAAAGGTTGTGTGAAAAAGGTCATAGGTCACTTTTTTCAATGCCATTGTAACTTTGAATGGTCACTAAATGAACTGTTTAGAGAAAGAGAGAGAGAGAGAGAGAGAGGGAGGGAGGGAGGGAGGGAGGGAGGGAGGGAGGGAGAGAGAGAGAGAGAGAGAGAGAGAGAGGGAGGGAGGGAGGGAGGGAGAGATGCATGCTCTAACAAAAGCATGAATTCTGGAAATCTTACCTGGAGAGTCTTTCATGCTGTAAATAGAGATAAAAGAAGCTCAGATTAGCAATAACAATAATAAATAGTTTTAGCATTAAAGCTGGAAAGCTGAAAATATGATGATTATGAAAGTAAGTGACAAATAACATAAATCCAGCAGGGCAATATCTCTGGAACTTATCTAGAAACTTTTTGAACTATTTAAAAATATTGCAAAATACTGCAGTCTAGAAATTATATATATATATATATTAAATATACCAATAATAGCAGATATTTCTGGCAACATTAAGATAACCTTGGTTAGACTAAAGTATCAACATGAACTTGAAAGAAAGGTGTTTATATGAAACATTTATATTAAATAAATACAGAAGTGAAGTATGAACTGAAGATCTTTTAAAAAGTTAAAATATCATTCTTATATGACTAACTAGCATAGACAGTCTTATATTTAGGCATTTGTCATTTGTTACAGAAGAATGAAACACATATTCACACTCAGATAAACACACTATTCTTTCTGGAGATCTAATGTTTAATGCCAAAGATTTTTCCTTAAAGAAATTCTGTCAAAAGTGTATATTTGTCAAACTAAGTGGTTTGTTTTCACATTAATTACATAAATGATTACAGAAAAATCTGTGAGCATTTATCTACAGGAAAGAACTTTATGCACATGCAGAGATATTTAACTATATAAATAACTGAAAAACAGCCTTTTATCTTTACTGATTAATTCTGAGATTCTGTTTTTATATTTATTAGTTTTTTAATGTTGTACTTTTTAAACTTTAAAAAATCGGAATTAACTTTCATTTCATTTTTTTAGTATCAATCTTAAGTAAATCACATGCTCTCTATTTTATATGGAAAATGTACTACAATTAATATTAACCTAAGTAATGTTTATCACATTCTGATATGCAGCTGCTGTTATTTGGTCTCAACTCTGAAATAGAATTTTTAAAATTTCTTTACATACTTCAAAATTAACATTAAAGAAAAATCAGCTCCAAATTTTTCTTTATAAACTGAGTAATTTAGAAAGCAAATTAAACTAGATAATCTAGGCTTTAGGATTCAAGGCCACATCAGCTTTCTAAATGTCATACCCACAACTGAAATGTATGAAGTAAATTATTTAGAAGTAAAACCTCATTTTATGTCAGTTTTAAAAGTTTATTTTAACAAGCAAATTATTTTCTGGCCATCAGCATTTCATTATCCAACATTTGGATATTTTTTTGTTAATGGCTCTAACAAGTTTTGCTGCTTAGAATAACTTAATACAGTTCACCATTATTTTGTATGTATCTTAGGCCAAAGTTTCCTTTGCCAAAAATGGAGAAACACAGAGGTACCCTGTTTCTCACAAAATAAGACATCCCCTGATAATAAGCCCAATCAGGCTTTTGAGTGCATGGCAATAAGGCCAAATGTTTATTTCAGGGTTCAAAAAAATATAAGACAGGGTCTTATTTTCAGGAAAACACGGTATATGAAAACTCATATCCATGCTTAACAAAATAAAATTATTTTTAATGAAAATTTTCCATAATATGTTAAATATGGAGACAATCCACTTAAAGTATTACAATGTAAGTACTTATATTCTACAAAATAAAATAATAGCATATAGCCATCCTTGTTTGGGCTTGCAAGTTAAGCAGGACTGAGGCTGGTTAGGACTTGGTTGGGAGACCACAATAGAATTCCTTTCTAGCTGTAAACTACACTGGGAAGTAAAAAAATATTCTGGAAGAATGCAGCAGGAAATGATTTCTGTTATGCATAAAATTGTATGGATAGGACCATGTAGCCGCCAACCAAGCACCACTAGGGAGATTTTACTTAGAATACTTTCAAGCAGAAAATTTGTCAAGAGGAAGCACAATTCCAATCAAAGTACAGAGGCAGGCTAGTTTTCTCTAATTATATTGCTATGAAGGAAGTACTTCTCTGTGTAAATATATAGCATTCATCTATTTAATAGGGGTACACCACAAGGACTGCATTTATTCAAAAGGAAGATAACCCTGCATTTCCAACAGCTTTCCTGTTTATTCTATTGTCAGTATATCTCCTATTTTAAAGACAAACTAAGGGAAAATTTAATCTTTCTAGCAAACAAAGTTGGTATATTGTTCTCAGGCATATCATGTATTCAAATGTAAATGTAAAAAAAGTATGAGTGTATGTGTGTTATAATCTATAACTTCCATGATTGAGGAATAGTAGATATGGCATCTTTCCCCTGTAGTATCTTACTGAAAACGTATGTCCAGTTTTACATTTTAATTAATACTTTTTGAGCATTACATGACAATACAATTTAGACGCGGTACAAAGAGAACTCAGTACCAGGGAATGGTACAGTTACAGCAAACAGAATGAAATAATTTCTTAAAGAAAGGGATATAATGCTGACCACACTTTTCAGGAATTACGTTCACTGAAGCAGAAAGAATTGTAACTCCACTTTTGCCAAGTTAGTCAAGTGAATAAAAAACTAAGTAAATCACAGGAAATTATTTGACCTTTCCTATAGTCCCCATTGGAAAGCTCCAACCTCTTCTGTACTTGTAATCCTTACCAGTACTTGGTTTGTTTGCATCCCACATAAACCACAATTGCATAACAAAGTTTTTTAAATCTAAAGCTGAGACAAGAGTGAGTTTCTGTGTTGTAGACTCCTTTTTCAAAAAAAGGACTTAATGCAGGGATGCATTTTAAGGGATGCATTTTAATCAAAACTGCAAGCAGCTTGTATGATATATCCAGCAAAATTGCTTAAAGATTTTCTCAAAGAAAAAAAAAAAGGCAAATATTAATTTGGTATGTCAATTAGACTGTTATGTAAAAAAAATAGACCTTTCCTTATTTGTTTTGGTGCCTTCAAATCAGTGTAATTTCTGACAAATGTGTGGACAAGTTTTCTTGACAAAATTTCACAAGTGTTTACCATTGTTTCCTTCCTAGGTCTGAGAGGTAATTCCTGGCCCAAGGTTACCCAGCTGGCTTCGTGCCTAAGTGGAACTAGAAGTTACACTCTCCCAGTTTTTAGCCTGAGACCTAAGGCTGCCATAATTATAGAAGTCTACCATTGATGATGGTCCACAAACTGTAATCGGTACAGAATGTGACTTCTCTCTCTGTATTTAGGCTATTAATAGAGTTGAAATGGAACCTTGCAAATCAGAGCATAGCATAAGAGAAACAATATGTGTTTTTTTGTACATTAGTGTCTTCCATATCCCACTGTAAGAGTAGATACAGGAAACAAAGAGAGGGAATGTGTCAAACACTTAGCTAATAACTTGAGTTTATACTTTGTTTCCTGGATAGAAAGCTGCCGCAAAACCAAAAGAGAAGCAACAGTTTAAAAGCAGTAACTCAGCCAATCTACAGAATACTAAGAAGAGCCCGAGAGAATTTTCCCAAACTCTTTTTGGCTGACCTAACTGTGAGCCTGTGGCAGTAGTGAAATAAAGAAAAATGAACAAATGAAACTGCATTGCTATGTATTTTTTAGTTTCATTGGGCTTCCTTTATTTCTGTTTTTAATAAAAAGGAACAGGGCTAGGTACTGGAAATTATTCTGCAATGTTGACAACAAAGGGATTGTGAAGAGCCAGGAAAAACATACCGTTTTGATTGTAGATATGTGTAGGATTATGGAACACTACAAACTTACTTTTAAAATTCAAAAGCATTCACAGATGGCATAAGTGTAATTAAAAGCATGTTCTTGAAATGTTTACAAGAATGCAATTTTGAAATGAGGAACTAGGGCATAAATAACCATTTACTCCCCCCCCCAAAGAAAAAACTTCATTCAATTGGCTTCAATCATTTACTTCTGTTACCAGTACTTAATCCAAAAAAGGAACAGGGAAAGGAGAAGACTCTAATATTTATGTTTTTGCAAACCAAAAAGATTCCAGTACAATTTCCAACAGCTGGGTTCAAAGATAAAAAAAATACTTTAAACTCTGTAGCAGAATTTCTATTGCGTCATAGTGTTCTAAATATTGTGCCCAACTACTGTGCTCCAATGCAGGAGATAGGCATACTCATTTCTGATACAATTGAAATTGCCTAGAATTTGCCAGCCAGCATAGTGTGAGTTGAAATCCATACATCTTAAAGTTATCATATCTGAGAAACACCATTTTCAAGTTGACCTGCTTTTTCTCAAGTTCTTGTTATATTTTTCTGTATACCCTAAATGCATTTTAAGTAATATAATATAAATATACAGTAAAGTAATTTAGTGTGCTACTTTAGAAAGCCTTGAAAAACTCTAAAGCAAAAAGGAAGATGGTTAAACACATTCTTATTTTACCGTTAATATGCAATTTCTATTGCTATTGGGAAATTATTTTCTAATTCAACACTGCCTTTCAGTTAAACATTAAAAAACATGAAATATGTCATAGCTTTTCTACAATATTCTGTCTTTAGTAACAAAAAGTAAACCTTAGCAGGAAAATATGAACTGGAAAAAGTCAAGGAAGGAACAATTAAGTACATGATTGTTAACATAATTATGCACAATTTTTCCTTCTTTTGAGGTTTCCAACTCATATTTTCTTGCTAAGGTTCACCTTTTACTACTAATGATTATGCTAGTGATAGTATATGATTTATTATATAATTTCAACTTCTATTGGCACTTCATTAAGTTTTAATTCCAAATAAGTCATTTAATAAACAACTAGGTAATCAGATTCAAATCTGATGAATAAGATTATCTAAATTTATATTACAATGTTATAACTGTGCTTATTTTTCCCACTTTGTTCTCCTGGAGGTCATGAATTCAATAAGCATACATGCTATGAAAATTGGGCCTTCTCCCTTAAATGCTATTTAGTGTTAACATCCGAGAAATGCAAAATAGACAACACCCAAATTGCTGCCCACACCTGGAAATTGTTCCCTGAGGATAGGATAAGCATGTAAAAATATACAGCAAAAGAAATCTCGATTAATGGAGCCTGGTTTCCTTCCTTAATTAGTTCTAGTTTATTTAGTCTTTATTCTCTCTTCTGAAGCCAAAAAGAACATTTTTACTGAAAAAGCTGAAAAATGTTGTCAGATGTTACGATTAGCAATCATACAGCTGAACTCTTTATTATGTTGTTTTATATTTGCTTTCAAGCAAAGGGCTATGTATTATACAGGATACATATACCTGACCTGAAGATTATTCTTCTGTTCACAGTTGAACTCTGATAACTATGAAGGACTAGGCCCCACGTATTAGTATTTTGGAAATTCTGAGTGGCTGGAATCTGTTTTCTTAAACAGATTAAAGGAAGGAAGCCTTAAAGATCTTCTCTTACTTCTTGAGTTTTGTAGTCAGCATCTTCTAGAAATGAAACTGCATTCAATATATGCTTTCAAGTAACATTATTGGTATGGTTGCTATTGTGTCTTACATCTGACCTTCCCTTGGGCAAATGATTAGGCACAGGAACAGACAGCTCTTTCATCTCACACAGAACAGCTGTTCATATAAATATATTACTGTAATTCTAATATGGTGTTTATGGGAGTAATATAAAGTGTTTTTAACATCAATGATGTACCATATTTATGAATGTGGATTTGGATAAGAAAAAGAGGGTATGACCAATTTTAATGTAGCAAACAAGTTCTAGCATTGTTCTGTCATTTTAAGAGTAAAACTGGAATATAGTTGATTATAGCATAAGGTGGCTATTGAAAAATCATAATCAATTCTGAAACCTAAAAGAACCAACTTCCTTCCATTATATCTTCCAACATTGGTAGTATGACTATTATGTATGGAAGCTATTTACTGTTTTACACTTTTCACCACTAATTGGAACAAGTAGTGATGGAAAGTAAACACTTAATACAAAGTAAATTATAAGAATAAGACAAGTTCTCATTAATGATTCTTAAATGTTGACAAACATTTTGAGAGCTAGATTGGTCTAGTGGTTAAAGTACAAGGCTAGAAAGTAAGAGACTATGAGTTCTAATTCTGCCTTAGGTATGAAAGTTATCTGGGTGACTTTGGGTCAAAGTCATCCAGCTGGCTTTCATACCTAAGCCTATGATTTAATACTTGGCTGGCTTTTGTACCTAAACCTATGATTCAAAGTTCGGATAGCAAGTTCGTCAGTCAATTCCTGTTGCAAATAGATCAGCACTTAGTTGATCTGAAAAAAAAGCAGACCCTACACTTGAGGGAAAATGCTACAATGAACATTAAAAAAAAAAGGATTCATGAATATTTCTACTTTTCTTTAGTTTGTATATATTAGATTTCAGTTTGTGTAACCTACATGTTTAATGCGTCGGCCACAATTAAACACTGGGGAAGTTACATTTCAAAATTGGTGTCCAGTTTTGGTCAGCACAATATAAAAAAGATATTGAGACTAGAAAGGGTGTAGAGAACCTATTCTCCAAAGTAGCTGAAAGCAGAACAAGAAACAATGAATGGAAACTAATCAAGGAGAGAACCAACCTAGAAATAAGGAGAAATCAGTCTTGGCAGGGTTGAGTCACAACCTCTTTTATCGTTTCTAGCTATCAGATATTAGGACATAATCTCCTCAGCTTCACTTAGATAGTTGGCAACAGAGATGTCATTTGCACCTGGGTGTCATCAGCATATTGGTGATACATCACTTAGTACTGATGGATGACCTCAACCAGTGGCTACACGTAGATATAAAAAAGGAGGGGGGAAGAAGGTAGAGCCCTGTGACAGCCCACAAAGTGGGGGGGGGGGGCTAACCTTGAAAATTCCTCTCCCACCAACACAGACTGGGCCTCAAAGAAGGAGAACCAACACAAAATATTCTCCAGCACTCCCCGTCTCTGATCCAGAGGTATACTATGAGTTAGGCTGATGGTATAAAGGCCACCTAGGATCAAGAAGGCCCAGGATTAATGCATCACTCCCATTCTAAACTTGCAATAGGTCATCAACAAGCACAACACCCATTTCAGTACTATATCCTAGTCTGAATCTCAACTAGAAAGATGATCTGCTTCCTCCAAGGCCCTCTGAAGCTAGAAGCCAACTGAAGAGATTGTGGGAAACTGTATGAAAATTGTCCAGATTAATTTAGTCCAAGGATGATCTCTTGAAGAAGGGGAATACCACCATCTCTTTCAGAGCTAGCAGAACCATTCCCTCCCCTCCAAAAGGCATATACCATCACTTAGATCTATTCACATGTGGATTCTTGGAGGCCTCAATCAGCCATGAGGGACATGGATCTAATATATATGGCAGATACATATCTCCAAAGTCCCTGTCCACTTCCTCAGGATTAACAGACTTGAACTCATTCTAGAAGACTGTGCTTCAGTCACCTCCATAGGATTCAAACTTAGAGTGAAACTGAGCAACTTCACCAAATGATGAGAAAAGCTCCACAGTGAACCTGTAATTGCTCCACCAATTCTTTCTCAGCCAGAAGGGCCTGCTGGCTGACACTCAAAGATGCAGTAAGGTGGAAAATACTGTAAGCTTTTTTCATTGCCCATTTTCCCACAAGCAATATTACAGCAAAAGTTCTTACAAGTAGTCTTCACTTATCAACCTTAATTGGTATCATAATTTTTGTGGCTAAGTGAAGCAGCCATTAAGTAAAACATCACATGACTTGACCATTTAGCAATGGGATTTCCAATAATCATTTCCCGGTTGTGGTTGTTTGATGAGAACCTCATATTTTTCTTACTTTGCCCTACTGTGCTTCAATTTCCATCAACCACTTATCTCCACATCTCTGCATTTTTGGCCACCTTGCTCTCCACCACTTTAGTCATCCTGCACTGGGCCACTGCTGCTGTCCCAAGCTGCCCTTCACCATCTTTTTCCTCCCTCAGCTAACGAGGCACACCAGCCTGAAGCACTTGTTGGCCATGTGGTGGACATAGGCATTCAGCAGCTGCTTTGGCTGGGTGCACTTTGTCAGCAGTGGGACAAAAATGGCAAAGGGCATTCCAGACGGTGGAATGCAGGGTGGCAGAGTGCAGGTCAGAGTACAGGATGGTACTCTGGCCCAAACTCCAGAAATGGGGGAGATGGGCAGTGGAGGGTGTTGAAAATGGAATGGAGGCAATTGTAAATGCCAAGCACCTAAATTTTGACCATGTGAACACAGTGATGATTCAACAGTCGTAGTCAGTCGAAGGCCAATCCTAAATACCATTTGTTCAGTGCTTTGAATGGTCACTGAACAGTTGGTTAAGAAATTACTACTTGTACTTGCATCTGTTTGGATTTGCTCCCTATAGAATGCCAATGGCATTCATGATTGATTCTCTTGTAGGCCCTCTGAAAACCAGGGGACCTCACAGAATCTGTGCACAGAGACAATCCTCAGGACAATCTGTTGTCATAGCCTCCTTCCAAGTGGTGACCAAGGCCTCAACTGAACTGTGTATAAAAATCTCAAGAAAAAAATCTAAATTCTCTCTTCAGCCAAAAAGGGCCCACTAGATGCCTGCGATAGGCTATTACACTTTAAATGTACTAAATTGAATCCCAAATCCCAGAGCTACAAATTTTGATTTATTGCTTCATTTCATGTCTATCAGTAAAACTTTAGGTTTTGCTTCTTAATGGATTTTGCTATGGTATGAAAATACTAAAAATTCTGGTTTTCTTTGTTGTGAAATGTCTCTGAAAGTTTGTTGTCTGCTTTTTCCTTCTACAGCTGAATACTGTGTAAAATAAATTATTTCCACTGACACTCTCTGAACTTCTGTTTCATCTTTCTCTCGCTAATTTGAATGTGCTACTTTCTAAAGCCATTATTTCATCTGATTGAAACAAATATGTTGCTCTCGCAATTCCCTGCCTCTCATTGCATTGAATAATCTGCCAAATTGTCACAGATAAACTCCTTTTTATTTGATTGCTCTTATGTTAATTTCAGATATTCTTTGGGCCATGTTTCCAATAAACTGTCAATTGTTCATTATTTGTTTGCCCTTATGCCTTAAGTCTTGAACAGGAATATATTCTGTAGTATTGAATGGTCATTATAGTTTTTGTAGTTCCATTTTGGGATTTCCAGAATGCATCAGGCTGTTTTAATAGTTTGATGCTGCTGTAGGCTCCAGAGCTTGGCAACAATATGGAAGTGGTTTACCATTGCCTTCTGGGAGGTTTCTTTACAACATTCTAGTTGCTCATGAAATTCTCATCTAGTACTACATCTAAATACTAATCAGAATAGACCCTGCTCAGCTTTCATGATTAGCCAAAGTCAGTTAGGTTCTGCTATCTACACTGGCCCTAATCTAAATAAAGTGCTGAAAGAAATGCCTCCCCATCTACCAATCCCATAAAATTTAAAAGAAGAGATACATTGCAAAAATATAGTCCTACAGCAAATAGCTTCAGGTGACTCAAGCAAATGAACAGAGCTATAAGGCAAAACTAAAGATACAAACAATCAAGATAATCTCACAAAGGCACAAATGACCAGTCACAAATTATCCTACTTTGGATACATTATTCAAAGACTCAACTCTCTGGAAAAGGCTCTAATGGTGGGAAAAGTAGAAGGAAACAGGACAACCAGCAACAAGGTGGTTGGATTCAGTTGCAGTAGCAATGGGTGGAATATTAAGCAATCTGAAAGACCAGATTAGAATAGATCATCATGGAGGAAATCTATAAAGTTGCTAGGGATCATGCATAATGATACATAATTAATTCTTAACAGCAGAGTAAACGGTCAATTGATTTATGTGTTGGGGAAGCCAAAAAGAGTAAAGAAAAAAAGAGCAGGGGGCCAAAACCCCAAATCAAAGACATTCATTTTTAGTTTCTTGCAATTATTACCTGTACTGCTTATTTTATACAATTTTCCAAACTATGATTGGTTTAAGTTTATTCTCCAATTATGCAAATCAATTTAATTTTAAAATTAAAGTGTCTAAATAGGATTGACATAGTTCTTCTATGTTGTAATTATATAGAAGAGAAGCAAGAAAGCTACAAAAAAGACAAAAGAGGATAAGCAATGTAGCTGAAGGGTGTCCTTTTAACTTGTTTACCATTTGGTGTAGCAAAGGACTGATTTATTTCCTTAACAATGAATGTTGATGAGCCTCTTAACTGAAAGAAGAAAAAAATGCCTCATTAAGCAATCAACTGAATAGAGGGTATAGATATTGTCATTTTACATGGTTTCACTGCTTTTCAAACTGAAAGATATTAATACTCTCGGTACTGCTACTAAAAGGAAGAAGAGAGGTCAGAACAACAGCAAGAAAATTGAGTGCAAAGGGATGAGACACAAGAAGGAAGGAAGAAAATAAATGCAAGGTCAGTTCAGAAAGCTGGATTGAGGTAATGAAAACTACTAATGAGGCACAAAGAAGCAATGCGGAGCAGTTACAAATACATGGTAATAGAAATAGTGGGATAGGAATTCCTGAGGACATTAACTAACAGTAAAAACAGCATGTGATCTTACAAGTTTAAAAAAATTGCTAACAATTATTGTAATATTTTCTCCAGAGATAAATTCTTAGCCAAGAGATATTCTTCATGACTTGAAGTTAAAAGAAAGTAATTCATATTTTCCATCAAATTTGCAAAACAAACAGAAGTAAACATATATGTCACAACATTATAAAATAAATATTAGATTATTAGTTTGCCTTTATTAGATTCTTTAGAACTGTTTTTAAATTTTCATAATGTAGTTGTACTGTATGAAAAGAAAATTGCTGACATCTTCTTTAGCACTTTTATTTATTTTATTTATTAATTAAATTTATATACCGCCCTTCTCCCGAAGGACTCAGGGCGGTGAACAGCCGGAATTAAGATACATATAATATAAAAGTTAAAAATAACTAAAATAAATTAAATTGATCGGCCTCCCAATTTAAAACCCCACATCTATACAATTTAAAAAACTAACCCATAAGACCTTTTAGGCTAGGCCGGCTTGGTGGAATAAAAAAGTCTTCAGGGCCTTAGGGAAAGTACGGAGGTCTGGGATCAGTCGTATTCCGGGA
Organism: Pituophis catenifer annectens; assembly: GCF_029215685.1. Taxonomy (NCBI): domain Eukaryota; kingdom Metazoa; phylum Chordata; class Lepidosauria; order Squamata; family Colubridae; genus Pituophis; species Pituophis catenifer. Next base: position 179,283,916 of record NW_027256883.1, on the reverse strand, counting down.
GGGAGCTCATTCCAGAGGGCGGATGCCCCCACAGAGAAGGCTCTCCCCCTGGGGAGTAAGCACTAAAGTAAATATGTTGGGCACATTTGGGAAAATGAGAAGATCTGGGATTCAGCATATCCAAAAACTCCCTTCATTCACCCCAACACCATGGAACCCATAGATTTCTGCCATCACAACAAGTAGAACACTCCTGGTGGAGAGGAAAGTACATAACATTCCAAGATTAAAGGAGTGCAGTCTTTGTCCCATTTTTGTTACAACCAATTTCTTTAATCCTACTTTTTACTTTTGAAAATAAGACAATGTGGACACTACGTATCTGTGGAAAATTTGTAATGACCATTGCTATAGAGAAACATTTCAAACTGTTCAGTATTCCCTAGTGGATATAAAGTAGGAGTAATGTTTTGATCAACTAATATTACCTCATCTCTTTTTAAACTTCTGAGACAGAAAAGGAGCAATTCAAGGAAATGTCTGAAGAATCTGAGTCCTCAAGTTTCTCTGTAATGCCTACTTGCAAATGGGACTCTTGTCATTTGAAGAAGTAATATGAAATAATGACAATTGCTGTATGAGAGATCCATGCTGTTTTAGAGTATTACACATCATATCATTCCATCAATATACCACCAAACTTTAAAATGAAATATTTAAGTATGTTGGACTTGAGAAACACAGCAGTTTAACAAGCTGTTCAGGTTTTGTCTCATTTCTATTTTAAAAAACTATGTGCTGGTACAAAATATGTAGCTAATGCAATTCCTGATCTTTATGAAGAAATAGGAAGCAGTAACTACAGATAAAATTAAGAGGTTTCGTGTCATTGAAGTCTCCTTCTATCATAGAGCCTTGTTAGGGCTTTACTGTACTCCAAGACCTTGAGATCAGAAACGAACTATGCACCAAGACTACATTTAGGAAAGAGATATGTAATGTGTAATTAAGACAAGCCCTTAGGAAGTTGAAATAAATACATAGAAATTAAGTGACTGCTTACTCTGAATGTCTTTGCAATCGGGGAAGGAGATGATGGGGGAGAATCAGACTGAGACTTTTTGCTTCGAGTATACTCCTTATTCCTGGTATACAAGGAAGACATGGTCCATTCAGGGTGGTAGCAAGGCAACTTTCAGTAGCAATAAGATAGTACTCCTCTGTCTCTGGCTGAAGATGTATAGTGATGTCTAAAGTAAGAAGAAACTGGTTTGACAATTACAGTGTTTTATCCATTCTTCAAAGTTTTAAGTTTTTAGCATCCAGATAATGCTTGTAAAAAACAGTCAGCAGTATTCCATAATTCTTTAATCATGGCAAGATAGAACCAGGGAGCTTCTGTAATCGTACAGAGCCAACCTCAAAACTAAATCAGTCCTCAGATTTTCCAAAATATTTCTTGCTAAACAACAGTTTCCATACAGCAAAGCCAGGATGTTTCCAGATAACCAAAAACAAAAGAAATCTGATCACAAAAATGACAAACCCTAGAGACTGGTCATTTGTCCAGCTAGGAAGAGAGTTCCATGAAGAGCATTGTTAATCCACAGCATTTATGAGGCAGATCTTCATTGCTGGAACTGAGCTGCATCATCAGTGAGAAAGTACAAATAAGGAAGGAATGCTGCTTCAGAAAAGGGCAATCCAGATGAAGCTGTGTTTTGTTCCGTCCTCCAAATCAGGAACGCCTTCACACACTTGTATCTTCCCTCCCCTTTTGCTATTTTCTGACATTCCAAATTCTTACTTGCTCAGTGAGGAATGCTGGAGGAAAGCCAAAGGCATAGATTCACTTTCAACTTGGGATTTGGACTGCTACTTGTATGAGAAAGAAAGCTATTGGTTCCAGAAACCCAGAAAGCTTCAAGGTTGACATCTCTGCAGAATTCAGCAAGCTTGTACAGTCTAAAATCTAGCTATTGTTTAATATAATTGTAAGAAGAGCTTGCTGCTTTTACAAGATTTTTAACAGTTTAGAATCAACATTAGTTAGATCAGGCACAAGGAGTGGAAAATTAAAGTCTCTTAAACATAGACTAAATCTTATTAACAGAAACAGATTACCAGATTTACACAGGCAATATTAAGTTATATCTCTATATGGAACAAGTTAAACTAAGTAGCACAGTTCATAAAACAGATTTCTCACAGTTATGTATTTGCTAAATTAGTTTGGATGTCATCACTTTACTAAGAGGTGCATATGAACACCACACTTATTCTAAGAAGAAAACATTCTGAAATTCCCCACTTGTGAATCCAACAACTTTGCTTTTGCAGAATTAAGAACACAGTGGCAGCAGGCAAATTCTGCTTGATAAGTCCAAATTTAGTATTATTTATAAGTAAGATTGATGAAATAATAAGACTTGTTAGCTATTACTTACTTCCATCTTACTGAATTCAGTGATTCTGATTTAACCATGTTTGGAGTCAATCAAGTAGATTACAAATTAAAATTTAGTATTTTAAAAGGCGTATTATTATTAAATTGCATGTAAAATAAGTAGATGACAATCAAGTAAGTCTTACTTCTGCCTATTAGAAATTAGAACAATTACCATCATTGTCACATTTTCTGCTAATCGGGAGTAAGTCAATAATATAATAAGAAACAAGAGGTGTGTTATTCCTACTTTGCTGGACTGGACATGAAGAGTAACAATACACTTTTGGCAGCACAAACCTGCCCTATGACAGTGGAGGAAACTGAGACTACCTCACATGTTCTTCAATGTCCCTTCCCTCATATCAGAAGCCACACCTGTTTTGATGAGGAGTTTATTCATTTTTTACTGCCAGACTAGAAGGTTAACATCTCTAGGAACACCACAAAATTTATTTTGGCTGCTATGCTTTATACTGCTTAATCCATTCCTAATTTTAAGGTCTTGTGACTATACAAAATTTTATTATGCTTTCTATACTGTTTACATTTTTTAGCTTTTGTTATATCTCACCACCAACCAACCAACCACAATAAGGTTCTCCCTATGTCTGGATATATACACACTTAAACACATTGAACAGTTTAGTAAAATTAATTTAATGTTTTATTCATGAAGGTTCATAATTTTATTAATCAGTTTTAAATATTAGATTTGTAGTATTCTGAATCTTGTATTTATAGTGTTTTGTAGTAGGAATCATTTTGTTTTTGTTGATCAGTTGAAATGTCTATGTATTTGAATCTTGTAAACTTGTTACAAAAATGTAAATAATGCTGACCAATGACAATAATAAAGATAAAGAAGGAAAAGACATTTTCTTGGGAAAAGCAGTATGCAATTTTCATAGAATTGTCTATTTATACTAAACTTGCTAGTGAAGGTTGATTTCTGTAAATCCATGTAATTGTCATATCTCAAAAAATGTCTGAATGCACATTTGTCAGATCTGAATCTGACCGAACACAGGTGAGATCTTATATTAAGACCTACCTAGTGGCGATAAGAGCGGCGAAGTCTAGCTACTTCTCCGCTTATTGCATCTGCAGAGAACCGCCCAGCTGCGCTGTTTAGGGTGACCCGCTCCCTACTTCAGGTGGGGGTACGGGAAGATCCTTTAAAGGGTCGAGCTGAGGATTTTGTACAATTCCTGCATGATAAAGTCGCTCAGATTCGGGAAGGCCTGGACTCCGATTGGGTAGATCCAGGGGAGGAGACGCGGGCAGGTCTTGAGAGCGTTATCTGGGAAGAGTTTGACTCTGTGGCTCCTGAGGACGTGGACAGGATTCTGGGCAAGCTTAACGCTGCCACATGTTTATTGGACCCGTGTCCCTCCTGGTTGGTACTGGCCTCCCGGGAGGTTACACGAGGCTGGCTCCAGGGGATTATAAATGCTTCTCTGAGTGAGGGTGTCTTTCCCGCCGCCTTGAAAGAGGCGGTTGTGAAGCCCCTCCTCAAGAAGCCTTCCCTGGACCCGGCTATATTATCAAATTATCGTCCAGTCTCCAATCTTCGCTTTGTTGCGAAGGTTGTTGAGAGTGTGGTGGCGCGACAACTACCCCGATACCTGGATGAAGTGGTCTATCTGGATCCGTTCCAGTCGGGCTTCAGGTCACAATACAGCACGGAAACGGCATTGGTCGCATTGGTGGATGATCTCTGGAGGGCTCGGGACAGAGGTTGCTCCTCTATCCTGGTCCTATTAGATCTCTCAGCGGCTTTTGATACCATCGACCATGGTATCTTACTGCACCGGCTGGAGGGGTTAGGAATAGGGGGCACCGTGCTTCGGTGGTTCTCCTCCTTCCTCTCTGACCGTTCGCAGTTTGTGTTGGCAGGGGGGCAGAGGTCGACCTCGAGGCACCTTATTTGTGGGGTGCCGCAAGGGTCAGTCCTCTCACCCCTTCTGTTCAACATTTATGTAAAACCGCTAGGCGAGATCATCCGTGGTTTTGGGGTGAGTGTTCATCAGTATGCTGATGACACACAGCTATACATCTCCACCCCAGACCACCCCAATGATGCCCTTGCTGTGATGTCCCGTTGCCTGGAGGCTGTGCGGATCTGGATGGGGAGAAACAAGCTCAGACTCAACCCCTCCAAGACCGAGTGGCTGTGGCTTCCGGCGTCCCGGTATAGTCAGCTGGTACCATCACTGACAATAGGGGATGAGATCTTGCTCCCCACAGAGAGGGCCCGCAACTTGGGTGTCCTCCTGGATTCACGGTTATCTTTAGAAGATCATTTGACGGCCGTGGCCAGGGGTGCCTTTTATCAGGTTCGCCTGATCCGCCAGTTGCATCCCTTTCTGGATCGGGTCACCTTGCGCACGGTCACTCATGCCCTAGTTACCGCCCGTCTGGACTACTGTAATGCTCTCTACATGGGGCTCCCCTTGAAAAGCACCCGGAGGCTCCAACTGGTCCAGAACGTAGTCGTGCGGGTGATTATGGGCGCAGCTCGTTACGCCCATGTAACACCTCTCCTACGCGAGCTGCACTGGCTCCTGGTGGTCTTCCGGGTGCGATTCAAGGTGTTAGTTATCACCTTTAAAGTGCTCCATGGCTTAGGACCTGGGTACCTATGAAACCGTCTTTTGCCACCAATAGTCTCCCACCGACCAGTTCGTTCTCACAGGGAGGGACTACTCAGGGTACTGTCAGTCAAATTATGTCGACTGGCGACTCCCAGGGGGAGGGCCTTCTCTGTGGGGGCTCCAACCCTTTGGAATGAACTGCCCCCGGAGATACGGAATATCCCTGATCTCCGTGCTTTCCGCTGTGCCCTCAAAACCCTGATGTTCCAACAGGCGGGGCTAAACATACGAACATGTGAATGATTTTTTAAATGTTATCTAATTCTGGGTTTTATTTAATTGACCAAACTAAGTAATAATTTTAATTATCAATTTTATGATGTTTGTGTGTCTATATTTTTCTTGACTGTACACTGCCTTGAGTCCTACGGGAGAAAGGCGGTATAGAAATATAATAAATAAATAAATAAATAAATTTGCTGATTTTTTTTCTTTTTCCTTCATAATTGCTTGGCAAATGATAACACTTAAAAGCAAGCTACAATGCCAATGAAGAGTATCAAACACCATTTTGAAGGAAAGCTAGATTAGCACTCCAGTTAATAATCTCCTAATTATACACACACACATACACAATCTTTTTAAACATTATGTCAATATAACCAGAACAATAGAGTTATTCATAATCAGCAGTAGTTTAGCTTCTACTAGAAGGTACTTAGCAGGGTGGGAAGGGACAACAGAACTTTGTATTCAAAGGGAAAACAAATCACACAATTCAGGTTCTGTGAGCCAGTTTTAAGATCCTGAACTTAACCAATTATAAACAAACATTCTAATTTAAAAGTTTAGAAAAGAGCTAAAACGGACACTTGGCTACAAATTCAGAATTACTTCAACTGATTTTGCCTCTGTAAGTAGCACTCAAAAACCTATTCTCCCATTTTAATAATTTCTATGGAAATGCCACAATAAAAGATCAATCTTGGCATTGTTCTAAAAATGGCTATTAATAGAACATTTTTAAAAAAGTTATGGCTTTTGTTTCAGCTCTAGTTATTCAAGTCCCTAAAATGGTATTTTCTCCCAAACCAAATAACAATACTTCAGTTCAACAAGAGCACTGCAGAGAGAGGAGAGCTGTCAGGAAGATATATTGCTTATTAATAACAGTCTTTCTTCATTCTCAAAACATTCTCATTAGAAATGAAATTTATTTTTCACATTTCCAGGATTTATTAGTCACCTTTTGAAAATATTTTGTAATAGGATGAATCGTTCCTTTAGATTAGTTTAGTAATTGGACATTAATATGAACCAGAAATGTAGTACTATACACTGGTACAATATACCTTAACAATTTACTTCAATTTATTAGCTATACTAACTTCAAATTCCAGAATTTCTTCAAGAAACCTATATTCTGCTAGTTTTTAAAACATCTTATAAGGCAGTCTATTCCATAACAAATGGTCTATATTCCATGCTTGCTTCAAATTAATTCAGTAATTATCCAATATTTAATCAAGGAAACAATTATCTTCCAGTTAGTTAAATTACATATCCCAGTGCATCAGACTAGAGGGTAGATGAAAGAGCATAACACTGTTTTCTCTTTTACCTATTGCTCATCTCTATCACTGATTAAGAGATAAGGAGTAATGTTGAAAAATTAAAAAAACTGGTAAATCAACTAAAGAAAACTGGGTATTCTATTTAGATTTTAATATGAAACAAAAAAAGTTTAACCATTTGCCTCTCAATAAAGAAGAGTTTTTAAAAGCCTCGATATTAAGAATTTAGTCAGTGTCAGAACTCACAATATTCATAACCACTCAGTACAACCTTTTGCAGAACCCTTTCTGGGATTCAGAAAAATTAGGAGTATCACTGCTTATAACATTAAGAAGCTACAACAGAAGCAAACATGAGACAGTGATTGTTCCCTTTTCTTTTATGTAGCTAGTATGTGTGATGGAAAGAAAATCGCAGAAAGCAGTTTAGGGTAGCTTTATAATTCTACTTCCACAGTAGTTCTGTTCAGATCGTACAAAACCTTTGGGAGCTGGCTTGCATGAAATCAATTCTCCACATATTTATACAAAATGCTGTTATCTGAGAGGCAGCGAAGAGTGATCTCAAACCTTCACCTAGTGAGCATGGTGGATTTCATAATACCTAAATAGAGCTCAAATATACTTAAGATACTGAATCTGTGTTTTTCCATTGCCAAGCTAAATAATTTCACCCATGAGCACAATCACTTTACAGTAGCTATTTCTAGCAAAATGTATCCCTTGCCATCTATTCAGTTTAAAATGCACCACCACATTTAAAAAAACACGATCTCCATTTTCTGCTATATTTCAGATACACATGGCCTTTGATTCCTTTAATTTTGTCTCCCATAGCTGGGGATGCTCTCTGGGTAACTTGAGGACAGTCCTCTTTTCTCAGATCAGCCTAACTCAAAGAACAATCATGGGGAAAATGGGAGGAGGAAGTTATTCAGTGGTGGGTTGCCCCCCGTTCGCACTGGTTCTATAGAACTGGTAGTAAAACCGGTGGGAGGCCCCGTCCACTGACCCTGACATCATGAAAATGCTTCTGCGCATGCGCAGAAGAGCATGCGCACATGTGTGCGGCCCCGTTGCGAACCGGTAGTAAAGGTAAGTAGAACCCACCCCTGAAGTTATTGTGTAGCCACATTGAGCTCCTGAATAAAAGGAGATATAAGATAGACAGATAAATAATGAAAAGTTAGATGAGGAAATTAAGGGAATAACAAGCATGTTATTCCCATAATTTATATAATATTTGTTATTTCCTATAACAATCATGTTATAGGAAATAACAAACCACTTGGTATTTCAATTGAAGATTCATTTCCTCTTTTACTTTAATTTCAAAGAAGTGTATGGATTCGTTAATAGTCAAAGTGACACAATCTGCACAAAGCATGAGATGTCTGTAAACGCTGAAACTCCTCCGGGTGCTGTCAGCCAAACAATGTCGACTGGCGGCCCCTAGGGGGAGAGCCTTCTCTGTGGAGGCACCTACTATCTGGAATGAGCTCCCCCCGGAGATACGGAGGATCCTGGATCTGCGCACCTTCCACCGCGCTTTGAAGACCTTTTTATTCCACCAGGCGGGCCCGGCCTAATCTTTTCCCTCTTTTCTTTTTAATATGCAAATTTTAATCTGTTTTTTAAATGATTGGGGTGTTTTAATTTGTCTGGGCCAAATTGTTTAATTCGATATTATCCTGTTTTTAAGTTTTGTATTTATGTATTTTACTGTTTGGCTATTCACCGCCCTGAGTCCTTCGGGAGTAGGGCAGTATACAAATCAAATAAAGATAAAGATAAAGATAAAGATAAAGATAAAGATAAAGATAAAGATAAAGATAAAGAAACACTTTACAGTTTGCAAAATTACGACAAGTCTTTAGAAACAAATTTAGGAAAAGGGAACTGCAACAGTTCAAGGAAGAGCTACCATGTCTGTGATCATGACATGATGCATGATTATTGGAGGGAGGAAGAATGGCAAAAAAAAAAAAAAAAAAAAACAACACCCAGAAAATAGAAGAAGGAATATAGTACCCTAATAAAGTGTATTGCTTATTTTTGCATTTTGAATAGGAACATTCTACACTACAACTTATTTCAACCTCCACTTTCAATCTTATTGTTTAATCTTCTCTAACATGCAGAATCCTATCACTTCAGAGAGCTACTGCTTTTGAAAAACTTTCATATGACTACCCTGGCAAATTAACTTTTTTTTTTTTTTTGTATCAGTGAACCACCCCAATCTATTCTGAGTGTTGTAAACTAGAAACAACAAAATAAAAGAAACTACCAGAACTAGTTGGTAGTTAATTCCTAAATATTCATTAGAACAGAAGATCTTCAGAGATTTGCAAAAGGGATTGCATGCAATTCTGGGAGGACAGTATTCCACTGGATGGGAGTTGCCACAAAAAAGCACTCTACCTTATACTGAAGATTGCATACTGCGAAAAGATTTGGTGTTTTCAGGTAGAGAGAAATTGGCTGTACTCTAAACTAAACTGATGCAAAAATAATGCAGCTACTTCCTGTAAAAGAAAACAAGCAAAACTGTTTGCCTGCAATGAACTGAGTAATGAATGCTGCTCTAACACATTAAGCAGCAAGTTCTCCTAATGGGAGGACCCCATTTAAATACACAGGAATTTACATGTCCATTCAGACATCTGTCTTGACTGACTGGCAGTCAAGTTTTTTTTCCCGTTTGTTGCACAAATTAAGGGTCACATAAATTCCTATGAATTAGTACTGTCAAATAAAATGGCTCTTCACATTTTTTTCGAAGTTAGCCAAATGTTTAAAGTCTCATTTAGTTTATCCATAACTCTGGTTAGGAAGACAAACAGAAAGGCAGAAATCCACAAGAAGAACTACTTTCTTTCATCCCCCACAAGTCATAATCTTGGCACATTTGGGAGTTTAATCACATTTAAAGGCAAGTTTTAGAAACAAACAATTTCATTTAAATCCTGTATAAGTGGCTAAAGAGAACAGTATGTACATGCAACAAAAATAGCAATAAGCTAAAAAAAAATGAGGAAAGAAGATCCATTCCCACTTGAAGGCCATTTCCTAGGCTTCAAGCCAAGATATGCATGCTAAAGAGCCCACTTTTCATTCAAACACTATTACATACAGAGAAACTAAGGAAGAACATTTAGTATATTAGCATTCGATTTAACGCAAAATCCATGACTTTAAAATTATGGTACATTGAAAGTGTTTAAAATTCAAAAGTAATTTTTGTAGGTTTTTTGTGACTTGAGACACAACAACATCCGAAACAGAAAGTAGATACGTCTTAACAAGTCAAGAATTGGGTGACATTGTCAAACTGTATTTTATGCTACATTTGTTGGGAAAATGGTGTTGGTGAAAGTTGAATATACCTTTCTATAAAGTCACTTAGCATGCAGGTAAATTATCCATGCAAAAGAAAATCTAATTAAAAAACCAGACCACAGAAAGGCAGAGGTTATCACAGGCAACAAATTCATGACATTTATTTCTCTAAGTACTGTAAAGAAACAATAACTCTATCATGCTAAAGATATTATGGTGACATCTGAAAATGCAAACGTTCTGAAAGCTCTAGTAATGAAAGTCAAGGAGGACAGTAAAAGAAATTGGGCTGAAGCTAAATATAAAGAAGTCCAAACTAATGAAACAGATAGAACAACCAGTCTTAGAACTGACAATGAAAATATCGAAGTCTTGAATAGCTTCTGCCTTTTAGGATTAATCATCAGCAGTAAAGCAAGTAGCAGTCAAGAAATAAACCGCAGACTAGCATTTGGAGGAGCAGGGATTTAAGGTCTTGGGAAAAAATATTAGAATGCCATGAAATGTCTATACTGGGATGGCTAACCCTTTTGCCATTGCGTGCCAAAAGTGGGGGGGGAGCGCGGGGGGGGGGGGATCGAGCGTGTGTATGCCGACACCCATAATTCAATGTGCCCTACCCCCATGCATGCACGTGCGACCCTCCCGCGCTCCCCCACCTTTTGGCATGCGATGCTACGGTGGGCCAGAAACTGCCCGTTTCCCGATGGGCTCAAAAGACCCGAAAATCAGCTGGCTGGTATACGCATGCATGCTGGAGCTGAGCTAGGCCAACGCTCGCGTGCCCACAGATATGGCTCTGCGTGCCACCTGTGGCATGCGTGCCATAGGTTCGCCATCACGGGTATATACCCAAATACAGGATTTTGCAGGCCATAGTATTCCCTGGGACACTGTATAGAAGCAAAAGATGGACTTTGAAGAAGCAGGGGAGGGAGAGCATTAAACTTTGGTGTTGGAGTAAATGCCTGGGAATATCAGCCCGGAGATACGGAGGATCCCAGATCTGCGTACCTTCCGTCACGCGCTCAAGACTTTCCTATTTCATCAAGCTGGCCTGACCTAAGTCTTTCCCCTTTTAAATGGAAATTTTAAATTTGGTTTTAAATTATTGGGGTTTTAAATTTGTTCAGCCAAATTATTTAATTTGTTTTAGTCTATTTTAAATTTTGTATTTATATGTTTTATTCTATGGCTGTTCACCGCCCTGAGTTCTTTGAGAGTAGGGCGGTATACAAATTCAATAAAATAATATAAAATAAATAAATCATAAACAGTCAAGAAAACAAACACATTTACTCTCCTTTGGACACATTACAATATGTGAAGACCTAGGTTTCTAGAGAAGCTCTGATGCTAGGAAAAGAGCAAGGAAGGAAGGAGGGAGGGAGGGAGGGAGGAAGGAAGGAAGGAAGGAAGGAAGGAAGGAAGGGGACAACCAGTAGTGAAGTGGATGGATTCAGTTACAGTAGCAACGAATCCATTCTTGGGAGACCTGAAAGACCAGGGTAACTTTCTTCATTCAGACCATCTCCTCTTTAGAAACATAATAGTTGCATGGGCCAAATATCATAAATATGCAATGTACATACAGAAAAAATGACTTATGACTTCTTTTACAGCAAATATAAATAAAACTCAACTTCAGCTCTTGCTATACAATACAACATAGATATTATATATTTTTTATAATTTATAAATAATACTAGTCATCAAATCCATATGTTAATGATTCCATTTTACAAGTTTCTAGTGCAAATTAAGATGCTCTCCTTTATTTGAAAACTGTAATGGCACTTTTAACTTTAGGGTAAATTTTTTTTTTTAAAAAAACCTGATAATTCTCAACTCCCTTTTCAGATAAAGTTTCATCATTCTGAAACAAGAGTACTGAATTAGAGTGAGGTTTCTGTGGACTTTCTGAAAGTTATTTATCTTACTTGATAAATAGCAACCATAACAAAGCCAAAGCAATAGATCTTTGACATCATTCTTCAAAAGGTTGGTAGCATAGCTCATTCCCTTAAGACGGTGATTTGCTTGGGAAGCATTTCAGTTGAGCCAACTGGATCAAATCCTATTCAAAGTTCAGCAGGAATCTTTGATTCAAATGAACTGATAATCCTAGAGGCTCACATACTTTGCCACACACAGAGATATGCAGCTTTGGATCATTTTCCTCAATAAATAAATGAACAATTCATTTGTATTTGACTCATTGGTTTAGCTGGGTTCTTTATGTCTAATTTTATGACTTATGTGGAGAACAGATCATGTTTCAGCTCATATTTATGCCACTCAAAAGAGTTCATAAAATCTTAAATGACACTGTATCTGTCCTAATATAGATAGTCCCCAATTTACGACCACAATTAAGAACAGAATTTCCATTGATAAGCAAGGCAGTTGTTAAGTGAATCACACCAAATTTGATGATCTTTTTTTTCTGCCAGAGTTGTTAAGTGAATCAGGAGGTTGTTAAACAAATCAGCTTCATCCATTAACTTAGCTTGCCTGAAGATAGCTGGGAAAGTCGCAAATGATGACCACTTGACCCCAGATGTAAATGCAGGCCGGTTGCCAACTGCGGGAATTTTGATCATAAGGATGCTGTAATGGTTATAAGTGTGAGGACTGGTTGTAAATAACTTTTTCTGTGCTGTTATAACTTTGTAGGGTCACTAAACAAATGGTTGTAAGTCAAGGACTCTCCAAAGAAACAAATATTTTTCTCAGACACAACTGAAGTTTTCTTCCTCAAGATTGTCTAACACCCTTCATTTATAGCAGAGAAGACAGCATACCAGAGATTCAGATAATTAAATGTTCTGAAGTGCTCAGTACTTCTCTGGAACAAATGCAGAAGGATTAAACTTGACTGAAATATTAGCTTGATCATTTGGGGAAGGAGGAAAATAAAACTACTTCCAGGAATTATCTTTTTCTATTATTACCTTTTCTCCTCTTCCCATTCATTTGGTTTTTAAATCCTGAGCAAAGATATGTATATATAAAAATATAACCATAGAAGACTACAGAATTTTATTTTGTATGGGCAATTTTTACTACTGTATTATATTTTTTTGAAATTATAGAAACTTCAAGCACAATTAGTCAAATATCATTTTCTTTATAATTATCTTTTGAAGTTAAATATAAGCTGACATAATACTTTAACATTAAATATGTTTAATGTTTAACTGGGGACATTGTTAAATAAAATGTCCCCAATCTTCTGAATGGCTATGCAATAAAATTGCTCTCATACCTCCCCCCAACCCCTCCCTATCAAACTAGTGATAGAAATCCCAAAAGTGCTTTTCAAAAGGCAACTGGGCTTTCTTGATTTTTATTCCTGGAAAACATTTCACCTCTCATCCAAGAAGCTTCTTCAACTTCTGGCTGAACGGTGAGGAATGGAAGGATTTATATTCCTTAGCAGTTATCTGGTAGACTTTGAGTCCACTTGGGGATTTATCTGTACCCTCAGGATCACCTGAATCAGAGTGCAAATGGGTGTGGAATCTTCTTGGGCCTGCTGAAAGGACTGTGTTTGAGACAGGAGATGGGTGGTGTCATATCTCTCCCCCTCTGTTGAGGTAGGGCTATTCAATTTTAATGCAGATGGCCTCTTTGACCCCTCTTTCAAACCAGTGGTCCTCTCTGTCCAGAATGTGTACTTTGCTGTTTTCAAATGACTGAAATAAATATACTACTTACTTCTAATATTTAATTTTTTTACTTCTATATCACATGGATTGTCAAGCTTTGCAGTACTACCGGTAGAAATACACATTGCAGGCTTGTGTAGCAAAATGAGGAACAAAGCTCAAAGAAAAGACTGTGGAAACCCTATAAAAAATTGCAATAGATTTTCCTGGGCAAGCCTGCAGTTTGGTTGTATAGGCAAAGCAGGGAGTAAATTCAAATTAGTCACTTGGTGACTTTATTCCTTTTAAAATATGACAAAAATGGATATACTAAAAAAATGTGGTCTAATATCCAGTTAATAGTGTACTGTATATTACAGAAAAAAAGATTTTCTAAAAAAACTTTCAATAACATTTTGATGCCACCGATAATTTCTGATTATAAAGCTGATATATTAGAAGCTTCTCCCCAAGTCCAATCATAATTCAATAATTGTTTTATCTTAGCTATCTAAATTTATCTTTACTCTATGCTTCTAGGGATGTGAAAGTTCTCCAGTATCACTGCATTGTTCTAGGAAATAAAACATGCAGGAGAAGGAAAGAAGGAAAGAAGGAAGGAAAGAAAGAAAGATAGAAAGAAAGAAAAAAGAAAGGAAGAAAGGAAGGAAGGAAGAAAGAAAGAAAGGAAGGAAGGAAGAAAGAAAGAAAGAAAGAAAGAAAGAAAGAAAGAAAGAAAGAAAGAAAGAAAGAAAGAAAGAAAGAAAGAAAGAAAGAAAGAAAGAAAGAAAGAAAGAAAGCAAAGCATCAGAATCCACATATTCACTGAAGTATTTAAAACTATAATATATTACTATTTAAATAGCCCTTCTTCCAAATCAACTACAAGAAATTCAGCTAAATGCAACTACTAAGTAAAATTTATGGCGTGAGAGCAACATGCAATAGACAGGGGCATACCTCACCATATTAGGTAGTCAATAACCCAGAAAACAGAAAGGAGAACATAGGCCTAATAAAGTCATTGCTCTTGAGAGCAACGGAGTTTCTGATAATAAAGCAAAGAAATGAGAAACAGATACCACACAGATCAGCAGAAATAGCCCTGGGATTGAGAATTGGAAGGATTAAGCAGGGCTCTCTAGTGAAAACGGAAGTTTAATTTTCTTTCCCAGGGGAAATGTGAAATTAACAAGAAAACAATATTGTATATGCTTGCATAAAAGATACAATTTCCTCCCAGTCAAACTCAACTAGTGGTGACTTCATGGATCATCCATGTAATTTTTTCACAACACTGCATACCATTCATGCAATTCCCTTTTGACGTAAACTATGTATGCAGAGTGTGGAAAAAGAATAAGAAGTAGTAAGTCAAATAAATTAAAAGCATCAAATAAGAAGACAACAATACATAGCTAAAACTAATTTATACAAACAGCAAATATTCTTCTTCTCCATCTTTACGAACTTTGCTTTCCATCTTTGTTCACAATGTCTACATATCACTGCATACACTGTTTTCCATTCTGAACCACTCTGTGCATTCCATTTAGTCTTGTATATGTTTAATTCAATCAAATCAAATACTGCTCTTATAACATCTGGTAACTAAATTTCAAGTCCACTTGTATGCCACATGCAGTTATTTTCTGTTAATAGTTAAGGACATAACAGTTTTGGTAAGCCAAAAGTGCAATCAAGGCCTATACCTAATCATGATACTCTATGCAAACTATGATCTCTAACTTAGATACAACCTTGCAAGTTAATATATTGCTACCTACAACTCACAGCACAAATATATATGAAGCATACCAACATTCGCTCAGGATGCAGAACAATTACAATCAACATGCCTCCTTAAATCAAAACTCCAAATAAATGCAATAGGAGATTCCCACTTTCACATACTCACTGAAAAAGACTAGTTCATATAACTAGTTCCCAACATTGTGTAATGTTGCACATGCCTAACCTCATGCTCATTGCAATAAGCCTTGCCTACTGTGAATGAACATAATGTAGAACATTATGTTCTACTACATAAAACTTAGATATGTTTTTCTAGTATTGCTCCTGAATCAAGCATACTTTCCATATTTTAGTGCTCCAGATATTAATAATTTCAGGTAGTAATTCAATGTCAAAGGATATATTCTCAGTATTTCCTTAGAGCCTTGGTGGCGCAGCAGACTAAAGTGCTGTTAAGTAGCCCCAGCTGCCTGCAATTACTGCAAGTTCAAATCTCACCAGGCTCAAGGTTGACTCAGCCTTCCATCCTTCCGAGGTAGGTAAAATGAGGACCCGGATTGTGGGGGCAATAAGCTGACTTTGTATAAAAAAGAACACCGCTTGTGGGGGGGGGGCTGAAAGCCCTACTAAGCAGGTATATACAAAAGTATGAAGGCTATTGCTTAACGCATTGTAAGCCGCCCTGAGTCTCCGGAGAAGGGCGGCATATAAATCAAACCAATAAACAATAAATAAATAAATTTGAAAAAAATAGATATGATAACCATGACTAAATGATTTTCTTTACAGACAGTTACTCTAAAGAGAAAAAAATTCTGGAATAGAATAAAGCATTATTAAAAATAATTAAGACCATTGCATCTTACAGATAAATCACATTCAGAAAACTAACACTTTCCACAGTAAAATTTATTATACATTTTCAAAGTCTCATATTGGATTAAAACTATTCTAAATTCTTTCAGAGTTTACGCCTAATATAAAAATGCAAAAGAACTGAATACAAAGTTCAAGTTACTATACAGTCTTAAAACAATCTATAACAGAATAACAGAGTTGGAAGGGACCTTGGGAGTCTTTTAGTCCAAACCCTTGCTCAAGCAGGAAACCCTATACCATTTTAGACAAATGGTTGTCCAATTTCTTCTTAAAAACCTCCAGTGTTGTAGCACCCACCACTTCTGGAGGCAGGTAATCCCACTGATCAATTGTTTTAACTTTCAGGAGATTCTCCTTAGTTCTAGGTGTTTCTCTCCTTAGTTTCTATCCATTAATATTGTCAGATTTTTTCCATGGTCTACAAAAAAGAGTAATTTACAGTCCCATCACTCAAATGTTGACAGTAGCCTGTTTCAGTTTTTCCTTTTCCTATATGAATCATTGCTTTTTTATATCTTTTAAGCAGTCTCTTCTAACTGACCTATGTGTAATTAATCATTATATATAAAGCAGTGATGGGTTTCAAATTTTTTTACTACCGGCTCTGTGGGCGTGGCTTGGTGGGCGTCACGTGGCTTGGTGGACGTGGCTTGGTGGGCATAGCAGGGGAAGGATACTGTAAAATCTCCATTCCCTCCCCACTCCAGGGGAAGGATACTGTAAAATCTCCATTCCCTCCTGATCAGGTGGGACTTGGGAGGCAGAGAATAGATGGGGGTGGGGCCAGTCAGAATTTTTACTACTGGTTCTCTGAACTACTCAAAATTTCCACTAACGGTTCTCCAGAACTAGTCAGAACCTGCTGAAACCCACCTCTGATATAAAGATATTACACTGTCATACAATAAATCAGATTTGACTAATAAAAGGCTGACAAAGCCAACTGAAAAAAAGAACTAAAGTTTTGCCTAATTTCTGAGTGTTCTAATTCTTCTACATTGTTAATCAACTTGGATGAAATTTTACAGAAGTAGAAAAATCTGAAGTTATCTCACTTTACGTTGTAGAAAGCATCCATAAATTGTACCATATATTGGTCTAGGCATGATTATTTGATATTTTTCTTAGTTCATATATCACTTCAGGTTGAAAAATGAAAAACTACCTTATTTTCTATACATTGGGTTTCTTAATAACTTATATAGAAAATGTTTTTTTGTATTCTACTCCTGTTATTTTGCCATTTCTGGTTTTGGCAAAAGCATAAATCTGATTTATGGCGTGGCTTTTCCAATTATATCATAAATCAGTTCATCCATATGTGGCTGAGCAAAAAATAAAACATGTTGTATTTATTTTCATAAGCACTGAAGTCTTGTTGCAAAGACTCAGCCTTGCTTTTTTTATGTTCTCAGCAACTTCCTCTATCGCCTCTGCCTTCATAATTATTACATAGCAATCTTTTTACATATCAAGCTAGTAAGCTATAGTTTAGTGAAAAACAAAAATACTAATGATCATCATTATTATAGAAGGGTAAGAAGAGAATACCTAGTAAAAGGAACAGAAAAATAATCCAAAATGTACTGGAAATGATTTTAAATCAAATATATTTCTTTTAAAATGTAAATGAGTTGAAAAAACAGTCTTGGAACCAAAATGTCACATGAAACAGCTCATGAACGAATATCTATCTATGTCTCTTTGTTTACCTTGTCCTCCATTACTTCTTCAGTACCATCTATTTCTTCATCCTACAAAATAAACATACAAACCATAAACATTTGAAATAAATGAGTTTTCTTCGTATGCTAACTAAAAATTGTACTCAAAGAAACCTACTGAGGCAGACAATATTCATTTTTATATTATTTAGACCCGTGATGGCAAACCTATGGCACGGGTGCCACAGGTGGCACACGGAGCCATATCAATGGGCACGCAAGCGCTGCCGTAGCTCAGCTCCAGCGCGCAGGCGTGCTCCAGACAGCTGATTTTTGGGCCTTTCAGTCCCACTGGAAGTTGGGAAATGGGCTGTTTCCGGCCTCTGGAGGGCCTCCGGGGGGTGGGGAAGGCTGGTTTTGCCCTCCCCTGGCTCCTAGAAAGCCTCTGGAGGGTGAAAAACAGGCTTACCAGGCCCACTGTGCCATCGCATGCTAAAAGCAGGGGGCGCAGGGTGGGTCGTGTGCACGGGGGCGGGGAGCATTGAATTATGGGTGTGGGCACACACATGGGCAACCTCCCCGTGCTCCCCCTGCTTTTGGCACGCGATGGCAAAAAGGTTAGCCATCACTGATTTAGACAATACTATACCAGAGTATACCAGAAAAACATCTGGTAAGTAATATTAATTAAAGCTTTGAAATTATTTGAATGTTTGAACATGAATCTCCAGCTAAATTGTAAGTTAGTTGACTGCAAAATGTGTTTAAAACACAATGAAAACTATTTTTAGAAAAAGCTCTCTGAAGAATATTAGAAACAGAGTCGCTAGATATACCTTATCCCTGTATCTCTTACCATAATTTAGTAGAAGCATGTTATCAATCTGCAAGGTCTTGTTTCATTACCCACTTGAACAGTTGTTTCATTACCCATTTGAAACACTATAAATTTCATTCAAAAATGTTTCTATTTCTCCACACTGTGAGTTGGATGATTGTAATTTCTGAAACTTGTTAGTGGTTACTGAAGTGCAACAGCATGTTAAATAGTTCATGAGCTTTTAAACCAGGTACAGAAATTTGAAAAAATCTTTTCAAAATTCATATTGGGTTTTCTGTAACTTTCCAAAGGTGTGCTGGGGATTGCAAAGAATCTGAGCATTATACCCAGTAGTTCAGCTAAGGAACTATTGATTTAGCTATATTCTAGATAAGATGATGGGCAAAACAGTGCAAATACATGACTGCAATGAACATTTAAGAGTTTGACAAACTAATCTGCAGAATAATACTATTGAAGGCCTTGTGAATCAATTACTTACTTAAATATGCATTCAACAGTACCATATTGTTATTTTAATTAGGGTTGTACACAGTAACCAAACAGTTTGCATCTTATTTTGTTTTTTAATCAATTTTATTCCTACCTTTAGAATACATATTGTAACAATTATAGTTTCACTTACATACACTGAAGGGCTTTTGTTTCCATTTGTAGAATTACATCATGCCCTATGTCCTTAACAATTAGGTAGGGATATATGTCTAATCCGCTATCCATCCCAGTGGATCAGAATTTAATCTTTCATTCTTTGGTTTCATGTATGAATGACAATACCTACATCCTTTGTAAAGAAAGAGATTCCAGTGCCTCTCCGTCTCTCTTTTGGTCGCCTTCTCTCTCTTACTGACTGCTTGTTTGAAGTTCTGTCATCCAGGTCCTGATCTTCGTATTCTGCTAAAAGAAACAAAGCTTTAGCTAAAAATAGTAATTTATTCAACCATGGGATCATTTTCAAAATAAGGCAAGATAGTACTCATACAGAGAGATTTGTTTAGCCTCATCATCTATCAATCTATACTAATCTATATTTAAATGTTTAACACCAAACACCAGTGGGTCTATCACGTAGAGGTGGTCCTCAGTTAATAACCATTTGTTCAGTGACCATTCAAATTTACAATGGCAACTGCAGTCACATGACTGTTATCTGCATCTTTTCCTGCTGGCTTCCCACAAGCAAAGTCAATGGGGATGCTGACAGGAAGATTGCCAGTTGCTTGGGTAAGTTTCCCCACCCATACACACCTCATTGTGCTTGTGCCTCACTCCCTTGGGCACTTGCGCACACTTGCACACTTTCTCCCATCCGTCAATAGCCACTCCAAACCCTAATGTACTAGTGCCACATCTCCCCACCACCTATGCACCCTTTGCTCCCTGTCACACCTGACAGTCACTTACCTGCCTGCTGGCCTGCTTGCAAGCCTCTCGGGACTTGCAACTTCCTGCTGGCTCCCCCACCAACTTTGGTTGTTGGAAGGCAGCAGGTAGTTGCAAGGAGATGCTTGCATAGTGACCAAAAGCAATGGGTACTTAAGGGATTGCTAAGCAATGTGGTCACATGATATTAAGCTTAATGACAGCATTACTTAGAAATTCTGGCCAAATTGCCATCATAAATCAAAACCACCTATAGTGGATTCAAATATTTCAAGAGATTGCTGATTCAAAAAGAGAGGGAGAAGAATTACTATTCTTCCCAAAGAAAAGGTGCAAGATTGATCCCAAAAAAAAAAACACTTGAAGAAAGGTATCCCCCACCTCCTCTCCTCTCCTCTCCTCTCCCCTCTCTCTGATGGGCTGCTATATTTAATATGTCTCTCATAAGAGTATACATTCAAACAGTTATAAAATATAGCAATGTAAGAAGTAAATACCATTTTTTTCCATGTTGCCAGCTGATGTGCTTTGGTAATCTGCTGAGCTCAATGAATCAGAAGATACAAATCTACTTGTCTTGGGCATGTGAGAACTTGAATAAAGACTGGAAGTTAATGAAGGAGAGACAGCAGTTGTAGGTTTGTCTTGTTGTGCTAAGTATCTCAATCGACGACCAGAAGACTGGAAGAAAAACATAGGCAATAACAATTGGTACAAAGATAACGAACAAGGGCTACATGCTAAGGTTAAAACTAACAGTATTATATCCCTTTAGCAGAGTTGAATATATATGTATAGAAAATAGTACTTCTTACCATTATGTATATAAAAACAAAGTGTAGGAGCATAGGCTATGTGAGCTATAATTAGGTGAAAAAAGAGAACATATATAGTCAGTCAGGTTTGGGTCAACTCATGACTGAACAAATGTAATATACTGTACATGGGGCTCTAACTTTTAAAACCCTATGTGGACCGAATTATTTGTTTGTTCTGGTTTCTGACTGTCCTGTTAAGATTTGACAGTTGGTTCTTTCTGGATCCCATCAACTAATCAACATTATCAAGTAGGACCTAAGAAGCAGGCCTTCATTGCCATGACATCTTCCCTCTGAAATAACATCCCCCTACCACCACCACCAAATTTGTATGATCCTTACCCCACTGGCCTTCTAAAGAGCACTGAAAACATGGCTCTTCTCCCAGGTCTTGGGTTAAGGGTACAGAGAGCTTTTTTCTGTTTTAATCGCTGCTGATTTTATCTTTCATAATTGGTTGTTGTTCCCTCTTAATGACACTAATTTTGAATGTTAGCTTTTTATTTTAGTATTTGTATATGTTAAGCAGCTCAGTATGATTGGAGTTTAGGTGACCTAGAAATTTGAATAATAAAATAACTAACTCTACCCCTAATCATAAATCGAAAGGAAAAACAAGAATCAGAACTTTTTAAACCAAGAGTGATCACTTCTATCAACTATAAACATTATTTTTTGTAATTTTTATCAACATGTACCTGCACCCCAGTCCAACTGATAACTTCAAAAGGATTTAGATTACAAACAATGCAACTAACCAATCTTAATTTTTCTCAGGACTCTGAACAGGATATATTTTAAATAAAACAAAACTTCATTTTATCTATACTGGAAAAATAAATATAAGCAATTATTTTCCCAGATCTTCAACTGTCTAGATTTTCTTTTTCGTTGGGATAAATAATCATCAAATAGATACAGATATGAGTCTTTGCTGTTGGTAGTTGATCAAAAATGATATTCTGGAAATATAGTGAAGTTCATTAACGCAGTATACAGATGCTATGAAAAAGACAGATTCTCTGCTGTAGTTTCCATTTATTAAGGACTAAAAATAAAGCTAACAGGATTATAACTTTGTTCACGATGTTATGGCAAAACATGAAATATATGCTGTATATAAGGAATAGGTTATCTAACTAATTTAGACTTCAGCTTCTCTGAGCCTAAGCCAGCATGGCCAATGACAAGGAGTTGTGGAACAGTAGTCTCAAGTAAGTAGAGAGCAGCAGGTTGCTTGTATCTACTCTTCACAGTTCAGGTTTCTTAATCTTAAAATGTGTATGTAGATACATGCAAATATTTCCTCCTGAATAAAAACTTAAAGTGAAAAACTGAAGGTTGAGGCAAGGCAGAAATGTATAAAATTACTTGTGATATAAATAAAATTGGTAATTAGAGCTTTATACTCAAAAAAGCAGTAATGGGCCTTGACTGACTTTAAAAGAGGATAAGATGCATTCATGGAAGAAAATATTAATAGTTTTGATGGCTATATATCAGTTCTAGTATCAGAGCTGGTTTGATATTATAATACAAGTTAAGAGGGTACTATTATATCCATTCTCTACTTCTGGTTTTCCCATAAGCACCTGGCTGACTTTTCTCTGCTCTGGGAGAACTCTTAAATTATAATTATTATTGTTCACATCTTCTGCAGAAAGCCATTTAATGACATTTAAAAGGCATTTATCAAATTATGACATCTGGCCCTGCCCTTGAAATAAAATGTCAACACTGCTAACACATATTTGTTTCAACAAGTTATATTTGGACAGATCATTCTGAATACCAGTATAACCAAATCTGCTGATTAAGAGGTATATTTCTTCACAAAGATCCATTGCTATGGTATAAAAATAAAGAAAAACATCACAGAAGTAAATAGATATTTCTTTTAATAACCATCTTTTAAAAAAAATGGGAAACAAATTAAATATATACTTTTTCCTTCAAACATAATTCAAATCTATTACTCATCGAATGTCATAATTTTGGAGGAAAAAAAAGGTTTTATGTATGGCTTCACTTACCTCTTCATCCAAGTTTCTAGTCCATGGTGAGTTGACCTCCTTGGATTCTCTTCTGGTGATATCTTCTTGTTTTCCACCACTTCCCTCACTAGTTCTGAGCCTGTCTGACCTTTCACTTGGCTGTTCCTGAGTAAACCGCTCTGCACGAGACCGGCTAAAAGTTCTCTCTGCCTCCTGCAGGTCTGTAAGTGTTATACCCTGAAAAATAAGACTGTCTTTGTTAATGTGGTGTCTGACTCGCCCGTGGCCTATTACTGGGCCGCACAGCTGGAGGTGAATGGCAGGTGAGCAAACATAACTGAAACCACAACCACCACTCCTGGTCTGTGGAAAAACTGTCTTCCACGAAACCAGTCCCTGGTGCAAAAAAAAAAGGGGGGGGATCATTACTTAAAATCAATAAAAATCCCATCATAAATTATCCTTCCCACAGTGAATAAGCTTGGTAAAGTTCTAATCAGGTGATAATCAGTAAACTCAAAGCTGGGAATCAGTACTTCAAAGTATGCTAACTTATCTATTAAATATAGCATTTCCAAATATTCAATGTGAAGTAATGTCAAAAAATATTCCTTCTCTGATGAAAAATAATTAGCTTTATAAAAATAACAATTTAATTATCAAATGATGTTAATAACATTCTTCCTTGAAATTAGATATAAATTTCGAGAAGTAATATAAATTTATTTAAAGCAGGCCTTTTAATGGCCAAAGATGTGTAAGAAATTTTCCATTCTGAAGTGGATTAAGAAAAAACTACACAGGAAAAATTAAATAATTTAGAGATCACATTACCTTCTTCTGTAGAAGTTAATATTTCTCACCTGGGTAGATCTGCGAGTCTGACGAGCTTGCCTAGATCGAGCTTTCCTTAGAGATTCTGCTTCTTCATCTCTTACAGGTGTCAGATAGGACCTAAAATATAATAAAAAGGAAAAAATCCTTTAAACGTAAAAATAGCTTTTGCAAATAAAAAATTCTGCTTATTCAAACAGTTGAGTCTTTCATCTGCTGCAGGGTGTGAAGAGGGTACCTTACATTAAAAATAAAACATGAGGGCAATTTAATTACTGAGAATAAACAGATATCCTAAAATTTTAAAGTACCTGCATGTAATTCTATGCCTAAAAGTATAACAAGGGCATAATCTTGTTGAACTCCTACAATAGGCATACGCAAAATCAGAAATCAGAATCCAGTCATTGACAAACACTAAGAATTTTTAGCATACATATAGCAATGGACTTTGGCCTAGAGATTTGCTGCAGTATAATAAAGCAGGATAAAATCACAAACAGTAATGGAATTGAAATGCCAAATGGCCAAACCACCAGGAGCCATCATGATGAAACTTACAAGTATCTGGGCATTTTACAATTGGATAGCCTCAAGCACAGACAAGCTAAACATGTGATTTATAAAGAATATATCCAAAGAGTAAGAAAACTGCAAGAGACAACATTGAATGCTGGAAACACTATCAAAGCCATCCATAGTCGGCCCACGCCTGTGATATAATACACTGACAATACAAGCCATTGTTGATTCTGCTGCTTGGACTAGCCCTGCAGTTTTCTTGGCAAGACTTCAGAAGTGGTTTGTCATTGCCTGTTTCCTAGAGCTGAGAAAGTGACTTGCCCAAAGAGACTCAGGTCGATTTGTGCCTAAGGTGGGGCTGGAATTCAGTGTTTCTGGATTTCTAGCCCAATGCCTTAACCAGTACAGCTTCCTTAAAATGGATACGTTTAAGAATAGATTGACAATATATAATTTTGATTCACCTTGAAATGTATTAATTTGAAAAAGTATATATGGGCCATATTTTTAGCTATAGATCGGGCGGGGGGCAGCAAAGTTCAATAAAAACTGCCTAGTCTACTCTAATTTGATTTTCAAGTGTTATTTAGCAAAAACATAAACTGGAAACTATAAATTGGCATTTCGTCCCATTTGTGTTTTGCTTCCTTTTATGCTAGATACAGTATATTTGAATCAACAGGGTATAGTATTGATTTCCTGTAATGGCATATTTTGGGATATTTGGCTATATAAAGATCATTGCTGCATGTAAATCCGTTATGTGACAAAGGCTTGAATCCTTGGTCTAATTTTTCCTTGCTCAAGTTTCTTTCCTATTTTTAAACATAATTATATTTTATCACTACTACTAGGAAAATAGTGTAGAAATTATTGTATTTTGTTTCAAATATTTATTTTTTAAATAAATATCCACATCCAAGTTTTCAAAAAGACTACCGCCTTCTCTTTCAGCGCACCCACCAAAATAAAGGTTAGTCATGCCACAGAACCTGAGATATTGAAAAAGAAATGTAATAGTTGGAGCTTATAGGAAAAGAGTATATAGGTAGTCCTCAACATACGACCACAATTGAGCCCAAAATTTCTGTTGTTGAGCGAGACAGTGGTTAAGTGAGGTTTGCTCCATTTTATGACCTTTCTTGCCACAGTTGTTAAGTGAATCACTGCAGTTGTTATATTAGTAACATGGCTGTTAAATGAATCTGGTTTCCCCATTGATTTTGTTTGCCAGAAGATTTCAAAAGTTGACCACATGACCTGGGGATGCTGCAACAGTCAGAAGTGATAAAAAATGTCATAGGTCACTTTTTTCATTCTGTTATAACTTTGAATGGTGACTAAATGAATGGTCAAGGGCTACCTGTAATATTGTCTGTATATTCTATATGTCTATTGTAATTCTGTATAAATTCACACTCTGGATTTATCCGATCCTCTTTGAAAACTATCCATGTTGTTGCCCATGATTACATTTTATTGTAGTAAATTCTAGTTTAACTATGCCTGTATAAAGTAGGATTTCTTTTTGCCCATCTATAATCACCAATCATTTATGAAACAATGAATGATCCTAGAGTCTAATACTGTGAAAGAGAAAGAAACAATGTATTTACTTTTGTCATGTCCTTCCTAACTCAACTGTTTTGATACATTTATGCCCCATGTTTCTTGAAAAAAAAATTTTCCTCAAGAAATTCAAGCCTATCTACATAGCACTCTCTCCTGCACAAAAACAATTTTGTGAAGTAAATTTGACTCAATTGTCCCAAATCACCAGTGAACATCTGTGGCTGAGTGAGAACTTCAACCCTAGTTTAGTCCAATACCATTATTGTCATATTGTAAAAGGCCCACACAATGTCATCGGTCTACGAAAAAATTGGAGGAGAAGGAGGAAGGAGCACTCTTGTCCCCAGGTTTTCAAAGGAAAAGTAGCATAGAAGTCAAACAAATAACAGGTGAATAAGATTTAATTAATACTGTAAGTATTGTCATTTATATGATGATTTTGAAAATTGTAAAATACTTTAGTGTCAGGCAGATTATTTTAGCTGCATTTATCTGAAATGGTGGGACACAATTTCAAAGTAAGCAAAAGGAACAACATGACTCAAGGAGCAGCAATCATAACTCAAAAAACTGAAGTGGAAGGTAGTATCTCATTCTCAGTATATGAAATATGACATGTGATAAATGATGCTATATCTGCTGATCTGTGCTTTAGACATCTGACATTCCTTAAGTAGAAATTAGCATATAATTTTAAAAGCTAGACAGTATTCCATTTGAGGTTAAAAAGGCAGCAAGTCATCTACTGCCATCTTGTGGAATAAAGAAATATAAAAAGATGGGAAAAAGACTAGCAATTGTTTGCCTTAATTGCAAAAGACTTGTAAGATTATACTTCCTACTACTTTATATTATCCGTATGTATGTCCGCATAACCATTTAAATGTTAACTTTTGCTACTACAATTATTGCTTGAAGGAAAATAGTTAAAACTTTAGCCAAACTTCTCAGTTCACAAGTCTGCTCATAGTTCATTAACACAAGGTAGATAAACAATTAACTATTATTTTCTGAGCATAAAGACCTAAAAAGAATGTTGTTAGTAAAATATCCTGGTCAAATTAAGCAAGCATGCAAAATCAATTTAATTAAAAACTTAAAAACAGCACAATAGACAATATAGATACTAATTAAAAGGTATTTTAGCCATTTTGTTGGGAGCAAACAGTAAATTTAAGATATCATTTTAGGATATTATTAACATACCCATGTTTCTCTTCACAACCTTTGCAATGAAGACTACAGGTATATAGGCTTATATACTTGCATTTATAAGTTATAAATATAAGTATATAAGTTACTTGCTGCTCTATTTTATCTGCCTGCCTTCCCTTCACCTTCACTTTTTAAAAATTAAGTCTCAATAAAATCACCAAAAATTCCCACCTTGAACCTTTACAGACAGACTGCCCAGGAGCTGAAATTCTTGCATGGACCGCTGCATAGGAAATCAGGAATTCAATAATAACACACAAGTCCTGACCTCTTCAACAACAACAAAAAAATGCAGCTTGCTGTCTGATAAAGCAACAGTAAACTTTTCTCTTCCGAACATGGAAGTAGTAGGAAGTCTGAAATAGCACACAGAATTCTTCCCTATCCTACATTGTCACCAGCACTGGCAGCTTGCTTTCTAAGAGGACAAACTTATCACAAAGCAATTAACAATGAAAGCAGGGCTGATAAGCACTTTCAACAGTAGGTGTTGGATGACTGCAAGCTTCTTTAAGGGTTTAGAGTCTTTTCCCTAACACAGCATGAATGGACAGATTCCTCTTAGTACCCTACAGACTAAATTTATACAGAACACTAAACCAGGTTAAGGATACAGTGAGTACATAAAATACTACGTTAGAACAGAATTAAAGCTGTTAGTTCTTCTGGGCCTAATTATGAAAACATAGCCTGTTTGGTTAATTTATGGTTCTATTTATTGTACAACTTTAGATTCAGTTATTTTAAAAAGAAGCAAGTTAAAGAACCAGCCAGATCTTAAAACGACAATTCTGGCAACCTTTATTTTAATGAAAATATTGTTGTGTGATGTACATCAAAAACCTGTACACTAAAAATATCTGATTCTGTAACTTACAGAGTAGGAACCCAAACTTTCAAGCCAAATTTAACCAACAAGGTCTCTCTGTCCTCGGAAATGTTTCCTGAAGCCTCTCTCTGGCCTGCTATCTTTTTTCTCCTGATACTTGCAACTTTAAATAACTTCAAATAAGCAAACAATATCCCAATCAAGGAACTGCCAAACATGTTAACAGTAGACAACAGCCCAATCAAGGAACCACCAAGACCACTCCCACCAATCCTGACAAAGCAAGCCACTAGTATATAAAATGAGAGCGAACCCCACTGCCAAGCAGCACTGATTATGTTACCTAGTTTGGTAATGAAACATCCTCAAGAAAATATCCAAGCTCAGAGAGCTCCAAGGACCCTACACTTCAAATAAATTGCATCACCTTAAACCAATATTTATTGACTGCTTGTTTTTCAAAAAGTGGTATAAAGAAGCTTCTCAACATTTTAGCTCCCTGGAAGACAG
The DNA here is from genome assembly GCF_029215685.1 of Pituophis catenifer annectens. NCBI lineage: Eukaryota > Metazoa > Chordata > Lepidosauria > Squamata > Colubridae > Pituophis > Pituophis catenifer. The sequence continues at coordinate 179,255,551 of NW_027256883.1, read as the reverse complement.
TATCTGAAGTTTTTTCCCTTTGTCTGCTCCTTTCTTTGATGTTTAAGGAAGAATTGAATAAAAGTAATCAGGAACTCTTAAAGTTGCTTCTTCCAAAATAACTGATGCCTATATATGTAATTTGCAAAGAAAGAGGCTTAGACTCATTCTACCATGAGATAAATCCTGTTTCTCACCTATTATAACCTCATGTAGTATTTCATGACTCAACAATTAGTATGTTAACTATCAAATAATATCTTTATTCGGACACATATAATGATTGAATATATTAGCCTTGAGATGTATATGCCATTTTAATAAGGCATTATTATTTGTTAAGTTTTCACCTCATTTTTTTAGCCCAAAGTAAATATAACTGTAATTTGCTTTGTTGATACTGTGCCCTGTACAGAAGATACAGACACAGTCAAAAGTATTTGTACCCTTCCATTTTTTCCTCAAACAATCCCAAATTTTTGTTATAAAATAGGTTTACAAGTGACACAAGTAAATGGCCATCACTGTTCTTTATTCCATTGTACATTGAGCTGACACTTTGCTTTTGATGTATGACTTCATATATTCTTGTAAATAATAAAATAAGTGCAAATAGCATGGACATAATTTTGATCTTTATAATAATTACTTATAATTGGTGCTTAGTATTTACAAGAATATGTTAAGTCATACATCAAAAACAAAGTAGTTGCTCTATACACTATGGAATAATGGAGGGTGGATGCCAAAAGTTGGCCACAATGGTAGCTTAGCTTCTCATATATTACAGTTTTCATACAGAAGGGACAAATAAAAGTTGTCAAAAACAAAGGAATCTTAAAAACATGGTTTTATAAAAAATAAATTGGCAAATTGAGACTGAAGAGGTTGTCGGAGAGAGTAATAGGGGAATCTAGCTAGCAGTAAAGTTGTTATCACAGCTTATGTGAATTGAAAGAGAAACTATTGAAAATGGAATGTTATTCTATTGGTTTCTATCCAGAGTAAGGCTAGCTGGTGAAATCTAAAATGAAGTGAACAGTTGATCCTAATAAGGATTTATGGGATGTAGAATGAGACTTGGAGAAGATTAAGTGTTTGAAGGAACAATCCAAAATAAAAAAGAACACTGAAGAGCACCATAGGAAAGTTTTTTTCAAAAGCCACAAATTAGATACAAGACGAGAAAATCAAAGGTTTGCATCTCTGAAGATCATTAGCCAAAGTGAGATCATCTGTCAGGTCTTCAGACTATGAAGGATGGTATTTTGCCCATTCATTTGGTAAGCCCTTTCCTTAAACACATATAGAAAAATAGGATTAGTCCTAATATCTAATTATATAAAGGACTGCTTATATGTTAGGAACACAATATGTTATTTATTTATTTATTATTGCGATTTAGATGCTGCCTTTCTCCCAAGGGACTCAAGGCGGCTTACAAAATGACAATTTCCAATACAAATCACAATAAAATAAAATTAAAATCAACACCCCAATTAAAACAGTTTAAAATTATAACAGTGTACATCCAAACGGATCAGTTGAGCTGGCGGAAGAGCCACGTCTTCAGCTCGCGACGGAAGGAAAGGAGGTCGGGGCTGTCCTGAGCTCGGTGGGCAATCCATTCCAGAGGGTCGGGGCTCCCACAGAGAACGCTCTCCTCTTATGATTGTATAATGAAAGGTATGGCACAAACTGCTTTGCCATCTTGTGTTTACTAGAAAAGGGGGCAAACTGCCACCACAACAAATGTAAATGTAAGCAGTTCAGAAGCTGGAAACGTGAAAGTGCTTGTCTGCTCCAACAAGGCATGGCTGATTCTAAAATTGTTTCGTACTGTTTCTGTAAGTTCCATAAAAAAGGAAAAAAAACTGGAACCTGTGTGATCCTGCCTGTTTCAGTCAGATACTGGAACATATCCTATCACAGCTACCTGAATATAATTCCATATGAGGAGCCGTGGTGGCACAATGTTTAGAATGCAGTATTGCAGGCTGATTCTGCCTACTGCCAGGAGTTTGATCCTAACTGGCTCAAAGTTGACTCAGCCTTCCATCCTTCCGAGGTCAGCAAAATGAGGTCCCAGTTTGTTAGGGGCAATATGCTGATGTTGTAAACTGCTCAGAGAGTGCTGTAAAGCACTGTCGAGCAGTATATAAGTCTAAATGCTATTGCTATCCATTCTTTTATTAATAAGGTGAGTTCTGTACTAGATAGCTAAATGTCTTCTGAGCTTTTGGGAAAATAGTCAGCTTGATGAAATAATTCAAGGGAGTCTACCAGTACTTATCTCAGTTATCTGGAAAGAGATCAGGCATCATACCGTTTCACAAGAAAGCTGTTAGGAAAAGGCTCTGCCTTAACAAGCTGAAAATTAAATTGGATTCTAAAATAAAGCAATCCAGTTACTGATATTTTGGCAATCTTATCTTACCAAATATAAATGTAACTCCTTGAACTGATTCTGTTAAAGAAGAAGAAGAACAATAATAAAGAGGACTCTTTTTTTTCTTTATGTCTTCTGTCAAGAACCTGGCAAGTATTATGGCAGGAACAATTAAGATTTATTGGCTGTATTAATTTTGGAATAAAATGCTTAGGAACAACATGTTGGAGCTCAAGTTCTGTTTTCATCAGGCATTTCTGATCTATTAATAGAGCTTTACAGCAGCTACTCCAAACTGATATTATCCAATATTGTTTAGCTAATAAAATCTATGCAGAGCAAACTACTTTAGCTGAAATTCATGCACAAAGGACTGTCCCTATGGCTCTCTTTTCTAGATATTACTGGAACAGTTTAAGATTGGATTACATCAAAAGTGCTATCAGCAAAGTATGAATCAGAACTGTAGAGGAGCTTGTAGGTAAAACCTGCAGATAAGGAACTGAACAAAGAATTGTGTTTTACAGATATCTTTCAGCATGCATAAAGATATGAGAGTGAATCAAGAAATTAGAGCATCTAAATGATTGGAACAGCACACTTTTGAAAGGAAGGACATTCCAGAGTGCTTACTTGTTTTTCCATAAGCTTAGCAATGCATTTAAATTTTAATCCAGTGACTTCAAACAGACAAGCAGTCTGTTATGGAGGCATCTTAATGATCTAATATTAGTCTGGAAGTTTATGTTGTTGTTGCTAAGAGAACACTGTAGCTTTGGGAACACTGAGTTAGATAAATGTACTATTGTGACAGCTGCCACTAAATGCCAAAATCCCATACTAAAATATCTGGAAATATCTGTCATTTTTCATTTTAAGCTTCTATTTAAAAACTTTTTAAAAAAAAATCTAATGATCTGTCTTTCTCAGAACCTATTTTAAATCTGCAAATTGCTCCTTGCTTAAGTGTCATACACTTTTAGCTCATTTGATTATTCAACAAAGCCTAAGCAACAAGATCCTAAAGGAAATCAACCCTGATTGTCCTATGGAAAGACAGATCCTGAAGCTCAAATACTTTGGCCACCAAATGAAAAGAGAGGACTGATTGGAAAAGATCCTGATGTTGGGAAAGATTGAAGGCAAACGGAGAAGGAGACAGCAGAAGATAAAATGGTGTCATCAATGCAGTGGCCATGAGTTTAGGTAGACTCAGGGAGACAGGGCAGGAAAAGGGGGTGGGGGTGGCTGGCGTGTTATGGTTCATGGGGTTGTGAAGAATCAGATATGACTTAGCGACTGAACAACAACAAAATCAACAAGAAAAAGAAATAATTGGAAATTCCAAATTCAAACGTAATTCTCATTTTCTACCATGATCCACAAAAAAATATCCACAGCTAATCACTAGTTAATAGAAACTTTATATTTTGAAGCATTCCCTTTTAAAGAAATGATAATTACAAAATCTTTAAGAAGAACTAATCATTCCAGAAATCTTAGATCAGATAGCACTCCAATTTATTTACTTAAGGAACAGAACAAGAATAAATATGTAAAATTATGTGCAGATACTTACAGTAAAATGTAAGTGGAATCAAAAAATGTATTGTGAGTAATTCTAGGATTCATTTATACAAATAAAAATTCTTTAACAAGAATTAATAAATAAAATGTAAAAGATTTTTACACAGTTTCAACTTTCTGTACAGAATATTCATAACTCATACATCCATGGAAAATTTACCAAATCAAAATAGAAGCTGGGATCCATTTATTTCACATTTCCTGAATGACCACACTAGTACTAGGAAACATTTCATAAGATAGTGAAGAATAAACCCTTTCATATAATGTCATTATATGAATAACATGAATTTTAGTGAAAGTAATTTTTATATTCAAAAGTATATATACCATGGCTCAGAGCACAACTTGAGTTGTACTAAATTATATGATCATGTTCTAACAAAAAGCAAAACAAATTGATATGATTACTAAAATAAAGCAAAAAAAAAAAAATTGGAAAGCTTAATATGGTCTTACCTACCAGTGGATCTGTGTCATGCAGTAAATGCAGCTCATAACTCCATAAAAGGCTCACTAACCTTCTTCGATCCCTGGCATCACCAGTAGATGACTCTGTTCCAGTCAGTGAGTTAGAATTAGTAGTTGTGACACCATTGGAACTTCCAGGTACAGTGAGATTTGTTATGACACTTAATGGAATGCTAGAAGAGACAGCCTCTGTGCTCTTCTCTGTGGTAGAGTCACTTTGTTGTCGGTAAGGGGCTCTGAAACATACAAAATGAACTCGTAAATAATTGTAAAATGCCTTAGGAGAACAAAGAGAAACAAAATGAATTTCACCGTTAATAAAACAGTCATCCGAACATTTTTATACAGTAATAGTGATTTCTTTTTAGTGCATAAATAATGACAATGAATATGATTAAAAATGTTAGAATAGGAATGAAGAAAGATAATTCCCCAAACATTGCCCTCTATCAGGTTCAGCTAGCAAAGCAACTGAGCACAAATGACAGAAGAGTTAACAACTGGAGAACTGTAATTAAAAAATCCAAGAAAAATCTTAATACAAATCAGTCAGAATAATATAGCTGGGTGGTAAAGAACTGCTTTGGGGTGTGTTGGAATACCAATGTCTATAACTCTTTACAGCAGGTACTTCTTTCCCTGGATCATACAATTAAGTGACTAAATGAACCAATTGTCAAATTTATTATTGTGTATTTTTCTTGCATTGTGTTTTTGTGGATTTATTCCAATGGAAAGATCCGGGTGAATTGTTTAGCTAACTACTAAATACATATTAAATGTGCAAGAACAGAAATAGAAAATGCCTAATGATCAACATATTCAATTAAATTAGGACATGGATCACAACAATAAGAAATTGCTTTTAGATTACTCATAGGATCAGGATGGGGGGAGAAAAGATAATGTTGAAAGATCCATGCCAACGTGAGCAATAGATCTCACAGTATTGTATGCAGACTGAAGCATACAGTAGAATAAATCAAATTTAGTCCATTTCCTAAATAAACAGATTATATTTACCAGAAACAATATGAAGCAGACAGTCAATAATGCAAGAGTTTAGATTGCAGCTAGCAAGCTATCTATGATCAGGTAAATTCTGTATTATCAAAAATGCTGTGATTGTAAGCAGGCTAATTAAAAATTAAGATTGCTATTTTTTGTTGACCTAATAGGCAACAATGAATAAATAAATATCAAATACTTTAAACTCAATATTCTACTTAAATTAAGAGAGTTGGTTTAGCAAAATAAAATGCCGTTATGAAAAAAAAAACCTGAAGCCTCTGCTAAGTTTGATTACAATCCAGCTCTACATTTCTTTGGATTCCTACTATGTTGTTTCCTTAGGATATTCAAGAATTAACAATATGATTTATCTTATACCTGATAATTTGGGCAAACTAAGGATTCTATGGATTATAAAATGCAAGGACACAAACGCTCCAACAAATCCTGGGATCAGATTAGAAGAAATGCAGTCACCTTCGATAACGAGATGAGTGACATATAAATGTAATAAATAAATAAATATTTATTTTCACAAGTGTGTAATAGGCCTAACTCAGGGGTCAGGAACCCGTGGCTCTGGAGCCGAATGTGCCTTTTTCATCCCTCCGCTGTGGCTTCCTATTGCTGGTTGGCTCCACAAATGATAGGGCTTTTGGTTAGGACAGGCAAAGGAAAAAGGACGCCATGCTAGGAGGAGACTCTATGGTGGGGGAAGTGGGCTTCCGGTCAGCAGATGAAAAAGGAGGCTACACTAGGAGGAATCTCTATGGTGGGGAAACTGGACTTCTGATCAACTCCAGAATTGAACGGGGGCTTCCGGTTAGGACCTTTGTGGCTCTTTGAGTGTTTAAGGTTGCCGGCCCCTGGCCTAACTAATAACAGCATAAACAAACAAGTCATTAAAATATTTAAAGTTATGTTTATAATACTGAAATGTTTTAAAATGAAAATCTATATTGCAGGTAGGAGACTATACCTATTATCATGGGAATTTATTTCTAATTGAGCAGTGGGTCTATCTTCTATGTTCTTCGCATGTCTTCACCACCTGTGCTATCCCAATGCTTACTTGAGTACTCACTATCTTTTTAAAGACAGCTTGTGAAGGGGAGGAATAATCCCTTCTGTCATTGGGCTACTGGGCTGACATTACTTGAGTATAATTCATTGTAAGGATAATTTACATGGAGATGATTCAAAAAGAAATAGAGTTTCCTTTTCAGAACATAACCTGGGGTTAATACAACTTTTAGTTACATATCTAAGGTAACTAAACCCTATTCGTGATATCTATGCCACATTCTCAGCACCTCAGCTACTGCTGCCTAAATGTTATGGTTTCCAAGCCTACTTTTAAAGTCATCTAGGCTAAAAAAAAATGGCCAAGCCTTTTCCAGATTTATGCAAAAAATCCTGGATAACTCCATCAATTATCCACATGTTTGAACTACACATCCTGACCTCTCAAACATTGCTTGTCCCCAGACTGCAATAATGTTGAGATAATATCCTATCATATACATATATTTCTATTGATGAATTATAGCTACAGCACTATATATGTATTATATTGCTTGCTTATAGGTTTAATATGATCTTACTGCTTTTATTGATCAGCATATTCTTTCAAATAATCTCTTTTCTTTATGTAATAATGTCTGCATATTTGCTTTCCAGGTTTTAATTATTTCAAAGCAAATGACAAAAGTGTATCATATTAATTTGCATAGCACACAAGAAACAAAATGTTCAGTATTTCCACAATGATACCCTCAACCTCCACTATAGTTTTAAATTAAAATAATACTTTCTTCTATTTCTTATATTTCACAAGATACATTTTATATGGATAAAATTTTCACGTAGAAAAAAAATTAAAATGTTGATAAATCATTGTTCTAATTATAGAAACAAAAGAGGCAAGTAAGATGGGCTACGTCATTTATCTTGGTTTTCCTCTTTTCTGGTTTTATGGCAGTCAGAATTTTTGCTAAACTGTTTAAAATTAATGCAACCTTGTACGCTTTTCCACCAAAAGTTTTAAATACACCTTACCTTTTCATATAGGTAGATATGTAGGTGGAAGGTGCACCAGTTGTAGGGGTTTCATTCTCCTTTGGTTCCTCCCTCCATTGTTGGCGAGAGTAAGGACCACTCCGTACCAAGTTAACAGCCGATTCTCTAAAATGGCAAATTGGGAAAGAGAGGGGCGGTAATTACACTTTTGTGTTTTATATTTTTCAGTTCTGACAATCCATGATAAGACACAAAGACTATGTTATGGTGACATTCTGTTTTGCTTGGCTTAGCCACAAGCACAACCAAAATCACCATGCTGTGGTTCATTTTTAAATTGCTAAGTTAACTGAGTAGTGTGCTGAATTGTTCTGTTCAGCAGTTCTGCTAAACTGCACTCAGTTGGCATAATAAATTAAAAACAAATATTTGTTTTGATATTAAAAGCAACCTTTTAATATCAAAACAAGCAGAAATTTCTGGAACTGAATATGTCACTCAAATGCACCTATGGCATTGAGACATATGCAGGTAGTCTATAACAGCAGTATTTCAACTGTAATCACATTCTGATCTATTTACCCAAACCCAAGCAAAAGGCATGCTTGCCAAGATCAAGCTAATGCTGGAGAAAAAAAATACTGGAAAATAAAAACCAACTGTTAAGAACACAGCATTTTATATAAATATTTTCTATGTACCTGAACTGTCATTAAATATTTCAGAGACAGATAATATACTCTGATAAGAATTAAAGTATGAAGAAGAATCAATTTTGAAGAACAGTTCTAATAGATAACTTGTAAAATATATAGTTTGAATAAAGTATAAAATGTGTATGAACGTGTCCTGTTCTCTGAGGTTATTTTTCTATTTTGCAGTAATTGAAATATGTCATTCTAAAATGTAGGGCTAATTGGGCAAACCATGCGAATGTACTATATACAAAATAAAAAACATATATATTCAATTCTCTCATCATTTTTAAGGTGGTGATGTAAAAGAACTACAGCCTTGGTGCAGGTCCTGAGGAGTTTTGCTCTGTTATCTGTGAATGGTTTGAACCTGTTGGGTCAGAGGAAATGAACAAGGTCCTTATGACTATGAGCTTGGCCATTTGTTCATTCATTCCATTCCCCCACCCCACCTAAGTCCACCTAGGAGGTGACACGTGATTGGGTTCTAGCGCTCATGAATTCTTCTTTGAGGGAGAGGGATGTCTCTGCACCTTATAAGGAGGCGTCACATTTGTCAGATTGACAATTATATAAATTTGATAAATAAATAAGCAAGGAAGTCATAACTAATATATGTTACTGTATCAGAACAGTATTTTAGTTATAGTTTTATAACTTTAGTTATAGCTTAATGATAAAATGACTTGGTTGGTCTCCAAATGCTAAGCAGTCTTAGATCTGGTTGGTATTTGGGTGGAAGAAGTCTATGAAATAACAGGCCTATTGGCTAGAGTAGGAAATTGAAAAAAAAAACCTCATTGGCAAGAAAATTATATGGACTTGTTGGTAGATTTGTATGGGTTTATATTTTATTGCAAAATGTAACCAAGATATAGGAGAAATAAGGAAAGTGAGGGGGAAGGAACTGTCCCACAGATTCAGTTCATACTGTAAACATTTACTCCTATAAATCTGGGGCCATTACTGAAAGGGTCTTACCGGTTTTCCTTTTCTTCAATGTCACCTGTATTATTTAATCTTCGAGGGGATATTGAAGCAAAATAGATTCTATTATCCTTGTCCTGCAGAAATAAGAACAAATTCCTAAATTACAGCAATTTTTTGGACATGAATTTTTTGAAATGTTTTACTTTTTTATTGTTCAATACATAATATGGCATGAAGGAATGTGCATAATTTTTTTTAAATCACAGGAGCTGAATATTTTATATATTTTATTTAAAATAAATATATAATTCCCCCAGAATATTTTGTAATTGTGCACTTTTGTACAATTGTACAAAAAGTTTGTACAATTTTTCTGTCTACATTTCAGGATATGAAGCTAGTTTCAAATCCATAATTTACTTATTTATTATATATATTGATGAAACCAGCAGCTTCATGAAGATATTAAATAAGATGGGGCGAGACCAGCAGCCTGGACCATCGAACACTGGAATGTCTAAGGGCTCAGCTCCTTTCCCAATAATATTGGGAAGGATATAGAGAGGTTCTTCATCTCTCTCCAAGTCCCACCACAGGCCATTCACAAAAATGTTCAATAGCCAGACCTTAATAGATGGTATAACTCATCCAGACTCCATTTACTTGGAGACCAAGTATCAACTACAAGAATTATCTAGGACAGGGGTGTCAAACTGGCGGGCCGGATGCATCATACGCAGGCCATGCCCACCCCAGCTCCGCGAATGGGAAAAGTGTTGGGAAATGTTACATGATGGCAATGTGACGCAATGAATTTGACACCCATGTTCTAGGACATTTCAATCCAGGAATGACTTTTTCAAATCATTGCCTTTTCCAAGACCAACAGCATTAGAGTTGAATCAATCCACAGAGGAACTACAATTAGAAGTAAATGCTGAATAGCACTGACCATGGTCAAGATCAGCATCAATATCATCTGTTTCATAACTTAAAGTGAAGAAAAAGTGTTAGTTTTTGAAAGAGAAAAGATAGATAAAATCTATCATAGCCTCCATTCCTCAAATGAAGTTAAGTCAATCTCTGTATGACAGAAAAAGCAAATCCTAATTCTAGTTAACAAGTAAAGTACTACACCAAAAACAAAACAAAACTAGATTAGATTAGATTATTCAGCATTATTTTAGTTTTCAGAACATGGATTTCAAAGACAGTGAAGTCAAATTATTGTGTACCTTCTCTTGGTTATCTAATAGTGCAGATATCCGAGGGGTTGAAGAAGAGTAATAGATGGAGCTGCCTTTCTCTTTGAGAGTGTCACTGGGCATGCTGTCCTCACTAAGTGCATTTTGGCTGCTAGTTTTCCGCAAGCTTAGCCTCCATGATGATGGTGATTCATCTTTTTGTTCTTCAGGCTTGTTAAGCAATGAACTACACTATAAAAGGTGGTAGAGACACAGTGGCTTGAGGACATAATTGGAAAAGCCTCAATTACTTCATTCCAACATCATGACAGTGTCAACAAGAGAACAATGACTCAGAGAGGTAGCAGTTCCTTTCACTGTATACCTTTAAGCAGACTTTAGCCAGCCATGTTTCACATTAAACAGCAGCTTAGATTCAATGGCTTAAATGGCCCTTTTCAGCCTAAGAGTTTGTCTCCTCTTGTACAACTAAAATGATCCCTTTTTACCTCACAGATGCTTTAAATTTACTGCAAAGGGGAGCTCCAGAGTGCATGTTGGCTTGAGAAAGACGTATATGTTCTCTAAGATAAGCCATTCTACTGAATGACAAAACAATTGCATATTAAATGCCAAGACAATGATATCAAAATATCATATTTTCTAATTAAATTTATATAAAACATCATACAAATATGTGCACACCCACACCAACTCTAAAATGTCAATTTGTCCATGTTAGTGCTTTTTATAATCATTAATCAATCTCGTTTAAACATAGTATGGTGATTTTTTTTTTTTTAGAAGTGAGAGGCTGACTCATTCAAAACAAGTTATAATATACATAGCAGAGGCAGTATAAACAATAGTCAGGTTCCAATAGACAGTTTAATCTAAGCTAAAAGTTCAACCCCTACCAAGCATTTCAACATCACCGAAATAAATCAGAAGTACTAAATTAATTTATACTGTAATCCAATTAGTGTTTAAATAGCCACCTGCCAATTGGAGTGCTTAAATTAATTTGTCTAATAGTTTTTAGATGTTACATGGTAGGCCATATTTTAAATCTGAGCTGATTCCAAATCCTATGTGATATATTAGTAGTAGTGTTGTGACTATTTTAAGTGTATTGACTATCCAACTCCAATTGATACTAGTAGATTGCTGAATTTGCATGCCTAAGTCAATCGCTAAATAGAAGTCCGCATGTGAAAAAGAAACAGAATATTCCTGGTTTCTCCAAGACTAGAATCAAGAGTACAAATCACAAAAAGATGTAGATTCTGACCATAATCGGTAAGAAAGTTAATTAAAATATTTGGAAAGAAATATCATCATTCAAAGTTAAAATAAAACATAGTGCATAGTAGACATTGAAGGCAGGTGAAGGACATAAGGAAATACAGGTAGTCCTCGACTTACAACAGTTCGTTTAGTGAACTGAAAAATGTGACTTATGGCCGTTTTTCAATTACAACCTTTGCAGCATCACCACAATCATGTGATCAAAATTCGGACGCTTGACAAATGATTCATATTTATGACCATGGCTGTGTCCCAAGGTTACGTGATCCCTTTTTGCGACTTTCTGACCAGCAAAGTCAATGGGGAAGTCAGATTCACTTAACAACTGGGTTACTAACTGATCAACTACAGTGATTCACTTCACAATTGTGAAAGAAAGGCCATAAAATGGGACAAAATTCACTTAACAAATGTCTCACTTAACAACAGAAACTTTGGGCTCAATTGTGGTCATAAGTAAGGACTACCTCTATCTTCATTCTGACATACTAAAGACTAGTAAAATGCTTTTGAAGGAATTAAGTGAATTCTCAACTTTCATTTTTGCTCTTGTTTCTTCGGGCTACTCCACACGCAACATTTAAACCCTCCCATAATATGCTTGCAAGGCTACATGCTCTTATTAATATTGGCCAGCAGAAGTGATTAACTGCAGCTCTGTTGCAGTGCATAGGAAACTACTGCAAAAAAAATATGCAACCCTATCAGCATTGTTGCTTTGCAGTAGGCCATTTCCATTAGCACGTATTTCCATTTCAGTCTGCCTCTTAGTCTTTGAATGTCCTCTCTTATTGTAATTGTTAACTCAAGACTTGTGCCTAAAATTATAAGCCACTGGTTAAACCAACATAGCATCTTGAAAGTGTCTGAAATTGTTTTGTTAGTAAATAGTTAACTGGTCAGTTCCTTAAACAGAAGGGAGGAACTAAGAGAACTTTGAAAGAAAGAAAGAAAAGAAAAGCATATAGTTGACAATTGGACAGAGGATAATAAAGTAACTAGTTTATCTTAAATGTAAGGGGAGGAAAAAGTCTGCTAAGACCTTGAGACAAGCTATACATGCATTCTGTAATAATGGAACATTTTCTATGTTCATGGAATGTTATTTGTTCATGACCAGTGTTCGTGATCACTGGGTAAAATACAAGGTTGAATGTAATACCTGCTGCCAAATGTCTAACATACTCTGCTATCACATAAAGAATAAGAAGATATGGCAACATCAATAGAAAATCAAACTTCAATCTCAGAATGTTTGTCTTTTGATTATCAGTGATATTTTAAAGAATACTTATCTAACTTGAAATAAACTTGCAACAAATCATGCCACCTCTGTATAAATAAATCCTGATTTTGTTCCATTCAGCATCCCAAATTCACAGAGCAGCAGCATTGCAGCTTTCACTACTGTGAACAGCTTTTTAAAAAAGAAAGGGAAAAAATCCTGATCTCTGTTACACAAATGAAGCATCACATAAGGGAAAACCTGAAGGCAGAGGACTTGTGGGATGTTGATTTTTCCATTCTCCTATTGATCAGATGGAGAGCATCGACTAGCAGATGCAAAATTATCAGCAACTGCAGAGAATACAGTCATAGGATATTTTGAAAATGATCCCTGTAGCCTTTTCATTTAGCAACCTAACCAAAATTATCTCCTTGTTTAGCTACAATTGGCTATTTATTTATTTATTAATTACTAATTAATATGGAGGAGTGAGATGTTTTAATTACTCGGTTTTTCATCGCAATCAACCTTTTCATTTTTCAGATGGATTCCTACTCATTTGCAGCTTCCAAGCTTCTGTATGTTTGACTCACAGAGGTGTCATCTCCTGTTTATGGCAGTTGAATGTATTTTGGAAATATCTAAAGAGCAAATGATAGTTGCTCCTACGTGTTTTAAGGCAGTCCACTGCAAAGTTATGCAAATTTTTCACTGTATTCCAGGTATTATCTCTGCATAGATTCCAAAGAGCAATAACATTAAATACAGCCCCTCTTTCTTCATCTAATAGTTAATAATTTCCCAAGATGAAGGAACATTTTTAACTAAAACTTACATTCAAACAAATGGTTCAATACCTTACATTCAAACTAATTTATCCTATTTAATGAAATGTACTTATAGGCAGCAAATTTTTCATGCATACTGGTACACATTACACATATAATATTACTGTTTATATCACTGACCATCTAAGCTCCTGATAGTTTATAACAAAAACAACATCATAATGAATAGGTAAATATTAAAAACATTTCACTAATGGTTTAAATTAATGTCAGGGGAGGTCAATTCTCCCAATCTGACTAGGCATGTACTACACTCAATAGAAACTTAATTATGATGAAAATATCTTAGATAACAAGTACATTTATTACTGACTGGAAGTGCTTTATGGACTTTTTGCTGAACGTGGAAAAAAATGAATTGGTGTTTTGTGGATCTCATGATTAGAAAGAGTAAAATGTGGAAAGAATGGAATCATGATGTAACTTTAGAACAGGAGGATAGATGATAAATGTATTTTTAACTGTTGTGAAAAGAGATTAGGAGCTGCTTCTTTATTTATTTTTTTCTTTTCTTTTTTTCATTATTTATCATTTTTGTATTGTTTTTACTATTGCATAAAATTCTTCAATGGAAATGATGAAGATAGCCATATTTATACTAAGAAAAAAAAAACATGTTTTTGACCTAGGAAGTTTGATTTTTTTCAGAGTCAACATATGAACAAATACTGAATTTAGCATCATTAATGACATGAACCCATTTAAGACCACTTTTTTGGGGGGGGGGGGACCAAACACCTGCAGTCTGATATTTCTGTATAAAATTAAATGTATACAAAATAAGCATAATATTTATTACAGTTTTTTCTGGTATTATGTTGCTGATTAAACTGTAGAAGAATAGGAAACAACTGTTTTGGTTCCAAACTAAACAAATAACATCAAATATGTCGATCAACTCAAAGTCAGTTCTTGATGGTTTTTAACTATGCTTTTTCAAAATAGAACATAGATTCATTCTTCCAATGTTTATACAAAGTAAGTTCTATTTAATAAAAGAATTTAAGAAGTCATTCTTCATAGGATAAAACTTTAAATGTAACCTCTAACCCCTTACCTTAAGTCCCTGTCTACTTACTTTTCGAGCAGGAGCCATAGTAAAAGTGTTATGTTCTGGGGGTGGTATTTGTTCTGAGATGAGAATTCTGGATTCATGTTTGGAATGGTTTGCAATAGACTCTTCTTTGCTCTCTAAGAAGATGGGAGGCAGAGGATGAAAGATCTGCAGACATTCTACAATAATTCTAGATTTAACTGAGCAATGTGTTCTGGGCATTCTAGCCCTATTCTTTTGAAATGCTGCAGTTAAACATATATGCCCATTTGAGTTACTGTATGTTAATCAGTATATATTTAATAAGCCATTGTCCTATAGTCTGAACAAAATGTTGCCACTGTGGACCAGTAATTTTCTAACATGCCTACTGATTTCCCACACATTATTTTAGAAAGGGCTACAAAAGTCAAGGAAGTAATAAATTCATTCATTCAGTCTGAAGACCTTGGACCCCAAATTTAAATAAATGCGAAACTACTTTAATCTAAGTCATGATTGAATCATCAAAGAATTGCTATGCTTGAATTTATGATTTTATAAAAAATCATTTGAAACTGGTTCTGAGACTTGAACATGAATGAAAAGGCCATTTTTTTGTGGGCCCTGTACTTTGTTCCAGTCTATTTTAGACTGAACTCTATCTTTAAAAGAGATTTTTCATTAGGCCTTTAGGAAGAGCTAAACATCAAATACTAAGGAAGTATTAACGTCAAATTTTTGTACATTTTATAAGATGGCAATAAATGATAAGAACATTGTCAGGCACAAATTTCTGGGAATG
This sequence comes from Pituophis catenifer annectens, assembly GCF_029215685.1. Lineage (NCBI taxonomy): Eukaryota > Metazoa > Chordata > Lepidosauria > Squamata > Colubridae > Pituophis > Pituophis catenifer. Next base: position 179,240,064 of record NW_027256883.1, on the reverse strand, counting down.
CAGAAGGCTTCAGATCGTTCTGTGATAAGAGGTGAAGGCAAAACCGCCTAAATCTGAATACCAGAGTCGAGTATACATGCATCCTCCTGCCTACCTACCCCACAACCCACCCACCCCTCTAACTGCACATTGCACAAAATATATTAAGCCCTTCATACTAAAAATACTGTTTCAGAAGATGCACATGAAATGTGAATGCCCAGTATGAAGCTGCAAGAAATTCTGGCATGCATGCATTTATACTGCTGTATATCTAAAAGCTGGTATCAACAATAAATATTGGCCAGCCAGCTACTACTTGAAGCAAGGTTAAAAAGGGACCACAAGAATTAAGTGAAACTTACATTTCTTTAATTAAAATAATAATTCCTTGACCATTTTATCTACTTCTGTAGAAGCAAATAATTTTCCAAGGTGACAAATAGCACCAACATTTCCCAAGTTTAGGAATGTGCAAATTAGGAGTTCAGAGATGGAACTGATAAATTATGTATATCCATACCATAAGTTTTTGCCATTAATTCTGTATTCTGAGTAATTACTTGTTTTGATGCTACAATTACTAGTACAAAATTCTACCGTAATATAATGCTGCACTGCAGCAATATATCTTGTGCAGTCCTCCAATTTTTAATCTAGAAAAATATGTAGTTAGAAGTTTCCTAAATTTATGTAGCACCACCATGTGCATTCAAAAGCTGCTAATGTATCTAAGAAAAGCGAAGGAAGCTGAGTAATTTTTCAGAAAAAAAACTCACTGCTGTAAGCAGTCATTTACTATGTGAAAAAGTATGTTTAATTGTGACTGTTCAGTAGATTTTAGCATTACTTGCTATCTGCCTAGCAAAGGAGAAGGGGCTAGGGATGCAATGAATCATTGTCATCAATGTTCTCCTGATTAATGAATTATGAAATGCCAGGTACTTCCTGAAGAAAGTGGGTGGGGGACTTTGAAGGGATGTGTAAAATCATTCCAAATATGAACCTCCATGAAATTGCTGTTTCAGGCATTTAAATTTAAGAAAACTGAGACCACTTCCAAAGCAGAAAGCAGCCTCTTTCATACTTGGAATAGCCTTTTCCGCATTCAAACTGCAAAATCTTGTAAAGTTTCACAATCATTTGTATTCCATAGATGCTGATTCTTGACCTGTTCATGTGAAATGGCTGAAAATATTTGTAGCTTGGGTGGTAGATGCTGGTGGTGGTTTCTTTTCCAAGCTTGCTGTTTAGCTTCCGAACATTTCATCACCAGGCTAGGTGACACCCTTAGAGGGGCTTCGGTTGAAGCGTCTTATTTCAGTTCTTCTCTGATTTTATTGATCTCATGTGGTCATGTGGTCAGTGGATCATGAGTCTGGCTGGTCATGCCATATGACCGGTTGGTCATTATGTGTGAAGGTCACCAGGTGAAGAGGTAGTCAGTGTCGTTGTTGGTTAGTCACTCAATTGCTACTGTTCCTTATGGGTTCATAGGCTGGCTCCAAGTTGACATGTTTGTTGATAGATTTGTTAGTTGAATACCAGGCTTAGATGAATTTGTGTTTGTGGTGTGTGGTGGACAGAACAAAAATCATGGGCCATGCACGCAAATTTATTGAAGCCTGGTATTCAACCAATGGATCTATCAACAAACATGTTGACTATGAACCCATACGGAGCCGTATCAATCAAGCAACCAACCAGCTCACATGACCCACCAACCACATGACCACATGAGATCAATAAAATCAGAGAAGAACTGAAACAAGATGCTTCAACCAAAGCCCCACTGAGGATGTCATCTAGCCTGGTGACAAAACGTTTGGAAGCTGAACAGCAAGCTCGGAAAAGAAACCACCACCAGCACCTGATAATGTGATTGTATTGAGGCAGAATTGCTAGTAAACAGAGTAGACTAGATTACTAACTGAACTAAGTGTAACTAGGTTACTGTCATAAGAAAAATTTCTCAAAGGGTTTAAATTTACTTAATGGCAATGGAATGCCATTGGTGGGCACAGAAAAGTAGAGATAGAAACCTGGGAGATGAGATGGATTAAGCTGTCTGGAATTTTAAAAACAGGGATTTCACATTGCAAGATATTGTTACCAATCTTAACTAGCAACACTCCGTATTTGAATTGACTATCTAAAGCTATAGGCTTACATAAAAGTTCTGAAAATGACTTCATCAGTGCAGCTTCATAGAATTCTCTTGCTCAAAAAAAAGGGAAAAGAATATCTGTTTTAAATATATTACTTTACTTATTTATTTAAATAAATATATTACCTGCCTCCTTTTCAGTATCTGATTCTGAAACTTCATCTTCTTCAGCTTCTTCCTCTTCCTCAGAGCTGGAACTACTAGATTCCTTGTTCTCTTCTTCGGTCTCTAACGATTTTAAAGTATCTGCTTCATAAATAATCTTCTCTTTGCTGAGATAAAAACCAAGAAAAGTATTTAGAACAACAACAAAAAAATCAAAAACTAAATGGGTTAAGAAATTGAAAATGTAAGATTGCCACAAGTTAAATCATTTCTGGAAAAAAGTAGAGTGATAGACTAATTCCTCTTATTAAAATTCATGGCCCTCATTTCAGTATCACAAGTTTATAGCTTTTATGAATATAATGGGACAGGAAGAGAAAGTTACTTGAAGGGAAAATTGGTTTTTAAAAAGAAGTTGGCCAGTTTCTTCAGAATCACATCAGCAGAGTACTGAAATTCAATAGCACAGACTATGAGTAGTTCTAGGCCTGGAGACAGAATATTTTTTGATAAAACAGCATTAAAAATTAAGCATAACTTCAAACAAAAAAAATCCTGTTTAACCACTTGAACTTTAGAAGCTCAAATTAAATTATATTGATTTATAGCATTTATATTCTACTATTTTTCAAGGAAGTCAAGGCGTCACATATGGGGATTCCCTCTTAGTTTATTTCTCTTAAGAACTACTTGGTATAGTAGGCTGAGCTAAGAAATAATAACTGACCCAAACCCACTTAGTGAGATCCACATCTGGATGGTGAACTGAATCAAGTTTCTTGGATTCTAATCTTATGCTTCAACCTCTAATGCTCGCTTCTTCCACCCCATTAATTTAACATCAAATTTCACAATAAACACAAAAACATCTTGGACAGAGAATCTTACTTTTTGAAAAGTCCACTTTGAACTTTACCATTCATATCAGCTTCAATTAATTTGTTTGATTCTTCACTACGCAGCTGTCAAAAATGTAATTGGAAAAATATATTAGTAAACTGTTACTGTTCTTATTGTCTAGCATGTCAGTATAGGCAATTGGCAGAATTGCAACTCTTTTAAGCATTTACTTTTTGTTTAAGGTAGTGAGAATTTATTATGAGAAATATATAAAACTGAGATACATATATGAAACAACCATACTGAGTCACTCACTAAGTTTTTCACACCAAAAACATCAAGGCAGTTTTAGTCCAACCCCAGTACCTCATAATAATCTGCTTTTGAAATATGAAACCAAGGAATCAATATTCTCCAAAGCATCTGAAGGTACAATATTCTTCAAAGCATCAAGATAGGACAAGAAGCAATGAATGAAAGCTAATCAAGGAGAGAACCAATTTAAGAATATTTTCTGACAGTTAGAACAATTATTCAGTGGAACAATCTGCCTCCAGAAGTTGTGACTGATGCAACACTGGAGATTTTAAAGAACAGATTGGACAACCATTGGTCTAAAGTGGTATAAGTTTCCTGCCTGAGTAAGATTCCTCCCCCACCCTCCTTATATTCCAATCTTTCCTTCCCCTCTTCCCCCCCCCCCCCCCCGGCTAATGTCAGGCTATCAGCTCATGAAGTTTGGATAGGTGATCCATGACAATTGCAATGTAGGGAAAGTGAGCAGTGCATATCTATAGTTCTCTCTCTCTCTCTCTCTCTCTCTCTCTCTCTCTCTCTCACACACACACACACACACACACACACATACACATCCTTGGGAGGCAGGCCATTTTAAATTAACATTCATCTTCTTTTACAGCAGCCATGAAAAGATATTCAAATACTGTGATGGGTCTATTCCCTATGACTCTCTATGGAAATGAAAAGTGAACTTCAAAGAGGCGGAATAGGAAAAGTACTGAGGCTTTTAAGTTTGGTGTCAGAGAAGACTCCTGAGAATACTGTGGACAGCCAAGGAAACAAACAAATGAGTCATTGAACAAATCAAGTCAGAATTATCACTTGAGTGAGTACCAATGACCAGGCTCAGATTACCCTACTTGTAACATATTATGTGGAGAGCTAGCTCCCCAAAGAAGGCTCTAATGCTAGGAAAGGTGGAAGGAATGAAAAGAGGATGACTAGCAGCAAAGCGAGGGACACTTTAGTTACAGTGGTGATGAGTGCACTATTGGAAGATCTGAAGGTTAGGGACAGATTGCACTGGAAAATATCTATCTCTGTGGTCACTAAGAAAAATGACTTGTTGGCCACATAATGTCAAAAAAGCAATTTTACTTATGTTATTTTTACATTTTTAAACAACTTCAATCAACACATGTTTTCATATGTAACTATCACAAAACACAGACTTCATCACATTCCACTACCTTAAAAAATTTTTTGTGCATTTTCTTCTTATGACTTTTTGATTTTTTGATTAAGAGGGGTACCCAGAACCTACCATATTCTGTTTCTTCTGCAGCATCTCTAAGTGTTCAACCAATCCCTCATCAGCAACATCAAATGGTGTTTGACCCTAAAGGCATGTATAACAACAGCAAACATTTATTCTGGATTTGGCATTTCTTTAACACGAGAAAAAGATTTCTTTATGTCTTTGTGAAAAACAAATTTTAAAATATGCAAAACTACTTAGCAAAAAGTGGCAAAAACTTCTAGGTTGACTCTTTTTTCTTAGAAACGGTTCATGTATTTTAACTTGTACTAGTTGCCAAATTAGCTTATATTTTACTATGTATTTTTATCATATAACCATATAGAAGTATGGAGCTGGAAATATATGGCTATTAGACATATTGGGATGTCAAAATATCAGATACTGTTATGACCGATTTAAAAAGGGTACAGTAATAGTATCAAAATTATATTGTATCAGGTGAATTAGAGCAGATACAATATTCCTAATCCAATTTCCAATCTTTCCTTTTTCTATGACAATTTCTCCATATTAGTCCATGGTTAAAGATTATGTCTGTGATAATCTTAATATTAAATAGGCAACCCATGGCCTATTGTGCCATCATTTCAGAGGTATTTCCTTACCTAAACAGAGAAACAGAAGGACCCCGAGTGGGCAAAAAAGCAGTGGGAGAGGCAATGACTTCCTGCCAGTTTCCCCACTGATTTTCCTTGTAGGAAGCTGGCAGGGCATGTTGGAAATCCTGATCATGTGACCTCAGCTGACCAAGGCAGCACAGATTTTGGATGCATTCTATATTGTAGCCCACTTGAGATATGCCGACTCAAAAACTGTCATCATATAATGCACAATTTTGCCCAATTGCAGGTTACAAACCATCGAACACACGAGAGCTTTACCAGTATGCTAGACAAGCCATGCCTCATTAGGTCATCCTTTTGGAGATATTTCCTTATCTTAACAGAGAAACAGAATGACTATGGCAGATTGCTATTGTTTGGGTTTTAAAATTAAAGAAGAAAATATCTTGTTGTTAAAGAAGAAAGATGAGTAGTAAGACAATAGATTTATCAATGCTACATTAATTGAAGAGTTCATAAGACAGAGAATGCCAATTATCTATCCTGACTTTTCCCTATATACGGTTGAACCTGGCATTTTCTCCAGGGAATGACAATGGCAGACTCTTTGGCCAATGGTGCCGATATCAACAAAAATATTACATTGTGCAAGTCAGGCATTTTGCTTCACTCTTTCTCTGTTGAAGTCTTGTTGAAGGTGAATATTGTCATATTGATGAATTGCAGTAATTAGTATTTGTCACATATTGAGTTGATTTTCCCTTTCCTCCTCCATCTTTTCTTGCTTCCTTACTCTGCACCTTTCCTTGTGATTCTGGAGATGTGCAGCCTTTTCATCCTCAGTTTCTTCACCTCTCTCTTCCTTGCTGCATCTTGATATTTAGAGTTATCTCTTGACAATGACACCACAACCACTCCTCTTGGTGGTGATGGTATTTTAATTTTTTTAAACCAGTGATACAGTGTATGTTTGTGTGCCAGAGAAGGAGCACATAAAGCAATAAAAATATCCAGCCCTTTCTTCTTACATCTTAAAGTTGGTTTTTCTTTAAGAGCCACGCAATGAGTCAACTCATTGCTGCTGGGTGGGGAAGGGAGTGAGGGATTGCGAGTCTGGCTGGGAAATAGTCATGGAATGTTGAAAATGAAAACCACACAAGTTCACTCATTTGAGGTTCAAAAATTGTTGCCCTATGATGCATCCTTTTGCCCAGGTAAAGTTAATCACAACTAAAATTTCAGTAGTCTGTGGATTAGTATATCACTAGCTGATTCTTCTTTTCATAAAAAATTATAAACTGATTCTGAAATTCTCATTAGCTACAACCCCAGTCACAATGAAAACAGATAAAATACAGAAGCAGATGGCAATATATTGTGTGCATTTGTGTCCTAGAGTAGGAAATAAAGCTCCCAAGTAACAAAAGAAAAATGCTGACTGATTTTCAAGTTATCTTCGTCAACCAGACTATTCACAAGAATATCAATAAAAAAACGAAATCAGAACTTTTCAGAGAATTGATGGCCCAGTCCAGAGGCATTTCTATTGTCAGATAAATTAGCTGGTTTCAAATCTGTTTGGGTACTCATGATGCTTTCTAAATGCACAGTAATTTCAATTCATTTATGTAATGATGAAGAAGTCTCCATGAAGTCTCCTTTCTCCCTCCAACTACTTATTTTTTGAATCCATGTGCTATGATTATCTTGTGTTTTGGGATTTATTTTTTCAAAAACTGCCTCTAGATACCATACCAGACATAGATGCTCCATACATTCTTCAACTGACCACTGAAGCTGTTGCCTTGCAGGGAATTGCAACATCCATATGAATCACTGGTTTCAGGACTATTAGCAGGAAATCTAAATGTTATGCTAAAATTAACTTTAAAGTTTCAAAAAATTCAAACACGATCACCATTGTTATCAGACTTTGTTGTTAAGTTTCCCTTGCCTCTTTTTCACTATTTCCTTAACTCTCTCGATATGCCTTATTTTCCTATATATTATATTTATAGCAAAATTGGTTTTGCCCCAAGAGCCTTAACAGTTTACCTATCATTTCCTCCTATATAGACTTGAATCCTTTCTCAAAATGGGAAGAATATCAAAAAGAAACTTTATAACACTCATTTTATAAAGGGCAAATATTTTTGTTTATGCTGTTGGCCCTGAAGATATTAAGTGAGCTATTACAGTAACCCATTGTCATGGTCAGGTTAAATTTACAATTTAAAAATAAACATAATAAAGAAAAATAGTATTTTAAACAGCATATAGAATGCATTTTTAGCTGATACAGAGCATAAAATGTACATAATGCAATCCATTTAACTGTTGAGTAATGTTGAACCACAGATAATATCATAAATCAATTTTAAAGATTGTTTAAATGTTGTCATGTAGTCAACATTTCTGTAAAAAAAAAAAACCTTCCTTCTGCTCTGGGAGTATTTATGGTATATTGCTAGTCTAGGACTCACTAACCAGTTTGTTCCTGATGTCCATATCACAGAGTGCTTCAGCCAAGATAGTGCAAGCTTCTTTCACCCCCCAGTGTGCAGCAGCATGGAGTGGTGTCCATCCATCATTGTCCTGAACATTTACATTAAACCCAGCTTGGATCAAGAGTCTAAGGAAAAAATAGTAAAGATGGCAGCAATTCAGTCTTGTAAGTTAGTAGACACTGTAAGCAGCATGCAGTGGCTTTGTGAATGAAGCTTATCCATGACAGAGATTAGTGTGATCAAGTAGACAGCTCTAGTTGGTAAAAAGAAATCAAGTTTAAAGTAAAGAGTAAAATAGCTTCTTTCTAACGATGATGGTAATTAATGATTGACCTTATAGACGGAATTGAAGAATCTGATAAAAAAGAGACAGCAAACAGATTTTTAGGAAATGCTTTAGTCAAGCAGAAGCAAATCTCAGAACAGAGCCAAAGCTGAAGCAGTGGCATTATCTTGTGGATTAACTTCTGCACAATAACATTTAAAATTATCATAAATTATTCTTATATGACAGAATTATTTAGCCCACCATGGTCTAATTTAACTGAAGTTCAGCACAAATATATTCAAACGTCATCTCCAACCATGTCTGAAATTAAATCTAAGACTTGCAAATATTTTATCTCTAGTTGTTCCTTTTTCTGGAGCAAGTCTTTAGCATAATTTGGGGATGAAGCAGTTTAGGATTTCATGGCCACCTTGACAACTATGGGTCTAAAATAATCCAGATTATAACAGGTCTGATTCACATATTCTGGATCTAGTTTTGAACTCAGAGCCAATAGGGTTCTGATAGCAGACAGTATTACAGTAAACCCATTGCCATGGTCAGATTACTTTCTTGTAATCATGATTTGTTAATCCTACCAAACTCTTCAGGGACAATTAAAATGCCTCACTTGAATTTCAGAGGGTCCTTAAGAAATGAACAGGCAATTCAACAGACATTCTATTGAGCACCTAACTAAGTAATGCAATATAGGCATGATGAAGGCACTAGATAGGATAGTTCTCAAGTGGCCTCTTTCTGTCTGCTGATCCAGGAGCTTTGGGATGATCTGGGAGGCAAATCAAAATAAGGGGCATATAAAGTTATGCTGCAGAAAACAAATAACAAACACAATTGGCCATGGTATACAGTAAGCTCTTATCTGAGTCTAAACTATGATGATAAACGTATAGCAAAAAGTTGGTGCTTCTTGGCATCTACTGTATTAATGGAATGCTATCCAGCCGGATTGTCACTTTTGGATACAAATGGGCCAAAAGAGTTTAGCATTGACCACTGAAACTTCTAAACACTTTATTGATAAAATCATTACAGCTCATTTGGAATTAAACACTGGCTGGCTGGACTCTGAAGAGATGGCATCCAGTGATAACATCTGAGATTTGTCTAATTCTGGGAACTTGATAAAATGAAGAGCATCCTCTGTGAGAGAATTCTGCCATGTGTGATCTAGGTCCACATATCGCTAAGGAAGGAAGAAGTGTTAGGTTCAAGTAGTGAATGACTTTGGTATGGAGAGAGTGATATTACTATCAATCCTGTCAGGTCCCACAAACCAAGAATGACATGTAAAGTTATTTAAGAGTAGTTTCCTTTATTGTTCTTCACCTACAGACAGGATCTTGCCAGCCTCAAGCTACTATTTGCATAACTAAAGATATACCCTGGGAATAGCTAGGGAGGAGTCATTTTAACCCTCTTCATGTCAAACAAACTTTCCAAGCTCTTCCACTTCTTTGCCCTCTGGAAAACAGCCCCACTCTCCTAGGAATTCAGACTACATTCCAGCACAAATCCTTCTGGGTAGCCTGCAAGTGGTGGAGGGTGGGAGGGATTGTTTGGAAGTTGTAGAGTTTAAACTAGCTACTTTATTGCTCTATGCCAAGTTCACAGGAATCTTCCCAGACTGGCAAATTCATCTGGGACAGACTAGATAAGGCTCAAAGGCATTCAAGAGAGAGTCAGACCTTGCTGTCTTATGTTTATGTAACAGGTCAATGCTAATTCTCCATTTGATATCCCCTCCGGAGTGGGACAGTTGCTCTCCAACACTGACAGATGGAAGGATTAGACAAGTTACTGCAACATTCTGTTTCAAGTGACAGTTAATGTTACTTTCTTACTACTACCCCAAAAATGGCCTATATACATATATTAATGAACTTAATAAATGGTACAGGACACATAAACAATTGCAGCATTGCTTCAACTGGGGGTCAGTTTCAAATGACATCAGTATTGCATAAATCAAGTCATAACTGCTATCCCATTAGTTTCAAAAGAATCTAAAATCAAGTAAGTCAGCCTAGGAGGAACTGTTGTAAAGAACTAGAACTCAGCACCCTTCCATGTCACTGCAAAATCTCTTACAAGGCACAATAAAAATAATAAATTTCAGAGATTCCAAGATCTCTTAGTCTCTGAAAAGTCAATGAAATCATTCTATATCTATGAAATGTTCAAATATACAACATATGATATTTCCTGAATGGAAGTAATAAAGGAATAAAAATAATGCATAAACATGTGGTTCACACAGCACTGGTAAATACAGAAAGCAAGCTTTCAAAAACTGAGATCAAAAAGTTCTGCTTCCCAAAAAATGAACACTTAATGGACAAAGGAAGTGTGTTGTTCAATAAAGTTTTTTCAAATACTGATGCTTCCAATACTGTCATTCTGGTTTGCAGTATGCAGCAAGTCCCAGAAGTAACAAAAAAGCAGGCAAATGTTACACGCAAGTTAACTGATATTTTCTCTGAAGTTAATAAAACAAGCAAAAGCAAAAATCACTGTAGTGTATGGGTATGCTCTCATCTTACAAGTAGAACCCTAATTTGTATTTACTAAGTTTGATGTAGCTATGTATGCCATTTAAATAGAGACAGACAACTGTTCACCATTCCTGTATTGCAGGGATGTCAAACTGAAGCCCTGTGGGCCGAATCCGGCTCGGGATGAGGCCGGATCCAGCCCACGTGGCCATCCTGGAAACTGTAAGGGCCCAGCCCGCATCACTTCGGCCTGGCCCACGCCATCCCAGTGGTTGTATACGTGCACAGGCCCAGTTCTCCGCCACTGCGTACAAGGCAACTAAAGTAGTCTGTGGGACGATGGTAAAAAAAAAATAGTTCTGATCTTCCAACCTCGTGGGATTTTTTTTTTCATGAGAAGTTGGAAGGTCTACTATGGTCCCAAGGGCTACTTTTTTTACCATAGTCCCAAGGACTACTTTAGTTGCCCTGCACATGGTGACAGAGAAAAGCAGATTAGTGAAGGGATGTGGCTGCCCTGGGATGGGGTGAGGGTTTGGCATGGGTGGCCTGGCTCAAGGGACATCAGGTAAGCCAGGTGGGGTGGGTGGGGCAGCTCCGCACCCACTGCCTTGCTTCATCTTCCATTCCCCCCCCACTGCTTCGCTTCGTTCTTCACCACTTCTCCTTGCTTGCTGCCATAACCTAGCAGGAGGCGTTTAATATTAATTATATATAATTATGGTACCTTCTCTGTGAAAGTACCTGCTCTGTACAACAGCATCTGTCTGGAATCCTAGTCTTGTAACTTTTTTGAAAGGTTCTGAAAGCCTGGTTGTTTTCCCAGGCATTTGGGCCAGGATTTGATTATATGAACTCTGCTGGTGAGGTGGTTTCTAATGATTTGTTATTTTAAGCTTGGATGTCAATGTGCTATTTTTGTTTTAAATCTTGAATCCTATCCAGATTCACTGTTATGAGATGAGCAACCACATAAATCATACAAGTAAATGACAAAATGAGCTAAAAGTTAACCAACTACCGTACATTATGGCTCGTAGTATATTTGAACCCAGCCATGTAACTCATTTGCAATTATTCCCATAGTTTCGTATAGAAAACAATGAAAAGAGATCAGTACCTCATCACCTCACAGTAGCCTTTAGCTGAAGCTACGTGGAGAGCAGTAGCCCCTGTTCGAGGGTGCTTTCTCTCTTCAATTTTCCTTCTATTTAGCCACTGTCGGGCATCCTGCAACATTTGTTGTTCTTCTGCTTTTCTGGCCTGATCAAGATCCACCCCTGGAGAAACAGACTGCAGGTGTAAAAAAACCTCAAGGTAGAACAAAGAATGATAAAAGGGAAGTGGAGGTAAATATCCACCTTATTGCAATGGGAGTAGAATTAAGATTTTTTTTGACTACATATTTAAAAAAAAATTTTTTTTTGCTCTTAGGAACATAGCTTTTTTATAATTCTACTGAACAATACTTGATGCTTTCAAGTCATACTGAAGAACAACTGCCACAACTGCTAATTAGTATGGCCAATGATTATTCCTCATCGTCAACAAAATACTGAGGTGCTTGTACAAAGAATACTTGCAGAAAATTATGATCAATGAGAGAAAAGCCAGTTTCCATCTATGGGGTGAAATAAATCTACTAAAATTCCCACTTCCAAAGCATATTCTGTAAGCTGTCTTGAGTCGTAATGTGCAAATAGGCAGCAATATAAATATAAGATAACATACTATAATTGGGAAGAACTGCACTTTGTGCAGTACTTTTCTTTATAGCTTTTGGGCAACCACCCATATTTCCTATACACTAAGTAGCCAATCACCAAACTGTAAAAAATCTCTCAAGGCTCTATGGACCATATAAAATGTCTATATAAATTTATAAATTTATATATTTATAAATATATATTTATAAATATATATAAAATTATATGTCTATATAAAATAATCCTTTGTAATTTCATATGAAATGTAAAGCAACATTTTCCATATGTCGGTCATCAAGCTTGGTTTCTCCTCTTCAGAGGATACTTAGAATGTCTATTACAGAAAGAGTTCAAGCTGCAATTGCCAAAAATACACTGGGCAAGAAGAATGGATGATGATCATATGGGATAGTTAAGTTTTGTAAGTATCTCACAGATACTGTGGGGCAAAATTTTGTTTTACGCATATGTGTTCATCGTACAAAACTCATTCTACAATAATTACCTATTACAAATGCAATATTTTTATATATTTTCAGAATGTTTATCTTCCTTTCTAAAAATCATAATAAGATGTGGAGCCAAATGTAAGAATTGTATTTCATGCCATCCATCTCTGTTCCTGAAGAAAGAAGAAGAAGAAGAGGAACAGGAAGAGGAGGAGGAGGAAAAAGAAGAAGAGGAAGAGGAAGAGGGAGAAGAAGAAGAAGAAGAAGAAGAAGAAGAAGAAGAAGAAGAAGAAGAAGAAGAGGAGGAGGAGGAGGAGGAGGAGGAGGAGGAGGAGGAGGAAGACCCATCAAACAAACTCTGATGATAAGGAGATGCCTAGTTGCCTTACCCTGTTTCTTTACTTGTTCCAAAAGCAAATCTTTCATGGCTGCTTCCTCTGCAAGGTCAGCTGGGACTTCACCTTCACTATTCACAGCAGCAACATTGGCCCCATGATTTATCAAGTACCTAGATGGATGAAAAATAAGTGAGACTCAACTTCAACCCAGGCTTAATTTATATGGCCCTCAAATAAGGCAAGTCACCAGGTAAGAAATCTTCCATCACAGGAAAGAAGCAGTGATAGTTAATTTATTGGTTAATTGAGAAACTGTAATAGATCTATAACCTTTTGGAAATAACCAAGGAATTTTTCCCCCATGTTAGTAACATTGAACTATTTCATTTTTTTTTTTAATGTAAAAGCATCATCTATTCCAAATATGTATCTCTGGTTCATCCAACCTTTCTATGTGAAAAAAGATTACAGTTCAAAAAGCTGAGCTGATTCTTATGGTTTGGCTAATTTATATATTCTCGTCTCAAACTCCTCTTGCCATTTCAGTATCATAAAGATCATTATCAAACATTACAATGCAATCATATCTTCTCAGAAATAAGTCCCCCTGAGTTTAGTGAGACTTACTTCCAGGGAAAATATGTACAACAGTTCCATTTGTTAATTTCTGAAGTCTGCATTCTTTACATCTCAAATGGTTCCAACAGTAAAAGGAACTCTTCATTTCACTGCACTAGGCCACCATACACTTATATTTATCAAAGAAAGCTAATGGAGATTGGCAAATATGGAACTCACAATCCCATCCCATTGCAATAACTCTTGTTTTCAACCTTTTTTTCCAGCTTGGATAGGGGAATTAGGGAATGTTTATTATCAGAGGTTCATCAACCTTATCAGAAGGTTAAGGTTAGGGTTTGCTTTATTGCAGGTAGTCCTTGCTTACTAACAGTAATTGGGACCAGGACTTCATTGTAAGGCACGACACCACATAACTCTGCTGATTTATAATAGCAATCCCAGTTGCTCTCATTAGGCAAATCCCATATGGTCACAGGGTTCTGCTGTCACACGATTACCATTTGCAACCTTCTGGTGGCTTCCTCCTTGACTCTGCTTGTTAGAAACCAGCAGTGAAGGTCGTAAATGGTGATCACATGAATTCAGGCCTGTGACATCGTAATTGCAAGCCAGTTGCCAAGTGCCTGAATTGTAATAACATGACTATGAGGACAGTGCAATGGCCACAACTATGAGGGCCCTTTTTGTAAGTGCTCCTCATTCAGCTCCATAGTAAATTTGAACAGTCGCTGAATGAATGGACTTAAAATGAGGTATCATCAATATGCTGATGATACTCAACTTTACATCTCTAGCCCTGGTGATCCAAGTGACATGATAAGCTGCCCTCTCAAGGTGTCTGGAGGCTGTGGAGATCTGCATGGGGGACCACAGGCTTCAGCTGAACCCTGGTCAGACAGAGTAGCTTTGGGTTCAAGGGACCTTAGGATCTGGGGGTTTATCATCTTTAGTTCTGGATGGGGTTGCAGTATCCCATACAGATTCCATGCATTCTCTGGTGGTTCTCCTAGCCTCACCACTCCTGCTCAAAGAGTTGGGGCTAGGAGAGCCTTGGCAAGACTTTATGTGGTGCACCATTTGCACTCTTTCCTGGATTGTGAGGCCCTGCAGATAGTCACTCATGTCCTGGTCATGTCTCAATTGAATTACTGCAACGTGCTCTACATTGGAGTACACTGAGTATTTGGAAGCCACCATTGATGCAGAATGCAACTGATGAAAAATGTTCCAGATAGTTCTGGAGGCCTCTCAGGTGGCAGATGTAACACCATGATCTGCCAGTTTGCCTGTGGGTCCAATTCAAGGTATTGATCATTAGCTTTAATTAGCCTTTTATGGCATGGATCCATGGTATCTGAGGAGCAGTCTCATCCCCATGGGACTAGCCCACCCCACTTGCTCCAGTACAAGAAGCCTTGTTTGGAGCCCATCTGCCAAAGAATTTTAGCTGATGGGGTTCAGAAGAAAAGCCTTATCTGCTGTGGCCCCTGCCCTCTGGAATAGTTTCCTGCTCGAAGTGAGATCTACCCCCAACACTCCTGGCCTTCTGGAAAAGCCTGAAAACCTGGTTCTGTCAGTTGGCTTGGTGCTACACTGAGGGATGGCTGACAGAGTAGAGAGAAGATCCCCAGCCCCATGTCATCATCTTCTTTTAGTTTCAGGTTTAATCCTAACAATTCTAATTGTTTTGTATTACCTTTTTCACTTTTTTATTATATTGTAAGCCACCCACAGTTGCTGTATCAGTGAGATGGGTGGCAGAACAATTTAATGAATAAAGAAATAAAGACTACCTGTATTACTACTGTTGTTATTAGTTTTTCCTTTGTAGCACCACAAAAATGAAATAACAGCTGATACGCATTTGGAACCTATTCGGTTAATCAGTATTTGATATCTCGGATGTTATACAGTCTTTTGGTATCAAAGATCCTATTTACTTGTCACAGAATTTCTCTAAGGAGTTAACTGGATGTAGTGTTTTCAATGCTGTTAAAATGTAAAGTTCTAAATAATAATACCAACACAACATAATCATCCTAAATTTAAGACCTTATGCATTGCTGAAGTGTAAATGTAAATCAGAGAGAGACCATAGTATTAAAATCAAAGTTACCACTGCAATATTCTAACAAGTTTGGTTTATTGTTTTTATTCATTTGATCTTGTTATTCATTTGGTCTGTATCTCATCTTTCTACTTATTTTGAGCATTCCATCATTTACACGGAAGATTTAGAGGACTGCTGACAATTTTTGTTGCTTTCAGCTCATACTTTGTAAAACAAATCCATGCAAACAGAAACATACCTATATTTTAGCCTCATGGGTACCTGCTTGGCAATTCATTTAAAATTATTGCCTCTCTCACAACATCTGAAACTGAAATAAATCAAATACTCTTTCTAGTATGCAGGTCACACTGGAAACTCACTCACTCTGCTATGTTCAGATAGCCACAAGATGCAACTGCATGAAGTGGGGTCCACCCCTCGTTATCTTGCTGATTTACATTGGCTCCATATTCTACCAGAAATTTTACCATGTCCAGGTTTTCATCTATACAGGCCTTTGGAATAAGAAGGGAAGTGGGAATGAAAAGAGAGAGAAAGAGAAAGATTAAAATGAGCAAATATCACTTTCAGTTTTAACAGCTGTAAATGATAGCAGGGACTTCACTCCCATATTGAGACTGCCTTTCTTTCAGTAACCACTGATGTCTTCATACAGCCTGGTTCTCCTTTCACTATGCAAACAAACTGGGAGTCAACTCCCCGCAAAATGACCTTTTGAAATTCATTTTAGGAATGGCATCAAATCCAAGAAGCAGATTAAGAGTTGGAACATGTTATTCCAGGAAAGCTTCAATGAAAGAGATTGTGTCAGGACATTCAATGAAATGATATATGGGAGAACTAAAGCAAGTAAGATTTCTGCAAAATGCTTAAGTTAAGAGCCAATTAGAAAAAAGGAATCATTACTTAACTTAGAGAAAATAAAATAGTAGGGTTTTGGTTTGTTTGTTTTTATCTTTGAGTCAGGTTTGGGGGGATTTTTTTTATTCCTGGCAACTTTGTGGAGAGGTGTCTGAAGTTTTCTTGGCAAAATGTTTGAAGTGGTTTGCCATTGCCTCCTTCCTGTGGTAGAGACAGAGTGACTGGCCCAAGACTGTGAATTCTAGTTTCACCTTAGGCACAAAGCCAGCTTGGACCAGTAACTCAGCCTTAGGAAGGAGGCAATGGCAAACCACTTCCAAAATCTATCCCGGCAGTTACCCAGGATCAACACTGAATCAAAGGCAAATCTAAAGATAAATCTATCTTATCATTATCAGAGGTCTACACTAATACAAAGCATTTGTCTTCCCAAGTAGGTCCCAAACATCAAATGTTCAAAGAAACTAAACAACTTTAAGAAAACAGCATGTGCAAACTTTGAGAGAGATCAAGTATATTTTGTGCACTGAATACTAAAATAGAACTGATATAGATATTAAATAAAAAATGTTTTTACAAGTAAAATATATTGGCTTCCCACTAAACAAATTATTAAAATCAGAGATATAATAATAAAAAAAAATACTTGGCAATGCTACCTACATGCCGTAAAGAACTATGTCTACCAAGGCACAGAATTGGGACATTCTGCAACCATGCTACAATATTAAAGAAATATCAGGTTTGTGCTGCACATTTGTCTGGAAATAATTATATGCAACTGTATAAAAATAACTACTAAGTGTAAACTGCAGTATAAAAATAACTAGTATGCAAATAATCAATATGGAAAATAAATTTACAAGTTATTCTACTAATACAGGGGTCAGCAACCTGCGCCCCTGGAGCCACATGTGGCTCTTTCACCCCTCTGCTGCAGCTCCCTGTCACTCAAAATATGTGTCACAACCGCCAATGTGCAACACCCGCCAGCACACTATTTATTGAGCTTTTCAACCCCTGGTAAGCCAACCTTGGATAAATCGAAGAAAAGAAAAATTTCAGAAGAAAACAGAACGTTTGATTCAACTATCTATGCTAGTTTTGTGGCCGCTCAAGAAATAGTCAGGCACGGGAGGGGTTTTGTGGCTCCTGGTGTTTTCTTTTCTGTGGGAAACGGTTCCAAATGGCTCTTTGAGTGTTTAAGGTTGCAGACCCCTGTACTAATAAGAATCCAGAATGCAATGGCGAGCTCACATGTCCAGGACACATAAAATAAAAATACAATATGACTCATATGGGCTGTTTGTGAAATGATCTGATCAGTTGCAGAATGCTACCTCCTATATTCTCTGGGTTCAGGATATTTCTTAGCCACTGGCTAAAATGCAAAACCCATAACAAATAAAATACAGAACACAAGAATACCAGAAGTAATTGTTTTCTTACTGATACATGAGTGAAACCTACAGAACCACTTATTCAACTGCAGTTTAAATCCCTTGCTGTGGTTGTTTGAGGGGCAAAGCAAAACCTAAAAGCTGAAATTCTTTTTGTATAGCAAGCCCTATAGACAGTAGAACAAAAACTGTGGCTTGCAAGCTGTAGGCAGCCAACAAACCCCACCTCCCCCATATCAGCTGCTAGCTATTATGTAGATGGGCCTATTTGTTCCACTATTTTTATGATATAAGAAAAGCTATACTGGGATGAATAGAGATGTAAAGACCTAAAGTAAAATTATTTTTCTTTCCTCGCCCTGTAAAAATAGTTTTCCTTTTTTCTCTTTTCTACTATTGTCCACATCTGTTGTTTTGAATGCATCACAGAAATCATTTTTTTTTTTAATCTTGGTCTTTAACCTATGCAATGTACTTTCTTACATAAATGTTAGCCTTTTTATTCATCTTTACTTTATACATCTTTTCCTTTTTGCTTACTTTTACAGGTATATAATCTTCCTTTATTTTTTTCCTTTCTCTGATTCATGCTTTTTAATATTTATCCCTTTTATATTCCAAGTCACAATAATCCAGATGGCCTGAGAAACACTGAAAGCTGCTACCCGTAGTAGTTTTGGTCAAGTAATGCTATCACATAACGCTTTTTAGAAAACTATAGAAAGTGTGACTAGGTTACAATAAGACCAGCTTAGTCTTATTCATGCAATTTGCAATTTGTTCTGCTTACGATAAGCTCAGTATCGATCAGTTTTGGCCCATTTTGAGTGCACACACAACCAATGCTCTGTTTACCCAGCACAATCCTTATATGAATTACCATCTCTAATGTAGAGATTGGCTTGCAAGCCAATACATTGTTGCCCCATCTTAACTGATGATGAAATACATATAGTGCACAATATAGTGCACTGGTACACTAAAATGCTAAAATGACACTCATGTAGATTAATTTGAATAGATATTACAATTGAGTTTATTTGGCTACTTACATTTTAATTTATGGAACTAGCTTTCATGAAGAATAATTTGTTTTTAATTGTACACTGAATTTATTTCGCTTTTGATAGCGTACTATTATATTTTGCATTGTATATTTTATAACATAACATTGTGTTTCTTTACTATTTCTCATTTCCTACCCTCCAAATCAATAAATCAAACAAACAAAACTAATGAGAAATTAGTTAACCATGTACTTTAAGGGGGTGATTTTGTGCTTTTTCCTAAGAAAATTGTGTCTAATTTTATTAAATTCTTGTCCAAAGAAAGGGCAACTTTTTTTGGGATTGTAAATTTGTCATATTTGAGATGTTACAAATGCACTGAGTATGTATGAGTCAGTAAAGCATGACCAAGTAACTGTCAATTTTACTTGAAAGTCAGTTCTAAGTTCACTAGTGATTTACATTAAAATAATTGTTTTATTACATTTTTAAAAAGGAAAGAGAGACTAAGTAAGTAGGCATGATTTGGGAATTATTACAGATAAGAAACACAAAAGAAAGAACAGGTGACAAAGCAGGCAAATGACAGTGATTGGATATAACACAGTCTGGCTTAATATTATGGATTTCCGTTTTGTATGAGGGTTTTTTTTCTTTTTTTAAAATGGTAATGGGAAAATAAACTGGTGCATTTGTTTGGATTTTGCGGTATGTGTAAATCAAAGCACAGTTATATTTAAAATATGGCTGTTTTGCTCTCCTCTCTTCAGTAAAACTCTTTTTTCTGTGCTTTTTTCTTTGCAAATTTTCAACTCAATACATTGTTCTATATCCGTGATGGCGAACCTATGGCACGGGTGCCACAGGTGGCACACGGAGCCATATCTGTGGGCACGCGAGTGTTGTCCTAGCTCAGCTGCAGCGCGCATGGGCACACCGGCCAGCTGATTTTTGGGCCTTCTGGGCCCAGTGGAGGGGCCTCTAGAGGACCTCCGGGGGTGTGTGGAAGGCCGTTTTCACCATCCCCAGACTCCAAGAAAGTCCCTGGAGCCTGGGGAGGGTGAAAAACAGGCCTACCAGGCCCACCGGTAACCTTTTTGCCATTGCGTGCCAAAAGCGAGGGGAGTGTGGGCGCGCATGTGCGGGGGGGGCGGGGCACGGGGGCATTGAATTATGAGTGATCCCCCCCATGCTCCCCACGCTTTTGGCACATGATGGCAAAAAGATTAGCCATCACTGTTCTATACATTGCCATGTTTGCATGCTGACTAATGCAACTATAAAAAACTCACTTATAAATTGATAATATGATAAATTAGACATTTAGAGAGGGGGAGAAGCTGCTGCTATCAATTCTGCCATACTGCAAATAAGGACTCTAGAAAAATCTGTAGAAATCACTGGCATATTTTTTCTTCAGATCCTTACTTTTCAGTGAGGTTTATAGAGAATCCTCACTTTCAAAGAACACAAGGCATCCTCCCATTTCAAAGACTGCCTTGTCCTGCTTTCAGAAAAAATATAAATTTGTAGATTAGATGTATTTAATCTATATCAGAAATAAAGCTCAGAATTAGATGGCAGTACAAACAGCAGCATTAAATCAATCAACCAGCATATTGAAGCAACAGCACCTGTTTGTCCCTTGAAAATTTGGCTTCTGTAATATTTAATCAGGCTAAATTCAATTCAAAAACAAGAATCTAAAGCACAGTTTCTATTCAATCAAGGAACCATACAATGATGTTTTCGAGTAATTCTAGCTCAAACATGCCCAAAATCTTTGCCACTACTGTTATAGTGTTGTGAAATCCTTCCAGATTCGGTTTGACTTGATATTCATTTCCCTGTGATATAATTCTAGCAGTTTCTTCCTCTAAAACAGGTATGTATTACTTCCCACAGTCCTGGGACCTTTGCAGTTTTGTTGAGCATGTACAGGACTGAATTCCAAAAGGAATGAACTAAGGGCCTATTTAGGAAGAGGACTTCAGAAATTTTAAATAGTGAAGCTGTTGCCTTAAGGACCGGAAGCCTTAAAATTCCAATTTTGCCTTTTAAAAGTACCCCAAAATACAGAGAAAACTTTTCTGTCTTATTTATTTGGAGGAAACTAGGGCCAAACTTATAGCATTGTTTTCCAGGCTCAAAACATTCTTTCTTGTATTATTTTCTATACAGCCTTGCTACTCATGAAGCAAGAGGAGCGATCTTAAGTAATTGCTGCAAATTTTTCAGGGCTTAAATGCTGTTCCAATCAGAATAGATTCTTACAGTTCCCTCTTTGCAAGCCAAGATAAACAAGATAAACAAAAACTAATAGATAGATAATCATAAGCATACAAGTAGTCCTTGATTTATGATTTGTTGTTTTATGATCTTTAGAAGTTACAATGGCTTGGAACTGTGATTTACAAGCCATAAAGCATTTCTGGCCATCGTAAAATATCATAATTATACATAGCCTTCAGTCAAGTGACTGCATTTCAGAACTTGGCAACTGGCTCACCTTTATGACCAGATTTTATTTATTTTATTTATTTGTCAAACACGTATAAGATTACAAATATAAGTATAAACATGATTATGAATAGGATAAGGATACAAATAAATAAATAATAAATAAATAAATAATTTTATTTCTATACCGCCCTTCTCCCGAAGGACTCAGGGCGGTGTACAGCCTATTAAAAGCACAAAGACAGACATCAGTTAAAAATAATTAAAATTATTAAATAATTTCGGCTCAAATTTAAAACCCCAAAATTTAAAACACCCAATTTAAAAATCATTACATTGATAGCCCGGCCTGGCGGAACAACAGGTCTTGAGGGCACAGCGAAATACACGGAGGTCTAAATGGGGACAGTAGGACAGGGATGGTAGGCACATTGGTGCGCTTATGTTCGCCCCTTACAGACCTCTTAGGAATGGGGTGAGATTAACAGTAGACAGTCTAATGTTAAAGTTATGGGGGTTTGGGGAAGTAACCACAGAGTCAGGTAGTGCATTCCAGGGATTGACCACTCTGTTGCTCAAGTCATATTTTCTGCAATCGAGTTTGGAGCGGTTTACCTTAAGTTTGTATCTATTGTGTGATCATGTATTATTACGGCTGAAGCTGAAGTAGGATGTTGTAGCAGATAATGTTGTGTACTACGCTTAGGTCAGACCGAAGGTGGCGGCGTTCTAAATTGTCTAATCCCAAAATTTCAAGCCTGGTGACATAAGGTATTCTGTTGTGAGCGGAGGAGTGGAGTACTCTTCTTGTGAAATACCTCTGGACTCGCTCAATTGTATTAATGTCCGATATACAGTGTGGGTTCCAGGCAGATGACCTGTATGCAAGAATTGGTCTAGCAAAGGTTTTGTATACCCTAGTTTGCAGTACAATATTACCGGAGAAGAAGCTTCATAAGATTAAGTTAACAACTCTTAATGCCTTTCTGGCAATGCTGTTACAGTGAGCTCTGGCACTTAGATCATTTGAGGTGAGTACTCCAATGCAGCGTCCTGAGGTCATATATTTTGTATTTGTATTTTCTTTTCTGTATTTTGTATTTGTATTTTCTTTTTTACCAGTTTCCAGCATTTTTGCCAGTTGCTGGCAAAAAGCTCCCATTAAAAAAGTGGGTTCACTTAACAACTATGCTATTCGCAAAAATACCCATGGTGATTCACTTATTGATGACCACAAAAAAATGTTGAAAAACAGGGTCCGTTCACATGGATGCCTCAACGTAAAGGAACAATGACTTCTGGATCAGATTTCTAGTCTCAATTGTGATCATGATGAGGATTTCATGTAATCAATATTATTATATAATAATCAGGAACCAGGTCATTAAGCAAAATGATCACTAAGTGAACACATGAAAGAGAGAAAAAGAGAAAACCTATGAAGGTCTATTGGTTGATGCCTTCTCATTCAGATAAAGTTCTTTTGTATAGCTATGACAGAGTTACTCTCAAGCCAGCATGCATTATTGTCAGGTATATATTGTCAGTTTAGCTACAATAGAGTATGGGAACTAATAGGTTCTATTGAATATTTCAGCAAGATAGACATTTATTTTGCACACATAATCCTCTGGACATCATCTATAGCCAGAGACTGATCCCAACTTTTATTTCCACACTTGACATTTTTAGATTCTTCTATGCTAATCCTCCTCCCATCCCCCACAATGACTCCATAAAATGAACAACTAGAAGTCTGACCTGCATAAGAAGGACCATGAGGAAAAATACCCACTCAAATAACTGGCCCATTCAAAAAAAAAACAACCCATCAAATTGTGAGTGACAAGTTACATCACATTATTGACATCTAGAACTGTTCCAAATACATAAAGGCTACATTTCTCTTTACTTAATCATATTACTCTTAAAGCAATTTTTTTACAGGCAGATTTTAGATTTTAATAAGTAATTTATGAGATCTTTATAGGTCAAATTAAAGTTCAAAGGCACTTCAAAGAAACAACAGTAGCTGCTTGGAAGACTAAAGTGAACAAGTTATAAATAGAAGCCTGTTTTTCATGTGGTCCGGAAATGGATGGTGAGCAGTTGTTGTGTCAGATCAGAAGTTTAGAATATCCATCACCCAAGTTTAGCTAGTCCTGAAAGGACACTGACACATAGAAGAGTAATACATGATCATTCAGAAGACTTCTGATGATTAATGCTAAACTAACAGAACGTAGAGGTTGCCCATATATGAAGACAGCAAAGTTGTATTACTGCATTTAAACAGTGATTTAATAAACAACTGCTATCTTATAGTTATTGAAATTTTAGCCATTTACAAGTGAGGAAAAATATTATACCCAGGATATCACCTCTTACACATTTTCTTTCATGCTCAGAATGTTTCAAATGACATCCTATTAAAGAGGTCCTTATGCAGATGGGTTCTCCGTTGACTCTGCTTGTTGGGAGCCAATTGTAAAGTGAGCAAATGGTGATCAAATGATTGCGAGATGCTGCAACAGTCATAAATGGCTATTTATGTGATCATGTGATTGGAGGAACATCGCAATGGATGCAAATATCATAAAGTTACTTTTTCAGCTGCCATAATTTGAACAGTTGCTAAACAAGGCAATTATTAAGCAAAGTCCAACAGTCTAAACAATAGCAATGCAAACGCAATCACATACCGTCATTTATAAGAGGAAAAATAACAGATTTCATTTTCTTCAAAAGCCTGATAAAAATGAATAAAATATTTAATTATTTTATTCATTATATTAAACAAAAATTATTCCTAGGCAGGCTTCAAATACAGGATTGCTTGTTAATCACTTATGAGGACATTTTTCCCTCTACTGGCCATTCTCTGAAAGTTTCTTTTTATATTGCAGAAAAACTTTTACGTGAAATACTAGAAATTAAAATAACCTGTACACCTAAGAAAGCCTGAGGTATATTTAACATGCTTCAGACAGTCAAAGGGTTTTACATATAGTTCTTACAAGTACCTTGTAAGATAGAACAATATTAAAATATATCATAATAAAAATTATTATTGCGGACTATCATGGTTATATATCTACACATATTTATACACACACATATCCATGCATATTATCATGGCCAATTTGAATTTTAATAATAATTAAGTAATTTATTTCCTAAGAAAAGATGCAGATTTAAACCAATGGGTTAGATCTGTGGCATGAAAACAGAAAAGTGAAGAGTTTTCTTCAATTTCTCCTTCTTCCTACAGTCAATCCCTGCAAAAATCTGCTCCTGTGGTCTGAAGGACTATCCAGTATAGTGTGCAAAACTGGAATTATAGGATAAATGTAAAAAGGGGGTTGGGTACTATTCTGCTATTTTTCCAGCAGGAAATCTACAATTGATCCATTATTCCTTTTGCAAATGTTCACAGAAAGACTGAAACAAAGAGAGCCAAAAAAAATAACTGGAATGAATATCCCTTATAACAGCAAATTATATTGGAAAGCTATGGACTTTTATAAAACTATATGAAACTGTATTCCATTGTCAACATTTTCTAATTGAAAATGAAGTTATTCTAATTTCATCAAAAATCGTATTTCTGCAAATGTTATTTATTATTTTAGATATTCGCAGTCTTTAACAGATTCATAGGGCAGCAAGTAAAACAAAAACCTGGAATTCTCCAAGAAGCAGAATTAAGAATGTGCAGAAAATTAAAAAAAAAACCTGGGAAAACAGGGACTTTGCCTGATGTTGAAATGATACTTAAAATATTATCTTCAGCTGGACGAATCTAGGAAGAGCATTCCAAAATGCAGATTCCACCCTCCACCCTTGCAGAAATCCACATCTCAGATACTGGGAACACACTAAAAGGCTATTAGAAGGCAGACATATGACATACATGAGACAGTGTTATTTGGACTTTAGATTCAAATAAGATTTTAACAAATACACTATTTGTTCTTTCACAAACCATTCAAAAATGGCCTGAATAATTTACATTTGATTGTAATGTAAAAAGTAGGTGATCAAAATTTGTGAACAAAACAGACAGAAAAGGAAACTAGTCATAATAACACAACATACATTAATTTTCAACACTCATAATGTTCCACACTATCACACCAAATGATAGTGATCTCTAAACCTAGCTTCAATAGCACAGCAGCTGAGGCACGGACCTGTCAAGTATATTAAAGACAGAGCAACTAACAGCAAATCTTAAGATTTTGTACTTGGCCTGTCACCAAGGCCATTAGTATCAGAATGACTAGAACAAAGATGAGGATGATGTGGCAAACTTTTATTCTGACTCTTAAGAGGTGGTTCAACCATAAAGTCACTCATTGCCACTCCTAAAAACACATTTGTTATTACTAACTTTAGTAGAAAGCAACAAATAATGCAGAGCTCTCTCGCTTAAATAGAATGGAATGATTTCCGGTAAGCTCAAGATTGCACAGGCTTTACGCCTAACTCAGTGGGATCATGCCGAAGAAAACCAAGCTGAAGGATGAATGCCATTATGTCATCAATCACTGTCCCTGATTTCACACAATACTTATTATATCTGCCGAATGGTCATCTAGGAGTCATAGCCAGAACTCTCTAAAATAAATTGTTTTACTGGCAAGATGCTATTCTTCTACATGCAGTATCATGGATACCGTTTACATACCATATCCTCTTTTGAAGATGGAATATCAAGCAGTAAAACAAGTCACTTTTCTCAGGAGTATGGAAGACTATGGTTACTTTTTAGTGTTTAATTCTTGTGGAGGTCGCAGCTACCATATTGAAGGATTATCTAAATATTATCAGAATGAAGACTCATACAAAGCCCTCAACAACAAAACCCTCAAAATCTTACCAGAACCCTCAACAAATCTGAGAATGTATGATGAAAGCTGCACCATCAAATGAGGGCTTATTAGATATATTAAAATTGCTTCAAATCTACAATTATGACCAAACTCTGTCTTCTTAAAAGCCTTTGTCTTTTGAAAAGTGTATGTCATTAAAAAAACTAAAAACATGGTAATATTTCCATTGGTCGGGGCATAATTCCTTGCCTATCCCCATATCTAAAATTATCCAAAAATGTATACCCATGAAATATTTTGTATACTATATAGGTTCATATTATTGAAATCTTACTTAGGCAACTTGTATCATCACATAATAATAGTTAAATGACAAAACATGCAAGCTTGTAAGGTATTTCCTAGTGTTGAATATCTTCATTGTTGCATTAGAAAAAGTAACACAACACGAGTCCAAATAAAAGACAATGAAATTATTCTAATGATAGCCTCATTTAGGGAGCAGACTTTTGAGGATGCTTCTGGTACTCATTGCACATTAGGAATTCTATTAATAGAATTCAATGTTGCTTATCTTAGGCCTTGGCACCTTGTGGTCTCTTTAAAGGTTGCCAAGGGAAAAGATTTTGAAAGTCACAAGTATCACAGCAAGTCCAGTACAGGACACATTAAAGCAATAGACAGATCATAATTCTGACCTTTTTTTAACACAAAAATAAAAAATGAATCCCAAACAGCCTGTAATTTTAAAGTATTTTATTATTTTAACTACAAGTTAATTATTTGAAATCATTGATAACTATCCTTTATGGATTTTCATATTCTGCAATATTAACTTCAAATTAATATTTTGCTTTAGAACTCCAAGAGTTCTATTAAGGAAGAAGCAACAAAGGGAAAATATTCTATATATTGTATATTATGACAGATTTTTTTTTTTACTGAGGACTATTTCATCAAAAATAATATTTTCTATTGGTAGTAAACACAGATCAAGATAGTTTGATATCAAAAATTATCAATTTAAAGCATGTTATCCTGAAAGTTAGACCACACTTACCAAACTAACCTGATCTTGCTCATTTCTAAACAAACAAAACCAAAAAAGAAAAATCTCTTCCTTCTATTTTTCATTCTGCTGATGATGACACAATAATGTTAGATTAATCAAAAATATCTGTATGGTCTTATCTTCCCCCACTCAAGAGTACAGAATATAAAATGTGTATTAGTAATTTTAAAAAAACACATGCAGTGTGTGTTTCAGTGAGAATAAGAATATTTATTTGGGTAGCAAATGATTTCTACATAAGAAAACCACAGTAACCCTAGTAAAAGAAATAACTGACAAACAAGAAACTGTTTGGGTCATTTTATAGGGCTTAATTCATCCAACATAGCCACAGGAAGAGTAGCTTTGTTTATATGGCAAAGGTTTTTTTTTTATATTAAGTTCAAGTAAAATATAGCAAACAAAAATAAATAACAAAAGAATTGATGTCTAACAACTGCTCCATTGCCATTACTATGCAACTAATAATCTTATTTAGTCGAACTGTTCAGAGGCATAAGTCTGAGCTGGGCTGTCCAATTCACGTAAATGACTTTTTCATGTCATCTATGAAAAAAAGGAAACACTGGATGGGCAGAGGAGCAATCTGGTCACTATGGAGAGTCCCACCAATGTTCCCAAGGAAGGAATCAGTACAACAGTATTAAGTCTATTGGTGAATGATCAATTCCAGGACCTACAGAAAGGAGTCCTAGAGAGGGGAGGGTGGGGGGAAGGCAAATGGAAAGAAAAACAACAGGTTCATTCACTGAACTAACCCTCTCCACTTATCTGAGAAACCATCCTCCACAATCTCAAACTCTAATCTACAGCCTATGACCCAACCCAGGCTCCCAACCCAGCCACCCCAGCCCAGGCTCTCCAATAAATAAATTACTTTATTGTCATTGTACGTGTATACACAGTATAGCCATACTGTGGCACTTAACACCCAAAGACCAGGTCCAACACATACAACAATCCCCACAAACACACTCCCACCCACCACAATTCTCTATTCACAATTCTATGGCTGTGGGCAATAGCTAAGCCCCAGGAGTAGAAGACTTGCTTGCAACCCGTCGGAAGGGCATCCCGAGCACAAGCAAATGACTGGGCAACGCTCTCATCCATCGCTCTGGACGGATAAATCCCCGGAGATTCAGGGATGGCGAAGAAGGGCGAGAAGCGACCACTCGCGTAACAGCTGCGCTCTCCCCCCTCTCCATCCCCGGCAGATTTGGGGCGCCGAGGTGTTGGGTGCAGGTGCTCCGCCCTGGGAAGTACCTGATGTAGCGCTGTCAGCCCATCTACGTTGGCCGTGTTAAGGCGGGCTCCGCGGGCCAGCAGGCGCTTCACCTCCTCGGTGTCTCCGCTGGAGCAGGCGGCCAGAAAGACGGCGCCGTCCTCGAAGCGCACACGGCCCCCACCGCGGTGCCGGCTCCGGGCGGGAGTCACCGGCTCCAGTTCGGTCAAGGAGCCTTTCCAGCGCTTCAGTTGCTCCGCCCGACGCAGCCTCGCCGATTCGGCCCGCTTGATCCCCAGGTGGCCAGGCTCCGACATGGTGCCGATGGCGGCAATGACAGCCGAGCCTCCCCGTCGGTCTAAGTGCTAGGAGAGCGCTGACCGCCCCCAGCCCGTGGGAGAGCGAGACGGTCCGGCCGCCATCTTCCCAACTCCCCCGCCCCCTCCCCGGAGTTACTGTGGCGCGAGCGCAGAGTTCAGCTTAAAGGATCATGGGAAAAGTAGTTCGAAGGGACTTCATTGAGTGGGTGTCCCAGGGTGGAAGATTAGTCTTCCAAGGATGTCTTGTCTCCCTGGAGCCCAGAATTCCTAGGCTGTCGGAATTAAGGGAGACGCGTTATAACCCAGTCGTGCTGCCGACGCCAGAAATAAGTTGTTGTGATTTATTACCACTTTCAATAAGCGCGTTTGATCATTTTTCCCAGCAGCAGGTAAGCACTTTTTGCCTACCTTAAGGCAGTGTTTCTTAAACGTTTTGCTCTCAGCACCCTTCCCACTTTTAAAAGCTATGCAGAACTCCGAAAGAGCGTTGTATGCATTATGACCACTAATATTTACCATATTAAAAATTAAAATTTATGTATTTGTGGCGTGTGTACTTATTGAATCATACAAAATAAGTATATTAAGCCCATTTGATATTAACAGGAATATATTGGTCATTTAAAAATACACATTTTACTAAAATAATAGAATAAAAATAATAATGAGAAGAGTGACATTGATTTAAATTTTTGCAAATGTACTTAATATCTGGCAAATTTGATTTGACTCCTAAGGGGGTATTGGGGGGACCTCTGGGGTCCTTGAATCACACTTTAAGAAACGCTACTTTAAGGCTTAAATTGAATACTCAAGATAGGATGATTTCTAATAAACACACAAATATATAACTTGATCTAGGTTTAGCCACACCTGACCTCTTAATAACAACCCTGGTACCACATTCAGAATAGTAGTAGTGAATCTAGATATAAATTACATTTCAACTGGATTAAATTTAAGTATAGTTAATACAATTGCTTCCCAATTCTGTAGTAATAATTTCTCTTTGTTTTAGATAGAAATACACAATTTGCTGACAGCTTTTGAACATCTCTGGGAGTCACATATAAAGTTTTCAGAGGTAGATGCAGCCCTGGAGTCTCAAGATTGAGCCCCTATAAATTAATAGAATTAAATGGAGACAAGGTCGGTCTGAATTGATGGGCCTTTTCCACTGACTTAGAACACACAGAGAATTAGCCAAGTTACATGTTATTTATTCAGAATAGTATAGCTCAAATGCTATGCAGTATTTAAAATGAACATGGATTATAAAGGACTATATAGAATGGAAGAATAAGAAGAAAGATCACCTAGTTCAATATCAATGAAGGGATCTGCTATTACAACATTTCCAACAGATTCATTCATTAATTCATTCAATTAATTTATATGGCTGTCCATCTCAAACATATAACTGGGCATCCAGCCTCTGTTAAGACATTCCAGTGAAGAAGAATCTGCTATCTTCCAAAATGGTCTAGTGCACAGGTGTCAAATTTGTTCACGTCACATGACGTATCATGATGTTTTTTGCCTTTGTGGAGCCGGGATGGGGATGGCCTGTGCGTGATGCATCTGGCCATGGGTTGCCAGTTTGACATCCCTGGTCTAGTGACGGGTGTCACTTCTACTTACCTTTACTATGGTTTGCAACGGGATCGAGTGTGCGCGCACCGAGCTTCTGTGCATGCGCAGATCGTCTATGATGACATCCAGGTGGGTGGGCGGAGCCTCCCCCGGTTTTACTACCAGTTCGCAAGAACCGGACCGAACCGGGGGCAACCCACCACTGTCTAGTGACTAATCAAGAGTTCCTCACCAAATTTTTCTGATGTCCAATCAAAATCTATTTTCTGATAGTTTAAATACCTTGTTTCTTGCCCCCCCCATCAGAATATATCTGCCACATCATCAGATACTTGAAGATAATTATAACTAACAAGTGTCTCCAACTTTTTCTCATGATTTTCCTTCCAAACTATTTATCATCTTGGTTATTCCCTATTGGACATGCGCCATGTCAAATGTCTTGCTCAGAAAATTTGACCAATCTAGAATAGAGAGAAATAAGTGCTTTTCTTGATGTTTACACTATAGTTGTGTTATTTATATTATGGCACCAAATGTACCTGAATCCTTTTCACATGTACTGTTACCCAGTATAGTCTTCCCTATATTTTGATTTTGTTTTTTCTGCCCAAATGTAGAGTTGCATTTTTCCTGTTGAAATTAAACTTTCTGGTTTCTATCTATTTTTCCAACTTGCCAAAATCTTCCTCTTGATAAGATCTGAGTCATATATAAAGTAATCTAAAGCTCCTCTTTAGAGAGAAAACCAGAGAAAAATATGATTTGAGAAGCTCTGCTCTAGTCCTGTTGCTATCTTTGCTTGGAGAAAGACTACCTTCTTTTAAAGTTGACATAATTCTCACAGCTCTCTTTCTTACTTTTAGCTTACCTTGTGAACCTACCATGTTTCTCCAAAAAGTCAACCCACCTTGAAAAGAAGCCCTATCACATTTTTGAGTGCATGCAATCAAATTAAGCCCCACCCACAAAATTAGCCCTAATTAAGACCCCACCCACCCCGATCGGGAGTTCTATTATCAGCTGCAGATGCCTTTCTGCAGGCATCTAAAGGCAAAACGGAGGCCAGGGTGATGCATGTGAGTGACGGCAAGCGGCTGCTGAAGAAGTGGGCCAACAGTGGGCTCCTGCTAGGTAGGGCTGTCGGTGCCACCGCCATGAGGTGAGTCAATAATTAGAACCCTCCAAAAAGAAGGCCTAGCTGTTTTTTCAGGGGTCAAAAGAAAATAAGACCTGGCCTTCTTTTTGAAGAAATACGGTAAGTTGCTTTAGCACTTTAGATGTTCTTGTAAAATGATGATGCTTTACTAACTATAAGCCTCACCATAAAGTTTCATCAATAATTTAGACAAACTTGCTATTCTGGAAAGTTAAAAGAATGAGAATGTGTGTGTCAATCGTGTCATTTTCAGGTTAATTAACATGTTTATTTAAATTCTTTTAATCTTGTTAGCACCATCTTGTGGTTGATGTAGCTCTTAGCATTTCAGGCTTTATGTCAGAATAAAATAATTGATCTAAAAAGTGTCTACCATTGAATTACCTGCTATCATTTATAGAAAACATTAATTTTATAATTATGTTAGAAAATTCCTACAACAAGACAGAGGAGGTGAGTATGCTATACTGCTCCCTATTATATTTACAAATATAGGCATTGATATGGCTTTTATGCATACTGACCACTGTGGAGCAACAACTATGTGTTTCTCTACTTCAGGGCAGGCAGGTAACTCAGAAATTAGAATTGAAAGTGTTACTTTTCTTGTATAAGTTTTTTTTCAGCTATTATGTTGTACCCAAATGTTATCTGGAGCAGTCTTTCTCCTATAAACTGTGCAGTTCTTTCTTTGAATTTTCTGATTGTTCGCTAACATTCCTCTTGCTAATACTTTGTCCAATGGAGAAATTAGTTTTTCTGCATGAGACGATTGTTCAACTTTTTTGAATACTATTCTAAAATTAAGCTGTTATATAAGGTAGGGTCTAAGAACAACATTGCTGGCCTTTTATTTGTTGTTGCATGCATTATGGTATGCACATAAAAAGTATGCAAGCTTTTAATTCAGTGGCCATTTTGAATATGTATCCACTACAATTAAAAATATTGTGCTTTTAATAACTCATCCTGTTGGATATTTATTAATTCATCATCAGGGCAAAACAAGTCATTTCAGCTATGAACCAGAAGTGGGATGGATATTTGTGTCATCCTTTGAACATGTCAACTGACACAGAAAATTCCCACCAATCAAACAAAAATATAATGCTAGAGCCTTAGTATTTATTTATATGAGATGTCCAATGTGTAGTGTTCAAGTATTCATGTTGGATAGTACAATAACCCACAAAGAACTATCTTTGCTTAGGGTAATTTTATCATGGTCCTAATAAAACTGTACTTCAGTCATTCTGGGAAGTGTTTGATCTCTCCTGTTTTTTCTTTAATAATTTCAGCTACAACAGGAAAATTCTCAGAATCTATGAGATAATACATGCCAAAGGTATCTCCATCTAATCTCCATTTTTAAGAATATTTACCTATACAGACATATGCATGACAGTACAATGTGTTGAGTTCTACTTTGAGTTGGAAGCACCAAGGAAATAATGCCAAAACTATATTGAAGCAGCTGCTGTTTTAACAATGCAATTTTCTGTGAATATTTATGGTAACACCTTAAAATCTTCCTCCATTTCCATTTGTGTATAACCCTTTGCTAGGCTTAGCAGAAATATCTTCGGTTCTAGGCAAGGGGCTATTGCTCAGGCTTTAATAGTAAATTAATGATAACTTTAAAATTGCCATTCATGCTGGCAGTTTCATTCTTTTAAAACCAAGCCGCCTGGGATCTAATTAGTTTCTTGGGAGGGGGGAAAACCCCTGGCTTCCATCCAATCCAACTCAGGCTCTATCTTTTTGTGTATCGTTTCTGGAGGGTGGACATACTTTGTGAAAACTTGGGTCTAGCATTTTCATGTAATACTGCCTTATCTTTTATGTAAATATGGATGTTAGTGTGTGGGAACGCTATCTGTGAACACAGACTCAACATCAACCAATACCCTTTTCAATTTACCATCAATGGTTTCTGTGATGCTATCATAGGAAAGCCACATTAATTTATGGCGGTAAAAATTCAGAAGTCTTCAGTTCAGAGAAGCTTGTGCTTTTTAATATAATCTGTTAATAGATAAAGTTCCTTATCTGCCTTCTAATCCAGTGTCACCTTCCTCAGCATCTGAATCATTTGTTTTCACAACATATAAATCTAACATGTTCCAAAGGTGCTGTTTCAAGAGGCAACTGGTTTTTCTTTGAAGACCCTGATGACACAGATAAACTTTCAGGTGTCCTTAACAACCCACTAAAACAGGGGTGTCAAACTCAAGGCCCACGGGCTAGATCCGGCCTATGGGGTACTTAGATCTGGCCCACAGGGCTGCCCTGGAAACAGCAAAGGACCGGATTGCGGTGCTTCTGTCAGTGAAAACGGAGCTCGGGAGGGCCACGTGCAGCCCTCCCAAGCTCCATTTTTGCTGGCAAAGTGCTCGGACCACCACAGGTACCAACACAAGTGACATCAAGCTGACCACGCCCACCTGCCCCCCTCAGGTCAAACACAACCCTGATGCGGCCCTCAATGAAATCGAGTTTGACACCCCTGCACTAAAAGAATGCAAATGACCAGCTGTCTGCAAGGAGTATAAATCCTTCCATTTCCCACCATCCAGTCAGAGCTGAAGAAGCTTCTTGGATGAGAAGTGAAATGTCTTCAAAGAAAAACCAGAAAGTCCAATTGCCTCTTGAAAAAAAGTACCTTTGGGACAACCATGACCTGGATGACTGAGAATCTCCAGACATAAATCTAACATATTTTGTTGATTATTATATTTTATGCTATTGTACAAGTATCTAGTATACTATAAATTAGATCTCTGTATTTTAGCATCTCTGAAATGCTCTTAAATTCACATGGTGTTTAACCAATTTCAGCAGAACTACTGTAATACCCAATTGCATTGATATGGTTTTGCCATTCACTTCTGTTATGAGCTGTTTTGCTGGTTTCATTTTACTTTCTATGGTATAGATTTCCAGGTCAGCTAATAGCTATCCCTGTTTCCCTTTCAGCATCAGTTTTGTCATCCATGGCATGCACTGCTGCACTCTTTTAAAATAACTGTTTGGTGCTTTGCTTTAGCAAATGGCTTGTGTTTTTTTTCCTGAGTGGCAGGCTTTCTGAGCATTTATTTACATTTTCTGCACTTGGCTTCTCCTACTGTAGCACTATTCATTCTGATCTGTTACTTCCTGTATGCTACTATAAATTACTCCCATTTGCTTTCATTCCTAAGTGCTGCACTATAATACAGTTTCCATGGAGATAGAAACCTCAAATGTTCTTTTAAATGTTAACGCTGCCTCTGTTAAAACTATTTTTTCCTAGTTTTTCTTTCAGAATTCCACAGAGTAGGCAAACTCCTAAAGTATCCTTAAAGCCTTTGCTGAATTCGCAATGTTCGAACTGCTTTTTTTAAAAACTTCTTGCTTTCAAGGATGAGGGAGAAAAAAAGAAATAAAAAAGAAATGCACTCCCCTGCCTACAATAATATTGTGGTCTCCCTCTCTTCAAATTAAATATCCTTAAAGCCTCCTATTGAAAAGCCTAAAGTATATTTGGGCTACCTTCTGTAGTTCTCACCTGACTCAAGACCAAAACAGTTTCTTCAGCAGACCTCACTTGGCTTGTTTCTCTGCCAGCTAATCACAGGCCACCATTTCTGAGAGTTGAAGTCCACACATCTTCAAGTTGCCATGGTAGAGAAACACTGGTCTAGACTCATTCACACTTCAGGGATCCTCAGCTGGAAATCTTCCAGCTACAGTAGTGATTTCTACAGCTGTCTCCATCTCTGCCCAAGCACTTAGTCTATTCAGCATTTTGTTGTTTAGCCTCATTTTAAATGGATAGCATCTCTGGTAAATCTGCAAGAGAAAACACAAAAAGAAAACCTCTCCACACCAAAACTTGAGTGTTTTAAAGATCGCCATGGGGAGGCATACAGGACTGTGTGTCAGTAGAAAAAGAAACACACACAGACTTGGTAGAGGGGAAAACAATTAAAAACACAGCCTTGGCCATTGGGGCTCATTGTCAGTCATAGCCGTCATTACTACCTCTCAAACAGCCACTGGTTCAACAGCAGTTTCCTGCTCAAGTAGACTGTCTGAAAGTGGAAGGGCTGGACGCCTTGGCATCTTCCCTAGCACAAGTATACACTCCCACCTGACTGCATTCTAAATAGAAGGAAAAAGGAGGTGACCAAGATGAGGGAAAAGCTTCTATAGAACACGAACCAAAAAGAAGCTGAAGAATGAAAAGCGACATGTCTCAGGGAGGCTGGAAAGATCTTGAGGGAAATTGTGATGGATGCTTGGAGAAAAATGAGACAAAATTAACAGACATTTGAAGACAGGAAATAAGTGAGGAATGAAGAGTAGGATTATTTTTTCTCATCTTCCATCTAATAAACCTTGAGAAATAGGTACTCCTTAACTTTGAGATGATCTTATGGTATGAACAAAGACTCCTTTGCTTTAATGGTCTCATTCTTGACAAGAGGGCAAAGCATTTCAAAATAAAATAGATTTGTCCTTGGAAAAACTCCCAAGAGTTGAGACCATTAAAAGCAGGTGTTTTGAATTATAGTTTGGAGACTCTATAGCAGTGGTTCCCAACCTTTTTTTGGCCATGCCCCATCTAAGCATCTCTAAAATCCTGATGCTCCCCCTGTGACATATAATACTCAAAAAGTGAACTCTACTCACGTGGAGGAAGCCTAAAAGGCCATTAACTTGGTTTAAACAAGGTTCAAATTGCCCCCATTAAAAATCAAATTGTCCCCCTGTGGGGCATGGGCCGCACGTTGGGAACCATTACTCTATAGTCAAAATGCCCATGGAATGAAAATTCAATTTTGGTTTAACTGGGAGAGTCCTGCATGTTTGGTAGCTTTGAAGGAGTCTGCCTGTGGTCATCTCTCTGGGGTTCTCTGGCAGACAGAAAATATGTTTTCTTTCTTTGTATTCCTGAACACATTTAAATTCTGGATATTCTTTGATTTGCTCTCTTGGGACATGATATATTCTTCATATTCCTTTTTTATAATTTTTAAAGCATTTTGATTAAAAATTAACAAGAACTAATGTAAAGTGAAAAGGAAAGAGAAAGAGAACAAATAAAAATCCAGTAGTTCAGA
The DNA here is from genome assembly GCF_029215685.1 of Pituophis catenifer annectens. NCBI lineage: Eukaryota > Metazoa > Chordata > Lepidosauria > Squamata > Colubridae > Pituophis > Pituophis catenifer. Next base: position 179,203,372 of record NW_027256883.1, on the reverse strand, counting down.
AAGAAAAAATAAAAAGTACCTTCCTATTTTTTTATAGCAATTATAAGTACAAATACAAAATTACCTCTTATTCTATGGTTATAAAAAGAAACTTTTTTCTATTATCTATTTAAATCATCAAAATTATAAGTCATAAATTCTCCAGGACATCATCATAGCCACAGACATCGTAGTCATTCCAAATCTCCAGAAAGATCTAAAAAGAGCCATAAAAAAAGCCATCGAGGAAATGAATAACCTTAACTTGTTTCGTGAATTGGAAGTTGGGGGGGGTTGGGGGGGGTAGAGGAGTTCACTTGCTCCTGTGGCAGCTCAATGTTTTTTGCATTCAGTTTCTTGGGCAATTTAAGCTTTACTAAAGTTCAAAGTGAGGACCACATATACATAGCGGATTTATCCCTATAGCCTGTGTGCACCAGCCTTAGTCTCCTTACTTTTCTGAACTGATTTAATTAGATTTTTTAAAAAAATTCTCTATTTATGGATCATAATCAAGACACATTCATAATTCATAGCTCTTCCCTTCAGATTTTCTAGTCAACATTAAAGTTGTATTATGTAGTCACAGGGTCACTGAGGATAATCTACTCCAGGGGGTCCAACTTTGACAACTTGAAGACTCATGGACTTCAACTCCCAGAATTCCCCATCCAGCATGTCTGCAGGCCTTATAGTTGCCAAGTTTGGACACCCTTAGTCTACTCCATCTTTTCCCATTTTGAATCCTTGCACATTTAGATAAATGACTGAACCAGACTGAATTTTTATTCATTGCCCTGTTTTATATCTTTAACTAAAAATGGACATCCTTTAATGTATTTTCTGATCACCTGTTTTTTACAACAATTATTGTAAATGTGAAGCAGGAAGAAAGTTTGTCTTGTAATTCTAGATTATAATTTATAATAAATTCACCATAAATCAATACAGACCAGGCATTCAGATCTTTCTAGCAAGGAATATTAAAAAATTTTCTGCATCACCACATGCAATCTCACACATGAAAATACAGAAGTGTAACTAGAAGTCATTGTCAGGAAGCAATGTTTAAAGCTGAGTACCATTTGAGGAATGGAGACCTTCAACAGTGTTAAAAAGAAAAACACTTACTTACTTACTCTCAGTCAAAATGCCAGTACTCTGGATTTTACTTATTTTGCCATCTGCTATTTTGTATCAACCTACCGCTGCCAATAACTCGTTCATTCTAATTCTATGGAACCCCACTCCTTGGTTAGAATAAGGCTGTGTGTTGCCATTTTAATTTGAAATTGCTTCAAAATAACTGATTTTCGGTTTAAAATCTGATCCGGATGTTTCCTCTATAATATACAGTACATCTGTCTCCGATTTTAGAAAAAATGACTTTTTTGTGTACTTAAATGTCCAAGAACTGAGTGTAGTATTGCAATTTAACAGCAGGAGGCATCTGTATCCTGGGCTGTTATTCAAACTTAGAATGACCGTGTGTTTTATAACTGTTACTCTGTGGGAGGAAAATGTTACTTTATCAACTAATAAAATTTTAAACACATGAATCAATTCTTTATCCTTCCTTTAAAAAAACAGCAGTAGTAAACGCAACACAATCATTAAGGTGTCTAAAATCCATAAATGAAGTTGTAATTCACTGTGTACAGTTGGTTATAAAGATAACATTTCACTATATTTTTAGCAACAGGAGATACCTAAAAAATTAAACTGATGAAATATAGAAATATGCAATGAAATAAACTAGATTTCTAATCCCTCATTTTGTATTTATTACAGAAATATGACTGCTGAAGATGCCTACACTTTGGTTGTGAAGCACCTGTTAAAAGTCACTCTAAATTTTCTACTTCAGTTCCAACAACTTCCACAACCCATTAATGAAAACTGATGGAGAATTCTGGGAGTTGAAGTCCAAACATCTTAAAAGTTGCCAAGTTCATAAAATAGTCTTCAAAAACACCAAGGTCCCTGTGTTGTTTAAAAACTGGGTTGGGGGATTTGGGGCTTTCCAGATGTTAACGGGTTTTCAGCAAGAGGTGTTTAACAGATTAACAGAGTTGGAAGGGACCTTGTAGGTCATCTAGTCCAACCCCGCCCAAGCAGGAGACCGTACTACCCCATTTCTGACAAATGGCAGTCCAATCTCTTGAAAGTCTCCAGTGATGAAGCTCCCACAACTTCTGAAGGCAACTTCTGTTCCGTGGGTTGATTGTTCTCACTGTTTAGTTTAGTTTATTTGATTTGTATACCGCCCTACTCCCGAAGGACTCAGGGCGGTGAACAGCCACAAGATAAAAACACATAAGTGCAAAATTTTAAAACAGAATAAAACCGAATTAAACAATTTGGCCGAAGACAGATTTAAAAACACCCCAATAAAATTAAAAACAAAATTTGTGTTTTAAAAAGGAAAAAGGGAAAAATTAGGCCAGGCCAGTCAGAAAATTTCTCCTTATTTCTAGGTTGAATCTCTCCTTGATCAGTTTCCATCTGTTATGCCTTATCTGGCCTTTGGGTGCTTTGGAAAATAGCTTGACTCCTTCCTCTCTGTGGCAGCCCCTCAAATATTGGAAGGCTGCTATCATGTCTCTCCTGGTCCTTCTCTTCACTAGACTAGCCTACCTAGTTACTGCCCTACCCTAGCAGCAGAGAGTTGTAGTTTAGCAATTCAAGAAAGCCACAGGTTCCCCACCCCTTTTCAGCTTCTCCGACAAGCGCAGCTACCACTGGAAAGTCCTTTTAGGTAAAGAGGCGCGTTCTGAGGAACCGTTTTTGAAGAGGCAGCAAGCCCCGCCTCGTTGCTCGCCAGCCCGCTTCGATTGTTGCTTCAGGAAAACACCGGAGGCCCTTGTGATGACATCAGCCCGTTTGTGGTGTTGAGTGCAAAAAAAAAAAGGGGTCAACCCTAACCCAACCCGGCCCTCCCTTTCGAGCCTCTTCGGGCTGGCTGTGGGCGCTGCTCGGAGACCCGCCTTCTCCCAGGGAGAACAAAACAACCCTCTGCAGATTTCTGTGCCACGCCAGCTCGGGTGCCCAGAAACAGGACGTCGGAGCGACCAACGCCAGCTTAGCCAGGTAAGGCTCGTCCTTTTGCCAGCTCTATTAAACGGGATCAGTCTCAGCTGGGAGCGATCCGTGCAAAAGGAGCGCCGCCAATCTCCTCCTGCTCCCTTTGCCCGATTTAGGAAAATCCCCATTTGAACGCGCCAGGCCACTTGCGCGACTTTCACAAGTTTACCCGCCCTGTTTAAAAACAAAACAAAACCGGGGAGTTAAGTTACTGTTAGATTTTCGCTTCCACACCCCTTGAAAAGAGTTATTTTGCTGCGTGCCTCATCAGACGCCCTGCTTTATTTTAAAAAAAGAAAAATTGACCCTCTGCAGCAAAAGCCCCGACGAACCCGGTTGACTCTTATCTTAATATAGAGGGTGCCTGAACCGCAAATTTATTCTAGTTACAGTATTTCCTGTTTCCCCCTCTCTAAGCATATGACTCCAGATATTGGCAACATTTTGCAGTCCAGTGAAGTAATAGTGTAGGGTGCGTTTCCTACATGTGTTTGCCTTTGTATTTACCACTGTTGGATGTCATGCCTCTGTTCAACAAAGAATACAAGTTCCCTGGAGCCTTTCTTGATATATAGAGATAACTGGACAGAGTTGGGAAGGCTGTTTGTTACTAGCATTCTTAAATGAGAAGAATGTTACAAGCACTCCATACTTTGGGTGATCAGAGTCTGTGCACTTTACTTCCTTCCTGGTGCTTGAGATTTATGGGAATTGCACTCCCGACACAGTTGGAAGATGTCAGGTTGGGGAAGGGCACTAGAGTATGTCCTAAAATCATTGATTGAGTTGTAAGAGACAACATAGTTTGTTTGCATTTGGCTAACCTGTATTGTGAGATTTTATTGTAGTTGTAAACTGTAGTTTGCTTCATCTGTGTGATCTAGGCTACCATGGCTTCATCGATAAACCATGACTAAAAATACTGGCATAGGGTGAGAGGCACATTTGACTATTTAATTGGTCGGCACCAGCTAACTTTCTCTTGCTGAACTCTGTTTAATGCAGTAACTTACAAATAAAAAAGATGTTTGAGAAGATTATTCTATCAAAGGAGAAAATAATCAGCTATCTGCCCTGTAGTCCAAAGATTCCAAGGCCAAACTTCTTTTATTTGAGAATTTATTTATGTTCAAATGAAATCTGTACTGTATAGTATTTTAGTAGAACCCAACCTACTTACACTATTCTAGATGAGATTTTCACACTGTCATGAAAAAATAGTCTTTGCTAGTTTTTAAGGTATAAAACAGTCTAATAAAATTTTAATCACCTCAGGTGTTAGGGTTTTTGGTAAAATCCTGGATCTTCATAACACAAAAATATCTTCTGTTCTTTAACAAAATGCCTTAAGGTTATTATTTCTAGTACTTTAATTACAAATTGTCAGTCTGACTGATGACTTGATTCGAGCTGACAGACAACCTTAGAATCATCCTTTCAGAACTGCAGAATATGCTGCACACCCACTGAATGCTGGCTTAAGCACTGAGGATATTTAGTCTGTGATTGCGTCTCCATTTCTCTGACTTTCAAGGTGAATGCACCCTGTGGGTTGAGTCCATATCTCATTAAAGATATGATAAAAACTCCTTTCACTGAAGTAGAACTATATTTTTATGTGAGAAAGAAGAGAATATTAGGAACTGGGGGAAAGTGGAAATAGCCTACAAAGATAGCAATGTGCCATGCTGTTTTTTAAATAAATAAATAAATAAATGGAAATGCTAGTGTAAATTGCACTTTGCACTTAACTCCAGCCCCTATATTTATAATGCATTACGATCATTTACATTTTATAGTTTTTCTAACCCTCCGCTTTGTTTTACGATGCATAAATGATACGAAGTCCAAAATCATGAGACTCAAATTTTTATCAGAAATGAGACTTAAGTGCTAATTTCTAGTTTTGTATATTATGCTAACTTGGCTTACAAGTCATAATAGCTAAGCAAGCAACAATATAATTTAGCCTGCTATATAAACTTTGTCAATGTGTTCACACATTTTGATAAACCATGGATTGTTTTAACCATAATTCATTGAATAAGCCATAAATGGGACCATCAGCATTGCAGGCTAACTCTGCCGACTGCCAAGCAGTTCGACCTTGACCGGCTCACGGTTGACTCAGCTTTCCATCCTTCTGAGGTAGGTAACATGAGGACCCAGATTGTAGGGAGCAATATGCTGACTCTGTAAACTGCTTAGAGAGGGCTGTAAAGCTCTGTGAAGCGGTATATAAGTCTAAGTGCTATTGCTATTATGCCTGTCGGGAAAGGTCCTAATTGCAATACTGCTGTATAGTAATAGTGTCAACTTACTTGGTCTAGTGCAGTACTTCTTAAGAATTTGACTCATCTATAATGCTAAAGGATGTCCATTTATGGTAAAGAATTCTGTTACTCAATAGTCTTATCAGTGACTGTTTCCTCTGCATTAGAGTAAACTTTGAAGCTTGCTAAGAGCAACAGACTGTAAACTTTAACATGTTGACATAACAACCAAAGAAAACAGTTTTGCTTCTGATTGTGTTACATGGATTTCATTTCTTTTTTAATATTTAAATGATAGCTGTGTTTGTGCACAATTTTGTCTGACAGAATGAAGAGGCTACCTGAAATTAGATGGCAAATCTCTGACAGGATTGACATGTGCTCTCCTATACTTATTTGAGTTTTGTTGAATTGGCTGGTTTCACGCAGTAGACTAAGCTGTAAACTATGGTTTCAATGCACAATGATTATATTCACACAAAAAATTAAGTCAAAATCAAACATTTCATTTCCTGTTATAGTATCCTTTCAATATCAGTTTCTCATCTGTACCATGAAAACATTAATTATATGTCTTTTTGTGAAGGAGACCAGAATAGAAGTGTGAGGAAGCAAATTTAGATGCTTCTTAAATGAGAAGTACTAACTAATAATCTGCCTCAACATATGGCAACATCTGTTTAATTTTCTGAGTTTAGAAGTTAACCCATATGATACTTGGATGGGATATTATCAAGGAATTGCAGGGCTATAGGTTAGACTCAAAACTTGAATATAAGCTAGAATAAGGCAATGGTAAAGCGTTTTTGTATTGCTTTTAAAAAAACCCTATATGAATGTGTCTGAAGTCTTCAGGAACAGAACTGGATTCCAAAGTAATTGGCTTTTATTAGCAATTTAAAAGTAACACAATCCAGCAATTCCTATTTATTCCCAAAAGATGTAAAATGAATTTCTAATTTTCTCCACAACTGCAATAGAATAAAACGTTGCATTTGCCTACACCAAAAAAAACAATAAAGCAAATATTCCCTATATAGTGGGGAACATAGCTTATTTAGTCCAGACCTAGATTTCCCTTATATGTGAGTTAGCATGTTTCTAATCTTAAATGAGGTAAAAGTAGAATATACCATGAGTCAAACAATCCCTGGTGATTACATGAACCACACCCATGTACTTTTCTTAGTAATAATGTGGAGGGTTTTTTTGCCCTATTGCTTCCTTTCTTCATTTAGTCTAATCTCTCTGAAACCAGAGATTTCCTTGGCTTTCTCCAAAGAAGTACTAAACTCCCCAATATTAAATTTCTTGTACTGAGATTTATCTTCTTTCTTATTCATACTTCTCTGGTATTGCAATATCTACGGCTACTAGTTCTCATCTTCTCAGAAAACAACTTGAGTATAAGCAGCTAAAACTTTAGAAATGTTTTTTCTAAAAGATGAAAAAGAAAAAGATGGATAGGCTGCAGATAGTGTATCTTTAGAAGTACAACAAAGAACTCTTTCTGAGTGCTTAAACAGTATGATTGTCACAAGGCTACCAATTTTTACATAATCTCATTCTGATCATTTTTGTTTCCCCAATTTGTATTCTCTCTAACTGTAAACTGTTTCCTCCTGGTTTGCTTTTAGCTCACTGGCTGCAGATTTGGCCCATGGGTCCTGAGTTTGACATCCCTGTATTAGTCTAAAAAAATTGGGTTACTAACAGTCTAATACAGGGATGTCAAACTCAGGACCCATCTGGCCCATGGGGCTGACTTGGAAACAGTGAAGGTGTAGCCCATGGCGCCTCTGCCAGCAAAAATGGAGCTTGGGAGGGTCATGTGCGGCCCTCCCAAGCTCCATTTTCACTGGCAGAGGGTTGCAGCAGGCTGTCACAGCCGAAAATGGAGCTTGGGAGCCCATTTTCATTGGGAGAGCACTCTGGGCTGCCATAGGTGCCCCCAACACAAGTGACGTTGAGCTTGCCACCCTCACCCTGGCCACACCCATCCCGGGCCCCCAAGGTCAAACACAAGCCTAATGCGGCTTTCAATGAAATCGAGTTTGACACCCCTGGTCTAGTAGAATAACAAACTTGTTTCATCACGAGATGTTGTATCATTTTGCCTTGCCTCTAAGCCACCTTGAGCATCCCACAATGGAAAGATGGAATATACAATAAGTCAGTGGGTAAGTAGTCACCGTGGTACAATAGTTAATATGATTGACTTGTACGAGAGGAATCCAGATTCACGTCCATCCTCAACCATGGAAGGGCAATGGGTGACTTTTGGTCAGTTACCTTTCTCAGCCCAAGCTACATCTCATTGTGGTAGAGGTAAAGAGACGGAGGGAACACTCTGTACACTACCTTATGCTTTTGAACAAAAGGCAGGTCATAAATATAAATAAAACTGATACAGATTACATGGACAACTAAGTGGACCAATAGGATCCTTAATAAAACACAATGGTATTACTATTTTTATGTAGGTGTAGTCAAACAATTTTATTCTCATAACAGAATAATAATTGAATATAACGCAGTAAATAAAACTTTCTGCATGGGATGGAGTAATCAAAAACTTGCATGGTCTCAAATGGAACAGATACATGATTGTCCTTCAGAAAAATATATTTGCCACCAATTTTATGTTAACATTTGTACAGGTAATTACAGCCATTCATTTAGTGACCATTCGAAGTTACAACAGTGCTGTATAAAGTGACTTGCAACTGGTCTTCACATTTTCAACTGTTCTAATGTCCCTACAGTCACCAGATCAAAATCTGGGTGCTTGGCAACCAGCATGTATTTACAATGGTTGCAGCACCATGGAGTTGTGTGATCAGCATTTGCAATTTTCTCGACAGACTTCTGATAAGGAAAGTCAATGGAAGAAGCCAGATTTGCTTAATATCTGAAGCAAAAAAAAAAAAAAAAAGATTGTAAAATCAGGCACAATTCACTTAATAAGTGATGGAAGTTCCACTGAAATTGTAATAATAACTCAAGAACTATCTCTAAATCATTTTGCTAATAAATATACATGCCCACTTCAGATAAGTAATTTTATGTAGAGCACAGAAAAGCAGTAAGAAATAATATGCCAAAATATGCCAACAATATTAATGGCACGAGATAAGAAATAGCTGTATCATTCCTTTTTTTTTCTGTCCATCCACTCTTCCTTCATACATTTATTCTACAACCGTATCCTCATTTTAGGACTAAGTCAACTCAACTTGGAGTTCTTTTATAAAAGTCTTCCACTTTTGTATGAAATCCACATTCATTCAAAATCCATCCTTGATTCCAGCTTTCCTTTTTTAAAACCACCTATACTTCTTAACTAACATATTGGCGTTTTACATTTCTCTTGACATGTTCAGTTCTCCCTTCCGTATATAAGAAGTACTCTTATATACCAACATTTTTGCTTCTTGCAATTACTTTCATTTTCGTAACAGACTATGCAGTGTCTTTCTACCAGCATTTGCACATTTTAAAATTTCTCCACTCGGTTCCTTTATTTTTAGCAAAAATTATATTAAGAGGCAAAAAAATCATCTATTTGCTCTACCTTTTTGACATTTATGTAGATCCTGCGATTGCATGCTCCATTTTCCTTATCAAACACAAGTATTTTTGGTCCTTGATGCACTAATTTTCATTTTTAAAAATAATTTTATGAAAAGTTTTAATTACAATAGCAAAAGATAATACAAAATGAAAAAAAGGGGATAAAATGTGCAAGAAAACAAAAAGAAAAAATAGAAGAAAAAATTCTAAGAAAGCGACTTTCCTATTCTTGTCACATCAAATGTAAACAATTGTATTATCTTTTCACCTCCTCTTAATTAGCAAATATAATCATAGCTCAAATCTGACCTACAGGCAAATCTAATTTATAGTGTCTTCTCCAATCCAGAGTCAGCAAGAAGTCCAAGGAGAGTCCTAAATTAATATTAAAAAATGCAGAGCTCATCATTCCATATTTCAACTCTTAACTTGTCATTGTACATCATGTATACAATGAAATTGGTTATAAACAAATCCACATTTAGAAGACATCAAGTGGTCCCAGTACCCTAGTATAAACAAAAGGTGGTAATTTAACATGACCAAAAGGGATAATATCTTCTTTAAAGAGAACAAGCTCACAAAGATTTCTTACTTTAAGTGCAAAGACAATTAGATACTAAGACAATGTAGATGCTGTCAGAGTAAGATATATGAAATGGATGTTGAGATAAAGGCTTAAAACACTATGTTAACTGTAAATAAATCCAATACATAATATTTTTCCAGTCTTAGATGTCAGCAAATTCAAAAAGAACATGCCTCATTTTAATCCTGATCAAATAAATCAACTCTGTTCATTTCTATTGCGTAAACAAACTTGCTCTTTTGCATAAATAAACTTACTCCTTAATCCATCCAAATGATCCTTATCTCAAATTTCTTTGAAACTTTTAAAAGCCTCTTTTGTCGATCTAATATGAAGAAATTATTCCAATTACTCTGGAATTGACATTTTTATTTATTTTTAAAACCTCATCTCATTTTTTTGTAGGTCTAATAACAAATTATTTATGTCATCAGATTTAATTGTAAATCCTTTTTTTATAACTGCTTCATCTGAGAAATGACTGTTCTTAAGAACAAACAACAAGACCGATATCAATGATTCAAGATCCCAATGCAATTCCTCAAAAATGTCTCTGAATGCCCTTATAAGTTACTTATCTTGTTATGTCTTTTGTTATGTCTCCAATATGAAAATACTTCCCCCCACAATAATACATTCTTTAGAATTAATTTCCAGCCTTAAACTCAAAATCAATATTCCAATGTTTATAGAGCCCTTAATCTGTTCGGCCAAAACCTTGTGAGGATTGAAGGCACTCACTCAGTATCTCTAGCCTTATCAGTTTGAAGATGTCCAACTTCCTTAAAGCAGTTAATAGTCAATTTCCAAAGGTGGTTAGCAAAGGAAGTATGAACTTAAGTGTCCTTTGGAAGGTTGCAGTTGCAACTGGAGCAAGTATGACAAATCCCTTGGCTTCCAGTTCTGATACCCTCCAGGGACTATTGCCTTGCAGTCTCCTTGTACTCTTTGATTTCCTACAGAGGTGGGGTGGTGTTTTTTTGCCCACTTAGTAAATACTGATTAAAAATCTGAATAGGAAATAAGTACTAATACTATGGATAACTGTGTAAACTTAAATGTTTAAAATAGTGTAGGAAGTTAGCACCCATCCCTCTCCTAGGAAAATGAAATATTCTAGTAAATATTAAAAAGGAAGAATATTATATTTTCCCTAAAGGAAAAGCATGTTTCTAAAGACAAACTCAGAGCCTCAGCTCCCTGTCCCCCCCCCCCCACAACAGATATTTTGGTGCCAACCTATCTACAAGACAAAGGTTGGGCCAGCTTATCTACAACACAAAAGACATGGCCCTAAGGACATGATAGAATTAGCCCTCACTCAAGAGCCAAACCAGGACAAAGCCATTAAGCCATAATAGGAATTGCCCAAAGCCCCTTCATTACATCATCACCCAGCAAGATTCAACCAGATCTGGGGCTCAAGACAACCTACAAAGTTACCCCTGCATAGCCCCATGGGAGTCTGAGAACCAATCAGAGTACATTCCTTACACAGGAACAGGAAGTTCCAAGGCGGGGCCCAAGAGAAGATATAAATAGCTCTCATTCATGTGCTCTTTTTGCTCAGGACCTCAAAACTTGTGGTCCTGTCCACCATTAAACCATCTTTCCAAGCAGTCTCCATGTTTCCAGTGTCTTTCTTCCCACTTGGACCTGAATCCAGATGGACATTTCTTCCAACAATAACATTACCTAAAAGTTACAAAAGAACCTAAATGGGAAAATATTTGAATTTTGGTTCAGGTCTGCTATCTGAAAAAGATCAATAAATGAATCTCTAAAAATGACAGAATGATAGTTGCCTTTTATTCCAAAGAATGATTTCACTTTTGTAATGATCCTGAAGCACTTCAATTGCTTTCTTTAAATTCTTTTAATAGGCACTACCTGTAGAAGAGGAATTGCTTCAGGTATCTGAGTCATTAGGCAGGAATATTACAATCTGAAAACTGTCACTTACTAGGAGAGGAAGTATTTTGAATATTTTAAAAGTATAAAACCAAGGATATTTAATAATTAAAAAGTAAAAAGCCAAGCCACCTAGAGTAGCCCCACGGCAAAATAGGTGGCAAATAAATTTTAACAAATAAATAAGGTAAATGCTCGATTACAGTATATATTGTTGATTGGGATTATGTATAAAATGCCATGGTGTGTGTATAAAAGAATAATCGTATTTGTGCTGTTTTTATTTTTTTGGGTTGTGAACCATCCAGAATTATTTTTAAGATGGATGATCGTATAAATGTCATATTTATAATAATTTCAGAGGAAATTGTTCACTAAACATCTATGCTTTCAGAATAAATATTTAGAAAACTGAAGGTATTTCTGTTTGATTACGCTGATTGTTGTTTATAGTAAAACATCTGATTTGATTAATGAGTTCAACATTTCATTGGGGCTTGACTGGAGTTATTATTATGTAGATACACTTTTTTACTACATAGAGAAAATATTCCCATTAGTCAAGTTTTAGGAAAATATTTAGATTGTGTGCTTTGCCAATATTTCCTGCACTTCTATTCTCAGTATTTGTTCCATATAGAATTTTATCAGTGACCTTTTTTTCATGAAATACAACAGATGACAACCAAAGTCCAACAACCAGATTACTATGCATTTAATCAGGATATTTTACTAATCTTCTCATCCCATCTTACTTTGTGTGCCCCAGAACTGCTATGATGAGTTTCTCATCAAGTTCTCCAATTGGTGTGACCAACCTTTTCAGGAAGTGATTCTTGGTGGTGGACAATCTTAAAAAAATGAAAAACAAAATGCAATAACAAAATAAAAATAAAATAAAATAAAATAAAATACACAATAGCTAAAGGGATTGTCACTATCTATCTTTGTGAACACAACCAAGAGACCGGACCTTCATATACTCAAGCCCAGCACATAACCAAGTATTAAGGGCCTTACAAAAGGCCAGCAGTGTTGGAGTCTTTCTAATCTCTGGAAGGAAATTGTTTCAATTATACACCATTTGATAAATGCTTTTATCTCTTTAACCTCTAAATTTTAGGCCAGTTTTCCTGTATTTTATTCATATCTAACATAATTATCAACTACATTTCCATCTAAAACTCCTCATTGTATTTTCTTGTAAGAGTACAACTGAAGCATGTTAAGGTAGTTTGATCTTATAAACAGAATGAACGAGGATCTAATAGCAAAACATGTAAGGAATAAGTGAATGGGTTGAGAAGAAAAGAAAGATAGGAAAAGTAGTGGTTGAGTAAGGTTAATGAGATTCTCACCAAGAGAAATGTGGTTTAAAGAGAAGACCTGAGATGGACCTGATGGAAGCAAGGATGATTTGCAGGGATTGAAATATATGGAGAGGGGTAGTGAAGAAAGATGGTATAAACTCAGTTTAGGCATATTTGTTTTTATTTACCTCATATCTTAGTTGCTTGAGCATACTGTTTTTTGTTTATTCCTTTCATGCACTTGGCATAATATAGCATGATGAATATATATAGTATACACACTGCTGAAAATAATTTTGATTTGTATTTAATATGTGAGTCATTAATAATCACTTTGTATTCATGTCTAGCGAAACTGAGTCTTCACATGTCTACTATTTTTCATGTTCATTGCATTTTTGAAGAGGTATAGTGTTGGATCAATTTTCTTATAAATAGATTAATCTGGTTAAAGTGAACCCCTCGGTATAAATGAGATTTGACTAGCAGAAATTATTTATCATGACGCCAGAAATAAGGATTGAGTGGGTTCAGTCCATCGCTTTCTGAGATTGGGATTATGCTGTTTCAGCTGATAGCTATCTGTACAACCTTGTCTGGATTCAAAAGCTAAGCAAATTGCGCCTTGTTAAGACTTGGATGATAAATCATTAGAGAATATCAGAACTGTAAACCAGGCAAGGAAGTTGGAAAAAAATCCAAAACAAGGCAAAGGCAAACTATTTACATTTTGTTGGCAATAAAATGATACGGATGTTTTTTTTAAACAACATTGGAGTCACTAATCTTATTACATTCCCAAAAAATATGTTTGGGTTAAATCTAAAGCTTTATCTTAGCAGCCCTGATCAAATCTGTTAAGTAAAAGTACTGATCCAAGTGTTCAGCTTCTTTAATAGTTTTTTTTTAAAGATTTATTAACCCCAAAGCTACAGAGGAGAGAGTCGTATTCATTTTGTACTCATTTGGCTTGGCACAATCAACACTTTCTCTTCTGTGGATGAAACACATACTTAAAGTTCCTTGATTCTGAAATATTCGTTGAAAATACTTCATTTTCCAGATCATCACTCTAATTCTGCTCTCTCAGCAGGGCTTATTCACGTCCATACTTTTATTTTTGTTCTGAGAGAGGCTGAAATAATTAAGTTATAGTGCAGACAATATTTTGCATTCAGAATCCATTCTTTCTAATTTCCATCTATTCTAAAGGATCTCTGAGTGTTACTGGAATTGGTTTGAGACCAAATCAAACAAGGCATAGTAGGCTAAATAGGTGAACAGATTAAGGCAGTTTCCTGTGAGCCTTTATTTTAATTAATAACTTGTAAATATATATGACTAAATATAATTAGACTGTAACCTCCAGAGTATTTGATTTGATTTCCCTTCATTCTCTAGTATCTTACCGGAAAATTGAATTATATTAGCTTATTAATATCCTTTCATTTTTCTATCTGCATTAAAATAATCTGAATTGGCATTAATCAGAACTTTGGCTTTTATATAACAATGGCCTCATTAGAAATAAAACCAAAGCCATGTGAAGATTACAAACTGGCATTAGACACAGCCAGTGCATTTTGGCCAGTGAATTTTTTGTTCAGGCTGATAGTATCTTGCAGTTTGAAAGCTTTCTCCGGATGTATCTTAATTTCATGCATTCTTTCATGCTTCATATTCTCTTCATATTTCATGGCAGTACTATATTAATTCAGATATTAATGGTAACTCTAGTTCTAACAAATACGTATTTGATCTGACATTCAAGGCAACTTCTATTTTTCTGTAGTTTTCTCCTCTCCCTCTCTCTCCTCCCCCCCCCCCCCTCTCTCTCTCTCTCTCTTTCTCTCTAGATATATATATATATATATATATATATATATATATATATATATATATATATATATATGTTTTTCTTTTAGCCAGGTTTTTCCTACGTAACCAAGATTTTTCTACAGCCCTATGCTGTGTAGTATAAACAGTAGTTTATACACTGCTCAAACAACTAAAGGGAACACAAAACTACTGTATGTAACGAACAAAGTATTTAATAAGGCTATTTCATTCATTCGGATCTCGGATGTCTTCTGCTTGTGTTCCCTTTATTTTTTTGAGCAGTGTATATATTTGATATATATATATCATATATATATATATATATATAATCAGAGAGCGAGTATGAGTATGCACACGTGTGTGTGTGTGTGTGTGTGTGTGTGTGTGTGTGTGTGTGTGTGTATACGTATACACACAGAAAAATAGAACTTAAAATAAAATTAGAATATAAAATATTTCTAATCTTATTTTGGAATAACCAAAACCTTTGAATCCTATTGTAATTCGTAACATGCTATTTTTTGGTGGCATGAAAATCAGAGTTCCTTTTTATGAAGGTGATAGCAGGTAGATGAAATAAACTTGAATTCTAGTGTAAAAACCTTCCCTCATCACAGTTTTATTACAATCCAGACATCTTTTGATCAAACCTTGAAAGTATTAGGAGGCATTCCAGGTTATCAGGAAGTAGTTCAATTAGTTTCAAATCCAGAAGAAGACATGTTGAAAAATATATCTCTCATGAGAAGCTACTGAAAATTATTCTTGATCCTGTCTTTCTGATCTCTAGTCATTCTCTGTCAAGATCACATGGAGATTTCTCTGCCAAGGCTACCCACGAGATTTGTTTTATATGTATTGCTTGGTTGCACATTGAAACAGTTCTTTAGGGACACTCCTGCCTGTTGAAAGAAGGGGCTAGCCTCTTTCCTGGCCTGCTTCCCTAGCCTGGGGGGGGGGGGGGAGGGAGGGAGGGAGGGGAAAACCACTGGAGCCCGTCGGCTGTATTTCCTTTTAAGGCAATCTGTAGGAATCCAAGGTAATCTAATGATTTGGCTGAGAGGAACACAAAACACAGCTAGTTTGCAGGATGTTGAGGAAAGGCAGCTGTGGAAAAATAAACAACAGGTTTTGTTTTTAGGTTTCATTTTATACACATCTTTCTCTTTGGACAAACCATAGTTATCTAGTAGTTTGGGAGTAGATGGTCCCGATATTTACAAGATAACTATATTTTCCTCTAATATCACAGCATTTCTTTCTTCTTCTTAACACAGTTCAAGGTATCCATATCAAAAGGAAAATCTTTTGATAAGGATGGACTTCAGACTTCACTTCCTTGTACCACAGACACTGGTACTTCACAGGCAGGCCTAAAGGGGAATTCTGTTTGGAGAAGGTTTTGGAAAGAAACTTGCAGATCTGCCTTGTTTTTATGAGATAGGAAGTCAGGCTTTGCTAAAATTTGTTATTTCAAGTTATAGGAGACCTTTCTTTCTTGTGTATCTGGTCTTTTCCTTACTCAAACCCCTTTTAAACTTGCCATGTATGCCTAGAGATGCTATGTTTATTTATTTTTTCTTTGTCTATTTGGTTACATTAGCACCGCTCTTCAAAAAGCTTCTCTACGTGCCTTTTTTGTTGTTATTGTTAGGGTACTATAATGATGGGTGAGGCTTTGTTTAAGTTTCCTTCTTACACAACTATTAAAAGGTACAGGATGAACAATAGGTTCCTTCCTTATATGAGCTTAGTTCAACATGGGGTGAGGTAGCATCAGGGGGCTGATCACATCCGGTTATATATCTCAGCTCTCTGCCAAACAGGAGATGGAGTAGAAGTGCTGAACCAGTGCTTGAAGGCTGTTAAGGTCTGATAGAAAAGAACAGATTTGGTTTGAATGCCTCCAAATCAGTATAGCTTGGGTCCATGGGCCAGATGTTTCTGGAGTAGTACGATCTTTGGCTCTATACTCCCCCACTTAAAAGTCATGCACAACTTGGGAATCTTCCTGCACTTGAAGCTTCTGCTCAAGGAGCAGATAGAAGCTGTAATTAACAGGGCTCTTGCATAATTACTTCTGCTCCATTAACTGGATCAGGAAGCCATTTTTGCAGTCATTCATACCATAATCACCTCCTGTTTGAATTACTGTATAGTAATACATTCCATGCATATAGCTGCATGGAACTGCCCTTGAAAACCATTCAAAAGCTACACCTGGTATAAAATATGTATGAATGCCCAGACAGCAATGTATGTCTCCCATTTACTCAGTTGATCCCACTATTGTAGAATCTATATTGATTGCCAGTTGGCTTCCAGGTATGATTCAAGGTGGTGGTTGTCACCTTTGTGACCCTACATGGCTCTGAACATGTTTATCTGTGGGGTTGCCTCCTCTTCCTCCGATATTCATCTAACTATCTAATCAGATCAAAAGATTCAATTCCCCCCAGACATCTATCTGAAAACGCCATTGGATATTGCCCCTATGCATTGGCATTCCCTCCCTAGGAGGATCCATTCTGCTTATTACCTCCTGGTTTCAGGAGATGTTTGGCTTTGGTCTCTAGCCCAGGACAAAGCATGTTCTGAATGTTGGAATACAGTGGTAGACACATTGGTTGGTTTTTGTTGGTTTTTTATCCTTATTGTGTATAAATTTTCATTTCCCCCCCCAGTGGGATTATTTATTTTTATTTAAACATTTTTTAAATGATGATTGTTATCTACACAGAGCTGTAGTAAATACCTGAATTCTATGTGGTTTTGTTTAAAAGGCCATTTGGGTAATTTCTCAGTAGAAAGATTTTAACTGGTTGACCCTAAAGCTGTTTCATCAATACAGACAGTTAAATTATATTTGCTTAAGTCCTTCTTGGTTTATTTTTGAATAGTTACATTTATCTCATTTATTTTCTTTACAGGATGCCAAACTGGGGTGGAGGCAAGAAGTGTGGCGTATGCCAGAAAACAGTGTATTTTGCAGAGGAAGTACAATGTGAAGGCAACAGTTTCCACAAATCCTGCTTTTTGTGCAGTGAGTATTCAAGTCCAAAGTTTTATGTCAAGATTTTGTTTTGTTTTTTTACCACATCAATACGCTGTACCCAACTTACTCTTACCAGAATTGTATATCAACAGATTTCTTCAGCTGCCAGTGAAGAGTAAGTTGACCATGGGTTTTGTGCTGTTCCATCACAGAGCAATCTTTGTTTTAATTTACTGCAAAATCAGTTGGAAGAAAAAAATGGAAGGAAAGCTGATGAAAAATATATTTTTTTATCAGCATATTTTCACCAAAAGCATTTATAGTTACATAGCTCTTATCTAATGTATTGCTTTACCTTAAAATTCTTAGATTCTGAATTTAAGGATTGTTAGATTCCTTGGACATTGATGGGTTGAAATAGAACAAACTGATCTATTTTCATAGGAAGGTAAAATACAAATCTTAAATAGTATAGCAACAAAGGAAGAAAAGAGAAAAAAATAGTTAAAGACTATAAGTAATAACCCATAGTAACCCATGTACTATATATATTACAATTGGTACATAAAAGTAATTTTTCAGCATGGAAGTACTTAATCACTTTTTCCATTGTGTTAATAAAAAGCTAGGTCAAAGGCTAAGAATGAATGTTTCTTCAATACAGTATTTTAAAATCCAGAGAAATCGTTTCTAACTATTCAAAATTATCTTCTTTGGCTCTACTCCAATCTCTATTAGTCCAAACTTCTTCCTAAGTCAATAAAATTATTTTCCAAAACCAAGCCTTTGTCCTGCTGGGATTAATGGAAAAACATTAATTTTGCTAAATTAATGCTTTTTCCAGCAGCACATTTAACTTTTGGCTAAAAGAAAAACCAACCCCAGCCAAGTTATCAGAGGAGTCAAGTAATAACTTTTTATCTGTGCACATATTGCCTTTTCCCTTAAAAAAAAAATCACCCATATTCCACAAAGTAAGTCAAAATATAAGCCCCTGGCAAAGTTTAAAATCTGGAAAATTAACCTCTCTGTTACAATTTAAATAGAGAAAACCTATAGATCTGTTTAGTTTTACTTAGGAAAAAAAGCACATTCATTTCAGCATATACGTTCATAGGATGGAAGAATTTATAACAAATGTTTTCTGAATTATAAGCATGATTGAGACTGGCTGAAAGAGCAGAGGAAAAGACATATGAAATCTATAGACATCATCATTAAACAATGATATTCAAAAAGCAGTTCTGAAGACAGTTCAAACTTTGTGTGTACAACAGCTACAATGGGTTTACTTGTCACTCTAAGCCAACATTAGTTACCGTATTTTTCGGACTATTAAGACCCACCGGAGTATAAGACACACCTTAGTTTTTGGGGAGGAAAATAAGAAAAAAGCTGATTGGAGGTGGATTGGCCTCCCAGAATACCCCCAATCAGCTGTTTCCAGAGGTGAACTTTAGCAACAGCTTTGTTGGTTGTGAGCTCTGTGCCTTGCTTTTTTTCCCAGCCTCTGAAACCTCCATTTCAGAGGCTGGGCAGGGCTACATTCGGTGTATAAGACACCCCCAAATCTTCAGTGGGAAAAAGGTGCATCTTATGCCCCCCAAAATACAGTAAGTCACATTATAACTTACCATGATGTATAAACCCTACTTCTGTGTGCATGTGCATTGAAACACATGGTCTAATCTTCAGGTGGGGATGGTGTTCCAGTGAGGAGAGGTAGCAATAGAAAAGGCACAATTCTTGTGTTCCATTGGATAAGATTTTTAATAGTTGCAACCAAGAGCATGTCCCTCTGTTTCACCCATTGAAGCAAGTAGAGAACTTTGAGAGATGTGAATGTATAATGAACCTGAGGGAATACAAGTAGCCAGACCCGCCATGCCAAGTGGTCACACATGTCCCCTCTCTCTGGTCCCTTCCCCTTTATAAATACATAAATAAATGTTATTGCTCTTGTTCTCTAACTCTAATGCAAGCAGAAACGGACAATTCTTACTAGAAGATCAAACTGATCAGTTGCAGCTAGGGCTTTTGGAATTAATGAAAGATTATATAACAGTCAGTTGAAGTTGTATATATTACATTACATTGTAATTTCTGGCCAGGAAGTTTCTGACTAAAGAAAACAGAGAACCGCCTATTTAGGTCAAATGTTGATCCCTCCTTGCCTTTCCATGGGAAAAACAAATTAGAAAGCTCTACTTCCTACGGAATGCCCAGATTTCAAATTAAGAGTTTTACAACTAGTTTTAGATATCCAAGTCTGTTGTCAGATTAAAGATTCATTACCGGTAGTTGTCTGAAACAAAACAAAACAACAAAAATTCTAATGATTCACACAAGAAGGATAAAGGGGAAGGCTGGTTAGTTTCATTCACTAGTTAGAGGAACATATTTTTGTTGACACACTCTTGCGATTCAATTTTGTTGACATACTCTTGCTAAATTACAAGTTTTGATAACACAAAAGCTTGATTTATTGAAAGATACATCACAGCAATCATAAGTGGGAACCAGTGAGCTAAATAGATCACTCCTTGGTCTTGTGTAGAATCACAGCCTAAATAATTTTGCATCCTATTTACTGCTAGCAAATATATTTCAATTGTTACATATAGATTTTTTTTCATTTATTCTGTGTAAAATTATTTCACATTAGCCTCTGATCTCCCTACTGTAGATATTATTGTGATTTTGATCTACTCAACAGTGAACTTATAGATTGTATATCTCCACAGCCACCTCCCTCCCCCAGTGAAGCTGGGAATCTGACATACAGCCTCTGCAGCCAGCTGATGTTTAGATTTTAATAAAAAGCTTTTTGTTCTTATTCACAGCCCCATTATTGCATCCAGAGTTGGTTTGAATTCATGCCAGTCAACTGACCTTTTGTTTTTGCCTTAGGAATCTCATGTATCCTAAGACTTGTTTTGCTTGTTGCATAAGCTAAATGGTAGCTGGTAGGAGGAAATATAACGAATAGTATGCATGACCTGGAATTCCCTCAAAACATTAAAAGGATTGATCTCGTTAAGGTTGACCTGTCACAATAGCTGGAAGCCATGTTTTTCCCAGAAGTGGATAATCGTAATTACCATTGTAGCAAAGATACTGCTCTTGGAGCCTGCTTGACTTTTTAAAGTAATCTTAGCCCTAACATCTATGGATGTACAAATTGGCTCTAATATGATGTAATTATTGCTTCCATTCAGATCATTGTTGTAATACAATTCACAGTACTAATTCAGAAAAAAAAAATCAGTATTTTAATCTGAATGGTTAGCTCAAATTGGCTCAGTTCAGAAAATCAGTTTGTAAGTACCTAACTTGATTCAACATTTGTATGAATTATCAGGCCAGTTCATGTTTTTAAATAGTGTTATTATAGCACTAGCACTTAGACTTAAATACCACTTCACAGTGCTTTACAGCCCTCTATAAGCGGTTTACAAAGTCAGCATATTTCCCCCAACAATTTCATTTTACCCACTTCAGAAGGATGGAAGGCTGAGTTAACCTTGAGCTGCTCAGAATTGAACTCTTGGATGAGCAGAGAGTTAGCCTGCAATACTGCATTCTAACCACTGCACCACCATGGCTCTTATAAGTTACAATTACAAAGAAAGACTAACACAAACTTAAAAAATAAATAGTGCAGAAAAGAAAAAATAAGTACATAATAAAGAAAAAGAAAAGAAATATATAAAGAAATGACTTCCCCCTCGTTACAAGTATAAACAATGTTAACAATTTATCACCACCTCTTTTTTTCCCCATTCAGTCATGACTAATTCTCAGAGGCTGCCTAGAAAAGTCCCTGTGGTTGATGTATTTATTTGAATATTGAGTCTTCTTATTTACCACATGTGTATTTTTCTTTTATCTATTTTACCCTGGAATTAGATCCTGTATTTTATTTTTGTTTTATATTTTTGATATGGTCATAAGACTACTCAATTAATAAGCTATCTATACTATAATCTATATTATACTAGACAACCCGTGACCCACTGGATCGTCCTTTCAGATATATTCACTAGTGCAGAGGGACTGGCAGAGATAGCATAGAATTACCCAAGCAATTTGGGACCTTCCCTGCAAGGTTCCCCATTGACTTTCTTCCTTCAAACTTCCCAAGAGAGCTTCCAGTCCAAGCCTGCCGCCATTTTCCTGCCATCAGCTGCAGTCACATGATCCCCATTGACTTTCTCCTTGCCAGCTTTCCCATTGATTTATGAGTGCAGATATTATATTAGTATATTAGTCCTAAAATTACATATTTAGGATTAAAAGCTGTCAGCTCACAAGCAAGAAGCTGCATTACCAAATGTATCGTAAGAGTGAACTTAGATGAGATAGAGTAAAATTATCATTGTGCTATTTATGATGAAACTTTAAATCCCCAAAAAATAAATTACAGCTTTCATCAGTAAACTATCCAGAAAATTTGGAAAACAGGACGTTCTTAAATCTTTTTTTTAAAAAAAGAATATTGTTTGTTGGTCCTGATTGATCCTGATTAAACTGTAGGGTTAGAGTTTAGTTGCTCAGAATGAGATTTGCACAGTAACTGTATCAAATTTCTTGGACAAAAATTAAGTGGATGATAATTTCTCTAGAAGTACGACTGAACTAGTAATGAATATTACTAAATATTTATTGCATTGATTAAAGCAGAGAGAATTCTGGCTCCTGCTATAGCAAAATAGACACTATATTTCTCTGGAAATGTGCCTATACTACAGAATTGTCAAAGGAAGGGCATCATTGTTTTGTTTCTTTGTAGTTTGTTCTCAATACACACACACACAAACACACATACAAAGAAACAAAAAAAAACCATTGAAGATTATTTTTCTAAGATGGGATCAAGACTTTTGTGATAATAATACAGACAGCTTTGGAAAAATTAGATAACATATGGTAAAACTGATACCTTAAATATGGCTCTTCCAGTGCAAGGCAAAGTTTTATCTTAAAATGCCAATATTCAAGCCACAGTGATTTATAGGATCTCAAGGGAGGGCAAGCACAAACTCCATTCCAGAACAATAAAAGAAGAATTAGCTGTTTCTTTTTGGGAGGGGGAGTTCTTCTAAAGATCCTCCTTTCATGGCTAAATATTTTATTACTTCTCTGCCTGGTGGTTTTCTCAGCCAACCCTTTGCCAGCCCAGGGAGACAAACGCCATATTTGGTCAACAGGATGAGAAATTCAGCCTTCGTCTTTTCCATATATAGAGACTGCTCCTACTGTTGCCTCTACTGCATTCCTGAGAGAATATTTGGTTTTCTGTTTGCATTCCTTGAGAGTAAGACAATTTATTGTGGCTTAAAAGCAAACTCTGGCTGTTAAAGGCTAGCTGTTATGGTCCATCACAACAAGAAGAGAGCTTAGGTTGCAGCCTATGCTGCAGCCAAGTTATTTATTTTTTCTTCCCATTGGCAATTGCTGTTCTAATCATATGTTAATAAATGGACAGAATCCAACCTCTCTGGCCAACACACACATTAAATCTATACTCTGTCTATATTAATATCTATGCCTATGCTCTAGTTCCAAAATAGCCCTATGAATAGTTTGGTCTTCTGTTGCCTGAATTATAATAAAGCAAATTTCTTAGTCACCATTAGCCATCGTGAAGATTGTTAGCTTCAGATGATGTCAATTACTGTCATGAACTGTGGCTTTTGTGTTGACTTTTTACAGTATCTCAGTCTATGTTGATGGGTGGGAGAAGATACTTTAGTCGCTGGCTGATGGCTCTCAGCATCTCTACTGCTTCTTTCAATTTGTCTGATGTTAGTTTACTAGAATCCATGCCTTCTTCCTCCTTCACCCTTAGCCATCTGCTAAACTCACTTTATTCTGATGGCTGCTCCACTTCTCTGCTTCCCCATTGTAAGAATTTTTCTACAATGCAAACTCATCCTCAGATGCTAGCAGTGCTTTCCATTTATAACTGGATAACCAGTTGTAACCAGTTATAACCAGGCACTGATGATGTTACCTAGTTAGGGTAATGAAACATCTGCAAGAAAACAAGAAAGCTCAGAGAGCACCAAAGACCCCTTATAATAGGTATGTCTAAGTGCTCCTTAGGCCACTTAAAGTCCCAGGAAGAAAAAAACAAAGGCAAGACAGAGCTTATGCTGGCCACTCAGCTCAGGCTGATTTAACAGTTTTTAAGAAACTTCAAGCAATATATTACTACTGCTAGTTGTAGAAATCTAAACATACTGCAAATAGAATGCCAAGGAATTGGCCAGAAAAATACTGAGGTAAACAGAAAACTTCATTATACAGGCAATAGAGTAATAAATACAATATATGCCTTCAGGAGTGATCCAGATTTTACATAAAAAACAGAAAAATCATAATGTGGATTGGCCACTCTTACACTTGAGACTATTTCCTTGAGGAATATCAGTTTGGTTGTCTTGGTGGTTTAAATAATGTGGTATTTCTTTGGTATCTACCATTTTTTTTCCTCTGAGTACCTTGCCTGCTGGCCCCAATTCTCTATTTTCTCCCTGGTTTTTTTTAAAACTCAACTGCACAATCTATGTTTGTGACCAAAATTATCCCTATTAATATGATGTTTTACCTCCCCCTGTGTACTTTTTCTAGACATTATATGGGACAGTCTATGATAGGAAAAAAGGTCACAAGTCCAGTAGCAGTTTTTTCAACTAATAAATTTTATTAAGAGGTATAAGCTGTTGAAAGACTCCTGGTTTTCTGCTTTTTCTGTATTTCTATTTGTGAATGGAAGTTCAGAAATAAAATAATACAGTTTATGGCTGACCAAATTGCTCAGGTTAAATTGTTCTGTACAGATCCTTACTTCTAGCTTCTTTGCTCTGTGCCATTTCTCCAATTAGATCCTTTTATCTTTGCCGTGTTAAAGAAAATGTGTGAGAAAAATATTAATTTACTATCTCCAGAGCTATGCCCTCCAAAAAAACATAGAGGTACATTTAAAAAAAGAAAAATGAGCTATAGAACATCCTGATGGATCAGCCTTTTATCCAAATAAATTCCCTCAGTTGTATTGTAGACCAACATTATAAAAGGCACTAGATTGGAAAAGATGGTAATAGATCTTTCATGCCGAAATTTGTTCATCCTATATAATGTAATATTTAGTGGTATTTAATGGTTCCACAAATATCCTAGTTGCCTGTATTACAAATCAGATCTCATACTTAAGCTTGTAAAGGTGCCATATTTTATCTTTGTCCTTCCCAAATGATTGTAGTGGTTTGCAAGAAGAACCTGGATAGCACTACAGTGGCTGTGCATGGAGAAGAGATCTACTGTAAGTCATGCTATGGGAAGAAATATGGACCGAAAGGCTATGGATATGGACAAGGAGCTGGGACCTTAAGCATGGACAAGGGTGAAGCATTGGGGATCAAACCTGAAGAGTGAGTTGTACTAATAAGAAACCGGCAAACTGTGATTGCTTAATGTATTGATTTGAATTTATATCATTATTCAAATACTGTGGTTACGAAGAAAGCAGATGTTGCCTAGATAAAAATCCAATTTCCAGCAAAGTAGGCTATTAAATTTCTTCTGTTATGAAACATAATTCTAAATCCCAAATGCAATTCATTATAAACTTACCTAGATATAATTATGACCTATTTATATGAAATGCTAGATTTTTATTGAACTATAAAAATAGCAGGTGAAAGGTTGATAAGCATGTATACCCAGCATACTTTAGGTCCCTACAAGTCTCGTTCTCGGTTCAAATGTACAGGCTTTTTACTTGTAAGTACAAAATTATGAATTTGTTCTGGAACACATTTAAACCAGCCTGTTATTGTTTTTTTAATATAATTTTATTAAGAATTACAAAAGCAAATACAAACTAAACTGAGAGAAAGAAGAGAGAATGGAAAGGGAAAGGTGAAAACCAGTCTGTTTTGTAAGACATTGTCAATCTTTTTTCAAGTTGAGTATTTATTCATCCATTATGACGGTGATAATAATAATGGAATATAAACAAATTCAGTGTTTATATTACAGTGTTTAATACTGTGATTTCAGAATTATGAATTCTTATTGCTTTCCCATTTACCTTACACTCATCAGCCAAACTAAAATAAAAAAATCAAAACCAGCCTTATTTTTTATGTATATGTGCCTAGGATACTGATGATTTCTTTCTCCTCCCTCACCTCTCCCCCGCCCCCCCCGCCCCCACAATATTTCCTTTCTTGATATTCTCTCTCTATACACACACATGGAAATATGAAATAACTCTTTTCTTGCTTCGGCCCCACAGATCTCACCCCCATTTCCCAACCAACAATCCTAATGCATCCAAGATTGCCCAAAAGGTGGGTGGTTCTGATGGCTGCCCTCGCTGTGGACAGGCTGTCTACGCTGCAGAGAAGGTGGTTGGAGCTGGGAAGGTAAGACCTATTATTAGTAGATAGCAAATATGAGTATACTAGTTTAGGCTAAATTGGGCTTTCTCTTTTTGAGTATATAAAAGTCTGCATGTTACATTTTAGCACTTAGCAATAGCACTTAGACTTATATGCCGCTTCACAGTGCTTTTACAGCCCTCTCTAAACAGTTTACAGAGTCAGCCTATTGCCCACAACAATCTGAGTCCTCATTTTACCCACTTCGGAAGGATGGAAGGCTGAGTCAACCTTGAGCCTCGTGAGATTTGAACTGAACTGCAGCTAGCAGTCAGCTGAAGTAGCTTGCAGTACTGTACTCTAACCACTGTGCCACCTCAGCTCTTCATTTTAAATTAATTTTGCTGACAATACTTGCGTAATAAATTCATAAGTGAATATGTTTATAGGAAAGAATAGAATACTCTTCCTTGAAATTCTATGCTCCTGGATGTCTAAAACGTGGAGAATGTGGTGTCTCTCCTGATACTCTTAATGCACAACTCCCAGCATTCTTCATCACTGGCTACTAGGGATTTTATTCATTAATACACAGGGGGACTTGGTTTCATATCATTACAATAAAACCTAGCAATACAATTGAAGCTAAGCGATTATCCAAGGCTATAATTATTACAAAGAAAGATGATTGGGGCATGCATCTGAATATAAAAATGCTAGAATCAAGAAATAATCACTTGTTACATATGGGTACTCTTGTGCATTATCTGCAAATTTGATGTTGCCAGTAAGTTCTGCGAATTCAGAAAAAACATGCAGAATCCACTTTCTTTCTGAGAAAATATTACAATTGTCTTTCAGAGCAAATGGAATATTTTTATACAGACCAGTATAAGAAATGGGAAACTGATAGAATGGCCGCTGGCCTTTGTACATCAATTTTATGGAGGGCAGTACTTTTCTAGTCAAGCTCCTGTAAGATGTCAAAGTGTCCCTTTGAAGTTATTCACTTCCATGCTAACAACATGTCTTCTTTATTATGCTCAGTCATGGCACAAGGCCTGTTTCCGATGTGCAAAATGTGGCAAAGGCCTGGAGTCTACAACTTTGGCTGATAAAGATGGAGAAATCTATTGCAAGGGTAAGAGCTGCTACTTCAGGATGTCCTCCTTATGTTCATAACTAATGGCATATAATGATTAGTTGCTAGTCAGGTATCAGATGGATGCTAATGCAGGAGATGTTCTCTTATGTAAAAATGTTGCAAAATCTACAAATACTGTTTATGCAATGAGTTATGATTTAGAGGTTCAGGAGAGTGCCAGGCACAGAGGCCTTACATGTTTCTTGTAACACTCGTTTACTTGTTTGATTGCAATTTGATTATGGAGCAGAATGCCTCAGGTTATCTACTAGAGAGATGTTTTCTAATGATAATTGATTGCATTTGGTCGTATAGGATACTATACCTAGCCACAGTTCTTTCGATTGCTCCATTTTGCTGCACTTGGCCAGCGGGAAGCTAGATTAATAGTGGGTATAAATCCCACTGATCAAAACTCTTACTATATTTTCTAAAAATAGCATAACAGGTCAGGTGGGAAAAAAAGTATGCGATGGAAAATGTAGTCAAGTCTTAAAGCAGAAAACAGAAAGCTCTTGTTCTGTAAGCATATGTTCACTGATAACTGTGTAAACATATTTACTGTTTATGGCTCTTCCTGAGCTCAGAGCTGTGTTTAATAGCCGATTGTTTCTTCTCCTGGTTCTCTCCAACAGGTTGCTATGCCAAGAACTTTGGGCCTAAAGGCTTTGGCTTTGGCCAGGGAGCAGGAGCACTTGTCCATTCTCAGTGAAGAACTAGATCCCAGCAGCTTTGAAGCATCCTTCCCAGCACTGAATGCTTTGCCAGCGCTGAGTTTATCCAATCCAATCCTTAACAAGAATAAGGCTATCTCGCCAGTTGTATTAGTAATACAGTAACAACCTGCTGCTCCTTTTTGCTGGATAGGCAATCTTTCCAAGGGCCTTGTTCCACAGGTCCTTTGAAACCATACAGTGGCCTCTCATTTCCCATGGCTCATATTAGAATAATGGCCTCCTTTAACATACATTCATGCTTTCAGTCTTTGTTGACGTTTCACACTGCAACAGAACACATAGCTGCTTTTGAATAGCGAATACTGCAACAGTTGTCTTCCCAAAAATTATTTTTCCCAATCTGGGCCAGCATAAATAATTCTTGTTAGAATATATTTTTTGATACTAAATTACACAGTAACTATGACACTAAGTACTGTGGAAAGTATAAGTGATTGTTACGTGCTAGGATGCAAAGCTGAGAATTAGGAAATTGCCTAGAGGCACAAGTAAAGCACATTCCTCAAATTTTAGAGGAAATATAAATAAAAAAGTCTTAGCTATGAAGTTGAACTATAAATGTTGCATTTTCAACAGAAAATTTATATATTAATCAATAGTCACTAGTTTGAGATGCTTTTGTACATTGGTTTGGTAGAATTCAGTTTGATTTTCAAAATTTCAAAGACCAAATTTCCAGTTTTTGAAGATCCATATGCATCTGGAGGTTTTTTTAACATTCCTAAAATGTTTATGAATTTAGAGATAAACAGAATCCACAACCTTTCCAGATTTCATTTTTTTAGAAAACCTGATTGTTAATGTCCAATTTGTTGCTGCTTCATTTTTGCATTTTTCCACTTAGCTGAATAATTATTGGATTCATATATTGCACTAAACTGAAGTGTAGTTTGGTTGATTTTGGCTTGGTATGATGTATAAACCCAACTATTACCGTTTAGAAAACATGGCTTGGTGTGATGTATGAACCAAGCAAAATAGCCTGTTCACTTAAAAACAAATCATACCTTAGATTCAGTGCCTTAGAATGATGAGTGAATCCCTATTGGTAAAATTAAAAAGATTAAGATGGATTGGAATTCCTTTTTTTTAAACTATGGAAAAAGTAAGCATTGTAGATATCCTTATCTTTGGGACCAGAGTTGACAGTTCCAGTTCTTCCTTTTGTTAAACACAGAGGATTCCTGCTTTCACAATAGTTTCAGTTGGGGTTTTTTTAAGGTTTTTTTTAACTGAAAAACTGTTACCCAGTTCATGGACTCATATTGCGCTAAAGAGTTTTATATGAGCCTAGTGCACATAGTTTTCATTTATAATGCAGCCTATTTAATGTTTAGTCCCCATTCAGTACTTAATATGTGATTCAATTAAAATGCAATAATTCTGTAGACACAACAAGCGAAATTGTAGCAGTAGCATTTTATATTTTTTTCTATTATTACGGTTGTTCAGTGCTTTGAAAATAATTTAGAAAAGAAGCTTCCAAGTGCATTTAGCTACAATAGTAGTAATTACAATTGTCTAAACATGAGTTTCCAAAGATTTTTCTATGGTGGCAGGGAGCAGCCATATGTTCATCAGAAAATATATGGTTACTTTAAAATGAATTAAACAAGTACTACCTTTATGCATCCACGTGCTTTGAAGTTTTCTTTTGAAACTGAATCCAAACTTGTTACAAATATCTGTTACAAACATAAACTATATTCAGAGAAACTTCTCTGCCTTCAATAAAGCAGTCAAAATGAATCTGTCTTACAAACTTTTATTTTTTCAAATTTGATGGACTGTTGGAACAAATTTGTGAGAAGGGACTCAGGGTTCCATGTCTGTCCATCAGCTGGATAATCCTTTGAAAACAGATCAATCAGGCCAAATTTAGTATGGTAGAAGCAGCTGACAAAAGAAGGCTCAAATTCCAAAATGGGTCAGATCCAGTTAGAACTGGGACAGGGGGGGGGAAATCACCCATAAGAATTAATTCATTCAGAGGGAGGCAGAGCCTCTTGATTCTGCTGAACACTCCATTTCAAAGTTCAGCCTTTTCTAATGCTTCCCTTCTGGTCACATAATTATTCCCACTTGCATGACCTGTTGGGTCTACCATTAAGGAAATAGAAACAGTTCCAGGAGCCGAATTTTGTATGCTTTCTTTTAATAAACCTTTTTTTTATACTACCGGTTCTGTGAGCGTGGCTTGGTGGGCGTGGCAGGGGAAGGATACTGTAAAATATCCATTCCCACCCCACTCCAGGGGAAGGTTACTGCAAAATCCCCATTTCCTCCCGATCAGCTGGATTTGGGAGGTAGAGAATAGATGGGGGTGGGGCCAGTCAGAATTTTTATTACCGGTTCTCCAAACTATTCAAAATTTCCGCTACTGGTTCTACAGAACTGGTCAGAACCTGCTGAAACCCACCTCTGAAACCCACCTGTTTTAATCCATGGGACGAGTGCCTAAAGATTTGTAGTCATAATTTACAGTCTGAAACCTGAGCCAAAAGGATGTGGGGTTTTTTCTTGCATTCTCTTCTATATCCCCTTTTCCATTCTCATGCCTGCCCAAGGGACCCAGAGTAGAGCATCTCATTCCAAGAGTCACTGCTGGAAATCATGTGATCCTCCAATTTGATCTCAGGAGGCAAAGTCTAATGAGGAAAAAAAAAGAGAACCTTCTGGAGTATTGGGGATTTTTCCAGATGACCTCTGACAGATATCAACAGGAGAAAAGGCCACTCAGAATGCTTGGGCCTTATGCTTACAACTTCTATGTCTGAATGAGACAAAACTAAAAGTGGTTCTTTTCAGATGAACTTCATGCATTAAAACCCGTCCCTTTGTTTACTTAGTGCAAGTGGAGATAGTGGGCTCCTTCCACTGTGTAATATAAACATATTGTTTTGTCAACATATTCATTTCCATTTTAATTTTATAGTTTTGCCTATCCTGAAGTCTCAAGGCAAATATTTTTTTGTTCCTCATGTCAAAGGAGGAGAATCTATTGGTAATTTTTTTCTGCTCTGCTTTTATTCACTTAGCTGTTTTGTTTTGTTTTTTCATTTCTTTGAATCTGTTCTTAAATTAATTTTCTCCCTTGTTCCTATGGGCTAAAATCTCATCTCTCTCCTTTTTTCAAGGCAGGCCAACCTCCCAGTATGACCATAGTGGTTTAGATTATTTACGTATACAAACACACACATACACACACACTTAAGAACAATATGGGCAACAAGCTAAAAAGTGAAAAAATAATATCTAACTCTGCAATGAGAAATGAAAGTAGAACAAGTAGAAAAATAGATTTAAAGAAAAATATAAAGACAAGTGGCTTTGGATATTCTTCACTGCATTTATAAGTGCAACCGCATTTTTACCTCTCTCTGAAGTAACATTGTGACTTTTTTCCCTTTGGTTTAGAATGATTTAGAATCACTTAAAGTCACTTGATGCAAAATGATTGTGTTCTGAATATAAGCATTTTACATGCAAATTTGCAGCAACACAGTTTTGCTGTCCTGTTGTTTTTGTGCCCTTCCTGTTCTCAAAAGGACTGCTGACCTCTACTGGCAGTATTCTGGATATTACATATAATATCTGCTTTCTAGGCAGACACTGCACATTCCCAGTACTGTATTTTCAAATAAAAATGCCTATCCATGTATGGGAGATAAATGTTTAACTAAGAGAAATGTTTTTAACTAAGTTGGCCAAATTTTTTGTTTTGAATATTTCAGGTTAGGGTCTGTATTTAGTTCAAACGATATACCAGTCTTCGGAGCAAATAAGTCTATTTTTAAATCAAGTCTGGTTAAAATAAGAACAGCTGTAAAACCATTGCTCTGTTAAATGGATTAAATGGATAACAATAAGGCAGGCAGGCAGGCAGGAAGAAGGAAGTTGGGGGGGGGGAAGGGTTAAAGGAGGCAGCCAAACAGGATAAAAAGACAATCACTGTTAAAAGAAAAAAGAACTACGGTAGTATTCCATGTGGCAGTCATTCTATAAGAAAAAACTCAGGGAGTTTTATTAAATTTGTTTAAAAAGATAAATAACTTATTACCTATATGACCTGTTCATGCAATGTTACCAAATAAAAAGTGTTAATTGTCCATAATCAGAAAGTCTCTGAAGAAATGAGAGAATATCCTCCCTCATACAATGCTATCAGGAAAAGATATAATAATAAAGAAAATAACAATGTATATTTATTTGGGTGGGTAGCTGTGAGATGTTAAGGTGTAAATATTAACATACAAAATAAAGTAGATGAAGTTCATTTACTAGCTCAAGTCAATGCTTCCTACTTTTCCACCATAATAGCTATCTGATAAGGCAAGGTGAACTGAGAAGACATCACTCACCCAAAACAACCCAGTGAACTTCTGTGGCTTGGAGATTCTCAGTCATCCAGGTCATGGTTATCCCAAAGGTGCTTTTTCAGGAGACAACTGGACTTCTTTGTTTTTTTCTTTGAAGACATTTCACTTCTCATCCAAGAGGCTTCTTCAGCTCTGACAGGATACGAATGGTGTGGGAGTAGGATTTCAAGAAAAAAAATTGCAGACTACAGGAACCAGGAATACTACTCAGGTGACCCTGAGGACACAGATAAACTTCCAAGTGCTTCAACGGCCCTCTAAAAGGTTGCAAATGACCAGCTGTCTGCAAGGAATATAAATCCTTCGGTTCCCCACTATCCTGTCAGAGCTGAAGAAGCTTCTTGGATGAGAAGTGAAACGTCTTCAAAGAAAAAACAAAAAAGTCCAATTGCCTCCTGAAAAAAAAGCACCTTTGGGATATTCTGTGGCTGAGGATAGACCAGAATCTGGGCCTCCCAATTCTTATTTAAACACCTTAACCACTACATTGGCTTTTTTTTGTCATAGCAGACCAAATAGACCCCATTTTGCAGCAACTGGTTGTAAATGCGAGCCACATGGTTTGTTTAACATGATAAGTGAACCATATGGTCATTAAGCAAATCCAATATATCTAACAGCCATTTTTGTGTCATTTTATGCTAGAAAATGACAAAAAAAATAGCAAATCAGTGTCTCATGACCATGGGATGCTGCAACTGGTTGTAAATGTTGCCTAGTGTCTGAAATGCAGAGGAAAAATACTCTCTGTAGAGAGAAAATTGGATGCTAACTATATGGATTAAAAATGTTGAATGAAAACAAAGAAATCATTAACATAACAAAACAAGCTTAATTTACTGAACATAGCAAAATAAGGCAACACAAAAGAGGGAAACACAAACAAAGGTACAGTATCCTTAATGTGATTTATCAAACTATGTATTCAACTATATTGATATTTCTACATTTATTTATTGAATTTTGTAGTGGATAGCTGTCTCTGTAGGGTCACAGAAGCCTTCTGGTCTTCAGATTTTGGGCCTACTCTGCTTTGGGATAGTAGCAGTGGTGGATTTCTACCAGTGAACCGGTTCAGGTGAACCGGTAGCGGCGGCAGGAGGCTCCACCCACCCGCCAGGATGTCATCACGGACGCTCTGCGCATGCACAGAAGGTTCTGCGCATGTGCAGAAGCGCCCCGCATGAGTGCTCACAGTTCCAAACTGGTACCGAAGGTAAGTGAAACCCACTACGGGATAGTAGCTTGGTAAGCCCTGGGAGTCCCTATCTTCCAACAGGCAACTCACATCTTTTCCCTGACTCGGTTTGTGAGAGATATTGGCAGGCCTGTCACTGATTTAAAGTCAAAATGAATATTATTATTTTAAGAAGGGCAACATCCTCACAACATCCTTGTTTTTGGAAAACAAGCCCTATTTTCTTGAGAAAAAGAAATCTTACAAGAGTTAAATAAGTCCAAACTTTGTTAGAGGAAAAAAGTAAAATGCTTTTTAATGATAAAGGCAATAAAATGTGTAGAACTTTTCAAATTACAGATGGCAACTTAAGAGAAAATTTCAGAATAAAGTACAATCTTCTTAGAAGAGTATAAATGGGTATGGTTTGAATAAATAAAAAACCCTGCAAATTCAGAAAAATCAAAGTTCTAAACAAAATTGTTGTCTAAAAGTTCTACTGATCAAATCACAAATACAACGTGAAATATGGAATAACAGTTGAGGTACACACCATCCCCTAACTTGTATAATAGTGAATTTCTATTGTAATAAAAAACAATTATAATAATTCTTATTGAAATAGGAAATAATAGAGAAAGAAAAGTCCTTGATTTAGCACCACACAGGAAAGAGAAATTGAATGCAAATTCAATGCCAGGCAGATAACTGTATTCTTTTTCTAAAACAAACATTCCTCTGCTTCATTGTCTGGGCTTCAAAGTTAAGAAGTGGTAGCTTTGCTTACTATTTGGATGGATGCATTTCAACACTAGTCTTCCCCCTTGATCTACAACACTGCCTATGAGTAAATCTATCTTAAAACATTAAGTGCACATATTTTGGAAAATAGTGTAAATTGTACTTTATCTCCTGACATATTCCCATCACAACTTCAAAACTGTGTAAAAGGTATAAAGCTTTGCTATATTTTTGTTTTGGGGGGTAGGTTGAAGTTCATCAGGAAATGATTGATAATGTGTTTTGGGGAGTATTGAGGGGTATCCTCTTCCACTCTGGTCTAACCTTAACAGTCTTTGTTCTCTCCCTTAGCACTTTATTTCCTGAATTCCTCTTGCTGCACCACTTCTGATTTTAAATTCTTTTCTCCAGGTTTCCAACAAGGTAGGGAAGATAAGAGCAGAGCTCCATTAATTTATTTGGATAAGCAAATAAAGTTTATGGACATTATTCTTCTTTAACAGGCTCCTGAAGTAATTCAACATTTTTAAATCTGTCTTATTTAAAGGGAAAGTGCTATTTTACTCTTCCACTGATTAGTATTTTGAGAGGTAACTTTAACTTTAGATGCAACAGCTTTGCTTTTCCTGGTTGCAGGAGCCAGAAAATAGCAAGGAATAGTGAACTGAGATTTTTGTTGTTTGTCAGCCTTAATTTCATAGAGGTCCCTCCTTCCACAATCCTCTTTTACAACATTCCTTTTAGTTCTCTTTCGCAAAACTGTTTTCTCTCCACATGCAGAGTTACTATGTGATTTCTGAGTCACTTTAGGATTGCAGTGGTAAAAATAGCAATAGCACTTAGACTTATATACCACTTTACAATGCTTTACAGCCCTCTCTAAGCGGTTTTACAGAGTCAGCATATTGCCCCCAACAATCTGGGTCCTCATTTTACCCATCTCGGAAGGATGGATAGCTGAGTCAACCTGAGTCAAAAATAGGGTAATTAGAGTAATATTGATTTCCTCCTTCCAACCTATCTTCGTCTTCACTAAACTTTCTGTGTCTTCAAGAACTTCTCACATCCCTACTTAGTACATAAAGTATTGGGATATCAATACCTACTCACCCCAAAAATCTGTCAAATTTCTCTGTGTTTGTCAGATATGTTTCTTATACTTGAACCTACTTTTTAAAGGAAAATAGAAAAAAATGATTTGTATAAGTCTGGAATATTGTTCCTGTATGCTTCAATTTCAGGATTACAATCCAGTCTTATTTTTGGACAGACACATTTTACTAAAAGACAAGATTTTTCATGAGTCGCATTTCTGATAAAGTGAGTTGCAATTTTCAGAAACATATACCTTTTAATAAAATGTGTTAGAAAAGTGGATTAGCAGATAGTTTTTTTGCTACCACAGACTTAATATGCTTCTTCTCCCACAGATTTTGGACTGGTGATTGAAAGAAGTAGTTAATAGCTTCAGCACTAGAATAATTACAGCATGCTGCTACTGTGAAGTACATGTTTATTAAAACATCATTCAGTAGGAGCTTAACCAGCAATGCTTAAAACCTAAGGCAAGGTTTAGCAGTAACAGAATTAACAATTTACGCAATATTACTTCTAAAAGTGTGATATTAGGCCTACACACACTTCATAAATGATTCAGAAGACATACAGTGGACCACACACAGAAATGGCCTAAAATTGGGCTGGTCTAATGATTAACAGAGAAGTGCTAAGTATTTCTCATGAATCATTTTTGAAATGTGCATAATCCTAAAAAATATGGTTTAGATAGATGTCCATAGGGATCTATGCAATTTTCTTTCAAGTAAATGAAGGTACAATTGCAGTCTTCAGTTGTGCTAAAAATATCTGGATAGATTCAATAATCGTTTGATCCTTATTGTAAATACAACATTGAGATAATAAACATGAGTCATGTTTTCTACATTTCTGTTCCAGTTTTCATTCCTCAGTTAAGAGCATTCATGTTCCAAGTTGCTTTAAAATAATTTGCATATCACATTTCTAATCTCCATAAATTTGGAGACAACAACTTATTTCATTTGCTATCTAATAACCTATCAGGAGATTCTCAGCGTTGTTTTAGTTCAGCATTATGAAACACCTGCACAATTAAAGGCATGATTAAGTAGTCGCTGAGCTTATGCTCATAATTGCATCTGGGTGTATGTTGCTTAGGGGGACTACATATGACTACTATTCCTCCATTGAAAGAATAATTGGAGACTATAATTTGAAGCAGAAAATGAATAGTTGGGAAAGATTTGCAACTCCTCTGCAAAGGGGAAAGAGAAGCCAGGTGTTTTGCCTTGCAAAGAGAGGATTGTGAACCTCTGTCCTTGTCTTCTACCATTTATTTACTCTTGGTATCAGCCACTGCAAACCATTAACATAACATCTGAGGAGTTGCACAGGAAAGCAAAACTGCGCAGTGCGAGCTGGACTAGGAGAACACGGGTCAATGACCGTGTGGGTACAATTTAATTTCTAGGATATGCAGCAGGAGTCAGTTTTCACAGGTCTAGATTTTCGCATTACTTCCCCTTTGGGTAGGAGAACTTCCATTCTGCTCCTAAAATAACTGTTCTCATCCTACTTGTGCCTGTGTCAAACAATCCGGTGACAATCATTTTTTACTCATGTGTCCCTCCTCCACAAATCCTCTCTGCATAATTTAACCTGCCTCTTTCTAAACCTGTGCTAAGCCCCAGCACCACTTCCCTACTGCAAATCTTCCCTTCCCGACACAGCTGCCAACTTTGGTTAAGCACATCTGCATGCGAGGCCTAGTTTGGACCACAGCAGTCAAAGGAAGGGACTTTTAGAATCAGGACTATATGGGATGCCCCTACCCACGGTGTCAAACTCTGGCCGCGTACGAACGGTGCCTTTCACCCCTGCGCGTCTGCTGCTTTTTTGGGGGTGGAAATGAAAGCAGGGACCTTCAGTCACCCTCCTAGCTGTTTGCCCGAGTCGCCTCGTACGCCCGTTGGCGCGCGAACGGGTCTTCCAGCCTCCTCAGCAGGCAGGCAGGCAGGCAGGCAGGCTTCCACGCCGGGCCGGACCCCTCAAGGCTTCCAACGGAGCAGTCCCGCGTTTGGGCGTGAGCGCCGTCTGGAAGGCAAAACTGGGGCGAGGCTCTGGCTGAGCAAGAAAGGAATGCGAGTGGGAAGCAGAAAGAGCCCGGCGCAAGCAAGCAAGCGGGCATGTAGCGACAGATCCCGCCAGCAGAGAGGCGCGGGGAGCCGAGCCGGGGCTCACGCGGCAGAGGGCGGGCTTTCGCGTTCTCCCGGGGAAAAGCCGGAGGAAGAGGAAAAACGCGGCTTCGCCCGGCGGACCACGCGGCCGTTTCCACGGGCAGCGCGCCTCCCGGCCGGAGCGTCCCGCTGGCTGCCCCCATGGCGGCGTCGGAGAAGGTGCTGCGGGAGGGGGTGCTGGAGAAGCGCAGCGGAGGGCTGTTGCAGCTCTGGAAGAAAAAGCGCTGCCTGCTGAGCGAGAAAGGGCTGCGGCTCTTCGAGGCCGGCAGCCGGGGTTCCACGCGTTGCAAGGAGCTGCCCTTCGCCCACGTCAAAGCCGTCGAGTGCGTGGAGTGGAAGCAGCGGCACATCTACTTCACGGTGGTGACGGACGACGGCGCCGAGATCGACTTTCGCTGCCCGCAGGAAGACCCCAGCTGGAACGCCGACATCACTCTGGCGCTGGTGCGCTTCCAGAACCAGCAAGCGGTGCAGATCGTGCGCGCCAGGCACAGCTGCAGGGCGGGTGAGAGTCCACCCGGGGGATGGGGGATCAGGGCAGGGGATGGGCCAGGGGACGCTTAAGAAGTTTGCGCCCGTCATGGGGGGTGGGGGTCTGCCTGAATTAACCAACCCGGAGGTATGATCTCTAGGGAAAGTGTGGAGTTTGTATGGAGGCGGATTCTAATTCATTCCCCGGTACCTCTAGATCAGAGGGTCTTCAAACTTGGCAGCTTTAAGACTTGTGGACTCCAACTCCCAGAATTCTCCAGCCAGCTATGCTGGCTGGAGAATTCTGGGAGTTGGAGTCCACAGGTCTTAAAGCTGCCAAGTTTGAAGACCCTCTGCTCTAGATGAATCTGTAGTGGCAAAATTAAGGAAGATTTCTGCCTGCCAGAAGGACCCGATGGCCGCTGCCCGCCGCCAGGTTAAGCATAAGCAGAGCTGGGATTCTCTGCAGAGGCCATGCTGGCTGGGGAATTCTGGGTGTTAAAGTCCACACATCTGGTAGTGGCCAGGGTTGAGAAACGTCCGTCTGGAATAGCTCATGTTGTGGCTCAGTACAAGACTCTTTAAGAGCAGTCAGCCATCATGATTTGCTTTATCATGGTTTATTGAATAAACCATCAGTTGGCTGAATTAATAGATGATATTAAGATGTATGTGTGTGTGTATATATATATACATACATACATACATACATACATACATACATACATACATACACACTGCTCAAAAAAATAAAGGGAACACAAGCAGAAGACGTCCGAGATCTGAATGAATGAAATAGCCTTATTAAACACTTTGTTCGTTACATACAGTAGTTTTGTGTTCCCTTTAGTTGTTTGAGCGGTGTATAAACTACTGTATGTAAAGAACAAAGTATTTAATAAGGCTATTTCATTCATTCAGATCTCGGATGTCTTCTGCTTGTGTTCCCTTTATTTTTTTGAGCAGTATATATACCATAGAGAAAAACAATCAGTGATTGAATTCTCACAGCATGTTAAATCACACTTAATGTGTGAACGTTATCTTTCTGGCATCTAAAATTCCATGCGAAGAATGGGATTATTAATCCCTAGCAGATGGAGTAGGATTTCTACCTGAGATAAGTAAAGTGAGGTAGGCAAAGTAAGAGGTATTGAATGATAGCCAATCCTGATAGTTGCAGTGTGTGGATATATATAGGGCAATCCTATATACTATGTAGAATTAATTGTATGAATGTCTTATTTTTATCAGAGATGCACATCACAGGGCTACTGAAAATTTTGCAATGTCCCCCAGAGCTCCCCTGAAAGTTACATCAGTTTATAACTGTTAAGATGCTGGGCAGATTTATTGTAATCATGAAGATCATAATAATTGTATAGGTTTAATGTATAATTACATTTATATTCAGTGGGGTGGGGTTAGTTTTATTTTAGTACCATTAACACTTTGGACAATATTAAGCCACTCAAAAGCCAGCTCACCCCCCAAAAGAATTGTGCATCCTTGAGGTGGATATTTACTGCTTTGGACATTGGACAACTAAATTACGGAAGTAGAATCTGGGGTTGAAAGAAAAGAAAGTGGAAATAAAGCTTTTCCTGCAGAGAGAAGAGCAGAACAGAGAAGAAAACCTAACACCCAACAGAAGAAGGCTTGCAGATGAGTTTGTTTAGAGACAGATCACTAATGTATCAAGCCCAATGCTGTTGACAGTAGCCTTTCACTTTCTCCAGGCCACCCTGAAGATGACAGGAGTTGAATTTAGAGTGGTTTGCATGCAAGGAAGGGCCTGAGTAACTGAGCTGTGCCCTCCTCTATTCTCAGCCCAACTAAAAACAAATGAACAAACATGGCTGAAACACTTCTTTTTTTAAGCTGGAGGGTCAGAGGTTCAGGATAAAGTAAAATGGAAAACAGTAGGAGAGAAAGGCTAGAAAGGAAGTAAATAAACCACACAGCATTGTTTGTATCCGCTCCTTCTCAGCAGGGAAGATAATGTTCAATGAGGCTACACACATCTTACAGAGAATTTTCCATTAATGACTCAACTGTACCCATTTTGTGCTTGTAGCAATGTTTAAGTTCATTTTTGTTTAAATATTTAAACAACAAAGGTTGAGTTAGCAGCTGCATCTCCCTGTGCTTGGATTATTTTACCTTTACTCTAGAACAGCAAATATTCTCCAGTACAGGATGGCTACTTTGTTTCCTCACAGACAGTTTCTTCTCAGATATAATTTGATAGTCTGACTGATCAGGAGGACTAAACTGGAGATGTGCCATTTCTGCCATTTTATTCTTCGACTGCATTTAACAGATGTGCTTTCTTAAGGGGAGAAGGGGAAATAGTTCAGAACAATCTTATCCCCTCACCACTTTCTGATCAAAACAGGTAGCACTCTCCAAGGCCTTACTTTCTTTTTATATGAACCTCGCCAGAATCAGGAGGGAAGAATTTAAAAGGGCATATTGGTAATTTGTATGCCTTTGCCTAGCTGTCTGCCATATGAAATATTTTTTTTTTCTGGAGTTATGCAGAACCAATTCAGCAAATATGATTTTTTTTTAATATGGGGTACTTTGTAATTCTAGATACATTGTGGTGTGGTGGAATTGCAGTTGGGCAAATACAGTATACTGTTAGGGAAAGGTATTGTTTTAAAATCATTATTTTTATGTCAAGAATGTTGTTGTTTATTTTATGTTCACTTCTATAGCATTTTTCTGTCTATGAAGTGATTTATAGTATTTTCTCACAGATCTGTGAGAATGGCACATTTTAGTCCAGCATGATTTCTTTCTTGCAGTACAGTTAGGCAGTATGCATGATCTCTTGTATGGCTTAACTCCAGTCTAACTGTTGATTCTCCATCCTCCCCCTTTCTAGCATTTCAACAAGGGTCAACTCCAACCAGCCAGATTCTGGTGAATGGGTCTAAGAAATCTGACTCTCAGCTCAACGTGGAGAGGGTGGAGGAATTTATAGCGGTGACTTCACCTTCTGGTGGACCAAAGGCAATTTCTAGCTGCAACTGAACGAAAACCTCTACTTTCTTTGGTGAGGCATCTCTGCTGCAAAGTGACATAATGCCTGGTGAAGCCAGCAAAATATGTATCACAACAATGGTTAGAAACAGCTTTTGTTTTTCTCCTCTGTTTTTGCTATGATACTTAAGAACTTGGTCTTTCGATAAGGCATTGAGAAAGTTTCCTATTAGACTGACAGTTTGCTTTCTACTGTCAACAGTCTTACTTAAAGTGATGGAGACCTACTGATTCAGAAGACAGTTGCAGCAGCTATGACAAAAAGGAATCATTCCATCACTCAGTGTGCCACCAGCCTAATGCTGAGTGAACAGTGCCAGAATAAGATGAACTCTGTGAGTGAGGAGCGTACTTGCTATTGAATCTGAGCATGTCAGACATGCTATGGCACTAATTTCTTGGTTAAAAAAGCAGAGAACATCTGTCTTCCGTTAATCAAGTGGCTCATCTGGAAGGCACAATTGTGAGCCTGCCCCTCTGACCTGAGAAGTCACAGGTTATGAGGTTATGCTGCTGCTGGAGTAGATGCAGAGATTTTTTTAAAAAAATATAAGCACCTTAAGAAGCAACTCAGTGGGGTTTGGGAATCCTGAAATTTCTATAAATGAGTTGGTTGTGTGTCCCTCTGCTTTCTGCCACAAAGTTAACGCTCACTGAGCTAGCGTCTTGACAATCCATAACTTCAGCTCAGTGAATCATATCAACATCTAGGATTATGTAACATTGCTAAGTCCTTTATCCTTTAGAATTCTTAGGTACTAGGTTGCAAGCCTCAAGATAAGAATTCATATGCAAGACTGAAGGCTTCTTTATTTCAGTCTCTCGAAGACTGTGGCATGCCACCATCTTTTTCTTCCACTGTCCCATGACTTATTTACTTACTTTGGAACATGGGGAGAAAGCAGAAAATAGAACGGTAAGCACTTGCATTGCCTTTTGAAACATAATTGTGAATCCAACATGGAACTGAGAATGTCCTTATCCCTTCTGGTAAGAAGATGGAGAGTGGGTGCACACTCATCCACCAAAGAGGCCATTTTACCCTTACTCAGGAGTTATGCCTAACAAATAAAGCAGTGTGAAATAGGAGTATGCACTGTCCCCAATATTACTATTCCTGCTTTCTCATTTCCATTTTTTCATCTTTGTGGAAACTCCCTATTCTCGTGAGGAGCCTGCTAATTTCCTAATGTTCAAATGACTGGTTGCTCCTTTTCAGTTTTTCTAATCAACACCAAAAAACAGAATAGGGAAGATCTGGGATAGGTCTACTGTATTTAGGACCCTTACCTTGCTTGTCTTGATCTCTTCAGACCAAATGCTTAAAAAGGGCTTGTGCACCATAGAATTGGAAGAGACCTGACACAGGAAAACTATTAGTATAATTATTAATAACATTTCAAGAAAAATCAATGTGCACAGCTGCCTTGTTTTTGAAACATGCTTTTTAAATCATTCTTTCCTAGCTATTGTATGCTCATTACTTTGTAATTATGCAGATTTATACCAATTAGGAGCATTGATATAAAAAATGACTGATCTTAGCTACATGAAAGCCAAAGGAAAATTATGGAAAGTCTGTCAATGGTAGAAAGTTTGGACATTAACATGAATGTGAAAGACATACCCTACATTTAGTTTGATATGTATTGATCATGACGTGCAACTTCACAGTCTAAAAATCTGGATCTGTACATTGTCTGAAGCCTTGCGTAATGTCTGTAGCATCATTTGCTATAGATGATGAAAATACTGTTCTGTTGTGTCAATCACTCAATCTCCTCTGCTTCTCTTTGGTCCATGACAACTATTGGTGGCATTCTATGTTGTCAATCTCCACTGCTACTTCCATTTCTGGGCATCACCACTGTTGTTTAAATAATGTTGATCAACTGTAATGAGCAATTATAAATCTGCTTCTGACAAGCTGTACCCTCCAAAATTTGATAAAATGATTAAGGATACTGTAACGCTTAAAAATAAGGAGTAAGAAAGTGGGTATCCCGCTGATTGCATTAGGAGTTTTAAATTCTGTGATTGAATCTCATTTTCCTGTTCAAAAAGTAATTCACCAGAATGTTGAAATAAATGAGGTCATTACAATATTTTTTAATATCTAGCATCTTAAAAGTGGTTAGATTTTATGGTGCTATAAAGATTCAAGGATGTTTGTCTTTTATCCTTTCATTATAAATAATTTGAATAAATTTATTAAAAAACAATTAACATGACTCTGGTTTTAATGTTATGAAATGTTGCGAAGACTGACTTGATTTTAAAATTACTTGTAGGAAAGCCTCCCCAAACTACAATGGGATTTCTCTTATATGTCACCTAATCTCTTTGCATTGCAAAAACGTTGCAGTGGAAGTCCTAATGCACATGCTTACTTTACATAAAGTACAGGTAAACATTTCTGGTATTGATGGGTATTTCCCATCTAAATGGATTATTCATCCTTTTGCATAGAGATAACTCTCATCTAAGACTGTGCTACTGAGGATGATTAGAGCAGTAATAATAATAATAACTTTATTGTCATTGTACGTGTATACACAGTATACCCATACAACGAAATTCACTTAACACCCAAAGACCAGGTCCAACACACATAACAATCCCCAAACACACTCCTACCCACCACAATTCCCCACCCCTAAACCACCCAAACATCCACACAACAGACCAAGTAATACTGTCCAACAGTTCACTGATGGTAGCCCTTCAGTTCATTGTTGAGTAGCTACACTGCCTTCCAGAAAAACGTGGCCCTCATTTCTGTTCTTCTCTAAAGGAACCAATATCATCTTACTCTAATTTTTCATAGAGTGGTTAGAGTGCTATGCTAAGATCAGAAACTTAACAATGCTTTTTCACCCAGTGTGTTTGGACTTCTGAGCTCCATTTCTGATCTACCTCGTAGACTTAACCCACATTCTACCTTTTTAGTGGCTAACACATTCTGCACTTTCAATACATTGTTATTACAACTTTTGTAAAGTAAGGAGAAATCCGTTCTATTGGTTTATAAGATAAGGTAGGTATAACTCTTTCCATATCATGTATTCAAGTACCTTGTCAAGAAGATATTATTGACCTGTGCTTTCATACAGGCTCATTGTGCTGCAGTTGCCACATCTTCAGACCTTCCATGTCCCACACTGCCTTTGTTAAAACTGAGCCAACTCTGGCAGACTTTACGCCAGAAGTCAAGATGATCCGATGTGGAAATGAAAATTAAATCAACATGGCAGAAGAATTGGAACCTCAAGTCTTTTCTCTCTCTCAACCCATTCTTGCGTTTTTGTCTCTACATATTAGTGCTAAAATCAGTTCAACTACATTTCTTCATCTACCACAAAATCCTTCTCCAAAACACATCAAGAAAAAACATACAGTTTGTTCTGCTAGGTCTTACCAAATGGTTTTGGGTGCCACAACATTGATTTTCTTCCCACTCCTATGATAATTCTTGAAAGGGTTGTGATCATACTTTGCACATT
Source organism: Pituophis catenifer annectens (assembly GCF_029215685.1). Classification (NCBI taxonomy): domain Eukaryota; kingdom Metazoa; phylum Chordata; class Lepidosauria; order Squamata; family Colubridae; genus Pituophis; species Pituophis catenifer. Next base: position 179,158,951 of record NW_027256883.1, on the reverse strand, counting down.
TCTTTTCCATGGCCTGTGAGGCTTATTCACTCCTCATTCTATCAGGCCATCTTTTCCTCCACTGAAACTTGTGCAGATCATGATACTCAATATTTCCAAAATACTATCTGAGATGAAAAAACTGCAGGGATGGAAATCATTTTTCTCTCTGCCTCTATGGGCTGTTGTTATTATCTAAACAAGAAAGGATAAAGTCAGTGGATCTTCTATGTCTCATTAAATTTTGTGTGGACTTTGTGATTGTATGTAGATGTTCTGTCCACATTTTTTTTTTTTTGTAATTTGTACTTTGAAAAACATATAGTTAAAAAAAAAAACTGAACAAATTGATTAGCAAAAGCCAGCATGGATTTGTTAAAAACAGGATGCTAGACAAATTTTGTTGCTTTCTTTTATAGCATGACTAGATTAGTAGACCAGGAGAATGCTGTGGATGTAGCGCCCTTAAAACTTCAGAGAAGCATTTTACAAAATAGACCATTGCTTTCTTTTTGACAAACTGCAACAACATGTGATTGTCACTGTGTGGTCCCAATGGATTTATGTCAACATGGAAGGAGATATGCAATGGTATACCTCAGGGTTCTGACCTGGCCCAGTACTTTTTAACATCTTCATAAACAACGTAGATGTAGAAATAGAAGGAATGAGCAGTCCTTAGTGCTTCCTGAACTTGGTTGTTTTCTTGCAGACATTTCATTACCCAAACTAGCATCATCGGTGCACTGATGATTTTAGCTAGTTTGGGTAATGTAGCATCAGAAAGCACCAAGGACCCCTCATTTCAACCCTGAGCTACAAGTATTCTCTACTGATAGAAGAGACACACATACATTTTGTGGATGATAGCAATTTATAGATAGCAAATAGAATTTGTTCAACAAAATATTTTTCATTTGTGAGAAATGTAGGATTTTGCACTTATCTGGGAAAAGCTAAATGCAAAGGTACAGGTAGCTCATCAGAAGTATTTGCGAGAAGGATCTGGATGTCCTGATAGACCACAGATTAAGCATTGTGCCATAGCTATTATAAGAGCCAATGTAGCTTTGGGCACATCAACAGATATATAGTGTTAAGAACATGGAAAGTTTTAGCAATATTCTGTGCACCATGGATCAGACCATACCTGAAATAGTGTGTCCAGTTCTGGTCAGCATAGTACAAAAAGATGCTGAGAAATGAGGTTGTTAAAAAAAAGAGTGGTAAAGGATTTGGAGGCTAAATCCCATGAACAACAGTTAAAGGAATTTGGTATGTTTAGCCTAAGGAAATCTTAGGGCAGAAGGCAGAGGGTGTGGATTTGTTCTCTATAACTCCCACAAGTAAGACAATAACCAGTGGGTGGAAGGTAACAGAGAAAGCTCCAGACTTGAAATTTCTTTTGTGATAATTATTAAACAATGGAATAGCCTGCTTCTTAAAGCCATGAATGTCTATCACTGGATGTTTACAAGGTAAGATTGGACAGCTATTTGTCCACGATAATATATGGACTTCTGCTCAGAAAAACAGGTTGGACTAGAAGACCTCTTAAGTTTCTTTCAATGCAATGATTCTATGAATTCCCAGTCCTTTCGGTTGCCTTCAGCCATCAAGATGTCTTGAGCTGATTTTACTTAAGAGCCTGCTTGCTTCTTGCCAAAGAAAAAGCAAGAACAAATGCTTGTCTCCTTGATATTCCACAACACCCAAATATATTTCCCTTACTCCTTACTAGAAGGAGAAAGGAGGCTTTGCTATTGATTTATAAATCTTTCACCCATATGAGCAGATACACCACATCTCATGGTGTCATGCCAGTAGTGAGTTTCAATTTTGTTCGCTACTGGTTTGCTCGTGGGTGTGGGTGTGCAATGCTTCTGCGCATGCACAGAAATGTCTGGGCGGGTGGGCGGAGCCTCCCGCCACTGCCGCTACCAGTTTGCCCAATCCGGGGTGAACCAGTAGCAACCCACCACTGTGTCATGCTTTTAATTTTCTGCCAAGCATTGGTACAGAAGAAAATATGAACAATCTATTCCCTTTTATTGGGAGTTACTCTCCTACTTGCATGCATGTTACATAAGGACCCTCTACTAGATGCATGGAAAGGAATTATCTCTGTGTTAGAGGCTGTCCAAGATAAGATCAGAGGTTGCCCCCACCCCAAGAACAAGTAATCTGTTTGGGATAGGAAGGTCTGATACTTCCAACATGCAGCATAGCAAGAAAGAGATGAAACTCTGAAACCACAGGTTCTTTGGGAAAGAAAAGCTGTTCTGTTTTGCCAGAAAAGTCTGAGTCATTTGCTCTTGAACTATGAAGAATAAATCCTCTCTGCTGACCTTTAAAACTTGGATCAGCTGCCTAAAAATGTCTGGGAAGAATTGTATAAGAATAACCACATGTAGCATAGCACTGACTTGACTAGCTGGAGAAAATATTGTCCCAGTAAGGCAACATTCTCCAGGCTCTTCGTTGAAGCACTTCTTCTCTTCCACTTCTCTTTTCTCTTTTTACTGGGATTCACCCTTCCCTCTTGATTACTGTATGACATGTTTCCATTCTTGGTCTGACTCCGGTGAAATCAGAAACCAAGCTTTAGCAGGCTTTAGGCTAATATCCCAAATTTCTTTGAACTAGGAAGAACATGGGGCATTTTGACACTATATTATTATTATTGTTGTTGTTGTTATTTACTTTATTCATTAAACATGAAATTCAGTCAACTGAACATTCAAGAATGCATCACAGATACCATTGACTAGTGCTAATGGTTGATATGGGTTGCTGCCAGCGTCCTAGGTATCAACCAAGTACCTTCTTAAGATGTACGATGTTCCAAATAGTGCAATTTTTTGCAGTTCTGCTGGTGTTATTGCAGGAAGCTGCAATTTGTTGATGTATCTTATAAAATTCTTGGACATGATACCAAGTGCCCTGATAACAATGGGTATCACTGTTACATGTTGTTGTTGTTATTATTATCTCTTTTTCATTAAACATGAAATTCAGTCAACTGAACATTTAAAAATGTGTCTGTCAGGTTTCGATGCTATCTCAAAATAAATGAATTTCCAAACTGCTGATCTTTGAGGAAATTTTCTCTTTATTGAGCATAGTGATCTGTCCCTGGCTCTTTCGCGGTCAGCACTGACCTCTGCCCCCCAAGCCCTCCCTTTCCGATCCCCAATTCTCTGCATCTCATTGGCTATCTTCCAAGCCACTCTCCTCATCCCATCTCTGTCAGATCACAGGAATGTCCCCCCTCCTCCCATCTCCGAGGAAACAGAATCTTCAAAGGAATTAAATAGGCAAAAGTTCAAGCTTCTCCTCTCCTTTCAATATGTCAGTGCTGGAACGCTGACAGTGTCACAAATACAATTGACTGGTACTAATGGTTGATACGGGTTGCTGCCAGCATCCTAGGTATCAACAAATTATTATTATTATTATTATTATTATTATTATTATTATTATTATTACAAAATGTATGTCTCAGTGGACATGGTCAGTCTAAGTTTTCTAGAAAACTGGTGAGGCTGTCCACTAGCGCTCGTTTCTGCCACTGTCTTCTTATTATGTTTGTAGATTGTGCTGTTGCATCAAGGTGCAAGGAAATCTAGGTAAATAACAAGAATTTTTTAGATTGCATTGCATACCACACTGAACCATGAATGTCCACTGTTCTTACTGCTTTCATCCAAATGAGAAAAGCAGTATTTCATTGTCACGCCCATTTCATATGCATATGCCATTGCACTGAATGATAAAAGAGTCACTTTATATCTATCTATCTATCTATCTATCTATCTATCTATCTATCTATCTATCTATCAGAATTATATGGCCACCCAACTCACTGTAACTCCAGGCAGCTTACAGAAATAAAACCCTAAATAAATAGAAAACCCAATAAACTGTGACAACAATCAAACAAAACAACCATATCACCTTGGACTGCTTCTGTATGAAACAGCAAATGGAATTTTGGAGAAACATTATGACTTATATAGATGCATTCAGTATAATTTCATCAGGCCATTTGTGAAATGCAGTCTCGATTTGTCTAGGTGAATTTTTGAGGTGATGTTCCACTGAGGTATTTCATGCTGCTCCATCTGCTTCCTCTGGCACATCTAATAGTTCACTATAAATACAGTATTTTCTTCTGCATGGACCAAAGCCTCTTCAGATTAATGTATATGGAAGATTAGGCAGCTGGAATGATACAAAGTGAAGCAGTTTCTCTTTTTAGAAGGGGTTCATTCTAGTGCTTTCATGAAGATGTTCTCAACTTCTAACTGGTTGCTCACATAGCTCTACTTTGAGGCTACTTATGATTTGAAATTCCAACGGTCTCTCCCCCCACAGCAGTCACATGATCAAACTCTGGGCACTTGATAACCAGGGCACATTTATGGGCATTTAAAGTATTCCATAGATGCATAACTGTTTTTTACAATGGTTTTGCCGAAAGCCAGCATTTACTTCCAGCTTTTGGCAAAACCATGCCCATAGTAAACCATTAGTTCACTTAATGACTGCAGCATTCACTTAAGGACCACTGCAAAAAAGGTAATAAAATCAGGGTAGTCATGTGACTAACCTGTTTTACAATTTACAATGGTAATAGGCAGGTTCCATTATGGTTGTAATTTGAGGACTATCTATATCTTCAAAGGAAGTGCTGCTCTTGAAGCATCATCAGGAGAAAGCTTTGCACCACCCTAAAGTCTGTTAAATAATTAGGGAAGCTGCACATCTTAACTCCTTCCCAAAAGTCTAAAAACAAACTGTGGCTGTTGTAAAATTTTGACTTGAAAATCTATAATGACATATGAGACTGACTATAATCTTTGCAGTTATCTGCTGCAGATAATCCTGATATTGCATTCAGTTTTCCCAAGGTTTTGAAGTATGAGTGAAAATGAAAATGTTATATTCTTATCTTAAACTGAAAGGACTTGCTTATTGAATACTTTTGCTGTACAAACTGCTGTGATTGTCAGTCTAATACATTGACTGAAAATACACAGGAACAAGGCATAAAATTATGCAGTGATAGGTTGCTCTTGGTTAGATGTTTTGCACTTACAGAAACGAATGAACATTTCTTCAGCAGATTTATTAGCCTGAGACTTTAACCAGCCTGCAAAGAAATTTTCTATAATTCAACTAGAGAATTGGCTGATATGAAGTATAAGATCTCATGTAACATGGAAGAATAACATGGCATAGGTCCACCAATTCTTCATATTTGCTTAGGTCCACGCATTGTGCTAAGGCATAATATGGTTTAGGACCGTGATGGCGAACCTATGGCACATGTGCCACAGGTGGCACACAGAGCCATATTGGTGGGCACGCGAGCTCAGCTCTAGTATGCATGCGTGCGCCGAGCAGCTGATTTTTGGGCCTTTCTAGGGAAACAGGCTGTTTCCTGCCTGGAGGGTTGGGATAGGCCTGTTTTTTGCTCTTCTCAGGCTCCAGAGCCTTTCTAGGAGCCTGGGGAGGGCAAAAACAGCCTTCCTCACTCCCCCCAGAAGCCCTCCGGAGGCCGGAAATGGCCCATTTGCCAACTTTTGGTCCCACTGGAAGTTGGCAAACGGGCTGTTTCCGGCTTCTGGAGGGCTGGAGAAGGCCGTTTTTGCCCTCCCAGGGCTCCTAGAGGCGCTCTGGAGCCTGGGGAGAGAAAAACAGGCCTACCAGGCCCACTGTGCCAAAAGCAGGGGGAGCACTGGGGGTGGAGGTTGTGTGCGCATGCACAGGGGGCGGGGCGCATAGAATTATGGGTGTGGGCGCATGCATGCACGACCCACCCACGTTCCCCTCACTTTTGGCACGCGATGGCAAAAAGGTTAGTCATCACTGTTTTAGGATGTTATATAATCCCAGACAATCTAAATAAATATAATTCATAAATTAGCATGTCCCGCAAAATCATATATACATATAAAAATAATTTTGTATGTATATATGATTTTAAAAACAATGATTTTAAAACTGTGGTTTTATATGATGTACGAATCAAACACTTAAACTGTCATATTCCAGTTCTCCAAATCTGGGAAGGCAAATTAGCTGCAAATTGTTTGCAAATTATGTAAATCAAGGGATAAACTGAGAAAGTGATTTTGCTGCTGTCCTCAGGATTCTTAGGGATGCAGTATAAAGAATGGCAGGACCAACACAACATGGAAACAGGCATCATATATATGGCTCATGCAGGCTTAAAGTGTATGTATAACCTCTAATAAACAGCCTAGATAAAGTAATCCAACATCTGATGGTTTCTTCAAGTGAACTTGGGATGGCAACTGCAAGATCTTTTTCCGATGAATTGTCTGCTGTGTTAAGATGTCTGAATGCTTTGAATATTTTTTCCAAGCTGTTCCTAAAAACAGATCTCTTCCGTTTTCCAGTTCAGCCTTCTGGCACCAGGTGCTTCTATGAAGATGACAGGCATTGTGAGATACTGTATACAGTTTTCTACTGCATTGCCTTTTGCATCAAGGAGCATTTAAGAAGAAATCGATGTGTTAGAATATGAAAGATGAGTAGCTAAGAAGTCTCATCCATAGTCTGGATGTTACTTGGGAGATAAATTCCTTGATCAGAGGCCTGGCGTTGACTTCTTTAAATTTGCCACAGTTATCACTCCCCATTCATTTGCCTTGTGCATCTAACCCTCCCCCCCACACACACATTGCAGTCAGGAGAGGACAATGCCACTGATCACCTCTGTAGAGTATGAAGCTAAACCTACTAGTTTTTGCCTGTAACTGTTTTCAGCTAGCTTCCTTTGTGATTACTCCACCCTTCCATAGTACAGTATTGTTTTTCTGTTGCCAAGAATGTGTTAAAAACATATCTGAGGTTATGAAACCATCAATAAATTAAGTTATTGAGGGTGGAGTTTCATTCTCTGAACTTGTGATTTGGTTTCCGAACTTTTCGGCTAGGTAACATCTTCAGCAGAGTTTAGGGGATGTCCATGGCAGTGTTCTTCTGATTACAAGGGCTTAGTGTAGTCAGTAGGTCTTGTGATGGGAGGGTCACATCAGGTGTGGATCATTTCAGGTGAAGGTCTTATGATGGGTCAAGTGTGGGTCTATTTTGGGTATTTGTATTTTTGCAAACAACTCATTTCCTTGTTATGACAGGAGAGAAGAAATAGCAAACATGAAAGAAAGGTCAGGAAAAATCTTTGGTTTAATTCTGAAAGGCTTGCCATCCTTAAAGATCACCGATTTGCAGTATAACTACTCCTGATCAATTTTACAGGCTTTCCTCCAGGAGAAGGAATACAATTATGGGAGTAAATAATTGAATGTCCCTTCTTAATGATAACCTCACTGAACTCTGTTGGAGGATTGATGGATCCTTCAGAGCGGAAGTGAGAACAGGAAAAGAAGCAAGGAGAAATTGTTGCTCTTCAGATGTGCGGAGAAATTTTGGAAAAGATATAAGAGCAAAAGAGTACTGGAACATCCATGCGCCTGGCACAGTCTGTTCTGGGAAAAGAATCAGAGAATATCTTGGCTCAGAACTTGTTTGGTTTTGATTCTTCTAGAAACTTGCTAGAACAAGCTAACTGGTATTGCTCTCAAAAAAAGTTGAAGTTTTCTTGCAGTAGGGTAAATTTCCTTGTTTATTTTTCTGTCTTTTTACTAAAGTACTTGTGCTCTGCTTGATTAATTAGGGTTCTTATAGCCAAGGCCAGTGATCCTGGATTGGAAACTGCTTTGTTCATTTCAATAATTCTATTACTACATTCATATGAGCCTTTTACCTCTTTATCATTCTATAAAGAAATGTGCTTATTCATTTCATATTTTGTATGATTCATTTATTCAGTTTTGGCACTGCTTATCTCCAGAATGACTCTATAATCAATGCCATGAGTTACCAATTGTCTAAAAATAAATATATTTTTCCTATTTAACCATATTATTGTGCCACTAATTTAAAACTATCCACAACTATTTATAGGCATATCCATAATTGCAATTATGTTTTGGTGAGCCAATGTAGTTTTTATGGAAAATTCTAACATATGCAAGGCTTAAAGGACTAAAAGAGGAATATTGTACTTTCTATTTTCAATAAGATAATTGGATCTGGGCTGCAAAAATAAGAGCAACTACTAGCTGGCAGCAAGCAGATATGCATAGTGCTAATGTGTGGGCCAAATTTGCTAGTAGTATGAATTATTGACTGAGCGCCCACTTCTGAATAGTGGTAGTGATGAATTTCCAGAATTAATTTAAAAGAATGGGCTATAGTGCAAGCAGAGAAAGCGATTAGGCATATTTGTATTATTTTTTGGGGATCCTCCAGACTGATATGATAAGATCAGAAAGGCAAAAGTTGAAGTTTGGTCTAGTGTTTAAAACACTAGATTAGAAACCAGGTGACTGGGAGTTCTAGTTTCACCTTAGACATGAAAACCAGATGGGTGACTTTGGGCCAGTCACACCCTCTCAGTCCAACCTATGCACAAGGTTGTTGTGAGGAAAATAAGAGGAGGAAGGACTGTTAGGTATGTTTGTTGCCGTGAACAAACATTTTATTTGCCGTGAACAAATTTTTTATTAAAAAAAATACTAAAGGAAGAAAATAAATAAATAATAAATGGCAGAAGAAGCTCAAAAGATGAAATCTACTGGGAAGTTCTGCCCCAAGTTACATGAAAGTTAAAATTCTTTTATTATAGATCTCTGAGATAATATACTGATTTCTTTCATCAGACTGTTGTCATGATACAGTAGTCTCTACTGTGGTATTTTTGAGGTCTCAAAACAGCTGGAAGTTTAGGAAAATTTGCTACTTTCTTTTTCATTAGTAAGAAACTGCTTCCAAATCAAGAGTGACCCCTTGTGGCCAATCTGAATGCTACAGAAATAGTAAAATACACAGAAAAAAAATGACTTTGTTGAGATAGACTAATGCCATATAATAATAATTATCTCTATCTCACATTCTTACCCTGTACTTACAAGCTAGGATCATGCATCACATTCACTTGGAATTTGTCTTGTTTGGTCTGGTTTATAACCATTTATGACTGTTTAATTAAACAACCCGACAACCAAAAATGAAACCTAAATTATGAACGAGACCAGTAAGTTAGAGCTTTGGATTTGTTTCAAATAACCAAACTCTGCTTTGAATAGAGTTTTGAGGAACTGCCTTTTTATCTTCCAACCATGTTTTGCCTAACAAAAAGCAGCTGCCATGCTATGACACACTCTTTAGGCAGTTTCACTACCTTATCACAAACAGATTTAAAAAATTATTTGACACAAATTATATGGATGAAGGTGATAGCATACTGCTACATGTGAACAGGTCACTTTAGAGAGAAATCTGCTAGAAGGAATCCATTCAGAATGGCATCTATCTGGCCCAGTATTTCCTAACCCTCAATAACTTTAAGGTATGTGGACTTTAACTCCCAGCATGCTGACATGGGAATTCTGGGAGTTAAAGTCCATACATCTTAGAATACAGAATAACAGAGTTGAAAGGGATCTTGGAGCAGAAGAGGGTTTCAGCAGGTTCTGACCAGTTCTGGAGAACTGGTAGCAGAAATTTTGAGTAGTTCGGAGAACCGGTAAATACCACCTCTGACTGGCCACAGCCCCATCTATTCTCTGCCTCCCAAGTCCCAGCTGATTGGGAGGGAATGGAGATTTTACAGTATCCTTCCCCTGCCACCCCCACCAAGCCATGCCCACCAAGCCATACCCATAGAACCAGTAGTAAAAATTTTTGAAACCCACCACTGCCTTGGAGGTCTTCTAATCCAGTGCCCTCCAATCTTTTGGGCACCAGAGACCGTCCGGTTCCAAGGAGAAAGATTTTTCCACGGACCAGAGGGGACATGGTTTCATGTGCTGCCTGCATCCCATGGATGGGGCTTTGCTTGCTTGTGGGGCCCGGTTTCTGGCATTCCGCAGACCAGTGCCAATCCACAGACCAAGGATTGGGGACCCCTGTTCTAGTCCAATCCCCTGCTCAGTGCCATATACAATTTCAGACAAATGGTAAAGCTGCCAAGGTTGAAAAGCACTCATCTGCCCATTAATTTATACACATTGGTCCTTTTTAAACCAATTATCTATTCAAAACACCTCTTTTAAGGTGGCTTTTTTCTAAATTGGCCTCACCCAGATTTCTGCCACTGTGGTCCCTGGATTCCCTCCTAGCATGCTTGGAGGGCCATTGATTTCATTCCTTCTCTAACCAGCTCTAGAGCAAAATGCTTCTTGCTATCTCAAAAGGACTTTCTTGTTCTATTGTCTATATTCTACTTGTTTGTTAATTTTAGTCTTATCTTGTCTTTCCTCTTTTTTTTAATCCTTACAGTGCAGGGGTGGGTTCTACTTACCTTTACTACCAGTTCGCATCGCGCCCGTGCGCACTCTTCTGCGCATGCACAGATCACCTATGATGACATCCGGATCAGTGGGTGGAGCCTCCCACCAGTTTTACTACCAGTTCTTGTGAACCGGTCCGAACCGGGGGTAACCCACCACTATTACAGTGACAACTTTATTCAGTTGGCTGAGCTGAGCAAATATAACCAGCTCTGCATCGTTTGACCACAGATTTGAACCTGAGCGTCCTCAATTCAAATCCAGCTCTCTACCACCATCCCCTGCCACGTCTCCAGCAAATTCATCAAGTGCTGACCTGTTTTATCCCGTCTACTTCCTAAAAGAGAATTTTGAACTGAATTGTGATGTGCATCATATACTGAGCTTCATTGCTCTTAAACCTGGCAAGTTGATACAAGTTCCCTTCTAAATTAATACTAAATGCATTCTTGCAGCAGCAAGCAATTCTTTTGTTTCTTTCTTTCTTCTCATCCCATCTTGGCAACAAAGACCTGGAAAGGCTTTGATCAGTTAGGATGTGATTTTTTGTAATGTATGACTTCTCAGGAGAAAAATTCCTGTCTTTGGCAGGGCTTACTCCAAGCTGTGAGTGCCTAGAACTGGAGTCTCACAGTGAGGAGAAAACAATGGTGTACAAAGATTTTAGCAACAATATAACCCAACCTAAATCAAGAAGTTTAGCATCCTTCATCACATGGACAAATGCATTGAAATGAAATTTTTGTCTTTTCCAAACTAGCAGCCTATAAAGCACCCATCTATCAATACATTACTGATTGGAAACCTCAATGGTAATATACATCTACCTGAAGCTGGGAATAGACTCAGCTGCTTTAAAAAGTTACAGATAGGCAGGATATCTTTTGCACCCGTGCACCTGGCAAACCTTTTTAGAATTGAATGCATAGTGCTGCTCAACAATACTATATATTGCTAATATGGAAATGCTATCATGATTTTACAGAAAACACTAATTAGTGTATTTAGCGTAGACCAACTCAACCCAGCTTGCACCTGAGAAATGTAGTTTTTGATCTGAACTTGAGAACTTTGGCACTTATTTGAGAAGCACATGATGAAAATTAATATTTCTAGTGGTTCTGGCAAAGGGTGAGAAAACCAAGGTTCAACTCATGAAGCCCATTTTCTCTGTCTTTTCCGCCTCACAGGGATGCTGTATAAAACAAAAGAACCATCCATGCTTTCCAGTTTTCCTTGAGGTATAAAATTTGACATAAAAGCAAATAAGGTAAAGGTAAAGGTTCCCCTCGCACATACGTGCTAGTCGTTCCTGACTCTAGTGGGTGGTGCTCATCTCCGTTTCAAAGCCGAAGAGCCAGCGCTGTCTGAAGACGTCTCCGTGGTCATGTGGCCGGCATGACTAAATGCCAAAGGTTCACGGAACGCTGTCACCTTCCCACCAAAGGTGGTCCCTATTTTTCTACTTGCATTTTTAAATGCTTTCGAACTGCTAGGTTGGCAGAAGCTGGGACAAGTAACGGGAGCTCACCCCCTTACGCGGCACTAAGGATTCGAACCGCTGAACTGCAAATAAACATATATAAATAGAATGATGTCATTTGTTGGTGGAAAGGAGGAATAAAGATTCTACAAAAAATGAACAAGTGTTGCCTGTACTACACTATGTATCAGAGCATATAACTTTTTCTTAACTTCCAGAGCTGTTGATATTCTCCAGAGATTTTCACAGAACAACAATGTTGAACAGAAAGGTGAAGGGCAGAGGGTCCTTTATGGACTGGGAGGCAATCATACCTCCGGAAGTAGCCTATGTTACCATGCTGCAGGAATGAAGCTGGAGAGAAAGGTTGCCGAGGAAGACAAAGCCATTTTACTTTCCTTGGCTTTTGGTCAAGAATCCTGCAGCTGCTTCTGTTCTTCTGGGATGAGAACACTCCGTGCCCCAAGGAGAGACATTCCTCTGGGCTGCATCCCAACTGGCAGATGCTCCCTTAGCTGCTCTTTGTCTTTAGAGGAGTTGATCCTGTCTACCTTCCTTTTCTTAAGCTCTCAAACAAGAGAAAGGTAGATGTCATATATGTCATGACCTCCTATATGACATTTAGGAATGAGAGATTTTCTATTTTTACACAGTGTATATCCTGTTGGTATTTTTGCTGTTCTTTGCTGTCGTCTAGAGACAACCTTGTCTCTAGAGGACAGAAAAACTATCCTCAGTTTTGCAAAACCATGTAAAACTGAATTCTGTGTGGATTATTTATACTTAGCATTGTTAGTAGTATCTAAGGTCAAATGATTACAAATGGGAGAGATGTAAGGGTTCAAAATTTCTAGTTTATTACTAATGTGGAATAACAGAGTTGCATAAAACAACCAACATTAACAGAAACCCGACACAAGATGGAATTAGTGCTATCAGATCAGGCATCCATCTAACTCAATATTGTCAGTTCTGAATAAAAGCAAATGCCAAGAAATATCGAAGGAGTAAAACTTGGATCTTTGTGTGCAAAGCACATGATTTATCACAAAGCTACAAACCATCCTGAAGACAATTATTCAGCTTTGGAAACAGAATTATTGGGACAATAACAATTAGTTGATAAAATCATTTGGAGGGAACCTGATCCCTGAAATTTTATGACATGGTTTCAAGAGCCTTGGTGGTGCAGCAGACTAAAGCATTGTTAAATAACACCAGCTGCCTGCAATTACTGTAAATTCAAATCTTACCAGGCTCAAGATTGACTCAGCCTTCCATCCTTTCGAGGTAGGTAAAATGAGGACCCGGTTTGTGGGGGCAATAAGCTGACTTTGTATAAAAAAGAACACCGCTTTTTGGGGGGGGGGGCGAAAGCCCTACTAAGCAGGTATATACAAAAGTATGAAAGCTATTGCTTAACACATTGTAAGCCGCCCTGAGTCTCCGGAAAAGGGCAGCATATAAATCGAACCAATAAATAAATAATAAATAAGTGATGTAGACAGATGCTTTACTGAACTGCATACTGTAAATAACCATAAAAGAGGATTCAAGAAATTCATAGTTAAATGGACTTTAAAAGTTGTAAATTATAAAAACTACATGGAGTGTGATTCTGTAGAAATTCCTCCTCTTTTTTTCGTTAGGATGCTCAAGGGGTTGAGAGTGGCTTGCTTGCTTTATGATGAAAATATAGCTGCCTTGGCTTTTATGCTTCAGGATGTCACCTCTTTTAATGTTAATCTTATTTAACAATTATATGAAACTATGAAAAGAATTAAATTTGGAAATTTGTGGTAAGATGTTTATCAATATGGGGATGACGGTCTCCAACTGTGTTTTTCTGAGATCTTATATTAAGATACCCCTTTTGCTTTTGATCCCTCCAAGGTCCAAAACTGCAAAAGAGAATCACTTTGTTGAGGTGGTCTTCATAAGAAATGTTGGCTTGGGCAAAAAACTTCAGTTATAATATAGAATTAGAGAAATGACAAAAACTTTGGGACAGAAATTACAAATTGATTATGGCCTCGGCATACAAAGAAAATCTCTATAAGATGTTTTACAGGTCGCATTTACCAACTGCAAGACTGGCGAAAATGTTCAACAACCTATCCGCCAAATGCTGGAAATGCAACCAAACCCCAGGCACCTATTACCACATGTGGTAAAGCAAGAAAATATTGGGAGAACATACATAACTGACTGGAAATGATAACTCAACAAAATATTGAGTTCAAACCTCCTATCAGAGGATTATGATAAAGCGACCACATATTTAGTGTTACACACATCTCCTGCAAAATAGCACCGTATAGCAAACATCTATCAACAAATCACCAACAATTGCTGGTAGATTTTCCTTCAATTTCCTGCCACAAGAAAGAAATGGAAACTAGGTGTGTTAAACTGTTGGGGATTCCCAACAGAGGAAATTGCACTTCCTCTGAGTCCAAGGGAGGATCCCAAAAGTCAAGGGAGCAGCTGTGATTATGTGATTGTAGTCACCATTCTGACCGTTTGGGCCCTTCCCTCCCTCATACCACAGTTTTCCCTTCTTTCTCTGGCAAGTCCATTTCATTACTGCCCTGCTTTCTGAAGCTCTCAGCTGCTCGGAACAAGGCAAAGCCTTCTCCCTTTCACAACACCCCCCAGGATTCATGATTTTCTTCATGAATAGAGTCTTCTGGCAGCAGCTGCTGAGGACTGGCCTAAATTCCACTCTCTTTTGACATTTCATAGCTGGCAAAGAGCAACAGCCTCCGTGTGTTGGGGAGGGGGGGTGATTGGAGGAATTATCTCTAAAGAAAACAAAAGCTCAGCTGTTGTTTCTAAAGATGAACCACGCAGTACTCCTGTTGGTAGCTATTACTTTTTTAAAGGTCAGCGGGAGAGAAATGGATGAGGAGAGATGGCTAAAGGAGATCCTTTGTCTGGAGGGAAATGACAGAGGCATTTTCCTGGGTGTAGGGCCAATTTGGACATGGCTCTCAAAAGTGCCAAGCTCTACACACAGGCAGGGTCTGTGTACTCTTCTTCTCTGATTCAATGCATGGACTCAAGCAGCCACATTCCTGGAACTGACCAACATCGCCTTTGGCATGAAAGTTTTGTGTCTCCTCTCTGCAAACCTTTAGAGGGCATAATTTTATCAAAAGTAAAGCAGGAAATAGTTCCCAACTTCATACTATTCACAGGACCTAGCACAGGGGTCAGCAACCTGTGGCTCTGGAGCTGCATGTGGCCCTTTCACGCCTCTGCTGCGGCTTCCTGTCACTCAAAATATGCATCACAACCGCCTATGTGCGACACTCACCGGCACTCCATTTATTGAGCTTTTCAACCCCCGGTTGGCCAACCATGGATAAACCCAAGAAAAGAAAAGTTTCAGAAGAAAACAGAACGTTTAATTCAACTACATATGCTAGTTTTGTGGGCGCTCAAGAAATAGTCAGGCACGGGAAGGGTTTTGTGGCTCCCGGTGTTTTCTTTTCTGTGGGAAATGGTCCAAATGGTTCTTTGAGTGTTTAAGATTGCAGTCACCTGGGATTTGGAGACTGATATTTTGAGGGACTCAAGTGATAGAATGAGATTTTATGGCTGCTTTAACAAAATTAGTTTCCATTTCATTTCCGGCATTGTTTCCTAATAATGTAAGAAACAAGAGCAGAAAGGGCAAGCATTACAAAGTTAGTTACCAGTCAAAGAACATGCACACCAGAAAGTCACCAATAATTTTTACTAGCTAAATTTGGCCACTCAGATCCAGCTTTCCTATCTCAGAATTGTAGCCATGTTATTACATTTATATATATTGGTAAAACATGGCTTGCTTAACTATGAGGAATGTTTGGTGCTCTCTGAGCTTGGTTTTTTTCTTGCAGACATTCCCATTACTCAAATTAGGTATCATTATCAATGCTAGTAAGGATTGGGATTTGCTCTCAATGTATATTTTAGTGGCTTGTCAGTGTTGATGGGAATGATCTTGGAGGTTCTTTGGTTTGGCTCTTTACTGTTAGGCAGTTTGGCCTGTTCCTTGATTGGGGTATTATTTAATTCTTGGTTGTTGGTCTGATGTTAATCCTGATGTCAATCTATGCTCAACTGGGGGTTGATTGATGGTGGGGTCTTTTTGACTTGTTGATTGTCTCTTTTGCACAGTATGTAAATGTTGTTTGTGTCTGTAAGTCTGTTGATGCCCAGTTTGTCAGAGTTGCAGGCTTCCAGGAATTGTAGCAGTTTTGGACTTGGCTTGGTCTAGGATGTTCAGTTTCCCAGTTGAAACTATAGTTAAATCTGTCCATGCTGTATGTTTTGAAATTAAAGAGTTTTCATCATGTCTTCTGACTACTAGTTGGTGTTCATGGATGTGTTTTGCTAGTCTTCTGCCATTTGTCTTATGTAGTGGCTGTTGCAGTCTTTACACTGTATGTTCTAGATGACTCCTGTTTTTTCTTCTGGGGCTGCTGAGTCTTTTGGTTTACTTAAGAAGTTTTGGAGCACTTTAGTTGGTTTGTGTGCTAACCTGATTCCATATGGTTGTAATAGTCTATTGATGGTTTCTGAGATGTTTATGATGTATGGCAGTGTTATTCTTTGTGTTAGTTGTGCTATATTGGGTTGAGTGGTGAGGTCCACCATCCACGTAGAGATTTCCATTAAATGTTTCAATTGAAGAATGCCCACTGATAATTTATATTAATATTTTATTTGGGTCCTAATTGCTGATTTCACACACATAAGTTTGAGGTTTTTGTAATGGTTGCTATGTAATACTTCTTTCTGCTTTCCTTAAAAAGGAAATGCATCAGCAAAAGAAGACAAAGAGAAAAGTAATTTGCATAATTTCTAAAATGTTGTATATGTTAATTAAATACATAAATGTAGAAATATTTTATTCTAATTTAAGTTTAATTAAAAAACATGGAACTCTTCCCATCAAAATTTAGAATCGGTCAGTTTGAAGTATACCTTGAATAGCTTGGCTAAAATAGTAACTCAGCAATTAAGGAAATATCCAAATGTTTTGATGTTCCCACATTTATCTACACCTACAAGGTGTGTTTTTAAATTATTTGATAAAATTAGAAATCAACAAGTCTACATGACAGCTCTTTTTTTGCTCTATTTAATTAACTGTTTTACCTAGGTAGTCTGATAATTTTAGATTATCCTAGGGAAGAATTTTGAAAGAACAAAATACCGGTTCATGACTAATTTTGACCTTTCAACAAAGTTGAGTGGATGACTTAATTAATTAAACTGAATTAAAGTCCTATCATTAGCTTCACTGAGGTTGATCATATTTATGGGAAAAAAAACCATCTCCTCAGCTTGATATTCCTCCTATAAGTCACCCAGAAGTAGCTATTCAGGTACGGTAGTCCTAGATGTATGAGCACAATGGAGCCTAGAAGTTGGATTGTAAGTTATTGCAGTTGTAAATCAAGGTACCACTGTCACCAGATTCAATTTTACAAACATTTTTATGATAGTCATAAAGTGAGTCACTGTGGTTGTTAAGCAAGCCATGTGGTTGTTAAGGGAACCGTGTGATTAAATCCAACATATCCAATGGGCATATTTTGCCGTTTTCTACTGGAAAATGGCGAAAAATGTTTCAAATTGCAGTTACATGACCATGGGGGCAGCAGTCGTACCTTGAGGGATGGGTCATAAATAGCTTTTTTAAAGTCCATCATAACTTCAGTCATTAAGACAGTCATAAATTGAGAACTATCTGTAAAGTACTGCCAATGTGTGCTCTCCATTCACACCCCAAAATTAGCTCCTAACAACCTGGGGGAGAATGAGGGGTTTGATTTTTGCACATTTCAGACATGGCTCAAAGCATGTTCCAGCATGTTCCTTAATATTTGTCTGACACATATCCCTCTGACCAGTTTATGTTTTCTGTTGTAAAATGGACCTCACTCAATTCCCAGAAAATCTGGATAGTTTCTTGTCCTCTAGAGTGGGTCCAGCTCCGCTGAGGAGAAATCATATCACCTAATCAGTGACATGGTGGTCAAGGAGGGATGTGATGTGAGGGAAAGACAAAAAGATACTTGGGATGATTTGAAGATATAGCAGTATGGCAGACCTCCTACTGAGATTTGGTGTGGATAGTGAGGTAGGGATTCTTGATAAATGCTTTGTGCAATATTATCACATAGTAATGATTATCAGAACATTTTTTATGTTTCCAGTATTACTATGTACATTCATATGAAAGATATATAGTACTGTGCATGCTTAAAAAATGATTCAGAAGATGTGCCTCAGAATGCATAGAAATGCTAGTTCACTACTTTATTAAAGCAGCCACAACTTTTTTCAGGTTTCTGAATCTTTTCAGGATCCTGGACAAGGATGTGTCTGGTGGGTAGAAGAGCCAATTTGGTGTAGTGGTTAAAGCACCAGGGTAAAAAACAGAGATTATGAGTTCTAGTCCTGCCTTAAGTATAAAGCCAGCTGGGTGACCTTGAGCCAAGCACTCTCTCTCAACCCTAGAACGAAAGCAATAACAAATCAGTTCTGAAACCTGCCAAGAAAAACTTCAGGCAGCCACCAGGGTTTAATATTGACTGAAAAGCACAAAACAAAACAAACATTCAATAAGTGGCTCCTAGTTCAATGTGTGGGGAGGAAGAAGAATCTTTAAAATATCTCAGCCAACATATTTATTATTTTCATCATATGAAATATGATTTCTTTTTGAAGCTAAAATCTCCGGAAGAGAGTATCTTATGGAATACAATGTTGGCAACTCTGACATGATGGTCTCCTAATGTGTTCCACTGTAACTATCAATCTCCAGAGAAGAGCTTGATCAGGTTGGGAAAGGATAGAGTGTAAATAAGACATACTTTCTTCTGAGAAAGCTCCTCCCCACCCTCTATTACTTATTATGTTGGATTTAAAGAAATGTTGGAATCCCAAGTAAATATTTATTTATTAGATTCATGCCCTGCTGTATTCTCAGTAGTTTAAAAGAATACAGTGAAGTGACAGTTTGAACAACTACACAGAATACCAACATAAGTTTATACACAGATTAAAATAATAGAAATGGGGGCAAGACATTGATTTAGCCCAGGGCTGGGCAAATATGGCCCCTTTATGACCTGTGGACTTCAACTCCCAGAATTCCTGAGCCAGCTTGGCTGTCTCAGGAATTCTGGGAGTTGAAGTCCACAGGTTGTAAAAGGGCCACATTTGCCCACCCCTGATTTAGCCAGATCATGAAAATGCTTTCTGGAATAAAGGGCAGTAGTGATGGGCTGAGTTTGTTTTCCAATGGGATGCCATTTCAAAGCAATAACACTCCTACAGAGAAGCTGTGCCATCAGGTCTTGCCTCACCTTTTTGAAATGTGAAATCACTATTGACTATTCCCTGTAAGATCTAATACGTGGGTCAATACAGATAGAAGAAGGCAATCCTGTGAATACCCAGGAGCTAAACCGTGAAGGCCTTTATGGGTCAATACATACTCTTTAAATTGTACTTGGAACTAACTTATTTGGTAACTGGTAAAAGGCTTACAGAATTGTTTTTTTTTTTTAATGATCCTAAATCAGGAATCTGTAAGAAAGAAAGGCCAGTTATAGTTTCTGAATATTCTTCAACAGCCCCATATATAAAGTGTATGGCTGTAATCCAGTCAGGTGACAATGAGGGCACGAATCAATATAACTATGTTCTTTTACATCAACAAAGGGTCCAAATGAAAAGCCAGCCCAAGCCAGCCCAAGATCTCCTGGCTACAGTCTTCAAATCAAATATATTTTTCTCAGATTAAGAGTTATGTTAAGTTGTGCGGGTACAGTGGCTAGAATGCAGTATTGCAGACTGACTCTATTCATTGCCAGGAGTTTGATCCTGACCAGCTCAAGGTTGACTCAGCCTTCCATCCTTTCAAGGTTGTAAAATGAGGATCCATATTGTTGGGGGCAATATGTTGTCTCCGTAAACCACTTAGAGAGTGCTGTAAAGCACTATGAAAAGCTATATAAATCTAAGTGCTATTCCTATTGCTATTATGTTAACATAGTATTGAACTAAATAGTGTTATTGGGTACACTGAAGTCCCATTGATTTCAGTTCAGGACCTAATGCAAATTTTCTTAACCTCGATTCTGTGTACTGCACAATTATGATTACTCAATGATAA
Organism: Pituophis catenifer annectens; assembly: GCF_029215685.1. NCBI lineage: Eukaryota > Metazoa > Chordata > Lepidosauria > Squamata > Colubridae > Pituophis > Pituophis catenifer. Next base: position 179,138,919 of record NW_027256883.1, on the reverse strand, counting down.
TGTGTAATTTGCATTTGTGCTGTGCAGATGATGTTATCAACCTTATCAAGTGAAGAGATAATTTGATTTGTCTTGAAAAAGTACTTCATCTCACTTAATTGTTGCATTTTAGCCTTCTCTGGAAATTTGCTTTTGGAGAGGGGAATGAAGCAAAGAAGAGCAATAATGCAACATGGCTGTTCTGTGCTGTTGACATAAGAGAATTCAGTTGGTTTGTAAATCAGCCTCAGGAGGATACTCTATTTGTTAAAGCAAAACTTATGCCCAGCTCAATTTTGGAGACTAGGAGCTATCCCTGTCTAGACTAGGAGTCCTGGTTCAAATAACTGAATCTCTGTCTCATTTTGGGGTGTGTGGGTGTGTGCACTTGTGCATGCGTACACACACACACGCATGCACATACACACAGTTGTTTTGAGGATATGTAAATCGGGAGCAGAACATGTTTACTGCCCTGAGCTCTTCAGGATAGATGACTTTTAAAATTGTTATACAGAAAGGGTTTGCCTTGTTGATCTTTTGGATGTACACCCTGGCATAGGAGCAGGAGAAACTCTATGCCTGTTCTTTCTGTCAGTCATTAAAGTTGAAGCTCCTGCTTGTATTCTCTGCCTGCACCATAATAGCAGCAAGGATTAAAATGCCAGGCATTGTCCTTGCCAGACTATAGAATTGTGTTCTCATAACTTCTTCTCTAAAAATATATGGATGAACAGGTGCAAGAAAACCTCATGGGTGTCAGAAAGGGAGGTGAAATCCACTTATTTCAGAAATGAGAGCGGGGATAGTTAACAAAGGCCACCTCTCTCAGTCAATACTGGTTTTTTTCCTTGATTTTTGAATAGATTTGAGATAAAATTATGGATCACTCCATTTCTGATCATCCCAGTCTCTGTGCAATTCTTTAATCACAGTTCTCATCCCCTTTTATTAGCCCCGGCTGTAGATTGGCCTTACATGTGATCAGTCTGATCAGCCACAATGTGTGCTCCTATATTCTGTCCATATCTGACACTTAGTGAAATGTCCATCCAAAGATAATTTTGCAATGACAACAACAGTATTCTCAGTTGGTAAGATCTTTCCTCTGTGATGGCCATAGGTCCTCCTAAATAGCCCTTTCTTTGAAGATATTCTCTGTTTCAAAGCTGGCCAAATTCTTCCCCACTGTATAGGATGTACTGCATTTCCATGTAAATTATCCTAACTATTTTAAAATTTATATCTATGCATATGAATATTAGGCAATTTCCCTCTCCTTGCATGGCATTTCCTTTGGGGCAGTTAAATCTAATTGGCCATTGTACTCTACTTTTTTAAAATTTATGTTTATCCCTGTCAAACACCTTATTTCAGCTGCTACATTGGCTGAAATGTAGGAAAGGCAGTCCAGAAGGGGGGGAAAAACATTCCTTCTTAATTTTCAGCTCTTCCAAATGTCCTACCTAAGCAATGCTGTATGGCTTTATTGTTTTCAGGGGCTCTTCCTAATTCATACAATATCCATGTGTGGCTATTAGATGGAGATGAATTGGTAGGGTTAGAGGCCGGTTCAATCTGGTTTGTGTGAATACATGTTCAATATTTGTGGCTCTTCCTGAGAGACGTCATGCTGGGCTGTTGCACTGAGCCTTGTATCTATTCTTGGCAGCCTGTGCCTCAACTACTTGGTCAAATACATACATGCCTGCATGCACACATGCATATATACATCTTGTAGGAGGAGGATGTCTTGCACCCTACACTTTGGAGTAATTATGGTTTTATTAAGTTGCAAAAGACCTTTTAGTTCCCTCATAGTTAAACATGGAATAGGTGAAGGAATAGCTATGTATGTATGTATGTATGTATGTATGTATGTATGTATGTATTTAATCATAGTTATTTTCTGTGCCTGGGGATGATAAGGGTGAGAGAAAATAGGAGTTGATTGATAAATTACCATCGAAGTTGCCTATTGCCTAATTTCAAAAACATTATTAGGCCTTAAATTCAACCACACACGTATTGCTCTGGCTCCATTACCTAATTAAAAAAAAACATTATTAGGCCTTGACTTCAATCACACACACATTATGCTGGCCCCACTCTGTTTAGTTCAGGTCAATATGAGGAAGTGTGTAGCCTGCTTACATTTTCCATAATAGTCTCATAAGTATTTTGAAGGTCTATCTACTGTTATGGCTCAAAGAGAAAAACGGGGTCAAGAAAAAGCAGGGCAAGGATCAGCTTCTGCACCAGCTGATGTTGTACTAGAATAAAAGAAGCTGCAATATTACAGCTTTAACTCTTTGACTTTTAAATCTTGCACTATCTACTATGGCTGGTGTGTTTCCGGATTATCCTCTGCTTGACCCTTCTTCTTTGATGATGATGCTGGAAACTACCTGGATTTGAGAACTTGAACCTCTAAAAGCACATAATTAATCACTGAATGATAGTATTATCCAGTACTGTTTTCCAAGGTCTGAAATGCTAATGAATCACCAGATTTTGGCTCTGTTACAATCCATCTAAATTCAACCTGGATCCAGGCCAGCATCAAGAGATTCTGTTCTTGGCTTGCTAGATGCTTAGTTTCACTGCTTTTGGCTTTATTTTCCAGCCCTTCCCAATTCAACAAAAATAACAAGAACAGTAACAATACATTAGCTCTGATAAGAAGACTTGGAGGCATAAATAGAAATAGGTATGCAACTGAATGTATTTTATATTTATATATTTTCTTGGATGTATATTCTTCCAAGAATATTGGAAAAGTAATGGACAAGGTGCATATGTGTGCAATTCACAAGGACTAGATAGCAAGGGTGTGTGGTCTGTGGGTAGACATTTCATAGTATGGAAGCAGGCATACCAGAAGGGTATTTGTCTCAGTTCTATTTTTACTGACCAGTTGTAGTCAAGCTTCAATTTATTACTCCCATCCTTTTCTCTGTCGTTCACAGTCTGAGCCTTTCCATTCTCCAGCCGTCATCTCTCTTCTGCCTGGACTGCACTAGGGTAAGATGCTTGATCAAAGACTTAGCCTTGAGGTAATCGTGTATCAAAGGAACTGTGATGATTTAGGTTCAAGCAGGAAGAAATAATTATAACTTCATTACTTTATTTTGATCAGGCCAAATAAGAAGATCAGCTGGCTGAACAGGACCTCAGTGGGGTACTTACTCATACAACTTCTTTTGCATGATAAAACACTTATATTTGCTAGGCCAGCCACAGGGAAACTGAGATTTTTTCCCCCTAATTATTATTTAATATCATATATACATAAAATAGACAGATTAGTGAGGAGCTTAAGGGTAGTTTCAGCTGTGAATCATTAGATTTCAAGAGAAGTGTTTATGAAAAGCCCTTGGGAGCAGATGTGAATAATTAGATCATATATAATTAGAATACAAATATATGAAGCAAGCCCCCTGAGAATTGGCATGCCTAAACATCCACTTTCTCCCACACAAAATTCCAAATCCTGTTCAGCTGGTAAATGCTACAAAGACTTATTTTCTGTAACAGATTACTGTGAGCCCATTTTTGCTTGTCTTTGCCTTATGTGCTAAGCTGTCTTCGCAATATTTTGTAGGTTTCTTGCATTTTCTTAACTTCATAATAATGGTCAAACAAATGTCCTACTTTCCCAAGCAGATTAAGAAAATCTAAACTCCAAGGTAGTTTACCTAAGTAGAAATACTATAGGATCTGACAAATTTATTTTTGAATGTTTTCAGTAGCGCACACACACAAAAAATAAAAACCCTTACTTTTAAAGAATAAGAATACTCTGTTTAGAATCATTTTTTAGATTTCATGTACTCTATATAAGCATTGTAGAAAAGAAATTTCCAGTGATGGTCTGAAGAATAATCATATATATAAAAGTGAGAAATTTGCATCTGTTAAAAATGAAAACTTCTATTTTGAATTATAGAGTTCCCAGCTTTTACATTTGTTATTGGAAAATGCTGCAATATTTGAAGCTAACATGGATGAATTGTATTGAAAAAAATGAAAATCACATTATTTAACTTTGATTTAACACTTTTTGCTGGAGATAGGATTTGAATGCAGATACCATAGGATAAGATCTATTTATCGAATTATTCAAACTGCAAATGTCTGTACAGAGCTTGAAAAAAAGCCATCCAGGCATTTTACAATCTAATCTTTTTTAGTATCTTATTGTGTTTGAGACAAGTATTATTTTTAAATCTCTTGATAAATATTCCAATCATTACTATGGAGTCTTCAGGGATTCAGGATCCAAATGTTTTCAGGCAAGAGGCACAAGTGTACGAGGTCTCTACATTTGAAGGCTTTCATATTGCCCAGTACTTTCTGCAGCCATAACACAAGACTGGCAACAGAGAAGGTACTGTGTTTTCCCCAAAATAAGACCCTATCTTATATTTTTTTGAACCCCGAAAGAAACACTTGGCCTTATTTTCGGGGAGGTCTTATTATTTTGGGGTGTGTGGAGCAAGACCTGATTTCCAGCTCTGTCTCCCTAACCCTAACCAGAGGAAATGACAGGGACTGGCTGTGCGTGTGTTTAAATATTTTTGGGGAGGGCTTATTTTCAGGGGGGGTTATTTTAGTGCATGTGCTCAAAAGCCCAATTGGGCTTATTATCAGGGGATGTCTTATTTTCAGGGAAACAGGGTAGTACAATAAGGATAGGGCAGCAGAGAAGGCAGACACTTGGGGTCCCCTTGCCACTCATTCCCTGCCCCCACCCCTTTTAACAAATTTGATTGTGTGAGGTACAGTGATGATGGCCAGGGGGAAAAATGCTAGTTAGCCACGAGATGGCAGCAGAGATGTGAGAAATGCTGAATCTTGTTGGAGCGTAGCAAAGACATTTTTGCGGTTCAAGGATGTTAAGCCTACCCTTGTAACAGTAACAGAGTTGGAAGGGACTTTGGAAGTCATCTAGTCCAACCCCCTGCTCATGCAGGAGACCTGTACTAGGGATTCAAACCGCCAAACTGCTGACCTTTCTGATCGATGAGCTCAGTGTCTTAGCCATTGAGCCACCTAGTCACCCTCTCCCTCACCCCCCCAAAAAAGATGCTCAGAAGGGTCTTGAGGGCAGGGTTTGAATGCAAGAAGTCGATAGAGAAGGAGAAATACTTCGAGGACTGAGGAGATCAAAAGCAACTCTTGCCTGCTCATGCTTGCTGCTGTAAAACAGCAGTGGGAATAAGTGGCCATGGGATTCTTTTCCTTCCATTCTTCTGTCAATTCTCATCACAGGGGTGGGATTTGGCTTCTGAGCTGTCTCAACATTGTGGGATCCATCTGAGAGTTAAGCTCTACTTATGCATCTGTGTCCAGTCCTGTGCTTGTTCCTCAGAAGTAAAACCCTGGAATTCACTTTGTGGTTTCTACACTTTGTGTCCAGAGCTATTGCCTGAAGTTATAACCTACATCCAGGTCTTTATATAGGATTCAGTGGCTTTATTTCTAAGTGAACCTACACAGAGAATATCCATAAACTGAGAATGGAACTGATAATATACTGCTCAAAAACATAAAGGGAACACAAGCAGAAGACATCCGGGATCTGAATGAATGAAATAGCCTTATTAAATACTTTGTTCTTTACATACAGTAGTTTATACACTGCTCAAACAATTAAAGGGAACACAAAACTACTGTATGTAATGAACAAAGTATTTAATAAGGCTATTTCATTTATTCAGATCTCAGATGTCTTCTGCTTGTGTTCCCTTTATGTTTTTGAGCAGTGTATTTGCAAAGCTCTTATATTGTAGATGCATACACAGAATGGTTCACATAACTGCACTTCAATTTATTATGGATCATCTTTTTGATTTTAAATATATTTGATCTTATCCAGGAATAACAATAAAACAATCCATTGCTGTTCATTGTCATAAGAATTATTTTTAGCTGACATTTACCACTCCATTAGAGTTGCATTCTCCCCCAGGGAGAAAAACATATCAAGTTCATCATTGCTGGGAAATAATATTATTCAGTCTCACTTTTCTAATCTCCTGGAATCTTGGGATAAAGAAATATAAAATTAATATAACAAAGAATAAATGGAGTCTGATTATATTATGCATCATTGTTTGCATTCATTTTTAAATGCTGGGATTGTTTCATTCCTTGTAACTCGTTGCTTTATTTTGATTTATAGGCACAACATTTGTTTCCACAATGCCTGAAGTGTGAGTAAATATTTTATTTTCCCCATTGGCCAAGATATCCTTCATTCACACATGGTTCAGATTCATCTTCTGAATTTGACCCCAGAATTATTGCATTATGAGATACGATGCTTTGAACAGAACTAGGCTTGCTATTAGTTTGTTGTGGAAAAATCTCAAACTGTGTTGTTCCTCCATTTACCTTCTACATGAAATAGATAAATGAGATACTTAATATTGCAATATAAGTTTCCACATCTCTCCTCCATCTCACTCTCTGCTTAGATGTTGAGAACAGAACTTGGTAAAGAGCTGCTGTTTTCCAAGATCCAGGTCATGTCTTGGATACAGTTTAAACCTTACACCACGTGTGTATGCCTACTCAGAAGTTAGTCCCTTTAAATCAAATGGGATTTTCTTTCAAACTGGTGATTGCAGGACAATTTTAACATGGTTCCTTGTATAAACAATAGCTCTCAAACTAATATTTACATGTAGCAACTTCTAGGTTTAGTTTTGATATGAAAAATTTGACATTCAGATTTAAGTTTTAAATGAAAAAGATCTCTAAATTAGAAACTCATTCATTTATTCTTGATGGTTTTCCTTTCGGCAAGCTTTACATATGAAAATTCAAATACATATTTCTCAGCAATGCACAAAGGCTTTGTTGTAGAAAAGCTAAAGTGGAAAGTAGAAACTTTCCAAACAGTTTTGATTCAACACTGAATATTGGTGATGAAATTATAAATCACCCACCAACATTCCAATAAACATAACTGGCTGAAAATAGATGTTGAATTCTGTTGATTATTACCAATATTTACAGTCAGTACAGATCATTTTGAGGTCAAATACATTTGTTAGGTTTATAAAACAGTTCTGCAAAGCAATCACTAGATGGCAGAAAAAAAACCTCAGTGATTTTCCAATGCAGCAATGAATTCCATAAATGATTAGGCTGAGGAGTTGATAAGAATATTTTTTTACTTGAGGACAGCTATCCTTTTGTTTAAGGAATGTAATTACCTCATACTCAAAATCTGGCAACTCACCAGTCAATTATTCAAATGTGAGTCCAATTCAGTGGTGGGATTCAAATAATTTAACAAGGTTCTCTGCCCTAATGATTTCTTCCAACAACCAGCTCACCAAACTACTCAGAAAGTTAACAACCGGTTCTCCCGAAGTGGTGCGAACTGGCTGAATCCCACCATTGGTCCAATTGTAGATGTGATCAAATGTGAAAATAGTAATTATTATCTGAGTCTAGGCTTTAGTATTTAATCTGTTTCCATTTTATGGAAAGTCCTATAGGAATATGCAGCAGTGACAGATACACAAAATTGTATTGAAATCTTAAATATTTTTAGTCAGATTCTGGTTGTGTTTACCCATCATTCTTAAATACATTACAAAACTGAGCTTGTTTAGTTTTAAATTAGCATCTTATGTGTTTGTTTGTCTATATTGTGTAGACCCAGAAAATGTATTTCTTTAGTAAACAGAAAATATATTGTCTGAATGGAGCCCTCTATTCTTAGCCCATATTATTGGATCACATGGTTAAGGTTAGAAGGTTAGGGCACACTTCATGGCTGGGTTCTACTTACCTTTACTACCGGTTTGCAACGGGAGCACGCGCACACACTTCTACGCATGTGCAGAATCTACTGCACATGCACAGATAATCAATTATGATGTCCGGGTGGGTGGGCAGAGCCTCCGCTGATTTTACTACCAGTTCTATAGAACCAGACAGAACTGGGAGCAGCCCACCACTGGCGCACTTTGTTATCCTGCTGCTCTTCAGATGTTTTTGGTCTACAGAATTATTGACTATCTTGCCTGGGAATTCTGAAAATTGCAATTCAAGACATGAGGAGAGCACATGTTTCAGGATGACTACGTTAAAGAACCATAGCAAAATGAGATCATTGTGATTATTAATAACAGAGGCTTATGACTTTTAAGGAGAGGTTTTAACAAGGCTAATAGTACAGCTAATAAGACAACACCAGACAGGAAATCCATCCTGATCAATGCAGATCAGCAATAGGATGGGAGAATAATCCTAAAGAAGAGGAGGAAAAGCCATAGACAAAGCAATGGTCAGATAGCAGAAATCTCAGCCTGAAGCAGGAATGGAATTTGAGAAAGCATGCTAGATTTGACCCTACCCAGTTCTATTTCATATTTTGTTTATCAATCATATTTATTTGTCACACATCTCATGAGTCACGTGACTCTGACATAAAGTAAGGGAGGGGGGAGGCGCATTCATATTTGTTACTTAACACTATAATAAAAGTAGTTTTAGTATTCACAGCTTTGGTATTCAAGTCTGGTCTACCTCAAAAGGCAGACAGAATCACTGTGGAGTCCAGTCCAATGGTGGGTTGCTACTGGTTTGCCCCAGATCGGGCAAACCGGTAGCAGAGGCGGGAGGCTCCGCCCACCCACATGGATGTCTTTGCGCATGCACATAAGCTTCTGTGCATGTACAGAAGTGCCGTGCGCGCGAGCCTGCAAGCAAACCAGTAGCAAACAAAATTGAAGCCCACTACTGGTTCAGTCTGATAAAATGTTTTCACTCACTCATATTTTCAGTATCTTCAGCAGAGTATTACATTTCATATATTCATTCTGTTCTTTCCATTTTTCCCCCCTTTCTTCCTTCTCCCAAATGAATTTCTGTAGGGAGGTAAGTACAGTTCCAGGATTTGTTTTTCTTAACATTTGCTGTTATGAATATATGATTATCGCTGTGTTGTTGAAATGGTGCCCTTGATTTCTTTTATTTTTGCTCTTTAGAGGAAACCCAAGATCACAGCTTCACGCAAACTCCTTCTAAAGGTGAGTCACGGCGATGCAAGTTATCATGCATTAATTAAAGCAAGATACTTTTGCATGGAACTGTACAGAACAAATTCTTCTATGTAAATTTGGGACAGCCTTCCCAATTTTATTTACTGCTCATTTGGAGGAAGAAGGTTGGAGAACTGGACAAAGGCTTCTGACTTGTGCATTATACATAGGAGTTCTTCATAAACCTTTCTTGCGGCTGATATTTCAGATCCATGGTAAAAAAGGTATAAGGTTATCTTTCAAATGTTTCCCTAATTTTTTTTTCTAGAGTTTGATGCTGGCTAAAGCCAAAGAAGAATGGGAACAAGAACAAGTGGACAAACAAGGAGAGAAGGAGAGATATTTGGCAGAAAGGATAACATCTCTGCATACCAGTGGGCTTTCCTACTCCCAACTCCAGGTAGATTCTTGGGAATGGAGGGGATGCCTATGTGGACATGTTGAGTTACACAGGACTCTAAGAAGCTGTATTAGGAAGTTTAATTCGGAACTCCAGTTCATGCCATCCTTTCCCTTCCTAGAAGGTGGAATAATACATATATCATTGGAGTTTTTAATTTTTTTAAAAAATCCTATCTTTATTTTTTTATAAATAGCTTTATTTCTCCAATTTTTCCCACAACAACCTTGTGAGGTGAGCTGGACTGAGAGAGAGTGATTGGCCCAGATGGCTTACTGTCTAAACTAGATGTAAAAGCTGCTTCAATAAACTGGGGGGAAAATGATCCAAAAATGTCACTTTTGAAGGTTAGATAAATGAGAATGACATTGACAGATTTATCATCACCACAATTCAAGATTCTCATATTAGTAGGGCAAAATACTGTAGCCATTTTTGTGCTATCATGCAATAGCAATACTAAAACAAGAGTTAAAAGAGGATATATATTATTGTAACATCTGCATTATTTCCGTATTTAGATTGATTTATTAAAATATTTACATACTACAACTGAAATAGAAATTTTTAAACATGAGTCACACAGATGGTTGTCTTATTTAAAGTAAACCCCCCCCCCATGATTAGGGGTAGTTTCCACCAGATTGGCTCTCGTGACTTTTCCAAGTGCCATGCTTTCCCATCATTTCATTATTTTTAGGTTGTAAGAAACAATGGTGCTTAATATTTCAACATTACATTTTTCTTTCTGAATATAATCTAGGTTCTGCACAGCTTTGTAATACTGTATGTATGTATACACACACACAGACACACACATAAAAGCAAAAACTACTCACACGTTAATCACAAAATCTCCAGAAGCGTAAAGCCTACAAACTTGAAATTTGCCACGTATGTTCCTCTTGGCTTCTAGGTGCTCACTAAGAAAGGATTTTTTGAAATAACCATCAGAGCATTAGTATTTCCTATATTATTATTAACATGCTCTGATGCTAAGGAGTTCTACTCCCCCTCCCCACCTGAAAAGAAATCTGTTCCAAATGCAATACACAAGCAGAGGAGTTTCAGTTTCAGTTTTACTTTCACAGCAGGAAGTAGCTTTAATACAGAACACTTGAGCTAAGCCACGCCCAGCCTCCTTCCTGTCTCCTTCTTGCTCACACAGCAAATACTGTTTGAGTTTCCAAACACCCCTCAACTCTCTCACATACTGACAGGATGCTAGTCAGATGAATACCGATGGATGCAGTAGGACATTCTACTCCCCCTCCCCCTCTGTTCCAACTGTCAATTGCATTCTATTAACACACTCTGATGCTACGGAGTTACACATTCTATATTAAGTTTCAGGCTGTAAGTGTCAATTTGTCAAGCCCGAGCACATAGTTTCATAGCAAAGCACGGGCATCCAGCTAGTATGCATGTATTCTGAAGCTCTGATCAAAAGACTATCGGGACTGACAATGTCTAGCATTGGAACAATACCTAATCAATGTATCTGATCTTATATATTCCCCCAATGAAATATCAGTTAGAAATAACCCAATCTGAGGCCTAGAGAAAATATCCCTTAACATTTTCCCCTTTTACTTGCACAGGATCTGTGCCGGGAGCTTCATGAGAAGGTAGACATTGTGGATGAAGAGAGATATGACATTGAAGCAAAGTGTAACCATAACACACGGGAGGTAAGAAGACGGAGAATGGTTCTTATTTAAATTCTCAGATAAAAATAATATATTAATACGGAAAACAGTAAAATATCATTGTCCATAAGAAGATGTCCAATACAGGCTAGGTAATAGCTTTATGAGGCAGTCTTAAAGATCCTGAACTAGTTTATCCATTTTTTTTCCTAAAGTGGATTCAGGACTGTTGGCATAAGAATGGAGCATTTCCTGGTCTTAAATTGCAAATAGGAACATTGAACATCTCCAGGATCTTCCATAAGAGCTCTGTATTATTTTTTTTAAATATGGGTTCCAGGCTAATGTTCTGTATAACCTTATATGTTTTCTTGCTTTAGTAGAGATATAATTTTCCCTTTATCAGTGGAATGAATAAAATGCGTGCAGACTGAAAGCAAGGGAAACTGAGATTTATAAATTAAGACTCCTGGGACAGTTCTTCAGAGGCTACTGATTATTTATATTATTTATATTCCACCTTTATTATTTTTATAAATAACTCAAGGCAGCTAACATACCTAACACAGAATGCAGAATACCTTTTAAGTGCAAGAACCCCTCCAAAGCATTCCTTCTTGTAACCTAGCGAGTGGGTTGGACTCCCAATACCTTTTTCCTGGGAAAGAGCAAGTCTTTTTTTTTTTTTTAGACCTCTTATGATATATAACTGTCTATATTGCCCCTTCTACAGATTAAAGACTTGAAAATGAAGGTCCTTGACCTTAGGGGAAAATTCAAGCGTCCTCCCTTGCGCCGTGTACGTGTGTCTGCAGATGCCATGCTTAGAGCTCTGCTTGGCTCAAAGCACAAAGTATCTATGGACCTGAGAGCCAACCTCAAGTCTGTCAAGAAAGAGGACACAGAAAAGGTCAGTGGCTGGAAATCCCACCTTCTGTACCGTATATCCCATGTACTGTATATCCCATGTGTTTTTTTGATGCCATCTCAAAGAAACATGTTCTTATGTTTTTTCTTGATTGATATTCTTCTATAGAGCCACCTGATGGCGAGATGGGTGGCATATAAATTTAATCATAAATAAATAAATAGATGTTCCCTACCTTTAATAGTTTGTAAATGAACATTCTTAATAGATTGAGGATTATACAAAGTGTCATAAGAATAGGAACTAAAGTTAAGACAGCTTCTCCCATGACGAATGAGAATTGTGAAAATGGTCGGAGAGTCCACTCATTAAAATAAAATTGTTAAGTTCATCCATATGATTTGCAATTCTCTATGCACTGCTAATAGCAGTCAGGATTTTAGCATGGAAAAAAATCATTTTTTATTGTATCTTCTAGACTGGTACCTTGGTATGCAGGTACTCCTCAACTTACAACTGTGTGTTTAATGACTACTCAAAGTCACAATGGCACTGAACAAAGTGACTTATGACCAACCCTTGCACTTATGACCATTGCAGCATCCCCACAGTTATGTGTTCAGAATTGGGGTGCTTGGCAAATGGCATATATTTACAACAATTCTGCATCCCTGAAGTCACATGATTGCCATTTGCAACTTTCCTAGCCAGCAAAGTCAATGGAAGAAGTCAGAGTCACTTAATGACCACATGATTTAGTTAACAGTTCCAGTGATTTACTTAATAATCATGGAAATGGTTGCAAAGCCAGCCATGACTCACTTAACAACCACCTTGTTTAGCAATTGGAATTCTGGTTCTAGTTGTGGTCGTATATTGAGGACTGCCTGTATAGAACATTTGTAGATAAGAAACAATAAGATAAGTACTAATAAGAATTTAGTACTTGATGAAAAAAAAAAAGAAAAGGGCATATGGGCCATTGAAGTATCTATAACTCTTAAAGATGACAATAAAAAGGAATTCAAACAAGTCACAAATTAAGAAATACGTTACTGTCAAGTGAATTAAATGAAGAGTTATCAGATCTATAGATAGATTTTAGCATATCAAATGTGAACTATGCATAAGTCCAAGTGATATGAATTATATCATTGGAAATACCGTTCTGGGATACTAGTCACTCAATACACAGGAAACATTTTCAGCAGCCTGTCATGAATAACATAATGCAACTATTTCAACAGTTTCTATTTATTGTACTGATTTCCTTGGATGAAAAGTCAGTGCTTCAACCTGTATATGTGAATCTGTCTGTGCTTTTCCAACATCAACGATTAATAGAGAATATTTCATTATAAGGAAATGTACATGGTCAGTTTTGCAAGGCTATTGATGAAGGAAATAATAGATTTAATGATCCAGGTCTTTTTCTTTATTACACATAGTCATTCAGATCGGAAAAATGTTAGCATGTAGTAAATTCCAGATAGCCTGGACACAGGCATATATTCCAGTGATTAAACAGTACAGTTTAGATTTAAATTAGAAGATGCTTTGATTCTCTCCTTTAAATCTTGGTTAATATATTCATCTTTGCTCCCTGAATGCCAAAGATTTTTAAAATATTTAAAAAAAAATCTTAAATTTTAAAATCTTAAATATTAAAATTTCTGCTTTTTTAAAATAACAATTTTAATGTGGGGTGTTTCTTGAAGAGTTTATTGGTGCTCAACCTACCTAGATTCTATTTTCTGCATATACTAATATATACCAGGAAACTTGCCAGTACAATATACACTAATTGAACCCTTCCTATATTAGCTATGTTATAAAAGTTTAGCCACATGACCTTACTGACACCCATACAATGTACTCTTCATCTTTCTGTTCATATGGCATATGCAGAGTATATATCTTCATCTCTACTTGTACAAATAAGCCAGAGGTGGCTTTCAGCAGGTTCTAACCAGTTCTGGAGAACCGGTAGTGGAAATTTTGAGTAGTTTGGAGAAATGGTAAATACCACCTCTGACTGGCCCCGCCTCCATCTATTCTCTGCCTCCCGAGTCCCAGCTGATTGGGAAGAAATGGGGATTTTACAGTATCCTTCCCCTGGAGTGGGGTGGGAATGGAAGTTTTACAGTATCCTTTCCCTGCCATGTCCACCAAGCCATGCCACGCCCACCAAGCCACACCCACAGAACTGGTAGTAAAAATGTTTGAAACCCCCCACTGAAATTAGCCCTTTGCTTAAGTTCCTCCTCAAGTAAGGATTAACTTCTCTGTTTCCTTCACAGGAACGTCCAGTAGAAGTGAGTGACTGGCGTAAGAATGTGGAGGCCATGTCAGGAATGGAAGGCAGGAAGAAGATGTTTGATGCTGCCAAATCACCAACAGGACAATGAGAAGTATGCCCTTTTGCCCAATGGCATCCTTTTAAAATATTTTATCAGTATTGCTAAAGGTCCCAAACTCAAAGTGGTTATGGTGCTTGATTAACACTTCCAATGTCAAGATCTTGGATACAACCGTTCTAATGGCCAATTCAGTATAAAAACATTAGGCACTAATCAGCCTTATTTACTTACCTGAAATAGTTCTTTGGATGAAATAACATATTTTTTGCCCAGGCAGCAATTGAGGGAGGTTGGTTGGCCTTAAAAATCTAAGCAGAATAACACCTGGGAGATCACCAAGAAATACCAGCATAGGCCAGACTTGTAAATAAAAAAACAAATCCTAACAAAAGCAATGGTAAATTACTTCTCTGTTGATGCCAAGAATACTAGAGGAATGTTTCCCTCAAGTCATCATGAATCAGAGTTACTTGAAGAAGACTTTAATTTATTTATCTCATATTGGATTTTCTATGAGGTACATTGTAGTTTTGCACCTTACCTTAATTTAAAAAGAATGATAATCACAGAACTTTAGAAATAAGAGTTATACCATCATACCATCTGAGCATGTATGATCTGTTAGAACTTTGACTTGCTGGTTCAGTTTTTTGACATTTCAATTATGGCATATTAGCTGAATGTCAGAGACAACAGCATGAAATAACTTTTCTGAAATATATACTTTGTCTTGGACACAAATCTGCACTCTTGTTTATGTTTTGGTTTCCATGTAGTGCTAGAAACAATGAGCCAAATCTAGCAGAGCAAAGTAATTTTTTGATTTCTAGTCCTAACCCTAGCCATTTTCCCAAATAATCTGCTGTAATTTCTAATCACAAAATTAGAAATGCAGTTCACTGCTATGCACATTTCCTTAGAGATATACAAAATGGAGGCGTACAATTCAGAAGCCAGCCCTTGCAAATCTTCTCTTTCTTTTTTGCAAAGTAAAACTATCTAGTGGCAAGCTCCTTAGTTTCACTACAAGGCTAAATAATTGACCATTGGTTTGGGCAAGGGAAAGTTGTAACCTTACAAATTTCAGCCTGATTGTAGTGCTGATCTTTTCTAATTTATCCAATGACTTAAATGTGAATAGCTGATTTTGTGGAACAGTTTAATAAGCATACAAGTCAGTTTATTCTTAGGAAGATACAGTGAAACATAACATATGAGGTAATTTAAAAAAAACACATACGTTTCATTAATTTCTGACTGCTTCCCTTCTGTCTGGTTCTTGCTGGTTTCAAATGATAAAGATTGTGTGCATCTTGCATGTTCATTGCTTTCTGCATTGCTATACAATCTAGTTGTAGTTATTTATTCTGATGTCTTAATTAATGTGCATTCATGTATTTTATAGTGTAAAATACATTGGCATTTGTATTATGGCATAGCATAACAAAACTAGCAATAACAGATGCTTGTAGAAAATTGTGCGTTACTAGACCCACTGCAGAAACTAGCGCTCTATATTATGAATATTGCTCATGGTTCCCAACTCTTCATTTCAACCATGGAAATCATTTTGTTTTTGTTATTTAACTTCGCTCCTTACAAGTCACAGCCTTGACTATGACGGCATATGGTTGTTTTTAAGCACAGATGTGCTGTTGTAGATGTTTTTCCTAGAGTCCTGAAATATAATTAACTATTATTCTGCATTTTCTATCTATTTCAGGTCATATTTCTTTCATAGAAACATGAAGAGCCCTTCCATAATGCCTACGTGAATCACTTTTTTTTTCTTCTTGGTGCTTCCTGTGTCTCACAATTTTTCTGCATTATCTATTGTCCCACAGCATGTTTGGATACTAGGGAAGATACAATCATTCATTTAGTGACCCTTTGGCGCTGAAAAAGTGACTTATGACCATTTTTTACACTTATGACTATTGCAGCATCCCTGTGATTATGTGATCAAAATTCAGACGCTTGGCAACTGGCATGTATTTATGACAGTTGCGATGTCCCATGTCATGTGATCAGCTTTTGCAACCTTCTGACAAGCAAAGTCAATGGGGAACCCAGATTCACTTAACAACTGGGTTACTGATTTAGCAACTGCAGTGATTCATTTAAAAACTGTAGCAAGAAAAGTTGTAAAATAAGGTAAAACTCACTCAACAACTGTCTTGCTTAACAACCTGATTCATGGCCATCAGGCCAACAGGAACACTTGCCTTCTTGCTAGCACATGTCCACACAACGATTATTACCACAATCTGTCAGTACAGTACCATCTCTGCCCTATAGAAAAGATAGGAATTCTGAGTTGATGGCATTTGAAATGCAGAAAGAAAGCTGGTGCTTTATCTGACATCTCAGATCAGATCTTTGCTCAAGAGATGCCATCACTTACTGACTGCAATGCAGCCCAGACTGTAGTTACAGAGGCTTTTGTGCCTGATTTATTCAGCAACAAAATCTTTCAACCTCTTCCATGAAATACAGCCTTGGATATGTGACTATACTTTCTCTGTATTCCATTAAAGAACAACAAAATGAGTAGCATCAAGAACAAATATTCAGATTCTGTGTTTCTTTGGATTTTCCAAATGATGGTGGATGGACTGAAGTTTAATTGTGGTGGAGGTTCATGACCTGTATGTAATCCATTGTTATTTCCACATTGCCAGTTCTCATAGTAGCTTTGTAAAATCAGTTGGCTTCGGTTTAGCTCTACAGTTCATGCTACAGCTGGCTTTTTTTTTTTTTTAATTTATATGCCGCCCTTCTCTGGAGACTCAGGGCAGCTTACAATGCGTTTAGCAATAGCGTTCATACTTTTATATATTTATACAAAGTCAGCTTATTGCCCCCACAATCTGGGTCCTCATTTTATCTACCTTTGAAAGGATGGAAGGCTGAGTCAACCTTGAGCCTGGTGGGATTTGAACTTGCAGTAATTGCAAGCAGCAGATGTTAATAACAATGCATTAGTCCACTGTGCTACCAAGGCTCATCTATTAGACACATAAGAAACTATATGTCTACCAAGTCATACACAATGTTGTCTGGCCCATTAAGATTTTTCCCACCTGAATTATTTGGTTTTTTTTTTTTTTTAATTTGATTTATATGCCGCCCTTCTCCGGAGACTCAGGACGGCTTACAATACGTTAAGCAATAGCCTTCATACTTCTGTATATTTTATACAAAGTCAGCTTATTGCCCCCACAAACTGGGTCCTCATTTCACCTACCTTAGAAAGGATGGAAGGCTGAGTCAACCTTGAGCCTGGTAAGATTAGAACCTGCAGAAATTGCAGGCAGCTGTGTTAATAACAGGGTGCATTAAACCACTGTACTACCAAGGCTTACAATATATTTTAAGTGGGCAGGCCTATCAAATAAAATATCCTGCTTCTATGTGACCGTGGTCTTGACAATAGAATTTTCTGATGTTTTGCTGGCATCTGTGGCTGGTCTGCTACAAGAGGCACTGCAGACAGACTA
The DNA here is from genome assembly GCF_029215685.1 of Pituophis catenifer annectens. Classification (NCBI taxonomy): domain Eukaryota; kingdom Metazoa; phylum Chordata; class Lepidosauria; order Squamata; family Colubridae; genus Pituophis; species Pituophis catenifer. Next base: position 179,121,098 of record NW_027256883.1, on the reverse strand, counting down.
AGCCAGCATGAACAATCAGGATCCAACAGCACCAATTAGGATTGGACACAATGAACCAATCTGAGACCAGCCTTTAGCAGCCTGCATGGAAAACAAACCAGTTTGGCTAAAAACCAATCAAACGTCAGGTCGTTTGGCTTTGAAGACAGCAGCCCATCAATCCCTATTCAGTTGCTTGCTGTCTATGATTGCCTTTGAAGATACCAGCCATGGCTGCTGATGAAATGCCTGGAAACTGCTGTTTAGACCAGGGGTCTCCAACCTTGGCAACTTTAAGACTTGTGGACTTTAACTCCCAGAGTTCCTCAGCCAGCTTTGGGAGTTGAAGTCCACAAGTCTTAAGTCTCTTGGAGACCCCTGGTTTAGACCATGGTCATTAAATCTTGAAATTGAACATTGCTCCTCCAAAATCATATTTCCTCCCCTAAGGTCCCGCATGGACCTTATAAATTTAAAGCACCAATGTAATGCAGTGGTTAATGAGTATTAGTAGAAAGACCCAGGTTCTAGTCCTCCCTCACCCATGAAACTTGATTTAGTGACCTTGATACAGCCATTCTCTCTCAGCCCAATCTTGCAGGGTTCTTGATGTGTAAGTAAACTATGGCTATAGCTCAGTGCATTTTTATAAGTGTGCTATCTGCCCTGAAAAAAGACAAAATAAGCAGGTACATTAGGAAACATTTTTTCTGGAAGAAGAACTAGAAGAGACGGCAAATAGTGTACTGGAAAATTGTAGTCCAGCAACTAGTTATAGCCCTGTGGCAGCCAGCTTGTGACTGGGCAAGCCTTCCTCTGCAGCCAGTTTGCAAGAGCAGCCATAGCAGCTTCTCAAAATACCAAATGTGTCTCCCATCCTAAAAAACACTCAGATCCCAAGTCTGGTCTCTTTTTAAAAGTTCATTTCAAATTGATATACAATGTAAAGAATGAAGTAAATGTAATTCCAAATGGTACCAGTTGATGGCATCACCACATAGGTTCTGTATTCTGGACTATTATAGTTGCTGGAACAAAATTCCTGTAACATTTTGTTTATTGCAAAATCAATGCAGCATCAACAGATCTTAAAATTGTGATGGCATTATCTTTTGTTAGAAAAAAATCTTGCTCGTCTGGCAGTCCAGGATAAAACCTTACAAGGCTTCCAGTGGTGGGTTTCAAATTTTTTTACTACCTGTTCTGTGGGTGTGGCTTGGTGGGCATGGCAGGGGAAGGATACTGTAAAATCTCCATTCCCACCCCACTCCAGGTAAAGGTTACTGCAAAATCCCCATTTCCTCCCGATCAGCTGGGACTCAGGAGGCAGAGAATAGATGGGGGCGGGGCCAGTCAGAGGTGGCATTTACAGGTTCTCTGAACTACTCAAAATTTTCTCCAGAACTGGTCAGAACCTGCTGAAACCCACCTCTGAAGGCTTCCTTTGAGGACCAGTCTCATTATGAAGTACTACAAATCTTATCATCTAGAGCAGGGGTGTCAAACTCGCATCATCACATCGTCATCACGTGACGTATCTTGACTTTTCCCCCCTTCACTAAACTGGGTGTGGGTGTGGCCAGAGCATCTGGCCCATGGGCCGTGAGTTTGACACCCCTGATCTAAAGGGTTCTAATTGATATTTCATACAAAATAAAAAGGAGAAACAAATTTGTTTGCTCAAGCATTTCTAGTTTTGTTGCTTTTTTGGGACTTTTAGCTTAAGAAAACTTACACAGAACTCCTCCATTTTATTACTACAATAACCACCCTCTAAAGCAAGTTAAACTGAGAAGGAGAATTACTGTATATGGACATAACTCCCCTCTCCAACACCTTAAACTCTTGATCTTAATCAATTTGGGCAGGATCATAATTTTCTTTAAAACTGAACAACAAATTTAATTAAAAAGTAACCTAGTTTTTCCTGAGGCATAATAAAACTGACAATATTTAAAAGCAGCTTTCTGGGGATGGGGTAAGCAGAAGAAGAACGTTTGGACAAGGGATTGTGGGAGAATTATGTAAGATTTTTGTTCTCCTCCACCTACAATTAGAGCCAAAGGGACAAAAAGATTAAAAAACCAAATCATTTTGCATATTTTTTTTTTGTCTAGCCAGGTGAATACAAGGGTGTTTTTTGTTTTTTTAAAGATGCTCCTGCCAAAATGACACAGCACTCCATTTTTCCAGTGATGCCACTACTTTTTAAAATTTGGAATTGACTGCTTTTTAATACTGGGTTCCCCCCAAAATAAAACCGGGTCTTATTTTCTTTTGGGCCCCCCAAAAAGCACTAAGGGTTATTTTCATGGGTCTTATTTTTTTTATGTATGGGAGGCCCACTTCTTCTGCTTGCTTGTGGCAGGGCAGGAAGCCAACCGGCTTACTTCAGGGCCCCCCACAGCCAGGCCATCCACGCCCCAATATCTGCCTCACCTTGCTGCTCTGGCACAAGCACACCACTCAGCCTCATGCTCTGTTGTGGCCACGAGTAAGCAGAAGAAGTAGGCCGGCAGCCACGTGGACTCCTGATGCGCATGGCTGCCAGTGCTGCCACTTGTGAGGCAACTGTCGGGGTGTGGATGACCTGGCTGTGGGGGCCCTAAGGTAAGCCAATGCTGTGCCCATGTGCATGGGCACATGGTGCTGGGGCCACCCCACCTCGCCTCGTGGCCCCAGCACCATGAGCAACCAGACAGAATGGGCAGGCAGCCTGCTGCACAAACTCTTAAGTAGGGCTTATTCTGGGGGTATGTCTTCTATTAGGCACATGTATATAAAAAGCCTGCTAGGGATTATTTTCAGGATAGGTATTTTGTTTAGGGAAACAGGGGCTCTCAAATGAATCAACAGAATAACTAAATCTGATTTATCAATTTTTCAACATTTAGACTTTTTTTTAATTTAAAAATATTTATATGGCCACTCATCTTATATACATCCTGGGTGGCTTAAAGGACATAACAACACATAAAATAGCTATACATTTGAACAATTTCTGGTGCCCTAAAACAAAATTTCCCATATATGAACATTCATCTTACCTCAATGTTTGCAGGAAGAGCCAGCCCCTTATGGACTTTTGGAGGGTAAGGAGGTTGGGGGCCTGCCAGATCTTGAAAGTAGTTGTATTCCAGTGGGCAGGAGCAGCTTCGTAGGTGAGCTTTCAAGGTCCTTCCAGAAATGTTAGGGAATGACTTGAAGTGCACCCACCTTATCTGACTTTAAAGATGATAACCCATAACCAACCTATGAGTGGTTAGAGTGCAGTACTGCAGGCTACTTCTGCTGCCTGCCAGCTGCCTGCAATTTGACAGTTCAAATCTCACCAGCTCAAGGTTGACTCACCAATCCATCCTTCCAAGGTGGGTAGAATGAGGATCCAAATTGTTGAGGGTAATATGCTGACCCAGTAAACCGCTTAGAGAGGGCTGTAAAGCACTGTGAAGCGGTATATAAGTCTAAGTGCTATTGCTATAACCAGCACTTTGAATTGCACCTGGAAAGAAACTGGGAGCCAGCTCTGCTCACATAGCACCAGTATAACACGATGACCTCTGGGGTCTTCAAAGCTGAGCCAGTTGCAGCTTTCATTTTATATCTGGGTGAAGAAGTCCTGTGCCAATTTACACCTTTTATTATTGCATGTCTTGCTTAGTAAACAAAGCTTTCTAGTCTCGGAGCAGATCATTTTGAGGCCTAGATAGAGAGAGAGTTTGCTCTTAATTGGTCCTACGCAGCTTTTACTTCATCTGGGCACTTTGCCACAAACCACAGTAGATCAGCTTTGCCTATTGGGCTGAAGTTTACCAGTAACTAAGTTCACAGAGTTCTTTGTACCTTGTGGAAAAAAAATGCTTGTACCTCATTCAGCAGGAATGCCAGTATAACATGTGCCAGTAGTTACTCTGGTTTACAAGGCATATTATTCTCTTCTGTTTGCACTGTATTTCCAACTAATGGAATTAGAAAATTTGCTACTATTCAAACTTTCATTTTAGCCAAGCCGTCTTAGAATTCTGGAAGTTGTAATTCCAAGAATGAGACACGAGAAAATGAAATGATGGTGCAAATAAATTTGGAAAGAACATGCATTTATTTTAAATACATGTACTTAAGACGTGGAGCTCAAGGGATGCTATCAGAGACTTTATAGCAGCATTTTACAAACTCAGCAACTTAAGATGTGTGGATTTCAAACCCCAGAATTCTGAACTAGCTTTAAAGTTGCCAAGCTTGAAAAAAGCTGGTTTACAGTGACCCTTTAAGACACACAGAACAACAAAGAAGACCATGGGGAAGCATACATAAGCTCTATCTTCATGGTGGTCCTTTTTCATGTCTCAGAGCAGAGTCTTAGAATCTTCTGCTTGTCTTGCAGACCTAGAGTAGAAAATCATGGAAGATTATCTTCTAAACTGAGCAAAAAAAATCTTCCTGAGAAGAACAGCTAGGATACTTTCCAGCCAATGACAGATATCAGAAAAAGTGGTGGTGGTTGTGGTGGGGTGAAGCCCAGCTGTATTGTCAAAGGTTAAAGTGAATGTAGGCAAGATGCCCTTGGGAACCACCTCTCCAATTGCTGGAATCCACTCTGCTGTTTTTGTCACACATACCCCTCTTGTCTCTAGCATTTTCTCATCCAGGAGCTTCTCCCTCACCCCAGCATGTTTTTTTCGCCTCCCTCTATTTTTCTTTTCACTCTATTACTGCAGAATGGCTCTACTACCTTTTTCTTTCCAATTTCCTTCTACTTTTTAAATTAATTTGGATAATTGTTTCAGTTATGCTCAACAGCCTATTTAGTCCAAATAAGTTATGATTAGAAGGACTTTGAACTGTTTTCAGTATGACCAATGCCTTTGGGGTCCATGATTTGGCCAAACACAAATAAGCCATTATCAGAAGGCAATTGGGTCCCATCTAGTATGCCAACATTTCCTCTACTATCCCATCATATTTTTTGTTTGCTTACTTTGTGATGAGAACAAATGGATTTCATTCATCCTACAGGAACCAAATTGTTCTCTGCCAGCCTACTCAGCATATGGTATGAAAGCAGTATTTGTATATCATATTTATTATACAAATGCTACATTTCTTGTGCACATATTATAGAAACGCTACATTTCTTGTGCATGTTGGGGAAAAAAACTAACCCTTTTTTCCTTGGATTGCTCTCAGTTCAGGGGTGAAATCCAGCAGGTTCTGGAGAACCAGTGGCAGAAATTTTGAGCAGTTCGGATAACCAGCAAATCTGGCTGGCCCCAGAGTGGGGTGGGAATGGAGATTTTGCAATATCCTTCCCCCAGGAGTGGGTAGGGAATGGGGATTTTGCAGCATCCTTCCCCTGGAGTGGGGTGGGAATGGAGATTTTGCAGTATCCTTCCCCTGCCACACCTACCAAGCCACACCACGCCCACCAAGCCATGCCCACAGTACTGGTAGTAAAAAAAATTGGATTTCACCACTGTCTCAGTTGTACTGCATCTCCTATGCAACTTTTAGAAAACAGTGTGCAAGATTTGTGCAAGGAGTTTTCTATTAACAAAAAAAAACCCCTGGTTTTCTTTCATTATAAATTGGTCATTTTGGAAAAGATTAACATCTAATGGACAAGTAATACATGGAATGCCACTTAATAAAAAAGAGGGAAGAAAGATTGCAGAATTGTTTGATATGACAGTATGTTTATCTGAAAATAAATCAGAAAGCCCCTAATTTGATTACCTTGAGGTATTAGCAGCAGGATGCAAATATTTTTTAAAATGAAATGTTCTACTGTATAGTTCTGAAACTTACTGGCTCATTTTTTGACTCATACCTACAAATAAAAAGATTGGGTATTTCCCCATCTTGTTGGGATATGATATAAAATGTATATCTTATCACACAATCTTACTATTCCCCAAAAGAGCAGAGCAGCAGATTTCCTATTTGTACAATGTATTAGTCAGTAAGTGATGAAGTGATGCTCCTCAGCATTCCAATGTGCCATGAATCTAGTTCTTCTGGTTGGTCTCACTTGGATAGTTTCAAGTCAAGCTAGTTCAACATTGATATAAATGTACTGATGACACCCTGTTGAAGAAAATGTGTGTATGTCAGTCAGTGATAGAAGAAGGACTTGAAGGAGAAGGAAGAAGAGATAGAGAAAGGAAAAGGAGTGGAAAGGGACACAGGAGGAACATGAAAGAGAAAATCATGCAAGGTCTATTTTTTTCATAAAACAAATTTCATTAATTTATTTAAGCAATATCTAGGCCAGATTTCATTAAAACTACCAGGATAGCTGGCAGTAAATAAATAGATAATTAAAACAAGACGATGAAAAGAAAATCAATATTGCAGTCTAAACAAAAGAGTGGCAGAAGAGATCTTATTGTTGATATTAAAGTAATTATGGCAATATACTGGAATATTCCATACATTTTGATGTTTGTCCCTGGAAGGACATCCCCTGTGGAGGGGATTCCACCCATGGGATTCCATGATTTAAGGAGCCTTATTTCAGATGGTCCTGGAGCCCTGAGAAAGTCCTTGGTCCTTGGATAAGAAACACAGAGCAGAGATAAATGAACTGAGGAAGAGGAGTCATATAATAAAATTTTGTTCTGAGAACCTGCATGGTGGATGGCATCTGTCTCCAGAACTGCAATTAAGAGAGCCTTCCACAAGCTGGCAGCCTTGAGATGTGTTGGAAGTGAAACCCCAAGAATTTCTAAGCCGTACAGGAAAAGGTGGGAAATATCTTAAAGCGTAGCCATGCTCTGTGACATATTTTGTAATATGAATGCTCTTTTATCAATTGCTATCTTGAGATCTGTAAAGGTAGAGGCTATCTGGAGAGGAAGCAAAACTAAAGAGCATCGGTTCTGGTGTGTCCCTATTGTGCCTTAGGGTCGCAAAGCATGGTACTTTTTAAATTTTTGCTCTAGAGGACTAAGTAGCAGAGGACTAAGTAGCAGTAGCAGTGCACTGCTTTATGAATAGACAGCATAAAAGCAGCAGATTATATGACCTCGAGTTTTACTTCGGTCAGAAGTACAACTTGTGTAAACACACCACACACACATAGTTGTTTTACATTGCTTATTGCCAGGCTAAAGTACCAGAAACAGAACAGAGATAAAGTTAAATATTACCTATGCTCTGCCCCCCCAGGGAGTTAGTGAGTGCCCTCCTTGAAACAGGTAAGTGGCTTGCTAATTAAACCCTTCCATGCAAACAAACAACAGAGTACTTAGACTGCATGGTTAAAAAGTTTGAGGCAGAACACGGTTTCACTTATTTACTCAAAATAAAGAAATAATTTCACTTCAGCGGCATACCTTTTGAGGTGGAGGGTAGAGAAATGTGACGAATAAATAAAAAAATGATTTCAGTAGAATTACATACTGTATATTAAAACATTGCAGGGGGTCAAAAATGCATTTAACCACCTTTTGTTTCCATCTTGAGTCTTTTGGTACTGAAGATGAGTAAGAAACTCAGAAACATAGGAACCAGATTACAGTATAGAATTTGTAAATAGTTTTAAGATTACATAGTTAAGTATAATGCTTCTGGTAGATTTGACAAGTTACTTCAAATCATGTATTATGTATTTTATGCAATAGCACTTAGACTTATATACTGCTTCACAGTGCCTCACAGCCCTCTTTAAGCAGTTTACAGAGTCAGCATATTGCCCCCAACAAACTAGGTCCTCATTTTACCAACCTCGGAAGGATGGAAGGCTGAGTCAACCTTGAGACGGTGAGATTCGAACTGCCAAAGTGTTGGCAGCCGGCAATCAGCAGAAGTAGCATGCATTCTAGCCACTGTGCCACCATGGCTCATGTAGTTGGAGAAATGAATCTCCAAAGAAAATATTAGGTTTTAGCGGACCCATACCACAGTTCAGAAAAAGCCAATCTAAAAACTTTAATCTATGTATCCTGTATGTTAAACAAAAAACATTGCTGTTTACTCTGTTTACTTTCTTATTTCCCAGTTTGACTGTATCCCTTCATTATTTATTTATTTATTTATTGATTGATTTATTGATTTATTTATTGATTGATTGGTTCGATTTATATGACGCCCTTCTCCGGAGACTCAGGGCGGCTTACAATGCATTAAGCAATAGCCTTCATACTTTTGTATATACCTGCTTAGTAAGGCTTTCGGCCCCCCTAAGCGGTGTTCTTTTTTTTTTTTAATATAAAGTCAGTTTATTGCCCCCACAATCTGGGTCCTCATTTTACCTACCTCGAAAGGATGGAAGGCTGAGTCAACCTTGAGCCTGGTGAGATTTGAACTTGCAGTAATTGCAGGCAGCTGGTGCTAGTTAACAGCACTTTAGTCTGCTGCACCACCAAGGCTCTTTTTAACAGCTTCATTTCTGTTTCTAAAATCTTTTGCCTTGGCCGGTTAAGAAGAGATGCCTGACTTTGAGTCAGCTGCTTTGCTCTCTTGTAACCATATCACATCAGAATAAGTATGGAGGGTTAATTGATCAGCTACATATTTAATTAGCAGTTCTCCGTGACTGTGGCTTGGCAAATAGTAGAGCCAATAGGTTTGTGTCTTAGTCATTTTTTATGTATCTTAATCTATCACCCTCTGTCCTGTTTTGTGCATTTATTTTTATTCTTTAAGAAGCACAGGAACCTTAAAAGTCCTTCATTATTCTTGAATCTGTTCCAGAGTTCTGTATTCCCACACTAACATCTACATTTAGTACCTGGGATCAGAAGCATCTTCAGGGCATGGAAGATTTTCCAAAAGTCAAGATAGTGGTCACAACTGCATGATTAAGCCACCACTGTCGCCATCCCTATAGTTGGTTATGTATTTTTATTGAAATTTGAATACTGTATATATGTGGCTTCTGATATTCTTCACACTAGCTATAAGTACAATATATTTTAATCTTTCTCATCAAACCATAAATCACAAGTTCATTCCTCCCCCCATTTTTTATGCAACAAGTGTATAAGAGGCTTCCAGTCACCAATAAATGTAGATAGTGTTTTTTCTCTAATCAAAGATGGTAATTTAACCATCTCAGCAAGATCTGCCAATTTCACCAACCATTCCTCCACACTGGATTGTGTTGACTCTTTCTATCTCTGGGCATATAATAATCTTGCCACATTAATCATATATTGAAATTATCTTCCATGGCTTTTGATCCCTGCAGGCGCCTATGGTTGAGCTGTTTTATTTTCAACACAACTGTAGCGTATCTGATCTCTCCATCTCCCATGATAGCAACAGCAATAGAACTTAGATTTATATACTGCTCCCTAATGCTTTACCAACACTCTCTGAGCAATTTACAAATGTCAACATATCACCCTCAACAATCTGGGTCTTCATTTTACTGACCTTGGAGAGATAAGAGGCTGAGTCAACCTTGAGCCAATCAGGATTGAATTCCTGGCTGTGGGCAGAGTTAGCCTACAATATTGCATTGTACCCACTGCACCATCATGGCTCTGATGAAGGCCAACAGAGATTGTGATTTTCCCACTAACAAGAGGTCTGGAATTACTCCACTTTCTATTGTTCAGTTGATTAAGCATTGTAGTTATAATTTCTTAAAGTGTAAAGTTCTCAACAACTTTGCAGATTCCTCCCCAAAGGCATCCTTCTGGGGCTTTGGTTTGCTTGTTTGTCTATATGTGTATCACTTCAGTGATTCTGTTTTAAACTGCTGCTGGGATTGTTCAGGGCAGTTTTGTCCCTACATATCCTTGCAAAGATTTTGACAAGCAGAACAACTGAAGCAAAGAGAGCTGGGTCTGCAACTAGCAAAAATTCCATTTTCCCTTTTCTTCACCTGTAAAAGTAGCTGGCCTGAAAAACCCCCCATTTGGTAGGGATAATTTTGCTCAATTGCAGCATGGATAGGATGGGACCTGTGGTAGTAATAGCAAGGGGGTTGATTTGTTCCAAAACTCTTCCTTGCCCTCCTACAAGAAACCTTCAGGTTCATGTTAATGGTGACTCTCTGAAGGCAGAGATTGCTACTTTAGACCCCATTTCTCTATTGAAGCATTACAGCAATAGACAACTTTATTTTCCCAATTACAGCTATTGGGAAAAGTGTTTGGCTGCAAGTATTTCCACAATCCTCCCCTTTAAAAAAAATGCAACAGAACAATGGCAGCTTCACAATTATCCTTTTATAACAACTATTTAGCTGGTTGGGGTTGTCAGTCTGTATTCTGGAAATGAGCCTGAGGCAGACTCTGACTGAATTGTATTTTTTGGATTCTTTTATTGGTCAGCTGGGAGGAAGCACAAATTGGGCTACTAGAAAACACAAAACACAAATTTATACCACTTCATCTACTCTCTGCATTCTGAAGTCTACAGCGGTAAAGAGAGATGCCTAGCCAATTTCTACTTGGTCACATGGAAATGTCTCTGCTGAGCTAATGCTGGACAAATAGATAGAAATAGGTGGCAGCTATCAAAACTATCCATCGTTTCAAGAAATATTTTTTGCAATTAGCATTTTTCATACTCAGTTTTATTAACATGTTAGGTTTGCTTCAACCTCAGCTTGTGCTAGGGACCTCAAAGATAGATTGGTTTTCAAATGGCACTTTGGCTGTGAACCAAAATCCAATATGTTTAGAGAGCAATAAGCTAAAGAAGGCTATGCTAAGAAATAACTCTAAAATGAAAGATTTCTTACTGTATGCATTTTTCAATTGATGTTGCCAGGCCTAATTTTTTTAGAATTTATGACCATTTTTCATAAGCAGAAAAATGCATCTTTTCACCATGGATATAACAAGGTTCAAGTTGGGAAACTTAAATAGGACTAAACTAAACTAAATTAAACTAGATTCAGAATTTTGACTAAGATTCCAAATACCGGAAAACAGTCATTATGCTTTTATATATATACATGAAATGTGAATTAAAAGCTATTATCATAATATGTATCATAGGTTTGCTATGCTGTTGTTCTAGAAGCACCATAACTTCAGTTACGTCTACTGTAAAGAAAAAACAAAAACAAAGGCATTATACAGCATATTGTACCCTTTTCCCCAAATTAGGCCATAAACTCTCATTCACACTAGAATAACAAAATTATACCAGCACCATAGAGGCCTAACTCACATATTTCAAAAGATTTTAGACTGTCTCAGAAGGTCTTAAAAGGACAAGTTTTAATATATTATAATTGCTACTTAATGATGCACTTGTCATCTACCTCATATGTAACTGCATCTGTGTAACTTTTCTTCTCTACCCTCTCCATCTCCTTTTCAAATCCTTCATTGGTTTCATCATACCACGTATCTGATGCAGTGAACTACGGTTCAGGAAAACATATGCCTTTTAATAAAATGTGTTACTTATTTATTTATTAAATTTATATGCTGTGACTCTGGGCAGTTTACAACATGGTACAAATAGAAATATAAAAACAATTCTAAATATAAAACCAAACCGATTGCAAAGGATTAAATGTAAACTAAGCAAAGCTCAGAGTGGAGCAGAGGAAATGCTTTCTCTGTTGCTACACTAACCACCTCCAGCCTATGGCTTCTGCATCATCCATGCCAATTGGAAGAGGCCCTTCTTAAAGGTCAGAAGGGTGGGAATGGATCTCAACTCTGGTGGTGAGATATTCCAAATAGTGGGGAACATGGTAGAAAAGATTGTTCTTCTAGACACTGCCAGCCAAAATTCCTTGACTGACGGGATCTTCAGTAGGCACCTTTTGCCAGGAGTGCAAAACTGATCTATACTCCAGGGGCAGTAAATGTGATCTAGTTATGTCTCCCATGATAATCATTATAGAAATAGTTAAACTTTCCCAGTAGATTTCTTGTGAAAATTCACACACCATGTTATCAAAACTGCAAATGTGCCAACCAGCAAAAGTGTTAGAGATTCTGCGCCATTGTAGGATTGAGATTGCGACATGAATTGTTACATGGATATCTTTTGTAACCTTATCTTAAATCAAATAGTTGGTGTGATCCACAACTGTACTGTTAACTGTTCTCTGCAGCTTCTATCATAGCCTACTGTCTGGCCATTTAGCAATAGAACGGGCCACATATGGCCAACTGTACACCATGGAATTTACACCAGGAGCCACTGATAGGAGTTGCAATTCAATAAAATAGGTGTACCATATTTCATCTATCCTTGATTCAACAAGAAATACTAGGAAAGGAATCTGGCTATTCTGCATGTTGTGTATTACTGGTTTATTCTTATTTTGAACTTCTTGAGAAATAGACTCAAGCATAAATAATGAAGCCTTACCCTAATTATACTTAACTATGAATGAGTTGTTATCTATGAGAAAAATATATTGTATAAAATGTTATTAATATAATTTATTTTTATTTATTTATTTATTTATTTTATTCAATTTGTATATCACCCTTCTCCTAGTGGACTCAGGGCAGTGCACAGCCAGAACTAAAACACATAACAATACAAAATTTAAAATTATTAAAAGAATTATATACTTTGACCTAAATTTAAAACAATTCAAATTAAAACCTATTGACAGATTAAAAGCTAAACAACTAAAAAAACCTAAAAAACTAAAAAAAGTGTGGGGGGGGGGTTTCACGCCAGCCCTGCTTGATGGAAAAGAAAAGTTTTCAGGGCACGGCGAAAGACCCGGAGATCTGATATCCTTCTTATCTCCGAGGGCAAATCATTCCAGAGGGCGGGAGCTGCCACAGAGAATTTAATAACAACTGCAAATTGCACAAATAATATTGCATAAATTTGATTCACAATTCAACACCAATTCACTTAATCCACCAATCTTTTAAGCTAGCAAAATGCAAATTTTGGTAGGAATTAGGTTAATGTTTGGAATATTTCAATATACCCTTAATAGACACTATGGGACCAATGGAATGCTGCCAACTCACTTAGGTGACTTTTCTTATTTGTTTACATTTTGGATTATTTATTTAAAAATAATTATAGCACTTAGCACTTTATGGTTCTTACTGTGGTGGAAATAGGCTTTTCAGGTGGGTCTAAATGATACATCCACCCCAAAAACAGTTCTTTCTTAATTGGTTTGATGGCCTCCATAAGGAGGGAGGATCTATCAGACCATCTGATAAAATAACAAGGAACAGAGATAGTTGTTTCTCTGAATTGGTGTTATTATAGCTAATCCCTGAAGAATGAAGCTTTTTGTCCCTAAAACTGTCTATACAGTCTGTAGCTGTTCCTATTTGTCCATACAATGGTCTAGTTCCTTTGAAAGATCTGCTAAGATCTCAGCTAGAGCATCAGCTATATTCTATGGCAATGACTTTCAAACTTCCTGGATTAAGACCTTAAATCCAGGATCTGTTGTTTCAGTGCTGCTAATGGTGGGCACATGATGGCACAAGATGTTTACTATTCTCTTGCCTGGGAGCAGCATTCTGAAGGATTCTTACAAAGGCACTGATTTTTCTGCATTCATGAAATGTTGCTAAAAGCCGATTACAAAGAAAAGCTGGTTAAAAATGGAGGAGAAGGGCTTTTGACTGATTTATTATTTCCCAGGTTAATTGCAGGCAGGAACCTTTCATTAAAGTAATGCTATGTTAACCGTCTGCATTCAACTGTCAACAACAAGAGAAATCCCCCTCCTTTTCCGCCCAAGGGATGGGAGATTGCTTCCAAACCAACCAGTCACTCAGGTTTATTGGATAAGAAAATTAAATGCAGGAAAGAAAAATAAGGGAGGTAACAGCAAGGAATATATTGCGAAAGGGAAATCTGGCTGGTTCACAGGAGTTCCTGAACCAGACCCCTGCAGCTTCATCACTGACAGGGAAGATTTGCTGGGAACCACATTGGATAATCAATTCATACAATAAAATTGCTGAAAATAACATCTGGGACATGAATTCACCTAATGCTTTGATTATCAGGGTAGATGAAAATAGGTCTTGATTAAGTCTAGTTGGGCCTCCAGATTCCTTAGGATGTTAAGCAAATTGTGCTCTTGCTAGTAATCTTCTGGGGGGGAAATGTTATGAGCAGAAGCAGAAAAAGTTAAGGGGACTAGGCTTCCTCTATATCTCCCGATACAGACAATTCTCAACTTACAACCACAATCGGAACCAGAATTTCATGTTGCTAAGCGTGGTGGCTAACGAATTCCCACCTGATTTTATGACCTTTCTGCCATGGTTGTTAAGGGAATCACTACAGTTGTGAAGTGACCTTGTGGTCATTAAACACATCTGGCTTCCCTCATTGACTTTGCTTGTTGGAAGCCAATTTGGAATGTTGATCCCAGGACTCTGCAACTATCATAAATATGTGCCAGTTGCCAAGCAACTGAATTTTGATCACATGATCATGGAGCTGATGCAACAATCATAAGTGTTGAAACCTGTCATAAGTAATCCTGCGCTTGGATTACTGCAACTCCCTCTACATGGGGCTGCCCTTGAGGTGCACCCAGAGGCTCCAGCTGGTCCAGAATACTGCCGGCGGGTTGTTACAGGAGTTCCTCGTTACTCCTGTGTAATACCTCTCCTACGTGAGCTGCACTGGTTACCAATGGTCCTCCGGATCCGCTTCAAGATGCTGGTACTTACTTTTAAAGCCCTACATGGCTTAGGTCCGGGGTATTTGCAGGACCATCTCCTACCCGCCTCCCATCATCCTGTCCGGTCTCACAGGGCTGCCCTCCTCAGGGTACCGTCGACCAGTCAATGTCGGCTGGCGAGGTCCAGGGGTAGAGTGTTCTCTGTGGGCGCTCCTGCCCTCTGGAATGAATTACCCACCGAGCTTCAGATGGTGCCTGACCTCCGTTCCTTCCGTCGAGGCCTAAAGACTTGGCTGTTTCAACAAATGGGTTGCTTCTGATTCCTGGGTTTTATTATTTATTTGTCTCTGTTTTAATTTGGTTTTAATTGGGCTTCTTTTATTATTGTATGTTTTTAACCTGTGTTCGCCGCCCTGAGCCCTTAGGGAGAAGGGCGGCATATAAATATTTGTAAATAAATAAATAAATAAATAAATAAATAAATAAATAAATAAATAAATAAATAAATCACTTTTTTTCAGAGCCATTGTAACTTCGAATGAATGGTTGTAAGCATAGGACTACCTATACTCCTTTCTACCTTAATATTATCTATAATGCACTTTTATTGAAGCTGGGGTTGAAAGGCCAATGTGTAAAGTCCAGTGGTTCTCAGAGTCTTCTCCAGTCCCAACAGCTGAAAAACAGTAGCAAAAACTATGTCACAAAAACTATGAAACAAACCTTAACAGAGGCTTAATACATTTTAAAAACACAAAAAAATATATAGTATCTATCCTTTTCTTCCAACAACAAATCTAGAGGTGGTGGTGGGAGACAGAAAACACTGGTCCCAATCAAGAGATATGACAAGCCCTATCCAGAAGCCAATTTGCAATTATGAAACCTACTGTAGCCTGATTGGCTAAATGTGCCCTCACCCCCACCTGGTTGTACACCTCAAATGAATGTCAAGAATTATTTAATCAGCAATGGAAATGAAACAAGTACAACTTGCATTTTGCTGATGAGGAAAACCAGAAAATAGGCTTCCTTTGGTCTTGCTCTCTTTCTCTTGTCCATTTTTTTTGCTAAAAAATGTTTTGACATCCATGGATTCTTTCAGAAAAAGGACACAAATCATTTTATGCATGTACACATGCATGTGCAAGATATAGTACTGGACATTTGTATTTTAAGTACTAAGTCCAGTGGTGGGATTCAGCCAGTTCGCACCACTTCGGGAGAACCGGTTGTTAACTTTCTGAGCAGTTGGCAAACTGGTTGTTGGAAGAAATCATTAGGGCAGAGAACCGATTGTTAAATTCCTTGAATCCCACCACTAAGTCTGGATTGCCTTGCCTCAGGTGATCTTCCTTCAAATCATATTTGGTTAGCTTGTGTCAAAAAGAAAAATTTATTAGTTTCTCAGGATTTGCAGGATAATAGGTTCCCCTTTTCAAATAGCAGGTTATCTTAATCACTTTTCTCTGTGCATCTGAGGATGGAATAAGCCTTCAGCAGGAAGCCTGGATGGATGGAGAGTCAACAGTATTTTTAGAACTATGGGCATGAGTGTTCCCTAGGAATACAATTTATGAGGAAATAATCATAAATAATGGAGATGTGATTCCAGTTGTTGCCTGAATTCCAACCATAATTGAATCGCTACAGGATATGTTGGGAAATTATAGTGTGAAGTCACTGATTAGGATTCATTCATTGTTTTGCAGAGTTTAAATAATTAGATTGTTGCCATGGTTGGGTTGATATGTTGAAAACATGTAACATCATGGAATCATACAAAGATACAACTTAGCGCTTGTGTAATGCATAACACAAATACTTAACTCACTTCATTAACATAATGATATAAGGAGATCATGATGCATGTGTCATCCTTTGCCACCTCTTCCCCCTCTTCTCCCTGCAACTGCCACGAAGGGAATGAAAACCAGAGCTCAGTATCACTTGTGTCATCTTACAGCACTATCAGCTTTTGGCTGCTGAGCCAATTTAGTTGTTTTGACTGCAATGTTTTTGTAATCACATTCAATGTGATCTTCCCATGTGAGTGGGGCATCTTCTAATTGAGTGTCAGCTTGCCTCAACTATTCCCTTTCAGAGCAAAAAGAGCTGTTGCTGTGGCAATGTAGCAGCTCATTATAGAAAAGATTTAGGACTTGTTACCACGTTTTCTAATGACAAGGTGATCTGATATATCATGGGGACAATACAGTACCTCTTGCCAGTAAGATTTACAATAGTCAAAGGGGAAAAAAAGTGAGGACCTTTAAAATGCAATATTTGTGCTTTCTACCATCCTTTCTGGAACTACATTTTCTTTTTCTGATGATGTATATAAGTGGTTATCTTGGCAATAAATACCTGATTACATTCCCTGTTCTTGTTGCTGATTGATGCCTGCTCTGACCCTTAAAAGCTATTAAGCAACCACAATCTGAATGTATCCTCCCTGTATTTTTGTCAGGCACCAGCGAAGGCTCAGAGATACTCAGTAGATATGCTTCAGAAAGAACTGCAAACTTGAGCCGGCTGACATGAATCCCATCTCTGGCTTCCCCTTCCTGAAGGAATTTTTGTGAATGCTTATTTTCTTGGACTGTTTTTCTAGTTGCAATTTTTGGAAAAAGAGGAGTCAAGGTGAAATGGTGTCGAGATGTGCAGTCTCTTTTCCCATTCGAGAACAGATGCTTTGTTTGTAGAAAGTCCCTGTTCCATCCCCAGCACTGGGAAAGCACCCTGTCTGAAAGCAGAAGCACTGCTTTCAATCCTAACTGGGCAAAACAGGATCAACCCTCTGATTTATTGGAAGGAGTCGCATGTCTGATCTCCAATGACCATTTCTAAATCAGTGACCATTATTTAGACACCAGGTGAGGGGGAAACAGGCACTTCTCCAAATTGCAAATGTAGCATCAGTGGTTCATCATCTATTTGTCAGCAGCAGAGGGAAGGGGCTTCAGAAACCGAGCCCCCCTGAAAATGATACAAAACTGACTTACTTGCACTTGGGTAGCTGCGATTGAGATAGGGTTAACTTGCTAAAGGAAGGCCTTTTTTTTTCTTCTTCTTTTTCCTCTCCCCAGCTCGCCACTTCTGCCTATACAGTCGTGGCAGGAAAAACAGGTTCTATGCAGGGAGTTGCCCCCGAAAATCTAGGGCGCCTGGGCCCGAAAGCGCAGCTAAATTCAAATCCGTCCCCAGTCCGGGCACAAAAGAATGGCTGCCTTTGTGCGCAGGCTGGGTCACGTCCCACCCTCGCAGGGTGCCTTTTGCAAGGTGCTGCTAATAGACAAATTACAGTTCCAGCCTGTCAAGGTAGATAAGAGACCATGTGATGCAGGCAACCTAGCAGTAGACGGGTGGCATCGCAGGGTAAAGGTGCGCTGCGAGGCGCAGAAGGAAGCAAAGGAGGGAGTGAACTAGCCAGCCAGCCAGCCAGCCAGCCAGCATCTCTTGCCAGGGGGGCTTCTCGCTGCTACCCGGGAGCCCAGCAGACTTCTCCCTGGAAAAGGAAAAGCAGTCAATCGGTAGACAAGATCAGCATCAGTCACGGTCCAAGCCCGTCGGAGAGAGACAGCAAGCAGCATGTCCTTCAACCGAAAGAACTGGTCCGCGCTGTCCAGGTGGGTTTGAAGCAGCTTCCTCCTTTCCCCCCGTCCCCCGGCTCTGGAGGGAGACGGAGGGCGTCGCGGCCGGCACAGAAGCCTCCCCCAACTTTGTTCCTTGGTGCCAACTTTCAGGACTGCGAGCGCCCTTAGGACTGATTCCAAGCGCGCTACGCCTGTTGGGAGTTGTAGTACTTTCTACCATTGGTCTATTCCAGATTTAGGAGAGAATGCTTTTTAAAACTGCTCTTTACTAGGAGAGGAAAAGTAAAACCTTGAGGGGTGCCTTAGCTTTTCTTCCCCCCCCCCGGAACTCTTGTGCGACTCCTTGGATGTGCCCAAAGGCTGCGGTCGTCTCTGGGGGATGATGGGGGTTCCTTGAGGCTGGTTCGCGTGAACCCATCTGGGGATTGTTCCCCCCCCCCTTCCCGGGAGCGGCAACTCCCTGTGGGAACAGACTACAACGAACAGGGCAGGGTTGCAAAACGGAATTCATTAGCTGGCTTAACATATATTGATCAATTAAGAAGGCGATCCTATGTAATAGAGGAGCAGCTAGATTTCTTTCGAAGGTCTAACCTTGCAAAGTGCGGATGCCCGATGCTAGCTCGCTCGTCGTCTTTAGGATGATGCAAAAGAGTTTCCACCGACCTCGTTTTACAGCCCCTCCTCAAATATATCCAGTATTAAAAGGCTGATTATTTACTTAGCTAATAGTGCAACTTGGTTTCATTGATTTCAGTGTACTTTCATGCAACAGTTTTTCTCCAGTCTGATGCCCTCCGGATTTGGTGGAAACTGCAAGTGTCCAGATTTTGATAACAGCAGTTTCATTACATCTGGAAGATACCGGGTTGAGAAGACCTCTCAGCCTTCTAGAACAAACTCGTTGTTGTTGTTTGGGTGCTTGCTATATTTTGAAATAATGTGAGGAGATAGAGATTTCTTCTATGGTGGCTGGTTAGGTAGTTATCACTTATCCTTATGGTAGCCTGAGCATGAGAACCAATGTGTTGGCTGAAAAATACTGGGAGCTTGGGAAAAATAATGGCAACTTTGTGATTTTGCAGTATTACAATTTTAATAAAATGAATGCCTCTGTGATGGCTCATTCACACATCTCATATCACATTATGTTAGAGATAGGAAGTGGTATAGTGACTAGATCTTATCTAGGGTTATACAACAATTCCACATGACTTTGTTTTTAGGAATAGCAATTTAACTTTATCACAATATGGATCGATGCAGTGAGCAACGAAAGAGGTAGGCTGAACATGAAAGGAGAGGAAGCATTGGAAGCACAATATTCTTTGACAGCTATTCGGGGCTTCTCTTACTTAGCTTGAAACTGGAGAACTCAGGCAAGTTGCCCAGGGCCACTTAAAACATGTCTAAAGAGAAAGAGGCTTTTTTTTGGTCTCCTGCCTTCAGCATGTTAGCTTGGGAAAAGGTCTTTCCCTTAAAAGTTAATATGAGAAGATAAACCTTTGCTGGCATCATACAGCAGTTTATGAACACAACAATACTTTATTAGTGTCCCAGCATTTGTGTCCTTTTGAGATGACACCCAAAGGCCTTGAACAAATATCTGATTCCCAAGGAAAGCACCTAGAATGGTCTCTCCTGGGAGATCACATTCCAATCGATTGTTGTCTAATTTCACAATTCTTTGAAGAATGAACTTGGAAGCACTTTGCAAATCCCCATCCCCTGAACCATACCAGATTTATTTGACCCCACATTAGTATTTGTTTTCCATGGAAGCTAACCAATGGGTTTCATGATGGAATCAACTGCACACTTTGATTCTTGCTCTCCAAATGACCTGAATATAGATTTCCACATACTGGAAACCTATACATTCCCAGTGTTCTCCAACAGCTCTAATACATGTTTTTATTTCAAGTTTGGGCTAATAATTATCAATGATGGTTACAAATGCTAATTTCTGATGGCTGATTTGCTCCCACCAGTGTCAGTGGCACTGTATATTTTGTCTTAAAGAAACAACTATGATTAACATCTATTTGAAATCTGCATTTTTAAACCAGATATTTAGGAAGTTCATATATTATTCTACTGTCATTATATTGTAGTAATTAATGCTTTCAGTATTACTGGTTTGCATTTATTGGCACATCAGCAAAATATATGCTATTATCATAGCTACAAGGATTGTGTAACTTCTCTGTTTGCTTGTTATATTTTTCTTCTTCCTTGACTACTGTCTTCCTTCAAAGACATTGTAAAGTATAATATTTAGGAGGAAATACTTGACATATTTGGTAAGGGACTCTGGGTATGATAGAATACAAATATATCAGGATCTGCCTTGCTTGATATTCTAGACATACTGAAATTACAAATGAGATTCTTTCAGAATTGTTCAGAAAAAGTTGGTAGATACAACATTAGTAGATACTTTGTTGGTGGTGAATAAAAGCTATTTCTCTGCTGGAAAAAATAAGAACAACCAACCAAGCAAGCAGTGAAAACCTACTAAATTTGATGAAAATTCAAAGGCAACTATGGATAGTGAATAGAGTATATATTTCTAATTATTATTAGCTTGTTTGAGGTGTGGAACTAGGTATACTGATTGGGCCAAGATAAGGAATATTTGTCAACATTCACTGATCTTTGGGGTTGGGGTAAGAGATGATGAAGTTTTACATTATTTTTATATGCTCTCTCTATGCAGCATATATGATCACTTCTATCAGAAGGAATCTCTTAATCTTTGTCAATGACTGTAGTTAAGGCAGGATCCCACTTTGTTGGCTGCCCTTTCAAATTTTAAAATGTGCTATTTTCAAACAAGCATGAAATTAAATATACATTTCTCTGTATTTTTACTTTTGATTAAACAGTAAAGGAATTTATTAAATTTCTGAAAAGAGCTATATAAATCTAAATTACTTTTGCCATTAGTTAATAAGGCTTAATATAATTTATCCACATTTAATTAATTTCATTGAATGGCAGAATATTTTGCTAGTTTGGAAGAGCTCTGAAATGAATAATTGTGATTAAAGTATACATAAAATATTTAAAATTTTCTTTAAGTATCTTAGCCTATTTGCATAGTCTGCTTTCCTATAGCTACTTATATATCTCTACCATCTATGTCTGTCTAGATATCATTGTTGAACTATTGAACTGGAAGTTGCTTTGGTGATTTCTCCTTTATTCTCTTTTGGAAACCATGAAGGCATTAATCATTTTCCTGTCAAAATCAGTATTCCCCGAAAGTTGAGCTTATCTTCTGTAACTATATGAGCATAAACATGTACATTTCTTAACAATAACATGGACATGATTTGTTATTGCCTTCTGAGATTGTCTTCAACTTGTCTCTAGCTTATTTATGCCTCGTATCTCCTGGTGATCTCCCATCCAAGTAGGTCCAGTTCCAATTCTGTTAAAGTATTGGGGGATCAGCCAAAAATGTCTAGGCACTGTTACCTGCTTCCTATTACTCATTTCTTCTGGTCATTCATTTTTTTAATAATCTTTTTTATAATGTAAAATTGTATTAAGGATTGAAATTGATATTACAATAGTAAAGTTATTGTTCATGCTATTTCTTGCCAGAACATTGCCTTCCATGGAATTCCGACACTTCTTGTTCCTTGATGATTAAATGTAAAGGAATGACATAATATAAAGCCCTGTGGAATTTCAATTAAGAAATGACTTAGACTGCCCTTATTTTTCCAGGAACTGTAGGGCTGGTATTATCTGCATACAGGGTAGGGCAGCCTTTTTTTTAAAGGGGTTGTCATGCTGCTGGATAGAAATTCTGGGAGTTGTACCAGGTTAAAATTGGTTGGTTTAGTCTGATGCATGCAATAAACTGATATGCAAGATAGACTGTAGCCCTATCTTTCGCATAAGATAATGTTGGTAGAGAAATACTACTTTTCAAGGTTTTTCAATGCAACGATCATTTATATTGTTATTGTGTATGTTAGAAAGGGAGTGGAGGCATAAAAGAGAGACAAGTTAAAGCTTGTGAGGAAAAACTGTTTAATGCAAGAAGAAAGAGAATTTTCAGGTATCATGGTTTGTGATTCAGTAACTTATCAGAGTTCTAGAAATAATACTGTAGATCATAATGAAGATCTAGTGAATGAACAGGCCAGAGAGCAGCAAGAGTCCTAAAACTTCCCATCATTACATAGCATCTGGGCTGCATAGTTGCACATGATGGACCACAGGCTTCCTTATTGTGTATTCCCTCCATATTTAAGAATCTATCTGTATTCATGTACTAGCTTATGCAAAACTGTACTTTCAGCCATCTTTTCTGGACATACAGTTCCTCTTTTTGGTAACATAGGAGTGTAGCCATCATTTATACAAATTGTATAAATACAAATTTATTGTTGTATTTTTCTTTTAACGAATTGGTTTTTATTTAAAAGTCCCCCAGAGTTATTTCAGATGGCATGTAAATTAAATGAATGAATAAAATATCACATTCCCCACTCTGTTGATTGAGTGCTGTTCTGATCCTTAAAAAAAATGGAATCCTTCCCCCTGAATTTTGCCAGGAACTGGTGAAGGCTTGGAGCGAGGTGTGCTTTAGAAATAACTGCACATTTTAGATGGCTGGCATCCATGCCATCGGTGGTCTTTGTCCTTGATGGAAATCTGCATTTTGCAGAGTCAGTGTCTTGAACTGTTCTTCTGGTTGCAATCTGTGGAAATGCACTAAAAGGAGCAGTCAAGGCGAAACATGGTATGTAAGAAGAGGGACAAGCAAGAGGCCTCTCTTAAAATGCCAGGTGCTTGTCCTGGCATCAAACAGTGCTTTGGAAGAAATGAAAAGAGCAGCCATGTGTGAGTGGTACAATATTTGTTATTCCTGCACAAAGTCTCAGGTTTAATCTGTAGCAACTACAGGCAGAGTTGAGAGGTTAAACAATACAGACTACACTGAATTAGGTAGCTCCAAGATGCTAATAACTTCTGTTATTTCCAAAGTTTCATATCCCATCTTCTCAATTTAATACTTAGTAAACATTTTTCTCTTTTCATGGCCTCATTTTTACAGAAAAGTGTTTTCTTTCTAAGCCCTTGTTATTATTGCCACATGTGTCCACTATCCCCATCCGTCTAGCAAGTCACATTTTCAAAAATGAAAACTGGAAAATGTTATCATTTGCTACAGTAATTCATTTGTCTTCTCTCTTAACAATTTAGCTTCAGCCTGGCAGTAAAGATTACAAATAGTAGTTGCTTAAGATTACCAATGAGTCCTTGTTTCATAGGTCTTTGATCTTTGGACCACACAGGATTATTATTTTTGTAATTCATCACTTCTGATATTATTGATTTCTACAGTGTTTTAATCAAGAAATTTGCTTAATTATTACAAACTATTCTAATTCTTTCTTCTTTCTTAAATAAGCAAGACAATTTATTTGTAAGTGAGCAAAAGCACCAAGACAATAGTCTATGTGCAACTTGTCTGATACAAATTCAGTGAAATGAAAAATTATTACCATGAGTATCACTGAAACCATGGTGTGTATATATATTTATATAAATATATATATATATACATACATACATACAGTGGTGAAATGTAAAATTTGTTACTACTGGTTCTGTGGGCGTGGCTTGGTAGTGGTGGGGTAATGTGATTGGGTGGGTGGGCGTGGCCAACTTATTTTTCTTTACTTTTAAAAGCAGAGGCTTTTAAAAGCATTTTTTTCTGCAACCTCTAGAGGTTGCAGGAAAAAATGTTTTTAAAAGCCTCTGACGATCAGGCAACTCAGCTGGGATCGTCAGAGGCTTTTAAAAGCATTTTTTTTCCTGCAACCTCTTCGGCCGAAGAGGTTGTAGGGAAAAAATGCCTTTAAAAGCCTCTGACGATCCCAGCTGAGTTGCCTGATCATCAGAGGCTGTTCTTTTTACTTTTAAAAGCATTTTTTCAGCCGAAGAGGTTGTAGAAAAAATGCTTTTAAAAGTTAAAAAGAAACAGCCTCTGAAGATTGCGTGGCTCAGCTGGGCATGGCGGGGGGGGGGGGGAGGAATTTTTGCTACTGGTTACCCGCTGCCATCGCTACCAGATCGGGCGATCTGGTCCGAACTGCTGGTTCAGACACACACACACACACACACACACACACACACACACACACACCATATATAACCATATATACCATATATAACAGGGATTTCAGCATAATTTCAAAAGCCCATATGGGGCCGGGGAAAGGTGTGGAAGGAGAAGGAAGAGAGGAAGGAAGAAAAAAAATGTCTTTATAGGGAGAAAGGAGGGGTGTAGAAAAACAAAGAGAAAGGGCGGTGACCTCTCTTTTGTTGGTAATGGCATCAACCTCTGGCTTCAGGCACAGCTTCCACTAGTTATGTCCCTTGTGTTAAAAAAAGATTCCCTATTATGGAACTTAATATTCTTTGGAGAATTAATGAGCTGTGACTATTTGTGGAATAGCATTGCAATTCTTTAGCAATAATTAATGAACATTTCCTAATCACCAAGGGAATATGTACATAGGAAAAAAAGAAATCTATATTAGAGTATTTTGTTCTTCCTATTAATTAGTTGGATGTTTTATGAAACAGAACTGAATGCTATTTTAGCCTTGATAGAAGGCTAAAATTGCATTTCAGCAGAATTGCAATTTTCAGTAGAATTTTGTCAACTAGCCAATGTGCACGCTTTTGCTATGGTAGAACTGTAGAAGGTTAAGCTGCAGAGTAGTCT
Source organism: Pituophis catenifer annectens (assembly GCF_029215685.1). NCBI lineage: Eukaryota > Metazoa > Chordata > Lepidosauria > Squamata > Colubridae > Pituophis > Pituophis catenifer. The sequence continues at coordinate 179,096,218 of NW_027256883.1, read as the reverse complement.
ACATATATGGTGTGTGTGTACATGAGAATGAGGAAGAAAAAGAAGTACAGAAAAATGAGATAGATGGGTGTATCTACTCCTCCACTTACTTTTGCAGTTCCTGGAGGAACTAATGCAGCCCTCCTCCCTAATCAGGCTACATTTTGGTATGTATGTAATATTTGTAAGTGGTACTTGACAACATAGACAGCTGTCAGAATAACCAGTTGAATGCATGAATTTTCTGAGCTGAGGACTTAGCAATTAGGTGAGCAGGCAGAGGATGAAATAAATCTTGTGTGCAGAAAACCCAAGTCAAATGAAACTGATCAGCAGCAGCTCTCCAAATCTTCAGACAAAGTTATTTCAGCCCTTCTGGGTGATACTGAACATTGAACTAGGATCTTCTTTATGCAAAATATGCCACTTGCTCTGCTAAAGAGTGTTTTTGGATGAATTTCTAAACTCTCCTAGTTGCTTAACACGAATGCATAGCCTGCTTTTTTTCCCCACCCAATTTCAGTCCAGGTGTATTTATGTGATTAAGGAGCTGCTATTTTGGTGGCTGCTTGGAGATTTGGGAAGATACATTTTAATTTGGGAAGGCTACTGTAGTGGAGGAGCTGTGTGGGATGGGAGTAAGAAATGCAGCACTCCTTCACATTAATCAGCCTGAATGATTTCATCAGGTTACCTTGTGAAAGGAAGGAAGGAAGGAAAGAGGGAAGGAAGGAAGAGTCCAGATGGAAATTTATAGTGTGGGTTGTGTGATACATCTTCATTTTTACAACAGCTATAATAAGTGTGATATATTAATTTTCATAAAGGTGTCCCCTGTAAATATAAATATGATAATATAAAAGAATCTGGCTTTATTTAATATTCTTTTTTTAAAAAGGGTGGTGGGTAGGGAATAGGAGATATGCAAGCTGAAGGCTGAAGCTTCATTCATTCTGAGAAGGAACCTGCCACTTGCTGGGAGATGATTTATCCAAGATTATTCCGTGAAGAGGATAGACTTTGACCCAAAGTTCCTCCCAAACCAAACTCATTTCACTGGAATCATATCAGCAGATGAGTTTGAAATGGAACTTGGGAAGCACCTAAAACATGTACAGGCATAGTTTACAAGCAGCAGATGTGTGGGCATATGCATAAACTTAGTTATGTGTGGATGGATTTTATGGATTGGTGGAGGTACACTCTGCTTGTGATTCTGTCACTTTCTTGTATCCAGAAAAAAGAAAGAAAAGCAAATGAAAGGTCAACAGTCTTGTCCTGCTTGTTTTTGCTTTGATTTACTTAATTGCCCATCGTGGGAGGTGGATGCTTTTAATAATTATTAGGAAAGTATTAGGATTTTCACTCTTTGCTGGTGGAGGTCACAATACAAACCAGACTCTAACCGGACTCTAACTCTGGTTTGTGGATTTATATAAATCCACAAACCAGAGGAAGGCAACATACAGTTTGGGTTAATCTAATTTAGTACTAGCTATTATTTTATGTGTTGCATTTATACTATATTTTTCAAAGAGATGTATTCAGACTTTCCTGGAAGTTTTATTAACCTAGCAAGCTTATGAGATAGTTTAGGCTGGGTGATAGCAACTGGCTTGGTTACTCTGTGAATTTCATGGCAAAGCAGGGACTCAAAACTGGATTTCTCCAGGATTATCCACATTTGACCATCAGCAACTGAAATGTAAATTGATCACTACTATGCAAGAAATAATTGAGGACTATGAAATGTATGAGGACAAATGGTAAATCATTGGGGCTTCCTTACTTGTACTTAATCACAGTAGAAATGAGTACATGCCCTGGCCACGTCATTTTATATCATGTCCCCATGATTTTGCCTTCATCTCATCCATAATCCATGAATGATACAATATTAATTCATCCTTAGCTGTACTGGATCAAAAGTAGAATTGCCTTCCTGCTTCCAGGACCATCCAAGGATAGTCTCAAATGCTGTTAACTCTGTTAGCCTTGGGAATCTCTTGTGATTGCAATGATTTGAAACAGAGGTACAGTAAGGATTGGCAATGGATGTAGTAAATTTTATTCCAGTACAGGTTTCTATCTTGTCAGTAAGTAGCCTATTGACTACTTAGTTCTGTATTATTAACATTAATGGCAGCAGCCATTACATTCCAAACAGCAGCATTCCCCTTCCCTACTTCAAATAGAATAGAATAGAATAGAATAGAATAGAATAGAATAGAATAGAATAGAATAGAATAGAATAGAACAGAACAGAACAGAACAGAACAGAACAGAACAGAACAGAATTCTGTTCCTTGTGTGTTTGAACACACAAGGAACTTGTCTTTGGTATATATGCTCTCAGTGTACATAAGGAGAATAAAATACATTCATCAAGAATAAAAAGATACAACACTTAGTGATAGTCAAGGTTACTAATAAGCTATCAAATCGTACTAGGAAACAAACAAACAAACAAACAAACAAACAAACAAACAAACAAACAAACACTTGGGATCAAAATCTTCATAGAAACCATATATTTTAGCTCTGGGATCTATCTTTTATTAGTTGAATTGCTTGTAATTTTGAATACATGATGTTAGCTAACATTCAATGCCTCTGTTTTTGTCTTAAGTGCTCTGCACAGCGCTAAGTCTTCTCAATTACCAAATAACAATTAAGAAGAACTTGCTTGAAGGACAGGGGAGGGAATGGCCTGATTGCTGACAGTGCAAACAGATGCCAATTAACCAACATGTTGCTTGATTTTAAGCATACATAAATGATGTAACAGGAATGCTATTTGTTGGACTTTGATTACTCATTCAGACTCCACGCTGATGTCAGTAGCCTAAGTGGTTTCTTATGTACAGCACTCTTACAAAGGTATTAAATGCAGATCTGCCTGTAGCAAGGTTTCTTTTAATCCAGGCGATGACAGAGAAAAGAAGCCTGAGTATGAAAGAATATGTCAGAAAACAGTATCAAAAAACACAGTTGGGTTCTGTGCAATTTGGAGATCAGACTCTGTAAGTGCAGTGATGGATAATTTAGTCAAGCCAGTAACACTGTCTTTCAGCTCAACATATCCAAGCATTACCTAGAATAATTTCAGTAGAATGTGGACAATGGGAAAAAAAAGGAGAACAAACAAAGGATAAGGTTATTTGAAACAATGGTAATCAGTTTGATCAGATCATGACATCACACTAGTAAGGCAATACAGTACTTGAAAAATAGGATTATTGTAAAGGAGGGTGGGGCTGTCTTTTGTTGATTCAAAAATAATGAAAGAGGAAAATCTATGAGTCATAAATGACAGAGAACCTCAAGTATATTGAGAGCAGGTCAGTGCCATGTCTTGGATTGCCACCAGCAGTGCTAATATGATTTAAAGTTCCGTGCCAGAGGTTTCAACATGCCTTTTTCCCCTCCCTTCAAAATATTTCTCCTATGTCTATCCTCTTTGATTCTGCATTTATATAGCCATTTCTTTGATTGAAAAACATAATGGCTAAACTTTTTACTGAAAGTAAAAATGCAGAGGAATATCTGCTGTGATAATTATTAACTAGCAACCTTGTGATAGCAATCCCTGAATGGCAACTTTCATGAATGCCAAGAAACTGGGCAGCTCCAATGCCATGGATTAGAGCTGGAACTTCATCAGAGACAGAAGAGCTACCAAACATATCAAAAACTTGGACTGCTTTCACACTGCTGCCACAGTATCAGATGTGCTTATGAAGTCAAGTGATGCCCATGCTCAGGTTAGCTTTGCTTTGCCTTCCTTCCCTCCCTTTCTGTAGGTGACTGAAGAATAAGCTTCTGCCATACAGTATTGCTGTAAGAAATCTACGCGATGTCATTATCATGGTTTTCCTGGGACTAACATGTCAGACCACTGATAGTGTGCTAACACATAAACAAGAAGAGCAGGAAATGCTTCTAAAGTCCCATCCATACATGGAGGTATTGCAATACCTTCCCATTAAGAAAATCATCAGATGGGAGTATGCTCTGAGACAACATGTTTGAAATATTTAGTATTATTTGCTTTATGGTAATTGTGAGTCAGATACTCAACAAAATATGAGAATTTGGGGGTAGGTTGGTGAAATATGAGATAAAGAGTAGGTGTATGTCTTCCGCTGTAGCCAGTGGCATCTGATTAGGCCTGGTTTGGTGGAGAAAGTCAAGTCTAGGCAGCAGATGAAGTTGGTTCAAAGAGATGGAATCTAATCAAAGCATTGCAGCTGCAACAGACTAAATCAAGAAAATTGTCCTCAGAGGTAAAGGATAAAGAAAACCAGAATTATGGATCATTCCAAGTAAGCTTCTTACCTATTGTAAGAACAATAGGAGCAATCCAACTGAAGTTTTATGCTGAAAGCCACGATTGGTAGTATGATCAGCTCTATCCTTTCTGAAGAATCTGATTGCAGTATTAAAAGTTACTCCTCTGATTTCTCAGTCTAAGACATCTGTGAGGCTGGAAAAATGGAGGCTTTTGGTAGGGGCTCATCCTTGAACTCATAGGATGACAACAACGCAGCATCCTCATCCTGGATGAATATAGGATTCTTCATTTTCAGTCATCTCCTGCACCAGTTCTGTTGCACTTCAGAAAGCTGGTATCACAACAGTATATGGCGGGGCTCAGCTATTCTAAATTATTCATACCTCCTGATTTCCTTCCTTGTAGTTATGGTTCTTTAAACTGATGTACAATTTCATTATACAAAGAAGCCTTGGCACAGGTTTAAAAATGACGTTCTCTATTTAAAGGAACAATTTCAAATGCATACAGAAGATAAACAGGTATCAGAACAGATACTTACTGGAGAAAATTCAAGTAATATATGTAATATATATGTGTAATATATGATTATTGGCCTCGGTATCTTCTTCTCTGATATTTTAGATGGAAACAAACATAAACCTCAATGTACTTTTACATCAAGACTTTTAAAAATAGTCCCTGTGATTGGAGGAAAGTCCTGAAAGACTATCAGTTCATCTTATTTCAGATACATATGGGCTCTGAATGAGTTTAGTGTCAATGTTGCATAGTTGCATGAAGTGTGATAAAAATCATTCTGTTCTGATAGCCTCTTTTCTTCCTATACTGATTACTAACACTTTTCTTGTCCCCCCCCAATTTTTTCCCCCTCCAGCCTGGCTCAACAATGGTCTGTTGAGGATGGAGAGGAGCAGGAGAGAGAGCGCAGGCGAAGACATAGGCAACTGAGTTCCACCTCTGAAACAAAGGAGGAGGAACCCTCCAGCACAGCACAGAATATGACCCGTCAGACATCAAACAGGTATTGGTATTTGTAGGTTGGGCTGTTACGGAGCAGACTTATTTGCTTGTGCAAATTGCTTGGAAATTGAAGCCAGTTCTGATGATTTTGAAAAGAGACAATGACTTTCCGTTTGTTTGACCTAATATTATTTTACGAAGAACAGGGATTGAGATTTAGGGAGATAGGTATAGATTAAATGAAACCAGATGATGCTTTGGACCTAAAACTCCACCCACCCCATAAGAAAACTAGAATTCATGTTTCCATATCTTCTCCCTTTTCTAACCCTACAGCAGAGATGGGTTTCAGCAGGTTCTGACCAGTTCTGGAGAACTGATAGTGGAAATTTTGAATAGTTCGGAGAAGCGGTAAATACCACCTCTGATTGGCCCTGCCCCCATCTATTCTCTGCCTCCCAAATCTCAGCTGATCAGGAGGAAATGGGGATTTTATTTATTTATTTATTTATTTATTTATTTATTTATTTATTTATTCAAATTTCTATACCGCCCTTCTCCTTTCGGACTCAGGGCGGTGAACAGCCAAGATAAAAAACATCTATACAAAACATCACAGTTTAAAATAAAGTTAAAATAATTTATAATTTGGCCCATAATTTAAAACTTGTCAATTAAAATCAATATTAAAATTTTAAAAACTAACCCTTTTGCAGTATCCTTCCCCTGCCATGCCCACCAAGCCATGCCACGCCTACCAAGCCACGGCCACAGAACTGGTAGTAAATTTTTTTGAAACCCACCACTGCCCTACATGCCTCTTCAAAATTGTGAGTTCCTTTATGGAATAATGTGTATATGTACAGAGAGGTGAAGACAGAATGGAAATTGATAAAATTTCTTTACCTTTCATGAATGGAGGAGTAACTCAAGATTCCAATCTATGTTTATAGATAATTGGGAAGGAATATAGAGAATGTATATATTAATGCAGGACAGGATTATTTGATCTTTTTTCTGTTCTATGATGCCATACCAATTAAGATTATTATATTGAGTACAGAATAGATTGTCTAACTCAGAATAGTTGCTACTGGTTGTTGGTGACTATCAAGGATTTTCAATACGAAACTTTCCAATCATTTGTATTTATTTATTTATTTATTTATTTATTTATTTATTTATTTATTTAATTAGTTAATTAGTTAGTTATGGTTCGCCTGCCAAATTCATAGTATGAAGAAAACTCAGAAATTTCACAGTAATATTTGCCAGATCAGAGGAGGATAAATAGAGACCGTAGTTCTTTTTAAACAGCTCACAAAGTTATTAGAGATCTCTTTCAGTTTTTCATAATCTTTAAAACACTCCACACTCGGCTTTTTTTGCAGCAAAATATCTTTTCTTCTTCAGCACTTTTTAGAATGATGGTTATAATGTATACTTCAGGAGGTGCAGAGAAGAAGCTTCTAGAGTGCCTGTGCATTGCTTTTTAAAAGTTGAAGAAAATGATAAGAAATGTCTTGGTGCCATGTGCATTTTAAAAATGAAATATGAACCTCATTTGCCTCATTCTAGTTATTGTTTTTATGAAGCAGTATTAGTTAGGCTTTGTTCCAATTAGAATGCATTCCATCATGACTCTGGAAGGAGATAAATTCCCTGGTCACTTTCAACAGCACCTTTTTCATTCCAATCGTGGACCTTCATTTTGCATTTCTCTTTCCATGATGTGTACAGTACATGCAAGCTGTCTATATAGAAGACATAGACAGCAACATTTCTGTACCAAACTTTGAAAACAAAATCTGAATTGTCATCATCTAGAACTTAGAACATAAAACAACAGAGTTGGAAGGGACCTTGGAGGTCTTCTAGGCCAACCCTCTGCTCAAGCAGGAGACCCTATATTATTTCAGACAAATGGTTGTTTAGTGTCTTTTTGAAAGCCTCCAGTGATGGAGCATCCACAACTTCTGAAGGCAAGCTATTCCATTGGTTAATTACTCTTGCCATTAAGAAATTTCTTCTTAGTTCTAGATTGCTTCTCTCCTTGGTTAGTTTCCAACCATTGTTTCTTGCCTTGCCTTTGGTGCTTTGGAAAATAGTTTGACCCCTCATCTTTGTAGAAGAACCTCAGATATTGGAACAGTGCTATCATGTCCTTCCTAGTCCTTCTTTTCATTAGACTAGACCAGTGATGGCGAACCTATGGCACGCACGCCGGAAGTGGCACACAGAGCCATATCTCCAGGCATGCCAGCTGTCGCCCAGCTTGCCTTTCCAGGTTTCAGCACCAGTTGGTCTTCACTCACATATGTGCCAGAAACCGGAAGACTAGGTGACTGATGCACACATGCGCATGCTGGAAACTGGAAGCTCAGCTTCCCGGTGTGCACACGCGTGTTGGGGAACTGCTCTTCCGGTTTCTGGCATGCTTGCATGTGTGCACCAGGGAGTTGCTCCTCTGGTTCCCAGTGCTCCTCCATGCACATGCTCCTGTTTTGGCACTCGGTGCCGAAAAGGCTCACAAACACTGGACTAGACATTCCTGTAAATGTTTTTCATATGTTTTAGCCTCCAGCTCCCTAATCATTTTTTTTTTTTGCTCTTTTCTGCACTCTTTCTAGAGTCTCAAGAACTTTTTTGTATTGTGACCAGAACTGGATACAGTAGTCCAAGTGTGGTCTTACTAAGACTTTGTAAAGCGGTACTTGAACTTCATGTGATCTTGACTCTATCTCTCTATTAATTTAATCTCTATTAATCTTTGTTATATAAAAGTAGCTGCTTCAAATTTCCAAAACAATCAAGTCATATGAATACAATCCTACCTCTATTACAGCCCTGAAGGACCTATGAAATTATTTATAACCTGGTTTGTAAATCTCATTCCTGTGTAAACTGTGTGAATCATGAATTCTTCTAAAATTTAACCTCTAGTGCCATCTAGTGCTGTTCATACGTTTCCTTCTTTTTTCCAAGGGTTGATAATTCCTTAGACGCAAAGCTGCTTAACTTGGAAAATGCAGCACTGAAAAATGAGAAGACTGAACCAGTTTCAATAAATAAACTGGAAGGCAGGAGAGTGAGGAGGAGAGCAGAGTTTTTAAATAATATAAAACAAGAGAAGAAAATACTAGTGAGTACTAAGAAATTTGAAAAGGAACCTCCTGAAGAGAATCCTACATCTCCTCCAGAATCATCCAAAGAAGAGGGAAGAGCAGAAAAATGTGAAACCCTAATTCAGCAAAAGGAAGAAGAAGAAAGCCATCAAATCCAGAGTCAGAAAAAAGAGGAGATCATACTGGAGCAACATGAAGCCTTGAAGCATAAGAAGGACCTCAAAACGGATGAGGATCAGGTCTTCAGCGAGGAGGAGAAAGTCCCGAGCATATGTGAATCTCAGAGACTGGCTGTGACCCAGAATGAGGTGGCTTCCCAGGAGCCTCAACGAATTTTTTGCGAACGCAAAAGCATCAGCCGTCTTGAGGTGAAAATTCAGCCAAGAGCTAGAAAGTTTACTGATCCTGCTGTAGCCACACCTGCTTCTGAGGCACCACAGGTACTTAGTCTTGGTATTTTATGAGGACAGAGAAAGTTTGATGAAAAGTTAATTGGGCAAAGATGCAAATTAGATATGGAATAAATTGACTACATGGAGCTATTACTCATCAAAGTTGGCAGCGTCATTCAGCAGCAGGGTTAAAGGATCAAGAAATAGCTGAGCAGACATGGCCTAAGGCTGGATTAAGTAACACAGAGCATCTTAAATTCACAAGAAGCTTTCCTATTACCCCTATGTTAGAGAAATCCAATCTCAAAATCTTGTAAGTTTTTTCATTAAAAGGTTATCACCTGAGGATTCTGAAAGGATGTCAGATATTATCAAAATCTCATATTTGGGTTTTGGAGATAATGACAAGATTATTGATTTTGCCATGAAGTTGCCATAGATTAAGATTGTGCAAGGATGCTCAGGATCAGAAAAAACAGTCTACTATTGGTTTAAGAGATAGCAAAAGTCAAATTATCCAGTCTGTTATTAGTGGATGTTTATTTAACACAGTTAATCATTAATCTTAATTATATTTAGAAAGATCCAGATAACAGTGTTATTCTCTGCTGCTCACAGGATAAAATTATAATACACAATTTAGCAATTATAATAAAATAACAATTTTGGGAGGTTTAAAGCCTAAAAAAGCTTTAAAGAATATGAAAGTATTTTACAGACTTGCTAAAATACACCTCCTCCCACCCAAGGCTACAACTCCTTTTTGGAAAACCATTTCATAGCCTTTTCACGTTGCAACATTGAAGTTGCTTTGCCTTTTTCTTGCTTTCATAATTTACAATTATTTTCATTAATTCTTTTTATATATATACCCTAGCCCTTATGTTCTATACCGTACTGGATTTACATTTTCTATATTTTGCAATGAAACCTTAGTAGATACAACTTTTTATCAGAAAACCTAGAAGAGGTAATCCGACCATTTGTTAAATGTGTTGTGGATGTAAACAGATGTGCTCAGTAGTGTAATAGGTCTTGCAGAGTTCAAAAGGATTTATTTCCAATTTTTACAAAAAATATTTGTGGTGGAACAGCCACACGGTGGCGCAGTAGTTAGAGTGCAATACTGCAGGCTACTTCTGCTGACTGCCAGCTGCCTGCAATTTGGCAGTTCAAATCTCACCAGGCTCAAGGTTGACTCAACCTTCCATCCTCCTCAGGTGAGTAAAATGAGGATCCAAATAGTTGGGGGCAAGATGCTGACTCTGTAAACTGCTTAGATAGGACTGTAAACCACTGAAAAGTGGTATATAAGTCTAAGTGCTATTGCTATTTTCTCAGTCCTCCGCATTGTGCTTTCTTGGTTCATGTTTTTCTTTCAGGTCACCGAAAAAACTATTCCCAAATCAAATGCTAAAATTATAAGGTCTCCCTCTGGTCAAGAAGGTTTTGATGCCCCTATATTAATTTCTGAACCGCGGATTACCTATAGTAGCTCATTCAACCGGATCAGTCCAAGGACTATTTCATTCCGGGTAAGGATTTATTACAAATTATGAAAAGGTCCCTTATTTAAAAATGAAATATAGGCCCTACGGCAATGACACAAGCAATATTCTACTTGTACAAAGGCAATGAGGCTACATGACTACCACTACAATAATTTTTTACATATGAAGTGCAGATAATTGCAAAGAATAAGGTTGCCCAACCTTTGTACTGTATGTCTATAGGCTAATCTTTGACCTTCCAAAATATAGTATAGGCAAAATTGATTTTGATTGTATTTAAAATCTACATTTAAACTTAAATGAAAGCTAAATACAACCAACATGATTATTCCCAAAGCCAACTTCTAATAAGCATACTTTGGGAACAATTTTTAGGACAATATGGGGTCACTACTCAAAATTATGGGTGTCCACTTATGCGCTGCTGTTGTAGGAAAAAACTAACATGTACACTCTCATGCAATTGGAAACTTCCCAGTTCCACTGTTCCCCGGTTCTGGAAATCAGGCATGTTGGTCAGGGGTGGGTTCTACTTATCTTTACTAAAGGTTCACATCACGCTTGTGCACTCTTCTGCGCATGCGCAGATCATCTGTGATGACCTCTGGGTCATGGGCGGAGCCTCCTGCCAGTTTTATTACCAGTTCTTGCGAACTGGTACGAACTGGGGGCAACCCACCGCTAATGTTGGTGCTGAGTAGCCATATAGTGTTGGGGATAGGATCAGTGGTATAACTCTTATCTTCCTTCATAGGAGCTGAGGTTAGGAAGGTATCTTCATGGGGGTAGAATGTGAAATGTGGGAGCCAAGTAATATTGTCCAAATCAGAAAAACTGAAGACTTTCAGTCCATTCTTAATATTTAAGAGCTTTTTAATCTTTTGAAATATTTACCAAAGAAGGCCATTTCAACATCTAATCCATACCTATCCTTTTGCACATGATGTTGTGATCCTGTTATGATGTGACTTCCCTGTACACATTTACTCTTTGCAGCTAAGGTTTCCCCTGCACCCTGCAACAGAGTCTTTTCAGTTGGGGTTTGGGTGTGAGAAATAATACTTGCTAAAATTTCCCTTTATTCCCCATAATTATTGAACATGCAAAAACCTGATTCTTGCTCTCTATTTCTTCTGCTTCTAGGTTGTTCCCAGGAAAGAAAGGCAAGAAGATGCATTAAGCAGAAGGTAAGTACATACTAATACAGCACTGCAGTTTCTTTGTAGAGTTTGCATTCTTGCCCCATCTTTGTGGTAGAACAGGAATGTCAAACTCAAGGCCTGGGGGCCGGATTTGGCCCGTGGGGTATTTAGATCTGGCCCACGGGGCTGCTCTGGAAACAGAGAAGGACCAGCCAGTGGTGCTTCTGCCAGTGAAAACGGGCTCCCAAGCTCCATTTTTGGCTGCCACAGCCTCCTGCAACTCTGCCAGTGAAAACAGAGCTTGGGAGGGGTCCCGAGCTCCGTTTTCACTGGCAGAGAGTTGCAGGAGGCCGTGGCAGCCAAAAATGGAGCTCAGGAGCCTGTTTTCACTGGCAGAGTGCTTGGGCCCCCACAGGCACCCCCGACAGGAGTGACATAGAGCTGGCCACGCCCACCTTGGCCCCTCCACCCTGGCCCCCCAAGGTCAAACACAACCCTGATGCGGCCCTCAATGAAATCGAGTTTGACATCCCTGCGATAGAAGGACAGCAACAGAATGGCAACAGAGATCTATGTGCTTCAATTGAAAATGTTTTGTTACTTTTACTGTTTAATTTTAATTTTGTTTTGTTTAAAGGAAGAGGCTTCTGGATTTGTAACATGCCCAAATATTCTTTAGCACACACATTATGCTTCTTTTACAAGTTTTAAGAGCTGCACTTATTGTATAGGCCACTGGAGGCAGAATCTGCTGCAACTTGGCCTGTAAAATTCCTGTAGGCTCGATGCAGTTTTTATTTAAAACTTCTGATCAAAGGAAATTCAGTCAAATCAAATCCTGAGATCAATTCAGCCGTTTGATGGACTTTTATCTATCTGCATTTGGGCATTTTATAAACTCAGTACTTCAAGTCAGACTGGCAGTTATAATTGGATTAGATGTTTAGATTCAAAATTAAAATTACAATGGAATTTGCCATAAAGATTTCTGTAGTAAGGTAGTATTTAGAACCTTCCTCCCACCCACATATATTCCCTTATATCAGTGCACACAGAATTTTGATATAAATAATAGGGTGATTTGGAATCTCATTCAGAGCAGAAATTATATAAGTTATATATTCTTGATTTTGATGGCAAGCTTAAGTCCTACATTTTATAACTGATGACTGTGACAAGAATTCAGCTGTGTCCCAACTTTTATGTATTTATTCCAGTGGTGAAATCCAATTTTTTTTACTACCGGTTCTGTGGGCGTGGCTTGGTGGACATGGCAGGGGATTGCCAAATATTGCAAAATCTCCATTTCCACCCCACTCCAGGAGAAGGATACTGCAAAATTCTTCCCTCCCCACTCCGGGGGGGAAGGATATTGCAAAATCTCCATTCCTACCCCATTCTGGGGCCAGCCAGAGGTGGTATTTGCCGGTTCTCCAAACTACTCAAAATTTCTGCTACCGGTTGTAGAAACTACTCAAAATTTCCACAGGTTCGCTCCAGAACCTGTCAGAACCTGTTGGATTTCACCCCTGATTTATTTTCTTTATCTGCCTTGATCCACTTTGGAAGCAGCTAAATGTCCATCTTATGTTTCAAGATTCCTGTGAGAATATGCTTGCAAGCTGAATATTAAACAGTTGAGAACAGAGTATTTTATGATATGACTTGAAACAATACTAGGTTGCAGTTTCTCCATGGGAACTTCAAAATGTTAAGTTGCTGGGGATTCCATACCTGATGTTGTCTAGATGTGATGAACTAGATGTTCCATAGTTTCCAGCCTCTATGAATGTTAAGCTTGTTTGAAGTTGTAGTCCATCATACCTGGAATGTCACATTTGAGCAGCAATTGGTCAGAACACCTTTTGTCAGGCTCTAGAGGGTCACAGCCAGCCTTGTAAGGTGAATATTCCCTGACCTCAGATAATGAACAGTAGGCTGAGGGAAAGTGGAGATATGGATACATTAAATAATTGAAATACTGACAGATCACGATAGATTCAGGGCAGTGGTGAAATGTAAAATTTGTTACTACGGGTTCTGTCGGCATGGCTTGGTGGGGGGGTAATGTGACTGGGTGGGCGTGGCCAACTCTTTTTTTTTAACTTTTAAAAGCATTTTTTTCTACAACCTTAAGAGGCTTTTAAAAGTATTTTTTTCTACAACCTCTTCGGCCGAAAAGGTTGCAGAAAAAATGCTTTTAAAAGCTTCTGACGATCTCAGCTGAGTTGCGCGATCATCAGAGTTGTTTTTTTTTTACCTTTAAAAGCATTTTTTCGGCCAAAGAGGTTGTAGAAAAAATGCTTTTAAAAATAAAAAAAAAGCCTCTGATGATCGCGTGGCTCAGCTGGGCATGGAGGAGGGGCAGGGATTTTTGCTACCATTTCTCCAAACCACCCGCCACCATCGCTACTGGATCAGGCGATCCGGTCCAAACCGGGAGCATTTCACCCCTGATTCAGGGGTATCTGCAGAAGGTGGTCAACAAAGTCAAGACGGTAATCATAACAGTTCAATTGAAGCTCTGCCTAGTTTTATCTGTATGATGCATTTGTATTTTAAAAAAACAGGACAACATTTTATTGCAGCCATTGTGGCCATCCTTGTAAATTTATCAACTATACCCTGTAGACACCTCTGATTAGATTACTTTGCAAGTTTAATCAGAACAACAAATGTTTATCTTGATGAATATTGTTCTCTGTGAATATTGTAAGAGCCACTGATACTTTCTGAGCCTTAGAAAATGAATGTTGATGTATTTGCATCTCCTTCACTAGTGCCAGTATGAGGCTTCCAGCAAGCACAGTCAAACTTGAGGAGAAGCTAGAGAGATATACATCTGCTGTCCAGGTAAATATGGCAATAGAAAATGTGGTTGTTCAGACATTTCTACATCTCCAAAATGAAGTGAATAAAAGGAACAAATAAATCTTTACCATGAAGAGTTCCTAGCCATATCTTATTGATATATATATGTGGATTAAAAGCTCAAAGAAGAGGAATATGTATTCATAATACTGTTATTATGTGAGAAAGAAATTGGTTCTGTCCTGATTGCCTGACTCTTGTCTTATTCCCAGAGGGCAGGATCCATTAAAGTGTCTTCACCTATTCGGAGAAATTTCCAAGCAGCTTCAGAGGGTGTGGCCAGCAAACGTAGCATCTTTGAAGCCACTATTCCTGTCCAGAGTGAGCCTCCCACTCTTGTCCGTAAGGTAAAAACTGATCTTACCCAGAAACATATTGCTGGAAGGAATCAGATATCTAGGAAAGGTGTGGTCAGGTGAATTAGACATGATTAGCTATTCAATGTAAAGATTAAGAACCACAAGAAAAGAGGCCATTTTTAAAGTTGCCCACCAACAAGTCAATAAATAGATACTACTAGGATTCTAGCAACCATATTTGTAGGATGTTTTTACAAGAATCTTGAAAGCCGATTCAAAATCTTCACTCACTGTACAATTTTTAGGGCAAACATGGTCAGAGTGGTGGACAATATTCCGAGTCACTTTCTCAGTTTCTATTTTCCCATCTCTTACCCAGGGCCAGAACTAAATTCCTTCACACTGTCTTCTCCAATTCTACTGTAATGAATTTCAATTTAAAATAAACTCAGTATTTTTAAATGTTCATCTCTCCATAAACGTTAGTAAATGTTCAAATATTTATGCAAGTTACATCCTTATGTGTCATTTTTTGCCTCTTGTTTTGGAGGCTACATAGATGCACTTCAGCTGAGGCCCTTCTGCTTGTAGACCAATGACTATCCTATGATTTTTTAAAAAATAAATGATTAGGACTCTGGGTAAGCAATCTAAGCAGACTGGAACAAAATGCAGTATTTAGTTGCCAACTATCTACAGCAGAGTCCAGGGTTATATGCGGGAAAGACAATAAAAATATTATTGTCATGCAAATAACTTGGAACATCAACACCAGGAGTGAAATTCAGAAAAGGGAGGATTATTTTATTTTCTTATTAGAGTATTGCATAAAATGTGTTTGTACAATTTATCTCTGTGGTTTATCTGCTCTGGAGTGAACATAGAGCCTTTCTTTGCTAGGAAAGTAAAAAGTTGAATCTATTTAGAAATTTCTAAAACCATATTCTTAAGATCATTAGTTCTTAGTTAGTTGGTTAGGTCTTAGAACTCAAACAAGTTCTTTCTTGTTTGAAAGAACAAGAGAAAAATCTGCTGGCCTGTATTGATACCAGTTTGCCCGGGTATTTTTTAATTTAAATTTTCATGTTTGCTAATGATCTGTCACATTGAACGAACCTTAAGCTTCTCAATAGTAGAAAGAGTAATATGTTCTCTATTCTTCTCTCTGTGTGATTGAGTATTCTTTCTATTCTCTTATGGTTAGGAAAGTTTGAGGATCCCAGGAGGAGTCTCATCCCGAATAAATCTCTGGATAAGTCGAACTCAGGAATCCAAAAAGAATGAAGGAGACAAGGTATGAGAAAGTCTTTAGTAAGCTAAGATTTAAGATAACTTTTACAGCCATTTTTTTTTTACTATGAACACGCTGACCCACATTAAAAATTGCCTGCTCTCAAGAGTTAAAGAACTAGAATACTATCCCATTATATTAGCTAGAAGACTATCAATTTACTCCAGCTCATTTCCAGCTCTTAAACAGGAAATCCCATAGAGGTAGTCCTCAACTTATGAACTTCTGTTAATAAGAAATGTCATCGTGAAGAGTTACTGCACTGTTTAGGAGCGGCAATCCTTGGTTGCCATTGTTTTTTTTTTTTATTGCAAAAATTTTACAATTACATTTTCACCCCTTTTTCCCCCCCCTCAACCCACCCCAACCTTCCCAACCTCCCTAACCCTCCCTAACCCTCCCCTCCCCCCGGACTTTCACACAGTATACTCATATCAAATGAAAAAAAAACCCCTTTATATAAAACTTATCTAAAACTTGAACCCCTCCCTCCCCCTTAATTTTCTTTTTTATCTTCATTACATTAACATATTTCTATCTTAATATATCATTTTCAAATAAAAGCTATTTGATACTTCCTAGTTTGGTATTTGTTCTGAACATAATCTATCCACTTTCTCCATTCCCATTCATAAGTCTCTTGTGAACAGTCTTTTAGATATGCTGAAATCTTCGCCATCTCTGCAAAACTGGCCATCTTCATAGTCCATTCCTCGATAGTGGGCAAAGCTTCATTTTTCCAATATTTACCTATCAATAGTCTTGCTGCTGTTATCATATACAATATCAACTTTGTTTCACCCAATGTAAAACCCTTAACTATACCCAGTAAAAACAGTTGTGGAGAAAAATGAATTTTTTTCTTTAACACATTCTGCATAACCCACCAAATTTTTATCCAAAAAGCCTTAACTTTCCTACAAGTCCACCAAACATGATAATATGTAGCATCTAAACAGTCACATCTCCAACATTTTGGCTGAACATTAGGGTACATACACGACAATTTTTTGGGGTCTAAATGCCATCTATAAAACATTTTATAAAAATTTTCCCTCAAATTTTGCGACTGTGTAAATTTTACATTCTGAACCCAAATTTTTTCCCATGTTTCCAACATCACTGGTTCTTCAAAATTTTGTGCCCACTTAATCATACAATCTTTGACTAATTCAGTTTCTGAATCCCTTTCTAGCAAAACATTATAAAGCCTTTTAATATGCATTGGACCTTTCTCTTTTATATGTCTAACCAATTCTTCCTCATGTAACATAATACCAGTTTTTTGATCCTCTTTCCATCTCAATTGCAATTGATTATATTGTAACCAAGTTAAATTAATCCCTTCATCCAACAGTGTCTGTAATGTTTTCAGCTGCCATCTGCCCGCATCTGTAAAAAGAACCTCTTTATATATAAACCACCCGAGTGACATTATATTTGTATTCCATAAAGTATGACCAAGATCCAGCCATAGCGGTAATTTATAATCCCATTTGAGTCGGTGCTTCTTCCAAACTCTCATCAAAGAATCTCTTAGTATATGGCTTTTAAATACTTTATCCACTTTGTTATCATAAAATAAGTAAGCATGCCATCCAAATTCCAAATCAAAACTTGTTAACCAAATCCCATAGCTGTTTAGCAAAGCAACCTCCTGCTGGCTTCCCACAACCGAATCAGTGGGGAAGCGAGTGGGAAGTTGCAAATCCCAGGCAGCTTGCAAGCAGAGCGGTAAGGCAGATAAGTGTTTGCTACCAGGTGGGGAGGGCATGAGGGAGAGTGCAAAGGTGTGAGGAAGATGTGGAAAAGTATGGGGAGGGTGCAAGGAAGTGTGCAATGGTGTGAGGGAGGCATGGAGAGGATCAGTGGGGGTATTTGAGAGAGTGAGGGATGTCAGGGAGGATACGGGTGCACGAGTGGCTGGCACAGGGCACATCGAGAATGCAGAGTGACTGGGAGGAGGGTGTGTCCATGGGTCAATGAAACTTATCCCCATACCTTATGACCTTCTCCAGCAGCTGCCACATTACCTTTTTGGGGAAGCTGGTGCAGAAGGGCGCAAATGATAAACATATGACTGTAGGGTGCTGCAACTGGTCATAAAATATGAACCAGTTAACAAGTACCCAGTCCACAAGGGTACTGGGGTGGCTGGAACTTCAAGAACAGGTTGTAAGCACTATTTGTTTTGCGCCATCATAATTTTGAACTGTCACTGAATAAATTAGAGACTACCTATATTAGCTCCGGTTATCTGCACAGGAAATCTTTTAAGAGACCATGTTTTAACTTTCTGCAGGACATTCAGAGAACTGGGAACACCATACAGGGGAGTTAGTTGGAAAACTGATCTGATGGTTTGTGAAGGAAATCCAAGGTAAGGATGGAAAGAGTTAGGAATTGACATAAAATGACTTGCCGGACATGGGACGAGTATGAAAGTGATTTGGCCTGAGTATATCTCAATATGTGCACAAGTAATATCGAATCTGCTTCATGAACATTTTATCTTATTATCATTACACTATTATCACTCTGTTAATAATGGACTACTAAACCAAGAGTCCCCAAGCTCTGGGGACAGACCACTAGTGGGTGTGGCCCATTGGGAACTGGGCCGCCAAAATGGCAAGCTTCATTTGTGCAGGTGCAGGATTTAGGTTGTGCATGCAAAACCATTCCCTCTTCACCTCTGAAATTGCCGAAGCTGGCACCACCAGTCTGTGGAATCAAAAAGGCTGGGGACCTCTGGATTAAACAACAGTGAAATAAGATGTTAATTGGGCATTCTATGACTAGACATACATGGATTCATTAGAATTATCTTCTGCCCTGGAAAGCTAACCCTTAAGATTTAGTCACCAAATGCTGAAACTGGAGTACAGTGGGATGAACTGATTGATGAAATTGGAATATGTTGTTGACACTGTATCTGGGCCCATATCTGATAACAACTTAAATACTAACCAAGTTAGTATTTGAAGCCTAAAAGTATGTGGGCTTCCTTTTAGGTAGATTATTAGCCTGTATAAATTGTATTATAAATATCTCCTTATTTTGTAAACCATATTGAGTCCCGTAGAGTTATGTTATATAAAATCATAAATAAATAGAATTATTCAGAACAAATGTTTCATCTCTTTGTGATTGAACCAAAGGATATAAATCTCCTATTATTCTGATTCTGCCTTATAACAAAGGCTGTATTCTGATCTGCTTTCTCATTGTTCTTAGTGTAACACTACAAGAATTCCTATGGTCATTCCAGCACAGTGTTTAATGGTGGAGATTTGGAGGTTGAAAGAGTTGCCATTAATTCCTCAAATCTCTGCATGAGTGTCACTAATCTCTTACCTCAAGCAGTTGAGAAACCAGGCTAGCACACACTTGCTATAATTAATGTATGAACTTACCATTACTGAAAAGGGAGAATAGTGTTCTCAAGTTCACTAATATTTCTGTTATGAACATGTATTTAAAAATCCAATATGGTGTTGATTTTACAATTTCAGTTAGGAATTGGGAAACCCCAAATCACTATTCATTGTGAAGTCCACTGAATGACCTTCAGCTAAAAGATCTGAGTTTGTTTTGTATATTCAGATTCAAGGAGCATCCTTCCTTCTCCCTTGTGGAAAACTGTGTATTCATCAAATGTTTCCTTTTATCTTCTAGATGTAACCAGACAAGCTACTCTCAGGAAAATGTACCTCCATTGATACAAAAGGCATGCATCTCTTGGAATTCTAGAATATCCCTCAGTTTATTGCTCTACACTTCTATAGAATTGACCACCTAGCAAAGATATCTATCAGCCAACAATGCCTACAGTGCCTTTTATTGAATGGGGCTCTTGATGACTTAAATGATTTGATGGATGGGAAAACTGACCTATGATAGAAAAACTATATTTCTATAATCCATTTTTATCTTTTTATTGATATATCATCCATCCTCATCATCCAAAATTAAGTTCTATTAGCAAATATGAAATACATATGGCTTCTTTACTGGATTATATTTCAGCTATGTTTCCACCATGATGAATACTTTAAGTTTGCACCAAGCAATTGCAATTGTTGCCTAAACGTAGCTTTGCCTGTTCTTGCTGATCTTATTATTATCTAATTATGTTATTTGAATAAAAGAGGGATGTTTTAATGGGGAAATTGTGCTTAACCCTAAACTGGTTAGAGCCATGAGGAGGTTTGAAGCAGAAATGCTTTACCTGAATGCTGTAAGTAGTAGAAACTTACCTGAATGCTGTAATTTGCGTATTGTGTGGAAAAAGAAGGGTGCAATGTGCCTGAATATATGGATAAACTTGTTTTGGAAAAACCATGAAAAAAATAATGTTCTTCCCTCCCTAAAAAATTGCCAAGGAGTTATTTTGTATAGTAAAATGCATTCTATATTTAAAGAATATTTTTATAATATATATTTCTGTTTCAGCTCAGTCCTAGCTATTACTGAAACTCAGTAAGACTAATGGAACAATTTTCATGTTTTCAACAAGATTTGCCAATCTATATACATCTATTTAGGTCTACTGCATTCAAAAGGTCTTATCCCCAGGTAAATGTACTAATGTCATGGCTAATTTTAACTGAATCAGGGCTATGGGTTGACTCCTGTCCTACCTATTAGCATGCCATAATTAAACAACTTAGAAGTCACCCATACACACATATTACTTAAATTCAGTAGCGGGGATTGAATTTGACTTTCACTTTTCATAATAAACATCATAATAAATAACATTTGTTTCAATATACAGACTTTGCTTCCAATTGTATTCATCTGTTGTCTGATTTTTTTTTCCCTGTTAAATCTGCTGACCAGACCCAATATCTAGCCTTGCATTTGATTTTGAGATCTTGCTGGACCCACTTTCACTCAGCCATCCAAGTGAAAATATGTTTCTCTAATGTCTATGGAGATTCTCAGTCATCCAGGTCATGGTTGTCCCAAAGGTGCTTTTTCAAGAGGCAACTGGACTTTCTGGTTTTCCTTTGAAGACATTTTGCTTCTCATCCAAGAAGCTTCTTCAGCTTTTTTTATTTAATGGTTCATAACAAACTGT
The DNA here is from genome assembly GCF_029215685.1 of Pituophis catenifer annectens. NCBI lineage: Eukaryota > Metazoa > Chordata > Lepidosauria > Squamata > Colubridae > Pituophis > Pituophis catenifer. Next base: position 179,075,265 of record NW_027256883.1, on the reverse strand, counting down.
TGCTCTAAGAACCTGACCCCTGGGCTATCTATGTCCTTTGATCCATTAACATTTAGTTGTTTTTCAGCAGTCAGTGGGAAAACATTCCCTACTGGTGAACTTTGAAGAACACTAACTGAAGCTAAACAGTTCAGCAAGTTTGAGACAGAAACAAAACTTAAGTTAGAACTCCTAAGTAGTAGAAGATGGATTGATTGATTAGACTTCTGGCTGACTAGCTCCAAAATGACTTTCAGCAACTTGACAAAAGTTCATTTTTTAAAAAAGTATCTTTATTGCCAAATGGAATAAACTAACATCTTTCCACAGCAGATTTCAATTTAAAGGGCCATGTCCACACATCCTAATTAAAGGGGGGGGGAGAGTTTTTAAAGATTACTTGAAGGTGGGCAAGTTATGAGCCATACAATTTGTTTGTGGGGTGGAGGGGTGCTGTTCTAAAGGTAGGTGCAATGGCAGAGAAGGCCTGCCTTCTAGGTCCTTCTAGATGATAATATGGGAAACAAGTGACCTCCTCAAGCAGATTCTATTATATGCGATATAGGCCTTTAGAGGTAACAAGTCAGGAACTCCTCCCTTGGTCTTCAATAATAAGTGGTTTGCTATGTCCTCTGTATTAAAGTGAAGGCTCATTCAGAATATCAGTGCTTTCCTTCTGAATTTCCTTTCTAGTGAACTTTAGACACAGGTTAAAGATAGATAAGAGATTGCTACAAGTGCCATGAGTTTATTGAGGAAGTTCAAGGAATCTTTGGTTTCCAATCAAACTGACTGGTTCAAGTTTTATAGTTTCCTCCTCCCACCCAACACATTTGTTGTTGTTGTTTTTTATAAAAGGGACAATAGCTTACTTGCTGAAGAGGCTTTTCAGACAGTAACACATCAGTAGCCATCCCATTTAATGGAGAACAAAAGCATGCCTTGGGACTCACAGCCTGGCTTTTCAGATTTATACCCAGAGCTCTCCTAGAGCCAAACCTTCTATATCAGAGTTCCAGGCCACTCGAGAATGACAGCTGGCTGGCTTGTGTCAGACTCTTGGGCACTTGGGTATCTCAAGTTTAAAATAGCAATTCTCGGAGGCCATACAATAGCCAGTGCTTATATGGGCTCAGGGCGGGGGAGGGATGAATTGCACAAGAGGCTGTGGCTGACCCTGCCAAAATAGCAACAAAGCTTTGCATTCCAAGCTGTTCCCGGCTGGCATTCCTCCAATCAGGCATCCAGCATCCAGGGTGGCTGATAAGGGTGGAGTGCTCTTGTTAAAGCCTCCCTCTTTTTAAATTGCATTTCTCAGACACTACATTTGTTCCCACTGAAAGGACTTTCCACCTGCTCTCTGGGCAAAAGGTAAGGAGCCCCAAACCATATCTTGCATTCCTCCATCTTAAACTAACCGGGACACATACCATATCTGAAAATAACGTATTTGAAATTGGGATTGGGAGGAGTATCTATTGTGTGGCAATACCCCAAATCTACCCCCTCTCAATTTTTCTGGATACCCTTCCTTTGAAATGCAAATATATCAGTTTGTCTTTATTGATTTCAGTATGTATGTGTAAGTGGCTCTGTATGTATGGGTATATTTGGGAGAGAAGGCAAAGGCTATAATACCACAAGACTGTTTAAACTTGAAAACGAAACAAGGGATTCAGTTTGTAATATCAGTCTGTGTAAAATGGTTTGCTAAATGCACATTTAGAAAACATGGCATGTATAAATTGGGGGAAGATAGTATTAGACTGGTATTAGTGTTTCTTTTCCTTTGTAAGCTAGGTAGCAAAAAAAGAGTGAATTTTCACTGAATGCTGGAAACCATTCAAAGATGAACAAGGGAAGTCAGTAGCAGGAGTACCTAGCCTGTTTAAAGTATGCTTTTGCATTGCACAATAATTGCTTTTTGTAACATTGCCATTATCACAAAGACAGAGATTCTTAATCTAAGATCAGTTAATTTTCCTGGTAAATTCCTGAGGTGTATATGTGTATATGATCTGCATATACACATATAGAGTTCTAATTCTTCATTAGTTAAGGTAGGTGGATTCAAAATTTTATGAAAATACTGCATAAGAATATAGCTAGTGTCATCCTGAGGTAACCAAAAATTCTTATCAGGATGATTACAGTCCTAAAAACATAAAAGACTACAGTGTGGACTCAACTTAGAAATAATCACAGGTCTACAGTACTTTAGTATAAAGCAGGGAACATTTGTACTAAATATACTATCTACATTTAGTACATTAAGAGTGACAGATTATTTGAAAACTGATGTCTAGATAAGGAAAGTTTTGAATAAATTTAGAGAAAATTTAGAAGTGACTAAGTCAACCTATTATTCAATTTTCAAATAACTGGACATGTGCAATATCTGTGACCAGGATGCAGCTCCCTATGCCATTTCCTTTATTGTTCTCATAATGCCTTTGTGAATTTGTGCAGCAACATCCTTGATTCTATTCTTTTACAGCTGTTACGGACAATTCAAATGACTTTGTGACAATCTTCCAAAGTAAGAAGAGAAACAAGGACTTAAGGGACAGAACAGCTGGTCTGACAATTGAGAATTATTTGTTGAACTCCCCAGAACCTGCTTAAAATGCCCCTCAGTTTGGTGATTTGCTTCACAGTTGTTTTACTGTAGCAGGATTGGATTTGCTGAAAGCAACTGCCAAGATTCAGGGATGTTTTAAGCAAGGAAAAGGAACAACAAGGTTCACATGCTTATATTGTTGTAGGTGCAGGCAGGTGAGCTTGGGGTAACTGGTTTTAAGTATGAAGCTCAGAGGGAAGAGAGAAACTGCTTAGATCTTAGTTCAGGGCTGTGAAACTCCTGGCCTGCGGGCCAGATGTGTCATGCACTGGCCATGCCCAGTTTAGCAAAGGGGAAAAACGTTCCCATACATCATGTGACGCCATGAGTTTGACACTTCTGCCTTAATTAGTCCTCTTTTTTCTGCTGCAGAAAGCTGTGAGCAAAGCTAAAACTCCAAAATTATTGTATTGTTCTTGGAAAAGAGAAGAAACTAATAATTGCCATTATTATCTCTCATATGAGAGTTGACAGTGGTAAACTGTGCAAGCAACAACCCTCTAGAAATAAAATAAGTTACGATTCTCCATTGGCATTGCATTGGGTATGCAAAATACTGTTTGATTTGGGATAATAGCTTAGATGTGATTATGGACTTATTTATCAATGTTGTTTCTGGCACTAGTTGCTAGAAATTTAAGATGTTTGAGCTCCGCAGACTCTAGCCTCAGGCAGTACTGCGAAGAAAAATTCCTCCTCTTGTCTCCAGACTATAGGGTGTAACCGTGAGGTTACCAGTACTGCTATACTTGTTAAATATGGAAGTAAGAAAAAGCATTGGTTTTCTTTTTATAAAGAGAATAATGGAAATGTAGGATGAAAGAAACATATCAGGATTATAATTTTGAACCATAATGTATTTTTTTTCTCAGTATATTTCTTGACCTCATTTAAAACAGCTGTCTTTCACATCACATTTTTTTTTTTAAATTTGATTTATATGCCGCCCTTCTCCGGAGACTCAGGGCGGCTTACAATGCGTTAAGCAATAGCCTTCATACTTTTGTATATTTATACAAAGTCAGCTTATTGCCCCCACAAACTGGGTCCTCATTTCACCTACCTTAGAAAGGATGGAAGGCTGAGTCAACCTTGAGCCTTGGAGAGATTCGAACCAGCAGTAAATTGCAGGCAGCTGTGTTAATAACAGGGTGCTTAGACCACTGTACTATCAAGGCTTGTGTCCTTAGTTTGTTATATCAGACATGACTACTTGTGATGTCTCTGCTTGTTCTTTCTTATCAGTTCTGCTGCTAATCTCTACTTATTTTAGAAGAACTATGCTGCCAAGATGTGAAATGGAAATAAAAAACAAGCTTTGCTGTCAGTATTATCAGCAAAGAAGTGCTTTTAGACCTCAAGCCAAATTCAACAGTTACATTTATACGAGTTATTAGGCATTGGTGGTGCTTGCTTTTTATTCTGACTTCATTGCGCTAAAGTCTTAGCTTTCTCACTCCTTGTCAATATCTTTTGCTGTTTCCTTTCCCAAAGACATTATACACATTTTACTAAGCATAGAGACTACAGTTCAGTATTCCAGAAATGGTAGATGTTAAATGTTGTGTCAACTAAGAACTTGAGATTCCAGATAAATATTTGAGCTTGCAGTTTTGTGCTTATGAATACAATAGCCTTGTGTTCATCTTAGTTTGGCATTATATTTCTCAGAATAGCCAATCAGATATAAATATGAGATCCCTTTTTTTGCTTCCCAATGGTATTTAAAGAAATGCTGGAGGTAGCATCTTCATAGAGCTGTCCTCCATGATTTTATTTGATTGCCTTTTTAAAGCAATCCAAATTAGTGTCCATCATAATCTTATGGTTTTGAGTTTTACAGATTAATTAAAGTCTTATATTTCTCTTGTTATCTGTTTTATGGGTAATAATCAAGTATTTGGCTGGGCCAACCTTTGGCTGGGCAGGGGTTTTAGAGAGAACATCCTCCCTTCCCCCCTTTTATCTCTTATCCCCAAATAGACTTCCTTTCTCCTAAGGCTACCTTTGTCTAGCTTTCACATATACTGCTGTGGAACTAGTCATAGATTTAGTTAGCTCTTGCACTTTGCTATCATCATGAAAATAGATAGAATAGATCCAAATTGTTACAAATGCCCTGTTTCTGTTATATTTGGGAAGTTGTGAATGTCTCATTGTAAAAGAGATTGATGCCCGAAGCCCTTAAGAGGTGTGGATCTTCCCTTTCTTTAAGAGATCTGAATGTATTAGATAAATACCATCTGGTTTCTAACATTCCCTTCTTAGTAAAGATTTTTGAGATGGTGGTTCAGGACCAACTACAAAGCATTCTACAAGAAGCAGAAAAGGCATTGATTGCTCTACTGTGTTGGGACCTGTTCTGGACATCTACAGTCTTTGATGCCATCAACCATGGTATCCTTTTGGGTTGGCTGAAGCACTGTTTTTCAGTGATTTGGCACTTAGTGGTTGCCTCTAGTTGGTTTTTGTTGGGAGAGAAATTTGGCACAGTGGGTTCTCCCTTAGTGGTGGTACAGGATCATTCTCCCTCCCTCCGTCTTTCTCTGGCTTAAGAGATCTGGATGGGATAGAACAAGTTTAAGTTGAACCTTTGAAAGATGGAGCTGATGTTTCTTCATCTTCTACACCCATTGTTTTCTTTATGGACCTGATTGTATTGCCTCTGAATTAGCAGATCTGCAACTTAGACTTTCTCCTGGATTCACAGTTGGAGGCTGTGGCCCAGGAGGCCTTTGCCCAGTTACAGCCTTATTCAGGACTGGGAGATCTGATTACTGTAGCTCATGCCCTTATTATCACCCAGTTAGACTACTACAATACATCCTACATGGGGCTGCCTTAACAGTTCAATTGAAAATTTCAGTTGTTGCAAAACCTAGTGAGCGTGATCACAGGTATTTAATGGTGTACTCATGATACATCTGCCCTGTGAGTCATGGTCTGGCTTCCTATTACTTCTGGGTTTAAAATTTAAATTTTAAATTTAAATTTAAAATTCAGGTTTTAACCTATAAAACCCTCTATGGCTTGGTCCTGATCTACTTACAGGGTCTTATTTCTTCACCAAGTCCTCAAAAAACTCTTATAACAAATGCTGAACTTTTAGTTTTGGAAGGCTAGCTTATGCCTAAAATTTTGACCATTAATTTCTCAGGAGACTTTTACATGGATGAACTGTTAGCTAGTGAGCCAGCCCATATGTGAACGCAGTCTCACTATTCAGGAACCAAAGTTAAGCAGTCATTGCTGAGACTCACCCAGTCACTATTATATCACTGAACAGGTTCAGTCAAATCCTGCATCCTCTATTTCAGCTTTTCCCAAATGGTGCACGTCAAAATTCCCAGAAAGGAGGAAGAAATTATGTGAGTTGAAATCCGTTTTATCTGGAGAATATCAGGTTGATGAAAGCTACTTTACCTCAGTTTGAAGTATTCATATAACAGATACAGCATTAGTGCACTCAGCCTCCATATATATCTGGCTTATTACTATGCATTAAAAACTTTTTTTGCAGTCAATTCAATAACATTTTTGGGTCAAGCAGGCATTTGGTGACTATTGGTCCAGATATCAAGTCCAATTTAGATTGCTTCAATATTTTCCATATCTCTGTTTTTAAAAGCACCCTGTAGATCAGGGCTGTCAAACTCGCGGCTCACAGGCTGGATGCATCACACACTGGCCATGCCCACGCCTGGTTTAGTGAAGAGGGAAAAAATCCTGATATGTTACGTGACACCGCCATGACGCCACGAGTTTGACAGTCCTGCTCTAGATGGAACTCAGAGCATATTCCAGCATTTTCATATCTCCTGAAACTTTATTTTGCTTCTTTTTTAATGGCAGGTAACTGAAAATGTCAGACACTGAAGAAATCATTGAGGAATATGAAGAGTAAGTGATTTTTGTCGTGCAGGTTCCACTTTGACGGAGATGGACAATACATAAATGTGAAAAATAAATAAAATAAATGTTTATCATGCCTTTTCAAATTCAGAAGGCCAGCAGGCCATTAACGCTATTGTTTTGCTATTACTCACAATTATGAATGTAGTTATGGTTAGTTCCTTTATAAATGATGGTTAGGAATTACAACTATGAGACAGTTTGAGTAATAACAAATGCCTTGAGAAAAAGATTGATGACTGAGGAAGACACTAACTATTGTATATCTATGGACTCAGCAAAAGTGAAAGTATATACCACCACCTTAGCCTGCAATACTGCATATTAACTACTGTAACACCAAGTCCTTGGTGCAATACTTTTGGTGAGCCTTTACTTTCTAAACATGATAAGTCTAATCTATCCAAGTACCAACGTCACTGGAAAACATTCGCAAGTCAGTTTTTTTTTTTTCTATTTTCTCTGCTTATTTGTCAGTAGCTAGCACATGAAAGAGAAAAAGAAATAGAAATCAGCAACATGAATCAGAAATGAGGAGGAACAGAAGGACCTTGTAGCTCCAGGGGTTGGCTTTAAGCCTCCTTCTGAAGCTTGATCTAATTTTTACCTCTGGCTAGGATGTATTATTTCAGAGATGATATGTCTCTATTTGACAGTGTTGTCTGTGTATTGTATCCATTACAAATCAGATATAATATAAAAAATATTGTGAGGGAGAAAAGGGAGCTTGATGTTCTTCACCAGTAGTTCTTGATGGTAGACTGAGCAAGGATGACCTTTTCACAGTCATAACCGCCAAGATAAAGTATATTCCAGTGTCATTTAAATGGTATATTATTTCTAAATTTGTAATATATAAATATAACTTAATATACATACCTTTATGCAAATTTTGCCCTCTTTTTATTTCTTTCTAAAACACCCCTTTGAGGAAAGCATGTAAAGAACAAGTTCATAAAAATTGCCTGACACTGTAATCAACATAATGGTCCATTCAGTTCACTCTCTTCAACTCTGGGTAGCCAGGTGAACATGGGAAACTCATATTTAAGTCATGATGACTGTGAGGTTTATTCCCAGCATCAGCCTTCAGCACTGATAGAGCTAATCACAGCAATACTGGGTAATGCATTTTTGAGGATAACAAGGCATGCAGCCTGATCCAAAAGCCTAGCCTTGACTATATTAATATTAAATTGCAAATAGGAATAAAATTTCAGTACCCCTAATATACCTTTACATGTTCCAGGTTACTCTAAAAATAATTTAACTGATACCGATCCTTTGTAGTAATTACAAGTCTTCACAAGTGGGGAAGATTATAGTAGTTTGAAATATTTTGTCTTCAGGAAAAACTATAAATACAATAATCAGGAACCACTGAAAGGTCACAGCACTCTTCATATCTTGGCAGTCATTAGGCTGCTTTTCAATTGGTTATGTTTGCAATTTTAGAAGTTCTTCATATCATTTGGATGCCCAGTTCCTCCCATTCTTTCACACTTTCTCAGTTTCTTGTACACCTTCAATCCAATTCACTGAACAGTTTCTCATGTGGTCTTGACTTCAGCTGTAAAACTTGACCAGACTACTGGAGGGGAGGGGGGGGGAATCTTTCAGAACTGTCTGGCTCCTCCTGGCTCCATGTAACCAACACCTGTTCCTGTTACTTGAGCTGCATCTCCAGTTGATGCATAACATGAACTCATGCATTAAAATATCCAATAGACTTTATGCTACCTCCAGCCTAATGATTATTCCTCTGAAGTCCAAAATATAAATATTAAACATGATTTCATATAAACTAGTTAACTTCCTAGCGAATAGTTACACTGTTCAGAAAAAGGAATGTAACAGTGAAGCCTAAAAGCACCTTATCTTAAAGTAGTAAAGCTTCAGAGACACAAGTCGCACAGTTTTAGGGATGAGATCAGGACTATCTTGCTACATCTGCCTCCTCCCGTCTCATAACTCTCAGATGAAGAACCAACTGTAATTTGGCTTTGTTACAAAAAGACTGAGCTCTTGATCTGCAAAGTACTTATAAGCAGATCCGTTCATTATTAGGGAGGCCACTTTTCACTTGCAAGATTTTGCTTCTTTTTTATTTTTAAATTATCACCGCAAAGGTGGGAGCAGATGCTGCCAGAATTCGCTGTAGTTTCCCATTCTTTCTTAACTATTGGGTGAGTGCAGACAGTGACTTTAAGATATACAACATCAGAAGAAACTTCTAATGTCCCTGAACTCCAATTTATATTAATCACACGATTTGATTCTCTAGGACAGTGATGGCTAATCTTTTTGCTATCGCGTGCCAAAAGTGTGGGGCAGGTCGCGCACTCATGTGCCCACACCCATAATTCAATTCCCCCCTGCGCCCCCCCCCACACATACGTGTGCGACCCCCTGCTTCTCACTCCCCTCACTTTTGGCACACAACGACAAAAAGATTACTGGTGGGCCCGGTAGGCCCATTTTTCACCCTCCCCAGGCTCCAGAGGCTTTCTTGGAGCCTGGGGAGGGCAGAAACGGCCTTCCCACCCCCCTGGAGGCCCTTTGGAGGCTGGAAATGGCCCATTTCTCGAGTTCCAGTGGGCCCAGAAGGCCCAAAAATCAGTTGGCTGGCGTGCACATGCACGCTGGAGCTGAGCTAGGGCAACGCTTGCGTGCCCACAGATATGGCTCCGAGTGCCACCTGTGGCACACGTGCCATAGGTTCACCATCATGGCTCTAGGATGTTGCTGAAGTTTGGTGGCAGTTTGGTGGCCCAGAAACCGCACATAGGCCATCCGCTAGTAAGCACCAAGCACTATTTGAAAATACCCACATACACAGTCATAATGTCTGTATGTGTATAATACAATTACAAAATTCACACAAAGAAACACCTCACAAGATTGCTCAAGAATAGAGGGAGGAAGAATAAAGACCCCATATTGTACTCTCAATGAACCTACAACCTGCAAATAGATGTTGGCTTTGCTTTTGCTTCAGAGTCAACTGAAATAAGGAGTCCAGATGAGATTTGAGGATAACTTCTGAGATAGGAGGACGTCTACCTTAGCAGAAGTATGTTTATAGAAGCTACTGCCAGGTAGAGTTCTGGACAAATAAATCAAGTCAGTTCCACAAAAATAGACATTGTGATATGCAATCAATCAGGAGTCAATCCCAAAGTATTTGGTTGCAATTTTATATTTCGAATTTCATATATAGTATATGTTTTAATATTATGTAATTTTGGTTTTGTTTTGTTTTGTTTTGTTTTGTTTTGTTTTGTTTGTTGTTCATTTTTTGGTGAAGACTATAAATTTATTTAACAAATACATTTATTTAACAAATATAAATTTACTTAACAAATAAAATAAAGTGATGGCAAGAATTGCTATGGAAGTGCTCAAAGACTTCTTGGCCCATTGATTACTAATAAGCTGATGTGCTTCTGCTTTGTAAAACCTTTTGTTTTGACAGCAAGACTCCTTAACTTGAAGCTGATTGTTTTTTTTAAAAAAACTGTTTTCTGTCCTGCTTTAAGAAAAGAAAAGCTCAGACATTATTCTAATCTAGCTTTTTTCTTTTTTGCTTTACAGGGAACAGGAAGGTAAGGCAATGAAAAAAAATCATGTTTGGTAGGGTTTTTTTTATATTCTTAACAAGTTCTAATGTTGTTCTCCTTTCTTTCTTGGTTTATCTTGCTGCAGAAGACTGTATTGAAGAAGGTAAATTTCTATTGTTATTAGAAAAGTCATAGTTTTATGTCTTTTAAAGGAATGTAGAAGCACAGTGAACAGCAAAACAAGATTTCCCCAAGATACAAAACAAGAAGTGTTGTGATACAGGAAAGGCAGTAATTCATTTAGCACAAGTTCCCCTAAACAGCAAGAGCAAAATTCTATGTACTTTTTAATAAATATTATTTCAGCTCAAAAGGAAAGATTCAATTATTCCTTTTTTTTGGAAGGAAAAAAGTGGAAGGAAATGGATATTTGCAATTACAAGAATGCCTTATTAGTATTGGTAGGTATAGGCAGAGAGAAATACGAGCTGGCCTAAGTACTTTTCAGTTTTATAACATTTGGCCTTATTATAAGGTATTCAAAAGTTAGTAGGTATCATTATTATTAATATGTTTATAAAATCCTTCCTGACAACATAAATAAGCAGATTTGGAGGAAATATTTCATAGAGCGGGAGGTTTTATCAATGTAAGTCCAGGCACCTTATCACAGATAAGAGAAAATTCTTTTTAATACAATAAGTTGGATTTGAATTGTTAATATAATTAGTATTGCATACCTTTCTGATTCTTGTGCTTGTTTTTTTTGTTGTAATACATTTGTATTCTGAATGTATTTTGTTTCATGTCACTTGTTTTGTCTCCTGTGTTGTGACACTTTCCATGGTTTTTTTGAATGAAAGTATTATTAAGGTATATTATAGCATAAAATACAATGAAAATAAAGATTAAGAAAGGTGTTCGTTTTTCAGGCACGAATGATCAGGTCCATACATGAAGATTCAATTAAACTGATTGCTATAATCATACCTATGAACAGAAATTTATTCAACAATTAACACCTGCTTGGAGTTAGATGAGGGTTAATGGAATTCAAGGGAGGTTGGACTTAGCTTGCTTATGGCTATGTAGAGATTCTGGGCTAATCCCTTCCACCCCCAAGTTCTGCCACTCCTCTTACGTGGGGAAAAAGCAGGATAAAAAAAGAGAAGAGAGAGAAAAAAAAGTGTGTATATGAGTGTATTCTTTCTCTCTTCCTCTTCAACATAAATACTTTCCAAATTTAATTTCAACATTTTTTACATTAACAATAACCTATTCATTTCATTTTAGAACCCACTTTATAAGCACAAAACAATGCATTTGGAACTTTCTTTTAATTACATATGTCAAACCAATAGAAAATCATCCTAACTCCAATTAATTTATTAAGTTTATGTCACTCCCTCCAGTTTATCCTGATAAAATATAACCTTTTTCTTCTTCAGAATGTCTATAAAATATAAACTTCTGTTTTTCTTAAGAGATTCTCCATATGTCAATGCTGCCAATTTCCACTTTGATTTTGAAGTGGAGATTCCCAAACTTATTCTCCTGAGGATTGTAGATTTACTTGCAACTCTTCTTATTTCAGTTGCACTGGGGGACTTGTAATTAAATCTTCTTCATAGTAGGCACTGTTGCTGTCAGATTTATATTCCAAAATTAGGGTTACGTCCTCTGTATTGTCAAATACTTGTGCAGTAGCTTCAGAAGTTTGATAACTTTCTGTGCTTGGTTGCATCTCTGGATTACTCATCTTTCTTCCAATTATTTGGATATTTTTTCCCCTTGTTCCTCTTTCATGACATCTTTAGAACATAGTTGATCTATAAAATGAATTGTTTTATTTAAATAGGAGCCGTGGTGGTGCAGTGGTTAGAATGCAGTATTGCAGGCTAATTCTGCTGACTGCCAGCAGTTTGATTCTCACAGGCTCAAGGTTGACTAAGCCTTCCACCCTTCTGAGGTTGGTAAAATGAAGACACAGATTGTTGGAGGCAATATGCTGACTATATAAACTGCTTAGAAAGGGCTGTAAGGCACTATGAAATGGTATATGAATCTAAGTGCTATTGCTAAGGGCTATTCCTCAAAAATAATTTTTGCAATTTTTCTGTTTTAGATGTATTTGATGTTCTTTAGCTCCCTCTTGTGGTCAAATAACCAATTAAAAATATTTTTGTAGATTAGCTAGTATCTATTGGCCAATCAGAATTCATTAAAATCAGAAGAGTTCAGTTTCCACAACAAACAACTGAAAATTGCAAATTATAACTCCCAATGTCAAATAAAGATAGTAAATTCATGGAAATGACAAAATGAAACCATAGCTTTTTAAGTCTTTATGTTTTTCTATCAAAGTTTGAAATATATATATATAAATATACTCCACTCTTCCTTATTTTAGTACACCTTCTGCAACCCTCCTCCTCATTCAACAATAATGATGTACCAAAAATGGCACAGATCTTCAAAAAGAAATAACAGGCTATGACTGAAAAGAGACTCCTTTAACTTAGTAGTAATAGCACTTAGACTTATATACCGCTCCACAATGCTTTACCACACTCTCTGAGCTGTTTGCAGAGTCAGCATATTGCCCCCAACAATCTGGGAAGTCATATGACCCCCCCTCCTTTTTCAGGCTCCACAGAAGACTGAACAAAATCCAACTGCTTTAGCAGAGAAGGCTTTATTCACATAAGTTATGAACCACTTCTAAGTAGTATTTGAAGCATGCACAGTCCTGTTACTTTTATATAAAATGAATTGAAACAAGTACGTTAAATTCAGTCTGAAATTATGTTTCCGACACTTGCAATTTTACATGTATATTTTCTAATTATTGGAGTGATGACAAAATACTGATATCTGCTTGTACATGTTTGTACAGATATGTTTGTACATATCTGTTTGTATATGTGAATGTCCTAGATTGTTTGGCTTTTAATATCCCATTTTCTTGTTCATGTCTGGCTTCATAAATGCTTGGCACCTAAGCTCTAGTCATGTGCACAACAGCAACAGCAACAAACAAACCAGCACTGAAGCATATCACCTACCATAGTTGTTTATAGATACTTTATTTTGATGCCACTACTTCTTATAATCCTTGCTAACCTTGTGTACTTATTCCCTTTCACCACCCTGCTTGCCTTGATTAAGAAGAGGAAGAATGGATAGAGGTGGAAGACGGTAGTAGAACCTTTATTTTCATTTTACTTTATAAGTACTTCTTCATGTTACAGTAGGAATATTTATCATGTATTCATGCCTGGAAGGACCATATGTAACTGAAATATACAGTACATAATCAGTAGGACTATTTAAACCACAAACATCACGAGGTCTAAGAATGGGAAGTGTAATACTGAGGAAGGAAAATAGTATTTTCCATATAACAGAAGCCATTTTCATTTGTAATAAGATAGAACTAGAAAATTCTAATATTCCATTTCAGAACTGAAAGTTGACAAACTGTATCTAACTTACCTAATATCTTGGCACTATCTACATGGTTATCATACAGAGGATGGAATGGATTTATTCTCTGTTGCTCCAGAAAGGAGGCTTAGAATCACTGTCTAAAAATGATAAGGAAGCGAGTTTAGGCTGCTAACCATATGAACTGTCAGGTAGTGGACCAAGCGCCTACACGAAGTTCTCCTTCTCTGGAGTTCTTCTGTGGAGTTTTCCTTCTTTGGAGATTTTCAGACAGGCTGGATAGACATCAGTTATAGATGCTATAGTGGATCCTGTACTAAGTAAGGGACTAGATATTTAAAGAATGACTTATTGAGATCTCAGTTCATCCCAGAATTCTACCTCCTTTCCTTAATCATCATGAAAGATATTTATCATTGAATCAAAATGTAACTAATGGGCATTTTGGAGAGGGCTGGGTTTCTTTAGGAGTTACTGGAATCACAAATCAGTGATAGGTAGAACCAGAGGCAAATTGTCACCCCTTTTCAACATCCTCCTGTCTTTTTCTCTCTTCTCTGTTTCTAACACCTTCTTTTCTTTTTTCCTCATACTGAACATATTGCTTTTCTCAGAGGTCTGAATTGCTTGCTTGAAAACAGTTTTTGAAATTAGACCAAGGAAAGACCTCATCAAATTCAGCTAAATGTCACACATAACCACAGGACTGCTGTTTCCCCACTCTTTTTTTTTTTTTGAACTCTGCTCTTTTTCAGCTCTTCCTCTTCTTTCACCCACCTTCCATAGCCCAACACTAATTTTTTTTTAAAAAAATTATTGGTTCATCTCTGTATACTTGCATTTGGTGGTTATTCTGGTGTTTCATTTTGTAGAAGAAGAAGAAGAACAAGTGGAAGAAATCAAGGAAGATGCAGAAGAAGCCATAGCAGAAGGCATGCAGTGATATTCTGCTAAACTAGTTTTGGGTGATACTTTTTTGGGGGTGGGGGTTATGGGTATGACAGTAAGCTCTTTTACAATGCAGAGATGTATGAGATCTATAGCTACACTTTTATAAAGCCTCACAGTTATATGTAAATCGTTAATGTCCCTACTTCTACTGGTTTATGTTTCATGGGTATTACAAGAAAGCTCAGAAACAGAAGAAAGTAATTTGTGCTTAGTGAAAGGGAAAACATTCATTAGCAGATACCCTTTCCCCACCCCAGGTCTCTTCACGTATGCATAGAAGCATAATGCGAATTTAGAAAAATCAAGGTTTTGTTGAAACTAGCAATTCCTAATGATTATGTATATGTATATGTATATGTATATGTATATGTATATGTATATGTATATGTATATGTATATGTATATGTATATGTATTTCTCTTTAGCCAGGTTCTTCCTGGCTAAATATTATATATATGTTATATATATAATATATTATATATATATATATATATTATATAATATATATATATATATAATATAATATAATATAATATAATAATAATAATGTCCTAATGTCCCTTTTTATTCGTATCCTTTTCACATATTTAAAATCATGTTTATACTTTATCTGTTATCTTATATATGCTTGACAAATGAATAAATATATAAATTATTATATCTAAAACAGAAAGACGTATGGATATCCACAACATAAAAAGACAAACTATATATCTAATGTTCTATGCTGACTATGTGTTATTTTCTCTTTGTTTATAAGTAGGTTTGAGAAAGGGAACACTATTACTTTCACGAATACTTTGAAATGTTTTTGAAAAGTAGCATTTTATTAATTGAAAGTCACTTTGATGGTATATCTATATTTGTAGGGGCTCATGACATTATAATCTATCTAGTCCAGTTTTGATGTTACAATAAATTAGGAAAGGAGATGCTACTGACTCTGATTATCAAACAAACTAGAATGTCAGTAATGTGAGCTTTCCCAGGAATGAGTGGATGAACTGCAAAGCATCCTAGGAATGATTTCAGGCATAGCTTATGAGCAATAAAATGCATCCACAGGGAGTGGTGGTGTAGCAATGTGCTACAGTGCTAATCAAGTTCTTTGCTCCTCTTTTAAAATAGAACCTGAAGAGCAAGCTAAAGAACATGAAGAAGGTAAGTAAATAGGAAATACCTGTCCGTCATAACAGTCTGAATGAGTGATTGGCTGAAATTCTCAGAGCTCTTATATTAGCTTAGGCTGAATAAAGATTAGCTGATATGTCATATTAGGCTTGTTTAGCATCCATGGATAAAGAGGACCAAGAGAATGAGTTTAGTTTAAAATATGTTGGGAAATAGGATAGAATAAGTGATGATGTAGCATAGCTTATGATGGGACTTTTTGTTTGTTTGTTTTTGGTCATGAAGGAAAGGTGGCCTTGCTGTCTATTTCATTTTTAAAAGACATTCCAGTACACTCCAGAATACAATTATTGCACATTTACTATTGAAATATACTGTATAAAATTTGTGGTTCAGTGATTTTAAAGATATTAAAAGATGCACAGTTGTGTTCAGTAATGGATGGAAAACCATTTGATTTAATAATAAAGCTCAATTCTCAACCTGAGAGAGTAAGGCAAAAACTAAATAAGCATCTACATTTAAGGAAATCAGGAATCAAACACCCATTCTATTCACCAAGAATTAGTTTGGTATACAATAACATCCGAACATTGCTTAAAGAAGCATCTTGTTTGAAAAGGAGGAGAGGAGTATAAATATAAAACAAACAAACTATATGATTAACTTCAAAAATGAGAAAAAGGCAATCTGAACATTGGCAGATAATGCACTAATTAGAACCATTGATATGAGCTGTGGTGGCACTGTGGTTAGACTGCAGTATTGCAGGCTAATTCTGCTGACTGCTGACTGCAAGCAGTTCAGCAGTTCGAGTCTCACCAGCTCAAGGTTGACTCAGCGTTCCATCCTTCCGAGGTAGTTAAAATGAGGACCCAGATTTTTGGATTCAATATGCTGACTCTGTAAACTGGTTAGAGAGAGCTGTAAAGCACTGTGAAGGAGTATATAAGTCTAAGTATAACAAATACTAAAAATCAATGGAAGTTGGAAACATGGTTTTTATTGTTTATTTTTTAAACTGGTAATCTTCTAGTTGGGATGCAACATTAAGTTGGCCTCTAGATCAGAAATCTTAGTATGCATACAGTAGCTTCAGCAAGCTTGGGGTAAAATTTGATTGTGGTATACTAGCCAAAATATGGCAAAACAGACCAATATCCTTTACAGTTAGTGGGGAACGTTGCTAGTTACATGATTCTAGTTAAGGCTGATAACTAGTCTGCTCCTTCTCTTTACTGAGACAGAGACCACCTTAACAGTTAGTGAAAGCCTCACCTCATCAAAGTCATGATGGGAGTGGAGGTCAATATCCATGAACTCACCCAGTAATGATTAGGCATATAGAAAATTTTGACCTGAAATATGAAGAAGAGTAAACAATAAAGAACTTGAATTAATAAATGGGTGTTGGGGAGAGGAAAAAAATGGGGTGTGTGTGTTTCTTAACACTATACTAATAGACTTTAATTCATTTTGCTTAGCATTTCTTAGTCCCTCTCTGCATTTTTGTATGATACTGTTTATCCACAAAAGAAATAGCATGGTATTTATGATGTTTGATAGTTTTGTATTTGTTTTTATTGCAGGGGAATCAAAGCCCAAACCCAAGTAAGTACATATGCCTTGAGTGTTATGTTACCATAAATACATTAAAATAGAACATGTTTCTAGACTACATTTTTGTCATACAATTGCCTTGCCACGTTCAATGAATTTTATAGATTTAGATGAGATGCCATTATGTCTCATGTATAACCTGCCCATGTTTCCCCATTGGTTCTTTTTTTTTCTTTCATAAATTTTTTTAAAAAGCAAAAAATGGAAAAAAAATTATACTGGAACTGTTGTCTTCTGTGCACTTTTTATGTAGTGGCAGCAGGTCTTCCATTCTATAGGTAACCTTTTGAGCGAATAATGATTCACAAGAGGGTTGCAGTGGCTACTGATGTGGCTATTTATGCAGCCAGATGCTGCAGCAAATCACAAGACTCTGGGAACCCCTTATATCAAGACATGTGGGACAGCCAGACAAGGACACCCCCATAATCAATGCATGTAGGACAGCTAACATGGCTATCCTCATGCTCAGCTGAGACCAATACTCAGGTAGGGGCTGGACTCAAATCTTTTGCTGAAACTAATGTGCCATCCATACAACCGCTTCATTGCTCCTCAGGGAATAGTTGGCCTATAAGGAAAATAGAAAATAAGGAGAGATGGTTTCTAAGGTTTGATTGTTTAATTAGTTCTCCTCTTAGCACTGTACCAGAGCACAAAACCCAGACAAAAACAGAACGGAGACATAGACATGATGACTGAAGTTGGAAGCCATAAATATCAGCTGTTCTATCCCTGTTGTCTCTTAGCCTGCTTTCTCTTAGCTGCATGTCACTCAGATGCTTTAATCTGTCCTATTTAGCATAGATTGCCCCATTTATAGTATAGCTGCAACCAATCCATTTCACAGTCCTTTAGACCTGAAATCCTCTGGTGATTAACTAAGCTTTGGAGCAACCTGATACAAGGAGATCCCAGAGTTCTCTGCATGCAGCAGCTGTCTTGGGATCCTCCATTATCGAGATGTCATTGCAGCATCAACAGCTGTCTGCACCAGCTAAGCTACTAAGTCTTTTTAGCTTCATATTCTGTGCACCTTCTTGCAATCTTGCAATTCTTTTATCACCTTGTCTAATTCCTGCTACAAATGGCAGGACCTTCATTTGCATTCTCAATATATCTGTGAGTTGATAGACTTTAGATCAAATTAACCCTAACCATTAAACACTGGAATGATGTGAGTTTCATCTCCTAAGGTCAGGATATCAACTATCCCTCCATGCTAGTTTTTTACTCTCTCTAGTCATCAGATGAGTCATTTATTCCTACAGCCAGGGTTCTGGTTGCACTTAGACTTCAGAAGTTTGATAAATGCTCAGGCCAGCTACCTTAAATTCCTATGAATGTATTTGTTCTATGAAATTGTGATTGTCCTTTATATTCAAAAATATAAACACAGACTTCAACCTAATTCTCCTATCGGCATGCACATAAAAATTAGTTGCAATTCTCTACTTTGGAAGAAGCCCTTATATTTCTGTTGTTGGCTTATGTACTAACTGGGAATAAATTCCATCGAAAACAGTAGATTTTTTTTCTTTTATGTAAAATACTTTACATAATACTTTACATTACTTTTCTTTTATGTAAGTATTTTATATAAATAATTATGTTGTTTAAAAATACAGTGTTCAATAAAACATTGAAAATAAAACAAAAAAAGAACAAAAAAAGAGTCAAGATAAATGAAAGAAAATGAAAGGAAGTAGGCTATTTTAAAATATGAAACACAACATCATACTAAACATATTTTTATTTTTAAAAATGTATAGATAGAGGTATTCTATTAGGACTAGGAGGAATTATTAGGAATTGTTCTGATACAAATAAAAATTGAGACTAAATGTGAATAACATTTACCTTCAATTAAATGATTCTTCATGACTCAGTTCTGCATCAACTTTTCAGATAATGCTGTTTCCCATACTTTTCAATACCATTGATAAAAAATTTATATATATATACCAATGTTTTACTACAGAAAAGCTAACAACTTACTAAAACCCAAAATTGCATGCAATTCTTTGCTGTTATATTTTCTTATTTGTATTATTTTATATATTTTGGAAAAGTGTCTTATTTTATTTTCAGTAAAATTACATAGGATTATATTGCTAATAAACTTTTTTTTAAAAAATGAATTCCATAACAGAAAATACATGATTTTTTTTGATAGTTCTGGAAGTTATCTAGAATTTTTAAAAATGTCAGCTACAGAAGGGATGAGACAGATGGAAAGCAGTTGCGGCTTTCAGCCTTAAATGAAACCCTCATAAGGATAGTATTCCAATGCCAGATCTGAAGTTATTACAGCTGCTCAATACTTCATCTAAATTGGGTAAAGAAAAATAAAACTGCAATGACAGGTGGAGCCATGTTATACCTGGCAACCATTGTGACGTTCTATTTGGTGCTTCCTTTCCCCCCCCCCACTCAAAATTAAATTGGAATTACAGTGACATTGGCAATCAGTTTAAATAAATAACCCACACTAATGAAATAGTGACCATAAATATTATTTTTTAAAAAAATAATAAAAATACAATATGCGTGGGGAGTTTGGAGATCAGCTACTATACTTTTAGCCCTTTTCTAGATTTGCATTTGAAAATATGAGTTTTATTCCTTTAACATTCTGAATGTGATACTGAGACTTTTCTGTTTTTAAGAAATATTTTAGTAATGGACACATTTGGTTAAAGCATAAGATCATAAGGTTTATTTGTCAAGCATATATAAAATAACAGGTCAAAGTATAAACATAATTTGAATACATGAAAAGAGTAAGTAAAAAGGAATATTAGGACAGGGACGGTAGGCACGCTGGTGCTCTTATGCATGCCCCTTACAGACCTCTTAGGAATTATCTTAGGAATTATTTTAGGAAGATAATGCCCTTTAAATAGCACTGTGCAATTATTTTTTCACAGCTAAAGAAAGATGTTAAAAACATTTTTAAAAAAACCTACCAGTAAATACAACAGAGGTTTTAAGAAACAATGCAATTACTCTAAATTTTGTAACTTTTAATCATTTTTGTTTACAGAAAGAGCTATATCAATGTCATACAATTAGATAAACATCACATGACCTAAACTGTTTCATGTAGTTTATAGTTAAGAGAATTATATAATTGAAGACTTCCCCAAAATAAAAAATAAAAATGAGCTGTAACAAGCAATATGTAGGTTATACAGATATTCACCTAGTTCGTGGTATGCTATTTTCTAGATTAAATATTTTTTTACCTGCAAAAGTGACAATGAATGCATTTCCTTATGTGCAGACACAATATAAAACGAATATTACAATGTGTGAGTTTCACTTATATTGTCTTCGATAATTTTATTTCAATTTGGAGATAAAACTCCTCAACACCAATTTGGCCCAATGATGTGAGAAATGCAATCAAAATCAATGAATTTGTAGGTATGCAGGAAGAGATGGAGTGAATTCAAAGTATGGAATGACTTCAAAGTCAGGTATTGTATGATCTGTATTTTACTCTGTTTTTTTCCCTCTAATTTCAGATTGTTCATGCCTAATCTGGTCCCTCCAAAGATCCCTGATGGAGAGAGAGTAGACTTTGATGTGCGTATTCTTAGGCCATTGCCTTGGCCCAAACTAGTTCTTTCTTACCACTAAAGGTCTTTGAGAGAACAGTGCCAAATCTTGCTTACGCTTTTGTTGCCCTGCAGGATATTCACCGGAAACGAATGGAAAAAGATCTGAATGAATTACAAACTCTAATTGAGGCTCATTTTGAGAATCGAAAGAAGGAAGAAGAAGAGCTGATCTTCCTCAAGGACAGAATTGTATGTCATAATGGCATACTTTTTATTTAGACACTCTTTATGGTCAGACCCAATTCTCCTAACCCTCTAATGATTTAACTGTTTTATCAAAGTCACTGATTTTGCAGTTGTTCGTATGTAGCATCAAGACTGGGTTTATTGACAGCTTGTGAATCGATGATTATAACAATATGTAATTCTAGGCAATGCTAAGCAATTCTTCTTAATAGGGAATGACTGGGAACTGGACCGCACAAGCGGCAGGCGAGTGTGCGAGTACACAAAGCTTCATTTGTGCAAGGGTGGGTGTATGTGTGAAACCATCCCAGGGGTGAAATCTAGCAGGTTCTGACAGGTTCTGGAGAACCGATAGCGGAAATTTTGAATAGTTTGTAGAATCAGCAAATACCACCTCTGGCTGGCCCCAGAGTGGGGTATCCTTCCCTGGAGTGGGGTGAGAATGGAGATTTTGCAGTATCCTTCTCCTGCCATGCCCAAGCCATGCCCACCAAGCCACGCCCACAGAACTGGTAGTAAAAAAATTTGGATTTCATCACTGAACCATCCCTTCCCCCCACATCACTGCCACCACTGCCGGTCCATGGATCAGAAAAGTTGGGGACTGCTGTATTAAAGGGGAAATAAAATTGCAGATCTTTATTGCTAAAGCAATTCTATTCATTTTTAGTAAGAAATAATATTCGTAGAGAAATTTATGTCCCTAGTAAGCACATTTAAGACACTCGTTATAATATACCATCTTTATTGTTAGGAGAAATGTTTCACAATTAATTTCTTGATTTATGTACAACAATAACTTCTATGCTACTTCAGTTAAACTAACGAAATTGTACTTCAGGTGTCAACAGTTCTTGTCCCTTCTCCATTGACAACATCAAATTTTAACATAAATCCTAATTGATTGGGCCACTAGTCTTTGTTCAGGAAGATATATTAAAAATTAAGCTTGCTTTATATAGGAGCAGCGGCGAGCTGAACGAGCTGAACAACAACGGATCCGTAGTGAGCGAGAGAAGGAACGCCAGGCCCGTCTGGCTGTGAGTCTATCTAACATTTATGGTGTACTTTCCTAAGCATTACTAGTGAAGTAACTTCCTTTTCTCACTCTTTAATAATAGTCATTGGTCAATACTCATCAATAATATCAGTCATAGCAAATATTCTGGGTTAATGCTTAATATTCCATTCACATTGACTCGCCAATGTTTTCACATTAATGTTTAACTCAACATCAAGCTGAACTGTTTTGGGAGGCGACCATTGGCTTTGATAAAATTATTGTCCCATAGTTATTATATAATGATATGATTAAATGCCAAATGATACGCTATTGATTTGATTTTTTTTTAATTCAGAGGACAAGATGGTGCTAGATGCCTGACAATATAAATTGCTATATTTATAAATATAAAGTGCTAAATTTCATCAGTTGGTAATAATTGACCAATTACTGTCTATACATGCAAACATTATAACTGATAGCTTTTGCACTATTGAAAATACATGACAATTGTTGTCCCATTTATATATTTATATTTGGTTCTGTAAGAGTTCTGTACATCCAGTCTGATTCTTTAATTCTTGTCTGGGAACTGGAATCTTAAACCTAATGCTGTTCGATTCACAGAGAGAAAAGCCATTGTTAACTATTAAATCTTTTTTTAATTGTCTTTTGGTGCAGTTGAACAACTTAAACAAGAACTAATTCAGAATTATCACTGTTCTGGCAAACTTTATGGCAAGAATTAGACTGCATTTATCTGCTATTGTCTTCTTAGTGGCATCTACTGGGTAAACATTTGACTTTATTGTACATTCTCTATCCTTCTGAAAGACACATCTCCTTTCTTGGTAGGAAGAGAGAGCTCGAAAAGAGGAGGAAGAAGCTAGGAAGCGGGCTGAAGAGGATGAGAGGAAGAAAAAAGCTTTCTCCAACATGCTTCATTTTGGAGGCTACCTTCAGAAGGTGGGTATATGACTGTTGTAACAGGTGACTCCATTGCAAAAAAAAAAGTTGTATAAACTGTGTATACATTAAATTATATGGATGAAGACACATTTCACAAATACTTGTCATTTAAACAGATGTACATTATATCTTAAGGGACACAGTGGCTCAGTGGCTAAGATGCTGAGCTTGTCGATCGAAAGGTCAGCAGTTCAGTGGTTCGAATCCCTAGTGCATAACGGTGAACTCCTGTTACTTGTCCCAGCTTCTGCCAACCTAGCAGTTCGAAAGCATGTAAAAAAGAATGCAAGTAGAAAAATAGGGACCACCTTTGGTGGGAAGGTAACAGCGTTTCATGTGCCTTTGGCGTTTAGTCATGCCGGCCACATGACCATGGAGACCATCGGACAGCAGTGGCTCTTCAGCTTTGAAGTGGAGATGAGCACCACCCCCTCGAGTCGGGAACGACTAGCACATATGTGCGAGGGGAACTTTTACCTTTACATTATATCTTAGTTTAAGGTGATGCAATCTGAGCTGTTTGCTGTCCACATTCTAATTATCCAGTTTCTAACTACAAATTCAAAGCCTCTCCTCCCCAATTATTTTATTCTTCTTTTTAAAACTTTTGAACTGGATTTGATTTGCCTAGTCCTTCAAACAAAAGACCTGCTCGGAGGAACTGCTTTGCTTTGTCAAACAAGTGAAGGCTGAATTCACAAATTTTGAACTCAACATCTTCCCTCTGCTCTTAGAAAGATCTGCACTAATGTATAAAAATAATTTCATAATTGCAGTGCCCTTTGAAACTTTTTTATTTTTACTTTTAATCCACATGCACATAACATTTTGCCCATGAAATGGCCACTTAATGCATATGTGACTTCTCAGATTCACCACTGGAGAGAAGCAATTTGGTTGAACTTGACAGCCACTGATGTCACTCATGAATTGATTTCTTTAGACAGAGAAGAAAAGTGGGAAGAAACAAACAGAGCGGGAAAAGAAGAAAAAGATCCTCACTGAGCGTCGTAAACCCCTGAATATTGATCATTTGAATGAAGACAAGTTGAGGTGAGAGGGGAGCTCATTCCTTAGTCCAGAGGTCTTCTGTTCTGTCCCCCTTCCTCACACAGGCAAATGTAATACCAAGCATGCCTGCCAATATTTTATTAGGTAAACAGATTAGAATTCTTGGCAGACCAAGGTTTTGGCAGCAAACTGCCGAATGCCTGCCAAGACCGTTTTCACTCCCATAAAGCAGAAGAGGACTTATCTTCAGTCCGTTCCAGGAGCAACAAATTATCCACGAGCAAGAGTTTAGTCAATGTTCAGTCCAAAATATATCCAAGCTGAATTTCAGAGATCACGATGTGACTTTCAGGGTTTAACTTTGTCCGTCACAAAGCCTGAAGAGCAATCCCACCCACTTTTATTCCTGGTGGGGCGTGGCTCCGTAACTCAACTCAACTCTGGCCCTCCAACGCCTCTTCCGTTGCTGCGCACGCTTCTCCCTCCGACGCTGCCTGGGATCAAGCCAGGATTCATCATCCTCGCTCCCTATCAATTGGTGCTCCGATATGCCTTCCTCCTGGCACTTCCCAGGCTGTTCCTCCTGGCCTTCGGATGGAACCTGAGGCATTGCCAGAAAGGCGGGTCCTGGAGAGGGAGGCCTTGTCAGTTCCTCTCCATCACCGTCTGAGTCCTCTTCCTCTGTTAGGACAGGCTCGGGAGTTGGGGTCACAACATCTTCAAACTTGGCAGCTTTAAGCTATGCTGGCTGGAGAATTCTGGGAGTTGAAGTCCACAAGTCTTAAAGCTGCCAAGTTTGAAGACCTCTGCCTTAGCCAGAAGACATTGCTGGAGGGTCTTCTTTTCTTCAGGAATAGAAAGCAAGAAATGAGACTGGATTTTACTTGCTATTCCTTCTATTTCTTAGATATGATGTATGGTCGGGCACAAAGCAAATGTAGCCTAATTTCTGTCACTAATGTCACTCTCTCAGAGGATGGCATGATCCTGTTACAACCAAAAAAGAGCTGATGCTGAACCATTTTCTAGTTCCAAGATAAATAATTGTAAATCCTATTTACTTTGGTTATATCCATGCATACCAAGCAGTTTTGCATAGCGGGAGAATATTGGGGAACAAATGGTGTAAGAAATACTCTAGAGCATAGTTATCAAACTTGCAGCAACACATGGCTGTCACGTGACGTATCACAATGTTTTTTCCCTTCGTGGAACTGGGATGGGTCTGCATGTGATGCATCTGCCAGTTTGACATCCCTGCTCTAGAAGCACAATAAAAGTAAACATACACTCAGTCTCTGAAAAGGGGTGAGGAATCTATGGTCTTCCAGAAATTGGTTAACTGCCATGTGGCAAATGTAACTCCAATGTGGGCAAAGTACAAAGCCAAGCTGGTGTTAAAATGTTAATATATATTAGAGATCCCTAAGCAAATGGCAGTAGCCAAACAACTTTGATTTTTAATAAAGCTGAATTGGATCAAACCTTGTTAGTATTTAGATTGAGATCATCAGGGAAGTCCAGGGCAGAGTTTTACACTGGGAAGTAAAAAAAAAAAAAATCTGGGAAGAAAACAGTAGCAAACTACTTCTGTGTAGTTGCTATGAAAACAATAGGGATGTATTCATAAAGTCCACCAGAAGTCAAGCTCAAGCCAAGAGACTCTTTAGTTTTTCCTAAATCAGTGTTAGTATATCCAGATTCAATTCTCCAGCCAGCTGTAGAATTCTGGGAGTTGAAGTCCACAAGTCTTAAAGCTGCCAAAGTTGAAGATCTCTGGTATATACTAATGTTTTTCTCATCAGGTAATTTATCAGGGTTTTGACATGTTTACAGTTCGTTAAACAGAATTGTCAGTTTGACTGCCCACAATTTGCCTTAAGAGATACCAGCAGGATTATATCTTAAATAGGTGCTACATAATTGTAATGATGACTGGTTGGGCGTCAGGCCGAAGAATGTACACTATTGCTGGCATCTGAGCTAAACAACAAAAACAACAACAACAGACCACTAGAGGGTGCAAAGATCACATAGAAAAAATACACAACTTCAAGAGACTGGTTGAGGGTTTTAGAAAACGCTGTGTCCTGCCAAGGGTGGACCACATTACAGAAAGGAGAGATTCTCATTTTTTTCTCTCTTCAGTCTTTTCCTATTTTTGATTGTTTGTTTTAGTGTCCTTTCCATAATAATTAAGGGGAGGGAATAATTCTAATCATCTTAAAGAGGTAGTACAAATTAGTCTACTGTTTGGAAAGTGCATCAGAGCTCAAGATTTAAGTGGACTTTTATATGAATCCTTCTACAATTATTTTATGGTTTACATGGGCTTTCTGGAGTTGTGATTTCCAGAGCTTGAACAAAACCAGATGTGTAAACCAGGGGTGAAATGCTCCCAGTTCGGACCAGTTCGGCTGAACCGGTAGTGATGGTGGCCGGTGGTTCAGAGAACTGGTAGCGATGGCAACGCGAGGCTCCGCCTACCTGCCCGGTTTTAACCAGGAAGTAACCTGTTTTTTATTCTCTGTGCATGCGCAGAAGGGTTTGCGCATTCCCAGAGGGTCCAAGCACGCACATGACGTGCGGCATGTGCACTTTTGAACCGGTTGGGAAATTAAATAGATTTCACCCCGGTGTAGACCAATGAAAAAGGAGAAAAAGAGAGGTGGTCAGGTTTTCCTCTACAGGGCTGGACTTTCATATGGGCCAGAAAATGTGAGGAGGCATGTGCTTCTTACAAGGTTATCCCAAGGAACCAACCACTGGATACTGTTTACCATCTTAGATATTGCTACACTGGTTTGTTCAAGCTGTTCCCTACTTATCAAAAGGCTAAATTCTGAAAAACCGGTCAGCATATAAACTCATTAAATTAGAACGCAATACAATCTCCATCGTCCCTTCTGCTATGGTGAATGGTCATGCTAGCTATAGTTCATGCATCAGATTGGGAAAGGCTGCTCTAGAGCAACATGCTCCCATTATATATTTCACTTAATTTAGAACTAACATGACTAGTATCTTTATTAATGTCATGTCTTCTCAAATCAGGGAAAAGGCCAAGGAACTGTGGCAGAGCATTCATGAACTCGAGGCTGAGAAATTTGATTTACAGGAAAAGTTCAAAAGGCAGAAATACGAGGTAAGTCTAAACATCGATATCAATCTCTTTACAGCTCTGGCTTCTGTATAGGGCTGTGATGGCGAACCTATGGCATGCGTGCCAGAGGGGGCATGGAGAACCCTCTCTGTGGGCACGTGCACTGTCGCCAGCTGCTCTTCTGGTTTCCAGTGCATGCATGTGCACCAGTCAGCTGGTCTTCCTATGCACCAGCCACCTGGTCTTCGGGTTTCCGCCATGCGCACTGGCCACCTGATCTTCGGGTTTCCGGCGCTCCGGCTTGTGCAAAGACCAGCTGGCTGGTGCACATGTGTGCATTGGAAACCTGAAGACTAGGTGGCCAGTGCGCGCATGTGCGCCAGCCAACTGGTCTTTGGGTTTCCGGCGCTCCAGCGCATTCCAGTTTGGGCACTCGGTGCCGAAAAGGTTCCCCATCACTGGTATAGGGTAATCAAATGCTACTTCTTACTAAGACCGAGTGAAATTAAAGGAAATATATTGGATCTTTTGGGAGCTTTGTAGAATTTTTTTTTTAATTTTTTGAGAATATTTTCATAATTGAAGTCAAGTTATGTCAATGTAGCAGCATGCATTATTAAAAGATCTGTAGTCATGAATAGTGTACTGCGCTGTTAACAATGTACAAATTCTATAGGACACAAATGCAAGCTATGCATCCATAAAAGTTATCTTGGGATAGTTATCTGCTCAAAGAATTTTTCCATTTGACCTGGAAATGAGCTGTCCGTAAATGATTGCGGATGTCTCAGTAAAACTTGTTGTACAGCTGAATACAGGCCTGTGATTCAGTACTGTCATTTGTATAGTGCAAAAGTTTTTATAACTGCTTTGAA
The DNA here is from genome assembly GCF_029215685.1 of Pituophis catenifer annectens. Taxonomy (NCBI): domain Eukaryota; kingdom Metazoa; phylum Chordata; class Lepidosauria; order Squamata; family Colubridae; genus Pituophis; species Pituophis catenifer. Next base: position 179,047,272 of record NW_027256883.1, on the reverse strand, counting down.
ACCACAAAGCAATCCGCCAACAAGTAGAGCAGTGTTTCCATTCCTCTCTGTAATTATCACAAGGGAGCTAAATGGGAAGATAGTTATTCTTTTAAGTACATGATCCCTAATTGGCTGGGATCACCTGTGCAACTGATCCAGGAAGAATAAGAATTGCTTTTATACTCAATTAGCTTCCCTTGCTTTGAGGAATATTATTGTGTCATGCCTTCATGAAATACTGTTAATGACAAAATCCTTCATTGGCTGGTATTATTCATATTTCTGTGATCAAGAAATATCAATCAGGAAGTGGGTGGACTGAAGCAGAATGGACTGAAGGAATCATGTTGATGATTGATCTCAGAGAAAGTTGAATATTTTCCTCATTTGGGTGTTCTAGTAATATTTTCTTTGCACTGAAGTCACTACTGAAAATGAAAATGGACAAGCTTTCAACACAATCTTGGTATTTGCTTTTTTTCCCCTTTATTTTCACTGCAAAATGACCTATTTCCCCCCCAAACAAGAACAGATAGGCATGAGTAATCTGTCATGACCATCTAAATGACAATCTAGATTTATTTCCATTTGGAACCAACATCATAAGTCAGTACTGAAGAGTGAAGTTACTTCTGTGCTTCAAGTAACAGTTTAAACCTGCTTTCCCTGACCTGAAGAGTTTTATTTGTGCTTGGACTACAATTATCAGAATTTCTCAATTGGCAAGGGGAATTCTAAGATTTGTATTCCCAATGTATGTGTGCACCCCAGGTTAGCAAAGGATATTTTAGGCATAGGAATAGGAGAAAGACCTTGAGAAATGGGGTAAAAAATGCTGCTTAGATAACAGTAAGATAAGATAAGGCCTAGCCCACACTGCGCAATGGGCAGGGAAAGAGGTGGAGAAGAAACCCTCCCTAGCTTTTCAGGCTGTAAAAGTGGCAGTAGGAGATTTGAACCTTCAGACTTGCAAAATGGACGTCAGCTTTCCCAGGCAGACCAAACGGAAACAAATACATTGTAAAGCTCCATTAACAGAATCTTGCAAGTCTGAAGTCCCATTTTGCAAATGTGAGGTTTTCTACAAATCTCATGGGACTTCTATCTTCTGCATACATAGATCCATTTTGTCTACATCAGAATTTACATTCAAAAAATGAATTTGCTGTTAACATTTATGATCAGCTATCTTTCTCCTTCTCCTCATGGATACTGGTGTTATTCAGGTATCAAACTGAATATTTAAGATCTGTTTCTCAGGATCACCATCCCTATCTTTCTTTTAATATTTCCTTTGCAAATGTTTTAATGTTTATAGAAGTAATGAGCTCTTCATTCAGCCTTTGGTGAAGGAGAATGAAACCCTTCACTTCATTGTCAATAAAAATTGCTCACCACTTTTAAAAAATGTTTAATTGTAATTTACTTGTTTGAGCCATTGAGAATCAGGTGCATACAAGTTTCATACTTTTTTATTAATAGTATTTTCATTTGATATTCACCTATACTATCTGTGATCTAAACAAAAAAGCAATAAAAACACAGCATGGCATAAACCAGTGTTAATATAATCAATACCTAATCCCAGTAGTGTCATAATTTAAATCACTGACAAGTACTGTCCTGAAAAGTTCTTCTAGCTTCATAAAAGCCTTAAAATATTTAAATATATTAAATATTTAAAGGCCTCTAAAAATTGCATTGCTTAAGATGGAGTAAATTCTAAAGAGTAAGAGCTAGATGGAAGAAAGCTTTGAAATGGGGGGTGCCTATTCTAAGATAAGAAAAAATTAAGTAATCCTGATTGCATAAGTGAGTCCAGTCTGTGGGAATATGAATTATGATTGAGTGGCATTCTTATGGATATGGAAAGTCAGCACCAGCAGTTTAAACTACTAACACATCTGTCAGAGTTCCAAGTAACATCCCCAACGAAATCAAATTCCGAGCCTTGAAATTCCTCAACGCTAACTTTTATTAGAGATGTCATATTGACACATCTGGGAAAACCCGAATCTGAGAGCTTCCGGGTTTTCCACACCCAAAAGAAAGCTCAAGTCCTTGCCCCTCACCCACATGTTCACCACACATCCAATCATATACAGTCCGGAACAGAAGATATCCTCCTCTTCTTCTCAGCACAGCTGCAGGGCATCTTGGCCTTGACTTTCTATAAAGAATTTTATTTTGGCTACATATCTTCTTCATTCTATACTATCCCCCCTCCCAACTTCCCACAGTAGGCTTGTGGCAGGCCTGCAGCCTGAAGGCACAAAGGTAGAATGATGGCTTCTAGGCAGTGGTGGGTTTCAAATAATTTAACAACCGGTTCTCTGCCCTAATTATTTCTTCCAATAACCAATTCACTAAACTGCTCAGAAAGCTAACAACCGGTTCTCCCGAAGTGGTGCGAACTGGCTGAATCCCACCACTGCTTCTAGGTCTGACAACACCCATATATTCAGCCACTTTAAGAATTGGCAAAAAAGGGGTGAATTGGGAGAGATCCAAGCCTATAGAGACCATGCAATTCTGGACTTAATCCAGAACACAGAAAGCAGAGTTAAGAAACTAGGTAGCAAACTGCAATAATAATTCAGGAGAGACACCAAGATAGGAACTAATCAATAGTTTGAAATGGCTGAATTCTCCAGAGGTTCAGATGGTGAAAGTTTAAAAAAAGGTGGATTTATCCATGAAAGGCTATAATATTCTCCTTTCTCTAACCCTAACCAGATTTCCATACTTACTGCACGCTGTGATGAGTTAAGCAAGTAGTAAGTATAGCCTGTTTCCTGGAAACATCATATATGGTGTGGAGATATGTATGCAACTCGCTGCTCTCAATAGTGTCCTCAATTGTCCTGTGAAGTCTGGATGCTATCAATGCCTTTTCAGATAACTTCGTTGTTCTTTGGCATGTTTGCCTGCTTGGTTTGCAATGATTCCTATAATCAAATTTAAGTCCTGTGAGGTCAAGCAGTCTTTTGTCTTTTCAGCCATCGACAGGGCTATGGACATGAAAAATATTTTGGAAGCTTTCTTTTCTAATTGGAACCCTGTACCAGAAGCAGCAGCAACTAAGCAGCCTAACCTAACTAAACAAATATTGCTTTTCCAGTTCTCCCTTTCTTTTACTCCAACCTTTGATCCTTCTCCTAAATAGAAGTATTGTGATTCTTTTGCTTTTGGCAATGAACGTTCCAAGATCCTTTCCTGTTAACTTCATTATGTATCACAAATTATTAGAAATGTTGTAGGTTAACTAACATTAAACTGTTTGTTCATGTTGTATATGTATCTTTAGTTGCTTTGCGATTTCTTCTTTTTGGAATTCTGAAAATTAATCAACATAAATTATGACTGGCTGACATTTCAATTACCCACGTAGTAATGCAACGTAGTTTTATGGTATTATTAGTATTCCTCCCATTTTTATGAATGCTTTGAGTGAACTCCATGAACAGGACATGTTTGTACAGAGAAAATGCATAATGTTCAAAATGGAGAATATTGTGGAGCTGTGCTAAAGAAAGTACAGTTTCAAGAAATGCAGATCCTGCCACAAATAGCAGAGCACACCTGAAAGGAGAATATTCACATGCCATTCTGTTGCTAGAAAAGAACTCAATGGGAACACGTCGGAGAAGCAATCTGAAAAATGAAGCCCTCAGAGATATAGTAGAGCAGGCAACTGAATTTAAATCTCCTCTTCATTGAAAGAAGGCATATTGTAAGAAAAAGTTATACTGATATAACCAAAAAAAAGGAAATAAGGATGGAGGTAAATAAACATACACCAACCAAATATGTTTCTGGTTCTCACTTTGACATCTGCTACCGCCTACGGCCTTCCTGACTATTGGGGATAATGTCTTTGGTCTATGTTCTTTTCTTGGCTTCATACCAGTGGTGAAATGCACTACCTTCGCTACTGGTTCAGGAATGTGAGCGCATGCGCCTCTTCTGCACATGCGCAGAGGGTCAAAAACAGGATGTAATGACGTCCAGGTGGGTGGACGGAACCTCCTGCCTTCGGCGCTACCAGTTTACACGAGCTGGATAAATCCAGCCAGATTTCACTGCTGCTTCATACTGTGCTGACACAGTAGCTCTCAGGCTTTCTTCTTCTTGAAACATCATTACCTATTTATTTTTCTTCCAGATTAATGTTCTACGGAACCGCATTAGTGATCATCAAAAGGTGTAAGTACTCAGAACATGTAGTAAAAGGTCTACCATGTTTCATAGCATCAAGCAGTCCCAGTAGATCTTCCACATTTATCTCTTTTTTTTTCTTTGCACTTCACAAATCTTTCCAACTTTAATGTGTGCTCTCCTTTTTGTCTTTTTTTTTCTTTTCCTGTTCTGCTTCATTCATTTCTATTAATCCTTTGCTCTTCATTTCTTGCCTTTTCTGTTATTGCTACCCAAGGCTAATGAATGAAGACAACACCTTCTGTAACTTGGTGTTCAGGTGTCTTGAATGAAGCACTTCTACTATTGGCAACTTATATCATTCACTGCTACTTTTTTATTGTTTTTCTTATTTAATTTCTTTGTCACTTATTTCAATTGAGCTTTCTCACTTTCTCTTCTGTCTACCATTTTTATAAATTTTGTTTTCCTATTACTATTTATTCTACATATTGGGTGTAGGAGAGACATTAAAAAATTTTATGAAACAGAGTGATATCAAGAAGGCTCCCACTGCAATGATGTATGAGACAATTTTTTATGGGTCAGCAACAATATCCTACCTTTGCCATTAGTGGATCTTTCCCAATTAGCTGACTAGATCCACTCCCAGACAATTTAGTATTCTCCAATAAAGTTGGATTATAACTCTCAAAATTCTAAACTAGGGGTGTCAAACTTGATTTCACTGAGGGCAGCATCAGGGTTGTATTTGACCTCTGGAGGTAGGGGGACATGGCCAGCTCAATGTCACTCATGTTGGGGGTGCCTGTGTGGTCCGAGTGCTCCGCCAGTGAAATTGGGCTCCCGAGTTCCGTTTTCACCTGCAACGGCCTCCTGCAACCCTCTGCCATCAGTGGCCCTCCCGAGCTCTGTTTGTGCTGGTAGCGGCACCACAGGCCAATCCTTTGCTGTTTCCAGGGCAGCTCCATGGGCCAGATCTAAGCACCCCGTGGGCTGGATCCAGCCTACAGGCTTTGAGTTTGACACCCCTGTTCTAAGCTATCACAGACATTATAGTCAAACACATCTGAGAAGAGACATGTTGGTTAAGGTTGTTTTATTCTTTCCCATCCCAATCTAATTTGTAGCTCCCACATTTTTCTCTATTTCTTCATGTTCATTTCTAATTTTCCTTCTCCAGCTGCAGTTTTCACTAAGTTCCTTTGCACCACCTTTTTCTTTTCATCTCTGAGCATCATTACTTTCTCATAGAACCTCATTCTTCTCATTCTTTCAGTGCACCTCCTTACTAAGTACAAGAAAGGTGCATTAATTAAGATGCATTTCTAATACTTTTCTGTGGCATGGCTTGTTTCAGTTCAGTTTTACCACAGTATGTGTTTTGTCAAAATTCAGCTTTGAAGTGGAAACCATTCCTCACCTATGGATCATATAATTCATTTTCTGAGACCCAGAACATTCTGTGTCTTATCTGATGTGTCAGAACTATTCTACTCAATTATGAACTATCAGCCAACATTGGTATCTTTCCATTTTCCTTGGCTATGCCTATCAGTTCAGAGATGAGAATAAAGGCACAAAGAGGCTAAAAATGCCTTGGTGTTATATGCATGGATTGTAGGAGTCAGTCTACACCAAGTGGAAGCTCTTGATACTTTTTATCTTTATATGGATCCTGCTTCTCTTATTGATGTGAGCAAAAAATATAGCTGTTTGTAGACTGGAATAGTTCCAGATTCCTATTTCAACCCAGAAACAAATGGCATCTTGATTAGGAATGTCTTGGATTTTAGATTCATCAGATAAAACTTATTGGTTAGACTAATCTACTGAGCACTACTAAACTATATTTCTTCTTTTGTCTCCTCATTTATTTCAGGAAAGGGTAAGTAGCATGTTGTGCCCTTTGGGGTGTATTGATCTGCTGTGCTAGTTTGCATTGTGAAAATACTTAAAGGAATGGCTTTAAGCATCACTCTATGTTATCATTGGTTTCACAGCAAATCCTGATTTCTTATCTATCTCTATTGATGGCCAACTTAGGTTTTGTGCAATGCTTCTTATGCTCTGATTTCAGTTTTATTCCTGGATAATCAGGGAAGTGTCAGGGGTTTTGTGCCATTAAACACTGATATTTCCTCTCTACCTTCCAAATTTGGTAGCATGATCGGAGGATGCTCTGGAGGCTGATAATAGGGAGCCTGGGCTACTATAGAAAGTGGAGGAAATGATAATTTTGTCAGGTCAATAAAAGATGAGGTTATAGGGACTAGCAAAAATGAATAATAATGGTAATCTGGGAAATCTCTGTGAATCTTTTCAGGGTAATAAATATCATTCTTAATCTGCCCTCAAATTTAGGAACAGCTGTTGCCCTTTCAGAGAAACAAGACAAATGTATTGGCTAGACAGAGAGGATAAAGAATTAAACCAAATGTTTATAAATTTCCTAGTTGGTTTGTCACAGCCCATCTAAAGCTGGATGGTATCTCTAGCTTGCTTCAGCGACATTGCATTCTTGCTCTTTAAAATGTTTTCCGAATGGCTCATGCATGGCCTATGTCCAAAACACCATGCAATTTTGTTTACAGAACAGTCCACTTAAGGGAATGCTCAGTGTTAAAACTGGATAGGCAAAATTCCATTTAGTATTCTTTCTCAACCTGGCATTCTCTAGGTATTCAGGACCAATTCCCATAATCCTCAGTAGCAAGGACTATGGTATAGCTGGGCACCATTTTCAGATCCCAGGGTTACACAACTCACTGAGGAGTATATACATAGGCAAACAGTTACATATGTCAATTTATACTAGTGTACCTCAAATTTGGCAGCTCTAAGATATGTGGACCTCAATTTGGTGAACAGTTGACTTGTGATAAAAGTTTATTCATTAGTTTTTTTAATCTCATTTTATTACTTTATAAGTAACTCAAGGCACTAAACATCCTCCTCTTTTTCTCCGCAACAACACTTAGTAAGACTTCCCATGGCTGTATATGAAGTTACTAATTGTTTGCTGAAGCATCAATCCAGACAAAATTAGGGAGAAAAATATTTTATATCACTACTTCTTTTATATTTTTACTTATTCTTCTTAATAACCTGGAATAATGGGAGATTAATTACAGTTATTCTCTAATTTTGCCAATATCCCACCTTTTTCCAATTTAATTTGAGAGGACTTAATAAATACTTTCAAGAGGAGAGCTAATAAAAGATACATTGTTTCCTCTGCTATCTTTTATCAAAATGAAATTATTCTGTAAAACTGGTAGTGATCACACAGATAATCGCCATGTCAACTTGTTATTTACTAGCTTGTATGTTTTTTTATGGTAAGAAATAAATATTTTAATAAATGTACAAATAAGTAAAGAAATAATTGTAGAGTACCATACCTTATGAAAACCAGAATTAAAATAAATTAATCATCATCATAAACAATAAACTATTTTATCTTACCTCCCTCTAGTCTCCTTTTGACTTAAACCTGAAAAGAATTCAACATTGATAATCTTAGTCCTATTTGGCCTTTCATCCAACTATTGAGTATTGATTTATTTGGAAGAAACAACCTATTTTCTAGCTTAATCAGAAACAAGTGGAAAAATACTGTGGAAAGCAAAAATTTACAGATTTGCAATTGAGTATAAACATTCATTGCAAGGCCACATTATATATAATGTCTACTGGCACAAGCTTCCTTTAATCTCATACTCATTTTAAAAGAAAATACTTTTTAGCGTACATTCCTCACAATTTTAGCAAAAAGAACAGATTAATCCACGCTGAAGCATTTTTAACATCTTCCTGTAAAAAACAAACAAACCATAAATGTAGTGTAGAATTGTATTTGGTGAAAATGCTGAAAATTAATTAGCCCCACTTCCCTCATAAAATTATAGTTCCCAAGGCTCATTAGAGAATGAGAATCATCTTGAAGTCTTGGGTATAGTTATGGCTTTTAAGGCACAAGCTGATTTTCCCCTTAGGGTTCCACTTCCTTAGCACACAACTCTTACCTTATTATGCATTAAACATGATGTGTTTTTACTAAGCACTTGCCTTGCTCTTCCTTCAGAGACATTTGTGAGCCCTCTGAGTACCAGATTGGTTAGCTTGGGCTGGGCAAGGTCTCTGAAAGGATTCTGCTGAGAGCTCAAAAAAAAAAAAAAAAATCTTGTGAAAAGCAGGGGTGAAATGCTCTCATTTTGGACCGGATCGCCTGATCCAGTAGTGATGGCGCCGGATGGTTCAGAGAACTGGTAGCAAAAATCCCTGCCCCCCCATGCCCATCTGAGCCGCGCGATCATCAGAGGCTTTTTTTTATTATTTTTAAAAGCATTTTTTCTACAACCTCTTAAGTGGAAAAAATGCTTTTAAAAGTAAAAAAAAGCCTCTGATGATCGTGTGGCTCAGCTGTGATCATCAGAGGCTTTTAAAAGCATTTTTTCTACAACCTCTTAAGGTTGTAGAAAAAATGCTTTTAAAAGTAAAAAAAAAAAGTTGGCCACGCCCACCCAGTCACATTACCCCCTCCCCATCAAGCCACACCCACAGAACTGGTAGTAACAAATTTTACATTTCACCACTGGTGAAAAGCCTCTCTTCATGCCCCTTTGTTCAAAGCAAAAGTAGATCCAGACCATTTCTCCCTACTCCCCTTTGCTTTGTTGAGACATTTGCAAAAAAAAAAAATCACAAAAAAAACTCCACAGAAATTCCTCATTTGTTTTTTTCCTTTCACAATAGCTCCAAGGCTGCCCGTGGAAAGCCTGTGGTTGGTGGCCGATGGAAGTGAAATGTGTATCCTGTCGAGACTCTGAAGACAGCCATTCAATACATTTGATCCACTCTCCCAGTCTGTGTGGTCCAGATAACTGCACCAACTTGTCTAGATTTTCCAGAACAATCTGCTTTCTAAAGGCCTCACTCTATAACTGCACAGCTCCAGCACTGCACGATGGAAATGGACAGATTACCTGTCACTCAAGTTAATACATTTGTGTCTGTAAATAAAGCAACTCAAAAAGCTGTAATTATTTTCTTTGCCTAATTTTATCATTTGCTTTTTACTGTGTAATTTTACACAGTAAATTTTAAAATTTTAATCTTAAATAGAAAGGAACAGACCTCTTTTAATCCTGGAATTCTTCATATATTGCTAAGAGAATGTACCTTTAAAAAAGTCATTCCAACTTGGAATCTTATTGCTATTAATGATTTTGTTATTGGAAGAAGTCCGTTTATCCTGTCAAGAATCTTATTTTAGAGATCACCCAGATTTGAAAGCTGATTGTTCTTATGCAACACTCTCTATCCATATGGTGCTTTATAACATGTATGACATGTTCTCCAGGTTACATGTGGCATCTCCAAGCTATATGTCATAGAAGTTCTGGACCATGTCACCCACTGGATTCTGAACTCCAGTACTTCCCTCCAAGACACACCCACACATACACACCCCCACACACCTTCAGTTTAGGAAGTTCAAGGAATTTTCAAGGCAATTGCTTCCTAAGCAACAATTTACTGTTTTCAATAGCAGCAGCAACAGCAATTAATGTATTGATTAATCATTTGACCATATTAAGATAAGGGCTTTGGAGCTAACTAGATTCCTCTGAAGAAAAGGAGAAAGCAGATAAAACTACTTTGCCAACTTCTCCCCGATTCACTTTGTCTCACCTCTATGTACCCAGGAAGACTCACAAGGAACTGTGAACAGTCAAAACCTGGAGCAATCCTGGCTGTGTTCCCCCATGTTTGTCTTTGTAGTAAACAAGTGCAACAACAAATAAGCAAAAAGCCCACGCCTGACATAATTGTGAAAAGCATGTGATAAAAGTGACAATATGCTGTCCTTTGGCTTCACAACACATATTCATAATGGTTTTTAAATAGAAGTGGGTGAATTGCGCTTTGCAGCCAGTTTGATTCCTCTTGTAACAATCCTTCAGGCTTTTTATTTGTTTGTTTGCAAAATAATAAAAAAGGTTTAGTAGTTAAAAACATAGATGAGGGACACATTAGCAATTTATTATCTTGTTCTTTTATGTGATCACCTGGGGTATAATTTCAAAAACAGGCGAAACTATGGAAGAGAGAACTAATGGAATGACATTTTTGCATTTTCCTACTGATTGGCTGATGGGAGCACCAATTGGCTCGTACTTCTGTCGCTTATGCTTAGTACTTTGAGGTCATAAGCAGTGGTGGAATTCAAAATTTTTTACTACTGGTTCTGTGGGCGTGGCTTGGTGGGTGTGACTTGGTGGGCATGGCAGGGGAGGGATACTGTAAAATCTCCATTCCCACTCCGCTCCAGGGGAAGGATACTGTAAAATCTCCATTCCCTCCCCAGTCCAGGGGAAGGTTACTGCAAAATCCCCATTTCCTCCCGATCAGCTAGGACTCAGGAGGCAGAGAATAGATGGGAGTGGGGCCAGTCAGAGATGGTATTTACCGGTTCTCCAAACTACTCAAAATTTCCACTACCGATTCTCCAGAACTGGTCAGAACCTGATAAATAACACCTCTGGTCATAAGCAGAAGTGAGAGCTGGTATGGAAATGACCAAAGTTTCTTCTCTAGGGAAATTAATATAAGATAATGTTTATTATCCTGAATTTCAGAAACTGTAATTGAAGTAAGGTACGCTTTTGTGATAGATTGAAGATTGCAAATTGATCAGAAGAATTAGAAATAACAAAAGGCAAGGAATAGTGGGACAGTGAGAAGAAATAAGATTTGGAAATGAGTAAATGCCACAACATCTCAGTTTTCATGGAAAACTTCAACACTTCTGGCATTTGCTGGAGTTTGTTCAGAGAAGAAGTTGAAACCAACCAATTGGCAAAGTTCTCACATCTTCTTGAGGTCCAAATGAGCTGGTCATACAAGCACTTTTCTTCCAGAACATCATCAGCATCATATTACAAATTTATACTCTTTATTTCTTGACAACTTTTCAGATGTAGGAGGCACTGATTTGGGTCCAATGTACAGTCAGTTGGAATAGCATTGCAGATATGCAGTATGATTTTTGCATTGTTTTAAAGTAAGCACTTGCTGATTTAAAACCATCTTAGAATATTCCAAAAATCATTTCTGATAGCATATACTAACAGTGACCAAATTTTCTTGAGAACAAATAAAGGGCAAATTTGAAAAGTGGTATATATGTTTATTTTAAAAAGATAATTCAATTTCTACATTTTTCACCTGAATGTGAAAGAACGTGCATTAAATGGTGCTATTTGCATAATAAAGGTTAAATGAGCAAAATAAAGGACAAAAATTAGTTTTTGAAAGATAATTAAATCTAACATGATAGGAAGAAGTGATCTATATATTTTAACTTTAAGGGGATGGGAAATTACCACGTTTGCATACACTTGCTGTAAAGAAGATTGAAAGTCTCTTAATTATTCTTTTCTTTCTTTTTTCTTTCTTTTTGCACTTTCAATTTTTCTACTTTTCTTTTCAATTTTTTTTTGTTTTATCTTTTTCTATTGTTAAAATTATTTAATAAAATTATTGGAAAAAACTGAGTTCAACTCTTGGTGACTAAATGGATTAAAATAAACTGGAAATAAGTGGGAATTGTGGAAATAACGAGGAATTTCCCTGACGGTGAGAATGAATTGGACACCTTGCCTTGCTGTCCAATTCATTTGGACACCTTGCCTTCCAGAATTGTGGGTGATTATTGCTGGAGGTTTTTCAAGAAAAGATTGGCCAACCAATCTTTTCATATTGGACAACCAATCAGTCCAGGGTGGTATAAGGACTTCTGCCTTGGGCATCGAGTTGGACTACAAGACCACCAAAGTCCCTTCCATCCCTATGACTCTATGATTTTTCTTTGCTGTTTTTGCATTCTTCTTCACAAAAAAATATGGAAGCAGGTTGCCACTATTTTCCTGTAGGGGAAATTTTGTTTTGTTTTATGTCTCAGACTAATATGTATGCAAGTACTAACAAAATCTGACCTTCTTTAGCTTTGAGATCAGCTAAACTAGTCCTTGGTAGCCAAACTAAAACTTGGAAGTAAAAAAAAAAAAGCAGCAAAAAGCTACTGTCAAACATTTTCCTCTGTTTAACACAAGGTGGAGCTTTGACATCTGCTTCTACCTCTCCCTACCATAATCTCATCTTGCTCTCTATTGTGCCTGTTGATGCCAAGATCCTGGCACTGTTTCATCCAGCAATACCAATCCAGACTACCTCCTGGCCTAGTACAATCATTTTCAAAAATAAATTGCTAATACAGAGTCATCAGTTAAGATTGAGAATCTGCTATGTGTAATGCTGTATATGTGCTGTGCTCCCCAGAGAAGCAGAGATTAAACTGCTAAATAAGAAGGCATCTCTTATTGCTTTTCAAAATAAAAGCTTCCCAAATTGTGTTTGTTCTCAAATAGCAAAAGAGTAACAAAATGAATCAAATCTTTCAATTCCCTCCCAAAACAAGTGACCGAGCCCTGCAATTTATGTGCAACAATTGTTTTGATCACCATAGTCCTTGGGACTAATTAAAAGAAATGCAGCCCTGATTGCTGCAAAGTTGCTCTTCTTGTCTTACATATTAAATGACGATATTTAAGAATATTTTAGGCATCAAGTGGATAAAGTCACTAAGATTCATTCATAGTTGCACTCTAACTGGTCTGACCTGGTTAAGGTGCCTGATTCACAATCATACTTAGTTACTTGAGACGAGTTTGATCCTGTAATCTCTAATAAATTGGGCAGGATTTTTAATATTTTTTTGTCTTGGCTTCTGGCACAATTACTGTTTTTATTGTATATCTTTTTGTATTTATTGTTTTGTTAATTTGCTTTAATTCCAGTGTTGTCTGGATAACTAAAAATTGAAAATGGCGTTTAGTGATTTGAAGACTATAAGAGAAGGAAATAACCGTTCTCAAAACTGGTCCTGGTGACTATATTTTCCTTTTGAACTTGTTGCTGGTCCTTCAGATTCAGAATCTTTTGCAGAAATATTGGCAATGCAGAAGGTACTAGTCCTGGCAGCATGCTCTTATTCATGCCTTTGATTAAGGAGGTAATCGTCTCCTTTGATACAAAAATCAAAGTGAATTCATTTAGTGCAGCAAACCAACCACCAGCCTGAGTGAAGTTTCTTTATTAAAACTAATTTTAAATGAGTTTCAGACATTTGTCACAGTGATCTTCCCAGGTGTGTTACATAGCTGGTTCCGTTTGGTTTCTAAGAACTGGTTGCTAAATTATTGCACACATTACAACTAAGTTAAACCTCACATTTTTCCTGCTATGCCTGACAAGCTGGCTTATCCAGGCAGGGTTGGAAGAAAAGCCCAGAATGTGACGTAGTAAGCTTTGCAGGCCTAGGCAATCTGAAGCTCTAATAGAGCAATATTTCATGTTTCCAGATAGAAAGGCTGCCAGGTAGATGGAGGGAAATGTATTTCTTATCATTAAGTGTGTTAAAAATAGTGGAATCTAGGCAATAATAAAGAATTTAACTTATTTTGATTCTTTTTAGAGTTTAATGTGAGTAATTCTGGTTTATGGATGAACATTTCTCTATTTTTTTAAAAAAAATATACTCTTGCCTGTTTAATTCAACAAGGCACAAAACTGTATTATGTTAGTATCATTCTATCAAAGTGAATTTATTGTACAGTGAATTACTCTTGACTGGTAGAGCCTTTTTTGCTTTAATTATCTGTTGCCATATGAATAATATGAATGTTGGGTGGGGGGAGTTAAATATAAATCTAGATATTCATATTTTTAGAACCACTCTCATAAAGAATATCAAATAATGTCTTCAATTCTCTGATTAAAGCAACCAGGACAAAATTTTCTAAAATTTTGTTATCAAGAAATATCATGGAGTTTAAAGGCAATTCTTTATACTGAAAATATTTTTCCTTCAGTCTTATATAAAATAAAACCAATAGATTTCTGAAGAGTTATGATTAATTGATTAGGTCATCACAGTATAACAACAGACATAAGTAATATCCAGAATGATCTCTCTCCATTTTGGCCTAGGTCTCTCAATGGTGGATTTACAATTGTTGTAATCAGTTCATTTCACCTTGTTTCTGCCAGTTGTCTTTTTCTTTTAACTTTTCCAAACACTGTGGACTTCTCAAAGGAACAGGGTCTTCAGATGATGTCCAAGATATAACTGATCATTAGTCTGATCATTAGAGATTTGAATGAGAATTCCAGCTTAATTTGTTCTATGATGCATTTTCCTTGGCTGCCTTGGAAAATAATTTTATTTAGATGGCATTATTTAGAGAACATTTTTGAATTGGTGAGATCAAGCTGCTGAGAAAGTGGATGCTATCTCAAAGTTGAGGGGTAGGGACACACAAAGCTTGAGGTGTTCTAGTGGGCCACCATTTAAGTATGAGCCAGCAGTCTGTTGCAGCTGCCAAAAAAGTCAACGCAGTGGTCCTAGGATGCATTAACAGAAGGACGCATCAAGATCAGAAGCATCAAGATCAAAAAATGATTGCACTGCTCCATACTGCACTAGTGAGGTCATGCTTGGAATATTGTATCTAGTTCTGGTCACTATGATACAAAAAAGATGCCGAGACTCTAGAACGAATACCGAGATGAGCAACAAAGATAATTAGGGGACTGGAGGCTAAATCATAGAATGAACTGTTAAGGGAACTAGGTATGTCTAGCCTAACAAAGAGAAAGATTAGGGATGACATGATAGCTGTCTTCCAGTACTTGAGGAGTGGTCACAGAGAAGAGGGGGTAGGAGGAAAAGGGGAAAGAGAGGGCAGGACAAGAAGCAATGGGTGGAAGCTCATTAAAGAGCGATTCAACCTGGAATTAAAGAGAAATTTTGTGACAGTGAGAATAATTAAACAATGGAACAGCTTGCCTACTGAAGTTGTGGGTGCTCAATCACTGGAAGTTTTCAAGAAAAGACTGGACATCCCTTTGTCCAGGATGGTATAAGATCTCCTGCCTTGAGCATGGGGTTTGACTAGAAGATCTCCAAGGTCTCTTCCAGCCCTATGATTCTATATTTCTGTTTCAGTGAGAACCATCTTATTGGCTTTGTTGTGACTTGTGTTTAGAAGCATTGGTACATCCTGATTATTAACTATTTTGATTCTCAGAATCAGTTATTGCCTTGCCCGATCACAAATCAGAAAAAAGTAGCTCACTTAACTAATGCCAAGTGCCATGTAAAGGAAAGGCTGCACTGAAACCATTTAAAGTCAAAAGATTAGTTTTTGAGTCATGTACTTTCATGTTGCCTCTTGCCTCTGTTTTATGAAACTCTACAAAATGCAAGAAGTGCAGTTTTTGTGCCTAGCTCAGGCATCTCTGAAAAAGCCAGCTCAAGATTTATTGCCTATATGAAAACTCTCCATTTATCCTTATGTAGGCTTCAGATGCAGCAACTGTAGCAGCAGTATTTTTTTTATTATTTTATTTTTCTGCATAACAATATAAAAAAAGGTGAGAGTGAGACAATGAGAGTGAAATACTATTTTTCAAAGCCTTATAAGGTGGCATTACTGAATACATTTGGTATGTCCATACAAACCCACTAGTTCCTCTTATAATTTATGGTCAAACATACATGTACTTTCTGGTGCTATGGTCTTCCATATTTTCAGTTGGTATATATTTGGACTGTAAGTAGTCCTTACTTAACAACAATAATTGGCACCTCTTTACAAGATCCATATGTGATTTAAAAATCTAAACACTATTTAAAATTCCTTTCCTTCTTACAGCTATGCAAATATTAATACAAGGAGGATCAAAACTGCTTTCAGGAATAATAAAACTAATTAAGGAGAGGAAACCTGTGTGTTGAAGGACAGTTTCCTGAAGTTCTAGCTAATAAGGCAAATGAATTGCTCAGCAACATCTAGAGGGTCAACATATTCTTTACTCAGGTTGTATATAACTAACACTTTCTCCTAGAATTCATGAAAACTATTGGGTCATTGCCTGCTTTAGGATCAAGCCTGAACATGAAGTGTTGGGTGTGTGAGTTTTGATTGGCACAATCTGGAAAGAGCTGAAAATTCCTACGGAAGGAGATGATATCTTGATTCCACTTGTACACAATAGAGGGTTGAAATATAGCTGACAAGATGTCATAAAATCATTGAGAAGGCTTCCTAGTCAAAAGGCTTTTCCTTGATTAGTGAGAAATATGAATAAAACTCACAATTCTCTCAATACCTAGGAGAAATTATTACACATTAAAAAGCATAAGCCAAAACCATAAAAGATTCACTACTCCAAATCATAATCAAGGAACATAGATGTCCAAGGGTGGGGGTGGCAAAAGGCGGAGTACATGAAATGGCATCATTATGTCAGTGTCATGACTTATGTACTTGTATTAGATGGCAACAAACAAGGGCATAATTATGGCTTTTATGTAAAGTCATTCCTGCATTTGGCATTATTTTGGCATTGTTGTGGTTTGCTGTGAACACCATTGCTATGTGTGTTTATATGTATTTACCTACAGAGAAAAATAATCTTTCATTGGCAAAATCAGAACAAATTTGCTGTTAGCAGATCAGTAAAGATTATAGAATCACTTGTTGTGAAATCCAACCGTGTCAAATAGTTATGATCAGATCTAGAATTAATGCCAGTAGATGGCATATTTGTTGATGGTGTATTTACACATTGGAAATAGATAACTCTGCCATTACTCCTAAACAAACTGCAAAAACTTCAGCCCAACTAAAATCCAAACAATATAGTCAAATAATAAAAACATTATAAAAACAAAACACATGAGCTTATATAAAAATATATATACTATATATATACAATATATATACTATTGCAATAGATCCATGTTACTGTTACAATCCATATAAAAGAGGAAGACTATTCTACATTAATGCTAATGTAAATAGTATGATGCTTAGAATTGAGCATGTTTCAGTACACTGCATATATCTCTCAGTTACAGGGATGCAAGCAATAGTGCAAAATATATTCTTGGGATTGGACTTGGATTGTTATTTAACGACTCCAGGCTGATTCCTCTCTTGACTCTGCCCCCACACTCTGCCCCTTCTTCTCCTATACTATCTTGAATAAATTAGCAGAATGGTGGGATAAAATTGAGTTTTGGTTCTGCCTTTGCCAGTTTAGTCAAACTGTGCTCAAACCAGGGGTGGGTTCTACTTACCTTTATTACCGGTCTGCAACGGGACCACGCACACGGGACCGCATGCGCAGAAACTTCCTGGTCGGTGGGTGGAGCCTCCCACTGGTTTTACTACCGGTTCTTGCAAACCGGTCCAAACTGGGGGCAATCCACCACTGGCTCAAACAGACCAGTATGCTCTTTACTGTTAACGAGGAATGCTATATATGCATAGGTATGATTAAGACTGCTAATGTAGTGTACATTTTCTTTATTTTACCGCCATTTAGCTGCCATTTGAAGGCCTCAGTGATGGATAATCTTATGGAATGGCTGTGAGATTTTACCATCTATGTAAAGACAGAATTTGTCTGACAGAATGGAAAAATACAAATTATGGTTCTTCCTTTCAAGAGTGAATGTAAAGCTACAGTGGGACTAATTTATTAAGTGTGTTTATTACGGTGCTTGGCAGAATTTTGATTGTAAGCCTATGAGGACTGTCAAGAAGCAAAATGTGGAAAGTAGCTTTATACCAGGCAGGGGATACACAGCTAAGACTTTTGCTCTGATTATGAGAACTAAGGTTTATTGTACCGCATATCTAGTAGCTTTACAGCAAACATGATAAAGTAAATAGATCTAACTTCTAATATTTATTTTTTTTTACAAATATGAAGATTGGTTACTAGATGAAATAAATGTGTTATAAAAAGGAAGTAAAGCATTTGCTGAGAATAGAATTCTTAGCAAATGCTTCAACCCTGAGCAGGGAGTAAGTTAAGAATGTGTGATGTCCTGTTGCTTGTTTAATATGTATAAATAGATAAGGAATGCTCAAGGTGATATTGCAGGATTGTGAATATATACAAATAGAGTCATGCCTGAGTCATTGGCTGAGAATCTGAATGAATGGGAGTGAATATTAGAGACCATATAAGGAATATGAGTCTGAAAATTAATGTGACAAAGATCAAGGCAATTGTATTGAATAGAGAAAATGAGGTGAATGAAAATGGTGATTGAGAAAATAAATGAATTAGTAGAACTTGTTAGAACATTTACAAAAGATGGAAAAATTGATGGAGGACTTTTTAATACAGGCAAGGGTAAATAGTATATGGTTCCACAGTCATGAATAACTGTGCTTTTATGGAAATTAGTTTGTATAAAGAGTACAAATGCACTGTAGTGAAAATAGGGATTACAAAGATCCAAGTTGCTGGAAAATAAGAACTTTTGGTACACATATTGGCACGCATTGACTTGGGTAACAAGCTTCTATTTGGAATTTGGACAAGAAACAATGGATGGAAACCAAGGAGAGAAGCAACCTTAGAACTAAGGAGAAAATTCCTAATGATGAAATCAATCAACCAGCTTGCCTTCAAAAATTATGGGTGATCCACCCCTGGAGGCTTTCAAAAAGAGACTGGACAACCTTTTATCTGAAACTGTATAGGGTCTCCTGCTTGAGCAGGGGATTGGACTAAAAGATCTCCAAGGTCCTTTCCATCTTTATTATTCTATGTTCTATAAATATATGGTCTTAAAAATAACCAGGACCTTCAAACTGCAGAGACTTTAAAGATTATAACTATCAACTTAAACTGCATCAGGTACAGAGAATGAGGTTTGTGCAAACCAGTTTTAATTTCATTATATTAATATGTTTTCTTTTCCATCTCATGTCTTTATTTGGCTTAATATTTGTTACTCTCTTGCTTTCCTCAAAGGAAATACTGTAGAGCAGGGGTGTCAAATTCAATTTCAACCCTCGTATCAGGGTTGTGTTTGACCTGGGGGGACTGGGTGGGTGTGGCCAGGTGGGCATGGCCAGTTCGACGTCACTCATGTCGAGGGCACCTGTGGTGGCCTGGGCAGGGCTCGAGGGATCAATTGTCTGCAGCTCCATTTCGGCACTGTGGGCTGGTCCTTCGCTGTTTCCAGGGCCGCCCTGCAGGCCAGATCTAAACACCCTGTGGGCTGGATCTGGCCTGAGGGCCTTGAGTTTCACATCTCTGCTGTAGAGTGATGGATCTATATGGTTGCTTGACACAACAGAATTTCTGCAGGGGATCAGCCACATACACACCTCCAACAAGACAGTATAAGAGACAAGTAAGAACCTGTGTGAAATCAGTAAAATTGGTGGTTTCTTTATGATGAATGCAAGGCAAGTTTTGCTTGTTCCTGAGCTGCATGAAACAAATTTTTCTCATATGATGATTTTTGTCTTCTAGGGTGCCTCTGAATCATCTCTGCCTTCCCATAAGGAGCTGTTGCTGATGACAAAAATGGCCAGAGATTTTCTAGGAGAAGGTGTGGCATGAATTCACAGACAGGCTTAAGGAGAAACCTCAGAGTAAGTGGCTAGGCCCAAATTACTGCCAACCTTTTCCTAAAACTCACTAGTTTTCTACTGTAATTCTTTAATATCACAAATAAGACCCTGAATCTAAACTTAAATCAGCAAAAGCTCCACAGACAAATGCTGTTATATTGTTGGAACTAAAATTTGCTGTGTGAATGTAGGCATCAAAGTAAACCCAGCAAGTTCCCATAAATCAGGAGCAGATAAAAACAGCAGTATTATTTCATTTTATACATATGCAGCAGCAGTGGGTTTCACTTACCTTTGCTACCGGTTCGGAACTGTGAGCGTGCGCATATGCAGAACCTTCTATGCATGCACAGAGCATCCATGGAGCCTCCCCCTGCCGCTGCTACCGGTTCACCTGAACTGGGGCAAACCAGTAGAAACCGACCACTGATATGCAGGCCCAGGGAATGACAATATACATTTTTTTTAAAAAAAGAGGCATAACAAAGGAATAAACATCACAGAAAAAGAACAACTTTACCCACCTTTTTTCTTTTCAGCAAATGATGGGTTGGCTGGTTCTTTATCCATTCATCAGTGGCTCATTACATTCTCCACAATGTGCTACCCACACTTGTGTAACAGTGTACATATGGCAGCAAGACGGTGCTGAAGAATTGCATTTGACTGCAGGCTGCAGCAACAGTAGAACACTTCTCTAATAGTTAACCTCACAAGTGAAAACCACACTTGTCAATGCTGAAACTCAACTAGCCTGAAGGTATTTTTACATTACAACCAAACGAATCAAATATTGATCTTGATTAACTTATAATAATGCATTTAAGTACAGTAATATCTTAGGTAAAATGTAACACAGGCTAAATTACAGGCATCAAGGTCTATAAATTGTCCATTTTAACTATTCATTTCTTCTCTTTTGTACGTATAGAATTCTCAGTAGGTATGTTTGTGATGCTTCGTGAAATTAGGTTTTTTTTTCCCACTTGCATATCAATCAGGAAAGAATAATGTAATAAATATCTTCATTTTAGGAATGGCGTTAAGACCAGTGGTGGGATTCAGCCACTTCGGGAGAACCAGTTGTTAACTTTCTGAGCAGTTTGGCAAACTGGTTGTTGGAAGAAATCATTAGGGCAGAGAACCGGTTGTTAAAATTATTTGAATCCCACCACTGGTTAAGACTGATAGATGTTCTTCCTGAAGAAGCAGTAACATTACATTAAGTAATTTCTTGCAATTTATTTCTTGGGTTGTTTATTGATTAATCTGAAGCAGGCACAACTTCTCAAATTTAATTCCCTAAGGAGTCATAGGTCCTGGATTTGGGACCTATTGTATAAGTTAGCCCATTTGAACCAACCCCAGAAATTGGTTCAAAAATTGTTGCCCTATGATGCACTGTTTCATCCAGCTAATGGTCATGATGAGTTTTAGTAGTATCTAGATAATATAGAGAGATTCATAATGAGGGAAATAGTCTTCTAGAATTCCTGCCCTTATGCAATTTAAGGACTGTATAGAAAATGACTAACACAAGAAGTTTTGGGTGAAAATTGGTGCTATATAATATTTACAACACATAGCAAATGATTTGTCTAGCATGGTTTTCAATTGGTAAAAGTTAATATACTATATACTAAATATACTATATATAAATATACTATATATAAATATACTATATAGTATAGTATAGTATAGTATAGTATAGTATAGTATAGTATAGTATAGTATACTATACTATACTATACTATACTATACTATACTATACTATACTATACTATATATATTTTATATGCTATAGTACTTTAGGCAAGATGTTACTAAATCATGCATTTTCCCAGAAGGTGCAGTAGCAAAAGCAGATAAGGACACCTCATAATTGTTGCCTTCTGGATTTAAACCACAAACCTAATATTTCAATGTAAGAGCCCTCAGGAATAGTTGCACTGCTTATCTCTTAATTCAAGTTACCCCACACCTCCAAGATCAATCTGGCATTTTAAACACTCTCAGTATATTACTGCAAATAAGCAATAAGGTATGCAGGCAAATTTTTCCATAATGAGGAGGGAAACAAATAAGTTATGTCAATTGTTATACTGCTGAATATTGAAGTCTCTCAGTATATTTCGGAGAGCTGAAGAACATAGTTTGATCATGCCTTCTGATGTATTTCCTATGATACCCTTTCATTGTCAGACTTAAGGTTTAATCCTGTATAAACAAGCACAATTCCACTGAAATGAATAAATGCTGACTTAATCAATGCTAAAGCCCTCAATCTATCACTTGCCTTGCTTTCCCACATTCTGTGTGATTGAAGCCTAGTTTGTGAGTCATTCCAGATCTATATCTGTGCCAAGGCCTAAGCAAAGCCCTCATTTTTTCTCTCTCTCCTTTTCCCATGCCAGTTAACCACAATAAGATCATTAAACCTTCTGTAGGGTTCTACAGGACTAGTTTCAGGGACATAAAAAAAACCACACAGGTGTGTCTTTTGTTCAACAATATCCCGCCACATGATGTCATCACTTTGGGGAGTGTAGTAGCAATTATCTGTCCCACCCATATAATTCTTTAACCCTTTTTTCCCCTTTTGGTTCCCACTGTGCTAGAAATTATTTGAAGCATTTTGCTGTCACACAAATTTAGGTCATATTTTCTACTTGAAAAACCCAGACATATTCATAATTGTGCAAACAATGCAACATTAATTCAGAGTAAAAGCAAGGTAGTGTACTGGGACTTGAGGTTAAAAAATAAATTTTTGCCCTTAGAAAGACAATAAATAGCTGTAGTTATAATGACCTAATTTCATTGAAGAAGGGGGCTTAACATGAGATATGTCAGCAATCACACTTTCAGTTTTCCTAAAGTTTGGTATTTTGTAAAAAATTTGCAGAAGACGTACAGAACTCTCACTATTGTTGGCATAAGAACAGGGCCTGGTAGCTCAGCAGACTAAAAGCATTGTGATTAACACCACCAATTACTGTAAGTTCGAATCTCACCAGGCTCAAGGTTGACTCAGCCTTCCATCCTTTCTAAGGTAGGTAAAATGAGGACCCAGTTTGTGGGGGCAATAAGCTGACTTTGTATAAATATACAAAAGTATGAAGGCTATTGCTTAACGCATTGTAAGCCGCCCTGAGTCTCCGGAGAAGGACGGCATATAAATCAAATTTTTTAAAAAAATAATGTACAGAAATAAAGCATTTCTACAGTAGGCAGCTCTTTTGATGTCTGTTTATGATCCCCAGAAAATTCCCTTCCATTGTTAGAGCATGCCTTATCTTAGTCAAGTTTATAAAGGTGTATTAAAATCTTGTTACAGCTTGTTAATAATTCAGATCACAATGGAAAGTCCACAGAGTAATTTCTAATTCTTGTCCCTTGTATAAACATAGCTGTATTGCTTTTTGGTCAGCATCTCTAAAGAATACTCATGACTTATCTTTTCTTATTGTTTACATTGCCAGAAATACACTAAGGTTAAAACCCATGTGTTAAGCAAATATTTTTGAGTTGCTGTTATCAACCCTGCTTTGCAAATACTGAGCCATATCATGTCACTGGTGTGCAGTTTTGTCACTTTTTGATTGCAGACTTCAACATTCCTATATTTTTACAACTAGTTCTTCTCAAGGTCTTAGACAACCACCAACATCCAACCCAAAACTCTTTTGTTTATTTTTTATTCTTAAGGCTTGTATATGCAACCCAAAATGTTGCATTTCATACATGTTTTCTCCCTGAATAAGTCCTCACTTCAGTGCAAATATGGGTGTTATGAATCTCTTTATTGGAATTTATTCCCAATATGTTTGAAATTTAAAAACTATCATGGTAGATAGTCACTAAAGCTAGAACTGTGGAATATAACACATTAGGGGCCTTTAACATTTGCCAGGACTGCCGGCAATGATTTTTTATATATTTCCTGGTTTGTGACTGACAGTTGTAACTTGTATGTCATATTCTCAAATCACCATATCTTTCTTTTCATAGCTGACCCTTTATATAATAAAGGGTGCCATGTAATCCAGCAGTCCCCAACTTTTCCAGCTCTGCAGACCAGCAAGTGCAGTGGGGAGGGATGGGATGGTTTTGTGCGCACATGCACAAATGGAACTTCATGTGCTTGCCCTCATGTGCAAGCTGTCCAATCAGTGGTGGGTTTCAAAATTTTTTACTACCGGTTCTGTGGATGTGGCTTGGTGGGTGTGGCATGGCTTGGTGGGCGTGGCAGGGGAAGGATACCGTAAAATCTCCATTCCCACCCCACTCCAGGGGAAGGATACTGCGAAATCCCCATTTCCTCCTGATCAGCTGGGACTTGGTGGAGCTTTGGTGGTGCAGCAGACTAAAGCACTCTTAAGTAACACCAGCTGCCTGCAATTACTGCAAGTTCAATTCTCACCAGGCTCAAGGTTGACTCAGCCTTCCATCCTTTTGAGGTAGGTAAAATGAGGACCCAGTTTGTGGGGGCAATAAGCTGACTTTGTATAAAAAAGAACACCACTTGGGGGAGGGGAAAGCCCTACTAAGCAGGTATATACAAAGGTATGAAGGCTATTGCTTAATGCATTGTAAGTTGCCCTGAGTCTCCGGAGAAGGGCGGTATATAAATCAAACCAATAAATAAATAAATAAATAAACTTGGGAGGCAGAGAATAGATGGGGGCAGGACCAGTCAGAATTTTTACTACCAGTTCTCCAAACTACTCAAAACTTCTGCTACCGGTTCTCCAGAACTGGTCAGAACCTGCTGAAACCCACCTCTGAGCCCTTTGGACTGTGGCCCTGCACTGAGCCAAAGACCAGGGATTGGGGACTCCTGATATAGATGTCCAGTTAGATATTGCAATATTTCAACCAAACTTTATTCCTAGTACTATCTTATTAGTGTTCTATCTAAATCTTACTGGATTTCCTAGAACTGGATAGCTGAATGAACAGATCAAAGTTTAGAGGACTCATTACAGACTGTGTGTAGCAATATCTCTAAACAATGGGATAGAAGTTGAGGGAAGTTGAAACTAAAATGAATTTAATTCCATTAAGATATTTAAAAAATCATGGCTGAGGAAAAATCTTTACAATATAAATCAAACATATTATCCATTATTATCCTTACATTCACTTACATAAAATGTGGTTTAAACCATAGTTTAACAAGCTTGAAGAGGTTATTATTATATTATTATCACTATATTATTTTAGTACAGGAATGGGTAACATATGGCCCTGCCATGGATCCACCACCAGACCCACCTCCAGACTTGAGTTCAGAAGAGGAGGATGAGCTTGTGTCTGGAGAGGAAAACTGTAGAGCCAAATAATGGTCAGGATTGGGACTTAGAAAGTGCTAGCCTGATAGAGCAGCCTCAGCTGGGTCAATCAGATGAGCAACTGGCTGAGGTTGAGTGAGGTGAGCCACAGCTGCAGCAAGTTGGACAGGAGGCTCCAGGCTAGGAATGGGAGCAACTGCTGCCTAGTAGCAAGGACACACAGAGCATAGAGACAACAGGCACAATGCCAGTCAGCTGGACTACTCATGAGGAAGCAATCTCACCTCTCATGAAGGACTGCAACAGCATTGCCTACTTAATCCCACCCTGAAGTGTTGGAGTAACATGCCCAGTTCTGTGCCTAGTGTACTTGTGCCATGTATCCTGACAGTTTGAATTATGGACTGCTTTCCTGGACTTTGTTTGTGCCCATTGGACTTGGTTGCCCAGGGACTCTTGCCATGCTGAGCTTGGAATCTGGACCTGCACAAGGGGATGCTTCTGAGATCTGTTTGAATAAACACCTGTAGACGTCTTACTGTAGGTGCGTGTGTGTGTGGGGAGCAAGGCAGCACAAGTCCACAAGGTCATGAATTCTGGTTTTCATCAGTGTGTGCAGCAATAATAATGGGAGTCACCATTCAATAACATCTGGAATTTCACATATTGTCCGTGCTAAGTGCACTGGGAAAAGATTAAAACTTCCACGTCTAGTGCTTAAACCAGTTAATAATATCTCATTATCTGGAGGAAGAATTAAAGCTAAGTTATGATAGAAAGAAGTATTCCTCTTTTAAAGCAGGCATTTTTATTTAGCTTGGTAATATAAAAAGAAAAAATGAATGTGTGTATATGCGGGTATGGGGGGGAGGTCCTTCCAATTCAATGATACCATGATTCTAAAATTGACTAATTTGGTAAATTCTACTTTCTAATTTTGTGTCTTCCTGTATATGATGCAAAAATATTCTCACCTTGGATGAACGCCTGCCATTTTGTTACTTGAGCCAAAGATCATTGGCCTGATGAGTGAATAGTAAGTATATCTGTCAGGTTTCGATGCTATCTCAAAATAAATAAACTTCCAAAGTGCCAATCTTTAAAGAAATTTTCTCTTTATTCAAGCACAGCAACCGGATCCTGGCTCTTCGCGGTCAATACTGACCTTTGCCCCCCAATCCCTCCCTTCCGATCCCCAATTCTCTGCTTCTCATTGGCTATCTTCCAAGTCACTCTCCTGATTCCTTTTCCCGTCAGTTCACAGGAATGTTTCCCCCCTCCTCATCTCCAAGGAGACCGAATCTTCAAAGGGAGTTAGTAGGCAAAAGTTCAGGCTTCATCCTCCCTTTTCTATGTCAGCGCTGAGACGCTGACAATATCAACACTAGTAAGTGGGCTTTCTTCTATGGATGGTAGGGTGGGAATACAGTGATACAGCATTCATACAGAATCCAAGGGGCTACAGCTTCAGCAACTCCTGCCCACCCCCCATGGTCTAGGACAACTCACCATGGCCAACTTGGTGCAGCCATCCTGCTATGGCTAACTCATCATGGCCAATTTGCCATGGGACAACTTGCTATGGGATAATCCAAGTGGGATAGCTCAAATGGAATAAATGTTATCCGCCACTGTATCTTCTCCAGTATTTCCATTTTTGTCAATGGAAATAATATCAAAAAAACCAGTGACGGATAACATTTATTTTATTGAGTTATCCCGCAGCATGTTGGCCATGGCAAGTTGTCCTGTGGCAATTTGGCCATGACGAGATAGCCATGGTAAGTTGGCCTCAGGGAAATGGCCATGGTGAGATGGCTGTAGTGAGTTAGCCATGGCAAGTTGTCCCATTTTGCTCTCTCTCTCTCTCTCTCTCTCTCTCTCTCTCTCTCTCTCTCTCTCTCTCTCTCTCTCACACACACACACACACACACACACACACACACACACACACAATGAAGTGAGCAAACAAATCCCACTGCTAAATTATAGGGCTAACTTTGTAATGCCTTCTTAAAAACAATACCTATAGTTGTATATGAAGTGTTTGGGGGTGGATGGGTGGATGATATAATCTGTAACAGCAAAGAAGATGAAAATCAATTCTGTTTTATTTTATTTCCTGCAGGGCAGTGAACTAATTTGCTAAGATTTCTATTGTATTCTCTTAGTACAGGACTCTCATATGAAAAAAATATGAATATATTTAGTTGTTTGATTTTTATAGATGACCATCTCAACAAGTGACTTTGGGCAGTATACATCATAAAACATAAAAACAATTTATTTATTTATTTATTTATTTATTCAATTTATATACCGCCCTTCTCCTAGTGGACTCAGGGCGGTGCACAGCCAAAACTAAAATACATAACAATACAAAATTTAAAATTAATTAAAAGAATTATATACTTTGGCCCGAATTAAAACAGTGTGAATTAAAACCCATTAACAAATTAAAACTAAACAATTAATAACCATTAAAAACTAAAAAAGGGGGGCGGGGTTCACGCCAGCCCTGCTTGCTGGAAAAGAAGAGTTTTCAGGGCACGGCGAAAGACCCGAAGATCCGATATCCTTCTTATCTCCGGGGGCAAATCGTTCCAGAGGGCGGGGGCTGCCACAGAGAAGGCCCTCCCCCTGGGGGTCACCAGCCGACATTGCCTGGCCGACGGCACCCTGAGGAGTCCCTCTCTGTGGGAGCGTACTGGTCGGTGGGAGGCTATCGGCGGCAGAAGGCGGTCCCGCAAATACCCAGGTCCTATGCCATGGAGCGCTTTAAAGGTGGTAACCAACACCTTGAAGCGCACCCAGAAGACCACTGGAAGCCAATGCAGCTCATGCAGGAGAGGTGTCACATGGGAGCAATCCCTCGCTCCCATAATCCCCATAATTAATTTTAATTAATTAAAAACAATTAAAACAATATGAAATAAATATATATGGAACCAAGTACAATTGTAACCATGGATGTTTATAGAGCCAGGAAGCAGGACTCTTAACAGAAAAAAAATTGCCTGACACTCTTTCTTACATTCACACACACTAAAATTATGACTATCTCCTGGGATATGCATTGTCACAAAATGCATGCAGTTACAGGTTCCAAGCTTTGGTGTAGCATCAATCTAATTATCCCTTCCTTGGAGTGAAACCAGATGCAATCTAGAGCAAATGCCGGGCAGCTGATAGGAATGGTAAATTCTTCATGTCATGCAATAATTTATATTTACATATATATATATCTATGTTCCTTGTCATGTCTCCACAAGCAACTGTTGTCTGTAAGCCAGTTTGGTAAGAAAAATAAGAAATATTTCCAAAAGATGCTAACACAGCACTTTCTTATCACTGTATATCTAAAATCCTGACACCGCTCCCTATCCAAATGTATGTGCACAATTAATATTTACAATTCTCTCAATCCAGGGCATTCCCCTTTTCTGAGTAGTACTGTGTCACACAAGAAACAGCTTTGGATAATGTTTGAATATATCCAAAAGAACAGACAAAGTTGGATTTAAGCCTTTAGTCTATGAAAAATGAATACCTTCTGGTGAGAAGTTGATCCAGCATAGATTCTTGAAACAAAAAGCAGTGGTAAGGAATTCACATAGGAACTCATTAAATTTGCAGATGATACCATATGGGTGGAATTGCCAACCCTTTGGAAGATAGACTCAAGATTCAGAAGGATCTTGACAGACTTGAACATTGGGCCCCAACCAATAAGATGCACTTCTCTGTTGATAGAAGTAAGATCCTATACTTGCACAGGAAAAATCAAATGCATAGGTATAGAGTAGGAGGTACCTGGCTCAACAGTACTAACTGTGAGAGGGATCTAGGTGTCCTAGTGGATCACTACTTAAGTATGAGTCAGCAGTATGCTGCAGCTGCCAAAAAAAGAAATCACAGTTCTAGGCTGCATCAATCCTAAGAAATTACAGAAATTGGTAGGCCAGTAGTTCCCATTTCTTAACTGGGATATTTGGGGCAATGCATTGTGCTAAGCCATGATTGGTTTAGCCATACTTTAAAACATAGATGGGCAATCTGAGGCCCAGAAATTCATACTGACTCTCAAATCCTAGGATTCAACCCCAAAGTATCTGCAAAAGTTACTGTACAATTAATCTGTAATATTTAAATTAATCAAAGGGGAAAACATTACCTACATTGATAATAATTTTATTGAATTTTATTGAATAACATTAATTCAAATAAAGCTTATTCCTAGACTCATCTCCTTCTTTATGATGGTCCCATCAATTTTTCTAGAGTTCAGCCTCTTGAATGCTATTCTAAAGCCAAAAGTGAACCTTGGTTTGAAAAGTGCTATGAACCAGCATTATTGAATAAACATTTAACTGGCTGGATTTGCAGAAGATGCTCATCCATAAACCACGGTTTGCAATCCATATAGTTAGATGCACGTAATGTGCTAAGTAAAAAACAAATGATATATTATAGCAAGAAATATAGGCAATTGGATGAAACCAGCAATTAAATCATATATTTCAAG
This sequence comes from Pituophis catenifer annectens, assembly GCF_029215685.1. NCBI lineage: Eukaryota > Metazoa > Chordata > Lepidosauria > Squamata > Colubridae > Pituophis > Pituophis catenifer. The sequence continues at coordinate 179,017,798 of NW_027256883.1, read as the reverse complement.
GTGAGCTCTCATTTTCTAGGCACAAACTTGACAACTGTCAATAAAATTCCTTCATAAACTAAAATTATGAGTCGGGATGCAATGTGTAGTCTATCTTCTTCATGCCATCACTTAAACTTTTCTTAACAGAATCAACAGTATGAACGTCACTGATGTAGTCCAGGTCAAGTCCACAACCTTTAGAGAATGGATTATACGTTTTTGAAACACTTTGACATGGCTACGAATGAGAAAGTTCTATTAAAAAAAAAAAAAAACTTTAGCAAGTGGCAAAGTGGCAACCTCTATAATATGGGTACAACTAGATTTAGGTATCATAAACAGTCATAGAAAATTACTAATGGGAGATGACAGTAGCCCAGTATTTTGCTTGGGAGAGAGCTCACTTAGTTTAGATAGTCAGGAGCATCCTGGCTGGGACAGAAGAAAAGGTGGGGTAGAAGGATTTTGCTGTTAATTAGTGCTTTATGACCATGTAGCCATTTGGTGACTATAGAAACTTCCCTACAATACTACAGAATTTCATGAAAAAGATTAGGATTTATCTCCAAATTCAAAATACGGAAGTATCCTGCTGTAGAGATTTAGTTAAAAATTTGACAGAATATTAGTTAAGGCAAACTTGCTGAACAAATTACTTCAATAAACCTGAACTAGATTGATTTAATATAAGAAATTAGGGTAATGGGTAATGATAGAAGAAAATTATGTGGAGATTTCTTGTAAAATGTTCTTCTGATGAAAGGACCAATATTTGTTTTTCATTTTCTCATTGACTTTGCAGACATATATTTTTGGAAATTACATTGGATTTTAATAAAAATTGGATGCTGTTCATATTAAAATGAATTTTTTAAAACCAAATATTACATACCCAAAGTGTTTTATTTATCTATATATTTCATGGCAGAAGTAAGAAACAGTCAAAGTGAAAAATTAAGAGACTTTCAGTACTTTATTAACTTTAGATGTTCCAATGAAGCAAATACACATATAGTACAGGAAAAACAACAATGGTAGTATGGGATTCTTGCACATATATTTTACAGCTTTGCATAGATGTTAGAAAAAGGACTGCTAATATTACAACTAAAAATAATGCTAGCAAAAATTTTGCTTGTGTACACAAGTCTTCTGAAATGATGCACTGGACATTCAATACATCATTTTATTGGCTTTTTATGAGGCTTAAAACAAAGCAAGCCCTGTTGAGAAAAATAGATGCTTTTTCTATAACAACAACTAATTTATTTACAATTAGTCAAATCCTATGCCATTATTACTTCTTACATTTGGCTTTTATGCAGCCAGGCCAAAGGTTATGTTTGGTCTGTCTCCATAAACAATTTTGCCCAGTCACAAATTACATATACAGCAGATGTATGTTTTTAACTGCATACAAAAGTGGGAAAAAGACTCAATGGTATGTACAAAATAAAGCTTTTGATATAATTGTTTCCGTGTATCAAGCCCCTTTCTCATACTCTTCAAATTCTTTTCACTATACATTACAGAATTAATTAAGCCATCATGGAAGGTTGTCCTAAATATTGCAGTTGGTGATGTAACATGTCTTATCATATGAATTAAAGAACTATCAAATTTGTTCTAGAAGTAGCAATGGATACTTGATAGTTCCTACTAATTTCATCATTTGACTAAAAGAATCAAATTAATCAAATTAATCAAGTTGCAAATCAATTTTAGATCCCAATATTATTCTTAATGTTGTTAGGGTTTCTAAATAATGTTATTTAGAACCTTGTTGACCAATCTGATGTGTGGATATCTAATTGTATGTTCATATATAAGAAAGTGCCAGGAGGCCTATTATCAGTTCATTGACATGAAGTGCTGTCATTCCTTACCAAAACCAGCATTGCCTCAGACATGATCCAGGACACCTCACTGTGCTTTGAGACAACCTTCAGCACCACCATTTAAAGTTCCCAGGATCTGCTAAAATAACATTATACATTTGGGTAGTTCTTATTTCAAGAGTTGTTGTTGTAGTAGTCATATTCACTCCATGGCCCCGAAGGAACCTGGGTCTCTAAATTTGGTGCTGGTTATTTGTATCAATGTAAGTAATTACTGTTGATTGATCTCATTAAAACTGAATACAGTCAACACAGATATCTGCTGTCAAAAGATTTAATTGGTTATTTCAAACCGACATGTAAATTTTCCCATCCTTCACCTTTGCAGTTCCAAGGCACCATTATTTATCCATTTTTATACCTATCTCAGTCTCCTTCCTCTCAACTTAGCAGCCTTCTCATCACCTGATCTTCCTTTCCCAAACTTCATCACTGTGTTCTTTGCTCCAGCTTTCTATTCAGAATGCATTTCTTTAGCTTTTTAAAATTTGGACAAAGTTCAGTTTTCTAATAACTCCTCTGTTCCATCCTGTATTGTTCAGGAGAACTCCTTTTCCCTCCAAAGAGGCTTTTCTAGAAGTGACTTAGCAGAAAATGCTCTGGATATAGTTAACTTATTTTCCTGAGTTGAAGTTCACTGGATTCTAACATCCTTTTCAGTTATTTTAAGTTGCTTTGATAAGGAAAATTATTGTATGCTGAATTGTGGAAAATCCCAAGAAATAAAAGAAAGCAGCATACAGAGAAACTACAGAATCTGCTATCTTAAGGCCCGGTGTTGATGACTGTGAGTTCAATATTTTTGAAAAGAAATAAATCAGTTCATAGATATAACAAATAAAAGGTTATGAACAACAGTTAGTCATAAAGCTTATGTGTTATTTTAAGTATCACAGTACTTTTATATATCAACTGCTGAAGAACATTTATAAAATGGCAATCTTGGGCTCATGTCCCAATTGTGGGGTTCCAATCAATATCTGATAGGCCAGTATAAGAATAGCAAACTAACAGGGTAGATAGGGCTCTACCCTGTTTCCCCCAAAATAAGACATGCCCTGATAATAAGCCCAATCGGGCTTTTGAGCACATGGCAATAAGGCCAAGTTCTTATTTCTGGGTTCAAAAAAATATAAGACAGGGTCTTATTTTTGGGGAAATACTTATTAATGTTCTTACATTCGTTTCTGAATAAAGATTTATAACAACAAGTCATAGGACAATAATATCATATCACTGGATTATGCATTATCTCTTTATCTCTTATGGAATGTCTTCATGAGGACGAAAGACTGAAATATTATTTGGAAAACATAGGACATTCCTAATGGTTGCATTATTAAAAACTAAAAGAAATGCAACCATTTTCCTTCCATATCCACTGTTAATTGGGCAAGATGAACTAATGGAAATATTGCAATGTAACAAAATCTTGTCCATTTGTCTAATAACTTATTAAAACATAATTTCATTAGGCTTCCATTTAAAACACTGAAAGGATAAGATCATGAAAAAAGAAACTATAGCCCAAACTACCAAAAACATAACGGTAAAAAAAAAGCCTGGAAATAAAAGTTAAAATAAGCAAAAAAATAGTAAGAGAACACCTGTCTGATCTTGAGGAATACAAATCACCAGGACCTGATGGATTACATCCCAGAGTTCTAAGGGAACTGGCAGATGTCATCTCAGAACCATTGCACCTCATCTTTCAAAAATCCTGGCGCACAGGGGAACTACCAGAGGACTGGAAAAGAGCTGATGTGGTTCCCATCTTCAAAAAAGGGGGAAAAAACAGACCCAGGAAACTACAGACCAATCAGCCTAACATCAATACTCAGGAAGATACTGGAAAAGATAATAAAAAAACAAATCTGCCAACTCCTAGAAATGAGTAAAGTAATAACTAGCAGTCAGCATGGTTTGTTAAAAACAGATCATGCCAAACCAATCTTATTTCATTCTTCAATGTAGTGACTAAATTAGTAGACCAGTGAAATACTGTCGACATAATATACTTAGACTTCAGCAAGGCATTCAACAAAGTAGACCACAACCTACTTCTTTGTAAGCTAGAAAAAAGTGGGATAGATAGCTTCACCACCGGATGGATTCGCAACTGGCTGACAAACCGTACTCAACGAGTAGTCCTTAATGGATCTAAATCTACATGGAAAGAAGTAAGCAGTGGGGTGCCACAAGGTTCCATCTGAGGCCCAGGACTCTTCAATATCTTTATAAACAACTTAGATGAGGGAATAGAAGGGGAACTCACCAAATTTGCAGATGATACTAAATTGGCAGGAATAGCTTACACTCTAGAAAATAGGCTCAAGATCCAGATGGATCTTGAAAGACTTGAACACTGGGCCCTATCTAACAAAATGAAATTCAGTGTAGAGAAAAGTAAAATTAGGTAAGAAAAATCAAAAGCACACATATAAACTGAGGGAAATCAGATTTAATAGCAGTGACTGTGAGAGGGATCTTGGAGTCTTAGTGGACAATCACCTAAATATGAACCAGCAGTGTGCAGCGGCAGCTAAAAAAGCCAATGCAATCCTAAATTGCATTAATAGAGGGATACAACCAAGATCAAGTGAGGTACTAATACCATTCTATAAAGCCCTAGTAAGACCACAACTAGGGTACAGCATCCAGGTTTGGTCACCACACTATAAAAAAGATGTTGAGACTCTAGAAAAAGTGCAGAGGAGAGCAACCAGGATGATTAGGGGACTGGAGACTAAAATATATGAAGAACAGTTACATGAACTGGGCATGGCTAGTCTAGTGAAGAGAAGGACCAGGGGAGTCATGATAGCAGTCTTCCAATATTTGAGGGGCTGCCACAGAGAGGAGGAGTCAAACTGTTTTCCAAAGCACCTGAAGGCCAGAGAAGGAATAATGGATGGAAACTGACCAAGGAGAGATTCAACCTAGAAATGAGAAGGAACTTTCTGACAGTGAGAACAATCAACCAATGGAACAGAAGTTGCCTTTGGAAGTTGTGGGAGTTTCATCACTTGAGACTTTCAAGAAAAGATTGGACTGCCATTTGTCAGAAATGGTATAGGGTCTCCTGCTTGAGTGGGGGGTTGGACTAGATGACCTATAAAGTCCTTTCCAACTCTGTTAATCTGTTAATCTCTTAAACCTCTCTTATCTTCTTTCTGAGTTTATAATCTTGGCAGGCACATTCAGGCACAAGTTTATTTTTTAAAAAGGAAAGATACATTTTTGTGAGACATACTACCTGAGAATCATACAGAAGTCTGTAGTTATGGATAAATACAGTAAGGTATTATCTTGAGAATTCTAGGTTTGTTTTTTTTCCAAAACTGTAGAAGGAACTCTGTTCATATATAGTACAAAAACAAAGATTAAGAAACTCTTCAGGAAAAACTTCTCTTATGTGAATTTGCTTCTTGACATCTAAATGATCTACAGGAAAAAAAAGCCTAGCAATAATCGGGAAATATGAAAGCAAAGCAGAGAAATGAATGAATGCAGAAGAGAACCCATGAAAACAAAATTTGGACAGGCTTCCTCTATCTGGTATTCTCTAGTTTGGGTATTATACTTCTCGGAAATATGGTGGTTGTAATGACAATACTAGTGGAGGGTTCCCTTATTGAGGCATTGAGGGAATGGAAATTCAGCAATAAAAAGGAATAATGTATCACTAAATATATGTATAATCGCTATTGAAAATGAAATAAACATGTTAGGTGTTATTAATTTTACAGAAATTAGTTGAAATGGGAGTGAATAAAAATGCTATCTGATGTTCACCAGTAAGATATACTGCTAGACCTATGGCTGTACAAAAATGGCCTTAGGATGCCATTCTATAGGCATTTATATTGCAGTAAATCCCACTGAACTCTATGGAAAATATTCCCAAATAGCCCAAGGGCCCTCATCATTCAAAGCAGTTTTATTGATCTTGGATGATGAGAATGGTCATCCAGCAATATCTAGAGATCCAAAATTAGGAGTAGTCTGTCTACCCAAATGCTATCTAAAAATGTACACACTTATAAAAAAAATCATGCTTTTTTTTAATGAATTAAGCTGCAGTTAGGCACTATTTCCCTAGCATTTCCTAATATATTGACTTGACATTGGTTAGGGAAGTAGATGTCTCAATTGTTATGAATGTCATTCAAAATGATAAATCCCAATTTTTGGTAAATTGGCTTATACATAACATTAAGAACCACTCTCCCAATTTAACAGAAGAGAAAAATATATTTAAAATATTCATTAAAACATTTTAAGATACTTATTTCAGACAATACAATTTTCATTCATAATTTTACAACTTAGTTGAACTTTCAAAATACTGTAAGTCTTTTAACATCCTAACTAATTCCTTGAGGATTGAAGACTCCAGACAGGAACCAGTTACATGCTCTGAAAAAGAAAAGGAAAATATTTTCAAATATAATCATTTCAAGGCTCCCCACACTCCCACACTGATTGCTTGAGATCTATTATCTCCTTTTAATGCATCCTAGAACACCTTGGAGGTAAGGATCAATGGAACAATTTCCATTTTATCCTCTAGCTCTTGCCTTAGATATTGGGGCTGTAAATAAACACTGCTTATTTTTTGCAACTAAGAATGCTATTTTTCTCATTCTTTTGCCCATCAGAGCAATGGGCAAAATCTTGATAGGGTAGGATTTTTGGCTATTTTTTTCCTTTCTTTTGATGTTTGGTGGATGGGAAATTATTTAAACATTTTAATAGAGGGGATGATTACTGGATGCTTAAATCACATATTCAGCTCCATTTTCCACTGCAGGAAATTTCATTCTGTATATTTGGGGGGGGGGTGTGTGCTAGTGGCTAAAAAGGAAATTGGAACTCATCCAGTTGGGGGCCTTATCTGGCAGCTACCACCCTTGCAGTAGAACCAAGCTGCTCATACCAAATTATCTATAGCCAAGTATCCAGTTATTCTCCTCCTTTTATGCTTCCAACCAGCTTCTTACTGTTACTTCCATCCCATTAAGAATAGGTTTGTATTCAATACCAATCTTCTATATAATCAATTGATTTATGTTTTCTGGGCAGATCAAGCTCTGCATTGTTAGGATGTTACAATTTTTGACACAATATGCTAGTAATGATGTTTTTTTATCTATCTCCTGTTTTGTATAAAGTTGCTTCTTATGATATGTTTTGCAGTTAAATGTTGCAATTGTGAAAACTCTGCCAATAGAAACCGGAGTAGTTTTCATCTGCTAACAAGGCTGTATCCTATTCTGCTTATTCCTTATAGTTGTGCATAAAAGTCATACATTTATGCACCTTTTGTACATTTGCGGTATCTAAATATTGGGTTTATATATATTAGGATTTAAATTGAACATTTATGTAAAGGATTGACACAATTTTTCTGAAAGATGCTATATCACTGTTAATGATATAGTAATGAAATATTATAGCCTGTGTCTTATTAAAAGGTTTGAGAAAGAAGTAATGTGGAAATCAGTTCAAAGAAGAGAAACAAAAAGTCCTTTGGAGGCTTCAGAAAGAAAGTACCAGACAGTGCCACTGTCCCACAAGAAGGTCCTTGTCCTACATTGCCATCCATTCTTAAGACCAAGAAGACCGCCTTAAAAAGCGGTAACAGAGATAGGAGTGTGTGGGATCAGGTAGCCATTAAATTATTCCAGGAGAAAATAATATTGGGATTTATAGAGAAAATATGTTAATTTAGATTTGGAAACAACGTGGGAGTTAATGCAAAATTAGTCTATAGTAGGGGCGTGCAACTTCTAATGGCTTAAGGGCTGCATCAGGCTTTGCCTGGCATGTCAGGAGTTATCAGGGAGGATTTATATGGGTGCCTTAAGCAATTGAAAGGCTTAAAGTATCTACTTTGTCTTTTAAATTTTCCCACTTTGGGCCTACTTACTATAAGAACTCTGGGAGTTACCCAAAAAAAATGCTGCTAGGTACAGGTAGTTCTCAAGTTATGACCATAATGGAGTCTTCCCATCATGGTTGTAACTCATGACCATTGTACATCAACTCACAGACAAGATTGACCCAATTTTCAGTGGTAGTATTCAGCCGGTTCTATCCAGTTTGAGCAAATCAGTAGTGGCAGCTGAGGGAAGCTCCACGCACCCGCCCTGACATCATCATGTCCCGTTTTTGATGCTCTGCACATGTGCGCTCACATTTGTAAACCAGTAGTGAAGGTAAGTGAATACCACCCCTGCCAATTTTACGCCTTTTTTGTGACAGTCCTAATGCACTCTCAGGGGTTGTTAAGTGAACACCATAGTTGTTAAGCAAACCAATGGTTTGTTAAGGGGTGTGGTTTCCACAACTCTGGTATACATAGTCCATGTCCTCTGTACCAGTATCGTAGTGACCAAATTTAAAATCAGTTCCTTTTCAGAGAAAGTGCAGCCCCATATCTAACATTTGAAATTGTTCTTATATTGCTATAATTATGGTTTGAACTGTAGGAAATATGACTTTTTTTTCTAACTTTGAAAAAGCAGATATAATCATTTACCTGCAATCCAAATATGCAAAGTCTCTTAGAATCTGGAAGACAAAGTCCTGAAAGTGCTTCCTGTTAAAGATCCCATCATATTCTTGTCATATCCTTGCTGCAGAATGAGCCATGGAAGGAAGGTAAAAAAACAGATAAAATCAAGAGAAAATATTTTTTATTAAACATAATTAAAATAAGTTAAATACTTAGATGTATCTTTAGTGTGGTATATTGAAAAGGGTTCTCTACAAATATTTTTTCAGGTCACTTGTTACATTCAAAGGAAACCTGAGGTTGAACCAAAGATTTTACAGTCACTAGGCTATATAGATCAGGGGTCTCCAACCTTGGCAACTTTAAGACTTGTGGACTTCAACTCCCAGTTTTGCTGGCTGAGGAATTCTTGGAATTGAAGTCCACAAGTCTTAAAGTTGCCAAGGTTGGAGACCCCTGATAGAGATCATATATAAATATTCAAGCAGCTTGTGAAATTTCAAAATACATCAAAGAACTGTATTTCTGCAATTATTTTCTTTAATTGACTATATTATACTTTTGTAACTATAGTTTCTTTTTTAAAATTTGCTTATTTTATCTTTTCCCAGGGAGATAAGACTACATGTGTTTCTGAAGCAGTCGTGTATTCATGGACCTGTAAATGAAACCTACTACTTACTTATCTTTCTTCTTCTGCTCGCTCCCTCCCAGTAGTGGATTTCAACATTTTTTACTACCGGTTCTGTGGGTGTGGCTTGGTGGGCGTGACATGGCTTGGTGGGCATGGCTTGGTGGGCGTGGCAGGGGAAAGATACTGTAAAATCTCCATTCCCACCCCACTCCAGGGGAAGGATACTGTAAAATCTCCATTCCCTCCTCAATCCAGAGGAAGGTTACTGCAAAATCCTCATTTCCTCCCAATCAGCTGGGACTCGGGAGGCAGAGAATAGATGGGGGTGGGGCCAGTCAGAATTTTTACTACCGGTTCTCTGAACTACTCAAAATTTCCACTATCGGTTCTCCAGAACTGGTCAGAACCTGCTGAAATCCACGTCTGCTCCCTCCCACGACATCTCCAGAGAAAGAGCTAAACTCTTGGCTCTCTAGAAAATGTGTTACACTTACTATAATCCAACATATTGTACATATGAATGGTGAATTTTGAGGCTGCATTAAATCTTGACATCTTAGATGAAAAACCATAATTCTGAACTTTAAAAATCCCAGTTCTCCTGCTTTCAAAAACAGTCTTATAATTTATCTTTTACTATTTCTCACAGTGCACACTACATAGTAACCTTACTTATTAAAGTGCATGGTATGCTGGATTGTTTTATAAGAAGTGGGAAAAGACGCCATCTTCATACTTTACCTGTTTTAGTACAGATTGGAGTTCCCTGTTTGACCAAATATCAGATAGCAGCATTCGAGCTGCTTCAGCTGCTTTGGGATAAGATCTGTAATTAAAAAAAAGCAGAACTATAATACACACCCACAAACAGACACCTCTTTCTCTCTCTCTCTCCCTCTCCCTCCCTCCCTCCCTCTCCCCCTCCCTCTCCTTTTCCTTCTCCTATCTAAAATATATTATGCATTTTCAGGGTTTCATCTTTTCAAAATTATTGAGGTATGTTTAAATTAGCTGGCAGATATGAATGCCAGCTAAGATCTGAATGGAGCAGTTATGAGAAGAAGATATTTTTAAAATGTTGGTGGAATCATCTTATGTCAATGAAGCCTGGATTAATGGGAGATAGGTGCTTCATTTCATGCAGTTTTTAAGAATATCAATTCTCTTGATTATGCATATCAATTCTCTTTATGACCAGAACTCAAACCTATGACCATTGCATTGTCCTTGCAGTCATGTAATTGTGATTCATGTGCTTGTCAACTGTCATACATTTTCAACTGTCACACATCCCTGATTTCCATTTGCAACCTTCCCACCTGGCTTTTTTTGCTTTATAAATTGCTTCATAAATTTGCTTCATAAATTGCCTGGCTAGATGGCTCAGTGGCTAAGACGCTGAGCTTGTCAATCAGAAAGCTCAGCAGTTCGGTGGTTTGAATCCCTAGTATAGGTCTCCTGCGTGAGCAAGGGGTGGGACTAGATGACCGTCAAGGTACCTTTCAACTCTGTTACTGTTACTGTTACTTTTGACAAGCAAAGTCAAGAGGAAGCTGGCAGGGAAGATTGTGTTATTTCGCTTAATGACCCTAACAATTTGCTGTGACAACCACAGCAAAATAGGGCATGGTTCAGTCATGTGACGCCTCACTTAACAAATGCACCACTGATACATTTTCTGGTCTATCTTGTGGTTGTAGGTTGCATAGCTATAGTCAACCTCATTCTTCAATCCTAGAGGAGTATGTGGGAAGACGGTACAGATAAGGCTATTCAATCAATCCTGTTGTATGTAAAATATATAGTATTTATTGAGTAAAATGGCTTAAAATGGATATGTTATATAGACAAAAATCATACAATAAGTGTTAAATATTTCTAACACACACCAGTGGTGGGTTGCTACCAGGGGTGAAATCTAAAATTTTTCCCTACTGGTTCTGTGGGTGTGGCTTGGTGGGGGGGGTCCTGTGACTGAATGGGTGTGGCCAACTCAATGTCACTCACAGCCATACCCACTCAGTCACAAGACCCCGTTCCACCAAGCCAAGCCCACAGAACCCAGTAGGAAAACTTTTTAAATTTCTTTCTCCCGCAGCTCCGCCCACCCGCCCCATTCCCCGGACTCCTACTGCTCACCTTTCTCCCGCAGCTGGCTGTCAGGGAAGGCAAGCACCCGAAAGTACCAGAGTCACTCACTCTCCTTCTTGAATGAGCCATTCTGGTCCACGCGCCGGCTGCACAAGCGCACATCATTTACTTAATTCAGCGGCAGGTTGTGTGTGTGCTTGCGCAGCCGGCGTGTGGACCAGAGCAGCTCATTCAAGAAGGAGAGTGAACGACTTGCTACCTTTGGGTGCTTGCCTTCCCTGACAGCCAGCCGCGGGAGAAAGGTGAGCAGTAGGAGTCCGGGAATGGTGCATTCCCCGAGTCCAGGGAATGGGGCGGGTGGGCGGGTGGGCGGAGCCTCCAGCTGCCATTGCTACTGGTTCGCCGAACCACCGGCCATCATCATTACCTACTCACCCGAGCCGGTCTGAACCAGGAGCATTTCACCCCTGGTTGCTACTGGATCGCCCAGGATCAAATACAGAAGCTTTGCGTACACGCAAGTGAACCGGTAGCAAACTATATTGAAACCCACTACTGAGTCACACCACATGTCAACATTGCGTAGTATCATTGTTTATGTGCCCCCAGTTGCATATTATTACTCACCCATTCCGGCACAGGCCTACTACATTATTTATCAAACTGCCAGTCAAGTAGGGCTTAGCCATCTGTGGGTTGTACATGATTAAGTTCCTCAGGGCATAGCAAGCTGATGTCATAATGTCTCCATAGTTGCTAGAACCTGGAGCCTGGAGGGCTAGAAGGCGAGTCACATCTGGAAGCACCTGGTGAGCTAAAGAGGCAGAAAGAGGCCATCTTTAAATAAAGAATGGAATAAAACTCTCTCAGAAGAGCTACTCAGGCTAAGATTAGGAGAAAAATTAACTACTCTCAGATATTTATGAAGAGAGTCTAGTTTTTCTGAATGTAAAATTATAATGTAAAAAGGACTCCAGCATATCAGCATTGGGTAGTGATGAAATTTGTGTAGGTTTCCTGATAAAATATATTTAGCCCATAAAAATGAAGCAACATCACTTCATGTGAAAAGTAGCACAGCCCAGAAGTATCAGTCAGTCAGCCTTCCCTCCTTTGTGTTTCCATTTCACAACTCATTTAATCTTGAACCCCATAATACTGTTGAATAAATGATAGAGCAACTATTAATATGGACAACAAGGGAAGCTACTAAAGAAGTCTATCGTTTCATGTTGCTCATTATGTGTCAAATTTGCAACACCCAACATTCCCAGCCAGTGTGCTTGAGGAACTCTGGGAGTTGTAGCCCAATAACAAGATTACAGGTTGAAGAAAGTTAACAGGTTGAGGTAAATTTCAACTATTGAAGCATTATTATAAAACAGGAAATGTGATACCTATTTAATTAGAGTTGATTTTTTTAAAAATAAAAGTCTCCACAAAAAGATATATTTATAAAATTTCAACATCTTAATTATCTGTAACATAAGGGTTTTTGCATTTTGGAAGGAAGAGATGATAGGAATGATATATCAAGAGCCCCATGAAATAGAAAATAACGCCTACCCATGGTTTTGTGGAGAATAGAATGTCGAGACATGTTGCTCAGTAAAGATGTTCCAGATCGGACAACTTCAGCATTATTGGATTGCAGGAGCCGTGCTATGCGGGGCAGCCCTTTCTCCTTTAAGGCAATTATTTGGCTCATTGCATTTGACATCTAGAGGACAAAACAAAATTACATCTGAAACAAGAAGCCTTCAGGATTCCTTATTGCTAGAAAATCATATTCAAAAAACAACAAATTAGCCATTTTATTTTTGCTGTTTCATCAGGCCAGCTTTCCAGGAAAAGCAAAGCTAGACCAGGTCTGTTTCTGCACATCACTCACAAGTATCTAAGTTTGGGCTTTGCCATTTACAGTTTGTTACCAAAGAACAGGTGTTCTTTGATAACAAACTGTAAATGACAAAGCCCAAACTTAGATATGATATACAAAAGGGAATCCTCCTTAAGAAACAGTTAAAGCATAAATCATTAAAAATTTGACTTTGTTTAGTCCGGAGTTCCAAGGGTAAAATGCTGAAACACACACCCTGGGCAAGTCCTCTTTTTTGTACTGTTTTGAGGGCACTTTTGTACAAATGTCCTCAAAAAGTTCTCCACGGTTTTCTCTGCAAACAGATCTTATGAGGAGCGATTTTTCAGTAAACACATAAGAGCCACAAATTCACACACAGCCACGAAACAGGGAGAGTAGAAGAGACCCACACAGAGAGCATGTGACATCTTTGTCAGTTTCTTCCCTCGACCCACAGTTGGGTTTAAAGTAGGTAAGACGGGGTGAAATGCTCCCGGTTCAGACCGGATCACCTGATCTGGTAGCAATAGCGGCGGGTGGTTCGGAGAACCGGTAGCAAAAATCCCTGCGCTCCCCCCATGCCCAGCTGAGCCGCGCGATCATCAGAGGCTTTTTTTTTTTATTTTAAAAGCATTTTTTCGGCCGAAGAGGTTGTAGAAAAAATGCTTTTAAAAGTAAAAAAAAAAAGCCTCTGATGATCGCGCGGCTCAGCTGGGATCATCAGAGGCTTTTAAAAGCATTTTTTTCTGCAACCCCTTCAGCTGAAGTGGTTGTAGGAAAAAAAATGCCTTTAAAAGCCTATGGCGATCCCAGCTGACTTGCCTGATCATCAGAAGCTTCTAAAAGCATTTTTTCTGCAACCTCTTAAGATTGTAGAAAAAATGCTTTTAAAAGTAAAAAAAAAAAGTTGGCCATGCCTACCCAGTCACGTTACCCCACCACCACCAAGCTACGCCCACAGAACCGGTAGTAACAAATTTTAGATTTCACCCCTGAGGTAAGACTACAGGTATTACACAGTTAATGATCAATCACTCAATGACTTTTAAAGTTATGATGCCACTGAATGAGTGGTGGTATTACTAGTTCTCCATGTCCTGGCCATGCCTATGCCCCTGGGGTCACATTATTGCAATCTGGGTCCTTGGCAACCATTTTGCACTTACAAGAGCTGTAGCATCTCATGGTCATATAATCACAATTTAAAGCCTTCTTTGCCAGCTTCTCACAAGCAAAGTAAATGGGGAAACTGTCAGGGAAAGTCACAAGTTACTTAGGTAAGATCCCCCCCCCATACACTTTCTCCCAGCCCCTCTAAACTCAAACCATGCCTCATCATGCATCTTCCCCCACAGAGCAATAGCAGCCACCCAAAGTGCTTGCTTAATGACTCACGTTCCTCTCTTAACAATGGCCCCAGGGATTGTAGAGATTGTCATTGCTAAGCTAAATTTAAAATTGCATTGCTTAATGAGAGAAATTCTGGTCCCAATTGCTGTTGCAATTTGAGAACTACTTGCATGCATATATTGATGTAGAATTAATTTAAAATTTAAGGCTTAGAATTTAAAAATTAGTATGTAGCATTAATGCTTCTAATTTCTATATTGGTCATTATTTCCTTATTTTGCTCTCTTAGTTATTCTTTTAAAATTTTTGTTAATAAAAGAGAAAAAAAGTTTTTTTTGTTTTGTAGTAAACTTTGTTTTATAACTTCTTTATAACATCCAACTTCTTGGATGTAAACTATTCCATACATTGAAGCAAGTAAAATCCATTAAGTCCAAGTAATGTATTACAAGTGGAAGACTATATCACAAAATTAATTGAACTTGAAGAAAAGGTGAATTTGACCACTTTGGCCTGAGAAAAAAAAAAATCAGAAAAAATGCAGTCTTTTTTAAAAGACTGGAATCCTTAAATGGAATTTTTGCTGAAGGAAGAAAACACTGACATTATAATTTTGGGATTTGGGGATTAAATATGAGATTAAGAGGTTAGGGAAAAATATAAATTGATAATTACTCATTAGAAAGAAGACCAGAAGGCTCCAACTGGTCCAGAATGCGGCCGCGCGGGTGGTTATGGGTGCAACTCGTTGCGCCCACGTGACACCCCTCCTGCGCGAGCTGCACTGGCTTCCAGTGGTCTTCCGGGTGCGATTCAAGGTGTTGGTTACCACCTTTAAAGCGCTCCATGGCATAGGACTTGAGTACCTTCGAGACCGACTTCTGCCACCAATAGCCTCCCACCGACCAGTCCGCTCCCACAGAGAGGGTCTCCTCAGGGTGCCATCGGCCAAGTTATGTCGGCTGGCGACACCCAGGGGGAGGGCCTTCTCTGTGGGAGCCCCAGCCCTGTGGAATGAACTGCCCCCGGAAATACGTAAGATCTCCGACCTCCGGGTGTTTCGCTGCGCACTGAAGACCCTGTTGTTCCGCCAGGCCGGTCTATCAACATAATAATTTTAAATTGGGGTATTTTAAATTTCTGGGATTTTAATTGGAGCCTAATCTATTTAATGATTTTAAATTTTAATCGTTGTTTTGTTTTGTGTTTTTAAATAGGCTGTACACCGCCCTGAGTCCTTCGGGAGAAGGGCGGTATAGAAATAAAATAATAATAATAATAATAATAATAATAATAATAATAATAATAATAATAATTAGTATGTTTTTTCTTTTCTTTTTTTCAATTTATTTGTTTCTCTATTTTTTATTTTCTATCTTTGCTCTTGTTTGTTTGGTATATTTTACTACAATGAAATTTTTAAAAGCAATTATTTTCCTAATTACTATTTGGCTACTACAAAATGTTTCTTCTGATTGAAGAAGTTTGATTGGTATTAGCAGTGTTAATTTTTATCAGTAGATTGACTAAACAGAAAAAATGGGTACATCCTTCAGATTCCAGTGGATTTTGATTATCCTCTAAATAAATGTATTTTTCAATAGAAGAGAATATTCGTAGTTCAAGGTAGAACTGAACGTCACAGATGCTCTCTAAGGTTGGATGTTTGCTTGCAGTCATTTCATTACCTGACTAGGTAACATCATCAGTGAAGAAGCTAATGAATATTATTTATTAATTATTATTATTATTATTAGTTCAATTTATATGCCGCCTTTCTCTGGAGACTCAGGGCGGTTTACAATGTATTTTAAAAAAAAACCATTATAAAAACATTTAAAAATTAAAACATTAAACCCATTCACACCATTCATGGCCGGATCTCACAAGATCACAACAGCGAGATAAACAGCCCCAGACCTGCCAGAAAAGCCAGGTCTTTACCGCTTTTTGGAAGGCCAATAGGGTGGGGGTGGTCCGGACCTCAGGAGGTAACTGGTTCCAGAGAGCTGGGGCAGCCACAGAGAAGGCCCTCCCCCACGGGCCTGCCAGCCAGCATTGTTTAGCTGACCGGACCCGGTGGAGACCAACTCTGTGGGATCTTACCGGTTGCTGGGAGCTATGTGGTAGAAGGTGGTCTCGAAGATAATAAAGAGTAACCAAATGTCTTCAAGCAAACATTCAAGCTCAGAGAGCACTAAGGACTCACAATTTCATTTTTCTCACAGTTTTATTTTCTTCACAAGAAAGAAATAGAGTGTTTTCCCTAAAACTCAACCAAGCATGTAGGGAAAAAGTATAATAGTTACCATTCCTCTGCTTGCAGTCAGATTTTGCAGAGCTCCAGCGCATGCCTCCAGGGTGGCATCTTTTTTGCTCTTTTCCATTAAAGACAGGTAGGTGCGAATGGCATCAGAATGGTACAGCCAGCTGGAACCTTTAGGTTTATAGTCCTCTTCAGGAAGTGGTAGATTATATTCATCATACTAAGGATAAATCAAAAGGAAAATGTAAAACATTCAGATTGTGCAAAAGACCCACATTTTATCACCCTAACTCAATGGTGGGTTTCAAAAATTTTTACTACTGATTCTGTGGGTGTGGCTTGGTGGGCGTGGTATGGCTTGGTGGGCGTGGCTTGGTGGGCGTGGCAGGGGAAGGATACTGTAAAATCTCCATTCCCACGCCACTCCGGGGAAAGAATACTGCAAAATTTCCATTTGCTCCCGATCAGCTGGGACTTGGGAGGCAGAGAATAGATGGGGGTGGGGCCAGTCAGAATTTTTATTACCGGTTCTCTGAACTAGTCAAAATTTCCACTACCGGTTCTCCAGAACTGGTCAGAACCTGCTGAAACCCACCTCTGCCCTAACTCATCATTTTACCTTGCTAATTAAATAGGGTACAAAATGTGTCTCAATATATTTGTGCCCTCATGGCACAAATACACAAAAACTTATACAATTGGCACACTGGGATAAAATACCGAAAACATATAGAGATATTGTCTGAGAGATATCTGTTTTTCTAAGATGCCATTTATACTCTTTTACAATCATCAGAACTGAATTTGTTCAGTGGTTCAGGTTCAAATTTAAAAATAAAAATTCAGTAATTCTGATAATTGCCAAAATTCATGAATTTGCCAATCTTGCCCCAGGAAATGATATGATCTAGTTGAGATAATCAACCTTTTGTCAGGTTTCAGTGACTTCTTTCAGATTTTGACATTTTTATATGAATTTTCATGAAATTGAGGACATCTATGGTGAGATTTCATGAAGGAATGCCAAAAATGCATAAAATTTGGGGGGTCTCATTAAGCTTCAATAATTCATTTTTTTAAAAAAACATTTTGACGAGAAAACAAAGATTTGAGACTTGAACAATTGCTCTGACACTTGTAACTGCTGGCAAAGGGTAGTTTTCCCATTCTAGAGAAGGGATGTAGGATCTTTATTTCAAAGAAAAGTGCCTTCAATTGAATGGCAATCTGTAAATGATGTACTTCCGTGCCTCATATCTTACCTCTAGCTTTCCTCTGTTGTTGAAGCAGCCTGTCAAGCTTTTGTCTGTGTGAGTGTTTCTGGCCAAGTGGTTAAGATGGGTGTATTTATTCGGCACTTCAGCATCCAGGCGGTAGGACAAATTATGAAGGATACAGATACAGTTCTCCACAGACTATAAGAATCAAAATAATTAATTATATTTGATTACATTTGATGACAAATTACATTTGTCATCATTATTTTGGATATACACAGAGGTATATATTAATGTGCTATCTTGGTTTAGAAATTAAACTTTTTCCTCAGTTTTAAATTTTATTATCTTTACAACAGGACTCCCAGTGAATTGCTTGCCATAAAGGTTCCTCCAGAAAGAACACGAGAAAAATGTTACAGAAACCACGTGTTTCTGGAAATGCTTAATACAAAAGGAATTTGTAACAGTTGTCTGAATTGTTCACATAAGGACAGAAATGGGAAGGTAATGGAAGCAAAGTGATTCTAAGATTATGAAGAAATTAGGTTTGGAAAATAGTAAATCAACAAATATGTGAAAAAAAATCAAGCTTAAAAATTGATGAGACTGTAGTACTGAATGTGTTTTTAGAGCAAAACCTAATGGTACAGGTAATCCTTGATTTATGACTGTAATTGAGCCTGGCAATTACGTTGGTAAAATGGGTAATCTCATGACCAAGCTGATTTTATGACCTTTTTTTCAGCTGTGGTTAAGAGAATACCATGGTCACAAAGCAAGCACCACAATAATTAAGCAACACTGTGTTAATTAAGCCAACTCATTGTTTGTCATGGGCAGTTTTTGCCAGAAACTAAAGTAAATGCCAATTTTTGGCAAAAACATTGTACATTGCTATCACATGACCGCAGAACTCTACAAATGATTGCTGAGTGCTCAAAATGTGACCATGGGGACAGCCATCAGAACTACGGAATGTGTCAAAAATACCATTTGGGGGATTCATCACAACTTTGAATGGTCAATAGATGATTAGTCATAGGTTGACAACGACTTGTATTCTAAATGTACAATATATAGAATTTGGAATTTGGTAATAATGAACATTTCTTTTTTCCTATTTACATTGTTACACAACAGGATTTTGCGCTTTCAAGATGCAGCTACCATTTTACAAGAAATTTGGAAATAAAGAAAGCCCTTTGAAATTGAACAAGGATCTTGTTAAAGTGCAACTCCAAAGCCGCAAGACATCTTGACTGGATCCAAAGTAATTTTCCCTTTACACTGAGATCATGAGCATTATAGCTCACAATATTCGGATGTAGTTTTTACAGGAAGGAGCACTAAAAGATAAAGTGAGAAATAGTGGAAAAAAAGCTATTCCATATTTATATATTCATTGGGATTCAGTCCAAGGCTAATTTTTCATGGAACCAAGAGCTTTATCAATTCATAAAGTATACAAAAAGATCTTATTGCCTTATCATCTGGCTGGTTAGCTGCCACACAATTCTGAGTATATGTCATCACAGAGTCAATCAATCCTGGGTAGTTTCTCATGGTTTGACGTCCAGCATCTGCAGAACTCAAGTTCCTACAAGATTGATTTTATAAAGAAAAAGAAAGAATACTTTGTTCACTTAAGTTTACATATGGCATAGAGAAAATCATTAAACATCCCAGAAAATTCTTCCTTAAGAAGATTTATATAGTTTAGAGGTGCTTTGAGAATGTAATCTGATTAATCCTCAATTGTATTCTACAGATTTGCAAAGAATACTCTCAAAACAATCCCATCTCAAATCAGCTAGCCTCTGAGAACACAGGCAGTTACCCTGAAAGCAGTCTAGCATTGCCTGAAGATCTCTCCCATAGAAGCACCATACAAATTGTGTCTCCTGTTTGTGTGGGTCTTTTTTCTCATTCTACATGCACTTTGAATATGTAAGCTTCATTTTCTTCTTGCAGTTTTGATGATTCCTGGCTTAGTATTTTATGTGTAAACAGTAAATATCAGATCAAAGGGCTTCATCTGAGCTTGTGGATATGAACTTTGTATTATAATCTGATTGATTAGCAGTTTGATCTGTAACATTCATACTAATTTGCAAAGTCACTATAGTAAAGAAGAGAGAGGGGCCATAGAGCACTCACCTAGCACATAACTTTATGTGCAAAAAGGCTGCATCTGTTGTGGGCAGAGCTAGAAAAATCTCTACTAAAAAGTTCCAGAGAGCTGTTTCTTTTCCATATACAAACCATCCTTGACCTGTAACTTTCCGGGTGTGTTGAACTACAGTCTCTATTACCCCAGCCAGTATTGAAAGCTTGTATGAATCATGGAAATCATGATTTCCATGACAAATCATGTGTTGAAGTTCAACACATCTGGGAAGCATCTGGGAGAAGAATGGTATAGATAATGAGTGAGCAAGTTTATCATGGCCAGGGAAGGAACAACTAACATTCACAGAGGAATTATGAAAAATGGGTTATATTTCATCAGACATGTCGGCAGGAGCAGGTTTTGCTAAGATTTCCCTATCCTCCTCTTCCCCTGGATTTCTGAATGTACAGACCAAAGGTTTGCATTTTGCTTTAAATGGAATTAAGCAAGTTTATATTTTCTGTTTTCCAATTCATGATAGTTGGAAACCACACCTCCAATATTGGGCAATTGAGGACACGGAACAAACACTCAAATTCATCCCTTTCTACTCAGCTACTTTATAGTTAAATCTATGTTTCATAACAGAATAAATAACCTCAATGAAAATCTCTGCGGGCAAATGGTAATAAATTATTTGATTAGACATTTGGATAAAACAGACAACTATTTAGACAGGATTACGGTACATCTTAATAAAGCTGCCCATGGTTGAGTTTTAGAAAGCATTTAAAAAAGGAGCAGCAGCAACATGCAGGTGTAGAAATCGGTTGCACATATGGTCCTAACTATTTTAGAGGGAATTTTGCTCAAGGAAGGAGCAAAACAGAAGATACAATAAAGTAACTGAAGACAGAGTATGCCATACCGTATCTTCAGTGGGTACGGATGTGATACATTGGGGTTATTTATAATAAATTACTTATTGTATGAATGTTACATTGAAACCAAACCACAAAATATGGAAGAAGTCTCACTTTTGTAAGATCCCTGGTTTTCCCCAAACACTGATTTCAGCACTTTAGTTTAAGGATGAAATACATTCAATACTTGCTATTGTTATTCAGTTAAGAGTCAAACATTCTTCTTAATCTTCTGCAGATCACCCAAAATTGTACCAGTAGCTTCTGATCTATCTACTGCCTATCCCTGTCCTAAGGCAGTGCTTCAGTTGATTAAATTTTCTAATTGCAAATATGTTTCATCTGCCCATCCAATAGTTCCTAGTTGCTGGCAGCTAGGAGACTGGTAGTTGAAAGCTACAAGTCAGAACTAATATCTGCATGCCAAGGTCGGTTTGATTTTCACAAGCATGAGCAAAACCTTCTCTGCCCACAAATTTCCTTGAATATTGTAAATTAGAGTGACTGACAGAGTTCAAGGTATTTTAGATAGGAAAGTCAATACAATAGGACTTTTTATGGAAAATCAGTGGCCAGAGGCTATTATTTAAATTCTTAGAAAAGTAAGCAAAAAGGATTGCATTTTAACAATATAATTGGACATTTGTCTGTGACATAACATAGATTAGGGGTGTCAAACTCAAGGCCCAGGGGCCAGATCTAGCCCACGAGGTGCTTAGATCTGGCCCGTGGGGCCGTCCTGGAAACAGCAAAGAACTGGCCCACAGTGCATCTGCTAGTGAAAACAGCTCTGGAGGGCTGTGTGTGCCTCTCTTGAGCTCTGTTTTCGCTGGCAGAGGGTTGCAGGAGGCCATTGCAGCTGAAAACGGCTCTCAGAAGCCTGTTTTCACTGGCAGAGCGCTCAGGCCACCACAGGCAGCCCCAACATGAGTGACATCAAGCTGGCCATGCCCATTCTGGCCACGGCTCCTCTGGCTCCCCAAGGTCAAACACAACTCTGATGTGGCCCTCAATGAAATTGAGTTTGACACCCCTGACATAGATCTTGCACCTGCTTGTAATTTAATTAAACAACAGCAACATCCAAATACATTATTTACATGGATGATTGCATTATCTAATTCAGAAGCTTTAATTATGGCAATTGAAGTGTTTAGATGTGCATTCTTTCCTTGACCAGTTTTTTTAAAAAGAAGCTTAGTGACTACTTATTTCCTTTCAAGTCATTTCAAGGTACTGCTGCTTTTCTTCAAAGACCTGATGGCTTGGAAACCAACACTGAAAGAAATGCCTCCTTCACACCAGTCTGCTAGCATGCAAGATCCAATTCTGTAAGGTCCCAGAAATCATTCTTCATATCACCAACTCCACTGAAGGTAAGGCTTAAATAACAATCTTTTTAAACAACAGAATCCCAGCTATATGCAAAAGGATGCAGAGTTCTTCCATCTTTTTAAAGTGTGATTGTTTATCTTTAAATTATTGGTATCGCTGTCTTTGTAAACATTTGAAAAACAAAACAAAACAACATATAGCTCTTTTGGAGGATAGTTCCTTCAAAATAGTATAACTTTAAACTCATTCTCAGTGATTTTTAATGATCTGATTAAAATATTAATATTATGTCCAATGGTGTACCTTAAACAGCCAGTGGCGTTGAAGAAAACTTCTGGGTCAATAATTTCTCTTGTTCTATTGCCAATACCATCACACCATCCAGAAAAAGGTACAATAACACGATCGGACAGAACTGGAAGAGCATCATGTATCAGATCTTCTTTCAGTTCATCAGTGGAGGACAGGTTCCAGAGCAATCCTGGAAATTAAGTTAAAAAGGTTTGTTGCTGGAGTTTGTAGTGTGACTCTTTCCATATAAACAGGCAAGGCAGAGTGATGTGAAAGTCTATCTCTAAATATTCACTGAAGTCAAGCAGGTCTTCCAAGTAAATTATTTTATTTATTTATTTATTTATTTATTTATTTATTTATTTATTTATTTATTTATTTATTTAATTAATTTGTATACCGCCCTACTCCCGAAGGACTCAGGACGGTGCACAGCCAGATAAAATACATATAATACAAATGTTAAAAAGCATTAAAATACAATTAAATAATTGGCCCAGAAAACAAAATTTAAAACACCCTAAATTAATAAGACAAATTTAAAATTGACGAATTTTAAAATTTTAAAAAGTTTAAAAGAGAGGTTAGGCCAGGCCGGCCTGCTGGAAAAGAAATGTTTTGATGGCACGGCGAAAAGCGCACAGGTCCGGGATCCTCCGTATCTCCGGGGGGAGCTCGTTCCAGATGGCGGGTGCCCCCACAGAGAAGGCTCTCCCCCTGGGGGCCACCAGTCGACATTGTTTGGCCAATGACACCCTGAGGAGCCCCTCTCTATGGGAGCGTACTGGTCAGTGAGAGGCTACTGGTGGCAGAAGGCGGTCTCGTAAATACCCCGGTCCTAAGCCATGGAGCACTCTAAAGGTGGTAACCAAAACCTTGAAGCCTTTGACCCGGAAGACCACCGGGAGCCAGTGTAGCTCGTGCAGGAGGGGGGGGTCACATGGGAGCGCCCTGTCGCTCCCATAACCACCCGCGCGGCCGCATTCTGGACCAGCTGGAGCCTCCGGGTGCTCCTCAAGGGGAGCCCCACGTAGAGATCATTGCAGTAGTCCAGGCGGGAAGTGACAAGGGCATGAGTGACCATATTTAACGAGTCCCAATCCAGAAAGGGACGCAACTGGCGAATCAGGCGAACCTGATAAAATGCCCTCCCGGCCACAGCCGTCAAGTGCTCCTCTAAAGACAGCTGTGAGTCCAGGAGGACTCCCAAGTTGCGAGCCCTCTCCGTGGGGGCCAATGACTCACCCCCAATAGTCAGTGATGGTACCAACTGACTATATCGGGAAGTCGGAAACCACAGCCACTCAGTCTTGGATGGGTTGAGCCTGAGTCTGTTCCTCCCCATCCAGATCCGTACAACCTCCAGGCACCGGGACATCACTTCAAGGGCATCATTGGGGTGGTCCGGGGTGGAGATGTACAGCTGGGTATCATTAGCGTACTAGTGGTACTTCACCCCGAAACCACGGATGATCTCACCCAGCGGCTTCACATAAATGTTGAACAGAAGGGGCGAGAGGACCGACCCTTGTGGCACCCCACATACAAGGGGCCTCGGGGTCGACCTCTGCCCCCCTGCCAACACTGACTGCAACCAGTCAGAGAGGAAGGAGGAGAACCACCGCAACACGGTGCCTCCCACCCCTAGCTCTTCCAGCCGGTGCAGCATGATACCATGGTCGATGGTATCAAAAGCTGCTGAGAGGTCTAATAGGACCAGGACAGAGGAGCAACCCCTGTCCCGAGCCCTCCAGAGATCATCAACCAATGCGACCAATGACATTTCCATGCTGTACCCAGGCCTTCAGTGATCGGGACATCACTGAAGGATGATACTAGAAGCCTATTTTCTGATCACATTTAGCGTTATTTTAATGCAGGAATATTACTGAAATATGGAACAAAAAAGAAAATATGAGATAATTCTTTTCCTGTTAAGTGGTAAGATATATTTGCGAAATTCTCCAATTCTCACACAAAATAAGAGGCCATGTTAATTTTTTCTAATACAAATTAATGGAAGCAGAATGAATTTATTGACTGAATACATTCAGGCATTTACAAATCACTTAATCTGTCAGCCATCCTAATAATTAGCTTCCATTTCTTGAAAATGCGTAACTTTTGGTGTCCAAAGTATCCTTTTAGTTGCATTCTGTGACTCATTGTCACTGTTGTTTCACCTTGCTATAAAACAAAAGAATACCTGTCAACTGCTTCTGTATTTCAGTGTTCCCAGTCCTCTTCAGGAGATTCACACACTCTCCAATTCCATGCTGCCTGCGGGTTTCTAATTTGTTAGTTGGATTTCTGAAGACTAAGTTTCGAAGGGCCCCAGCTGAAGCTTGCTGCACATTCTCATCTGAACTGCGCAGAAGTTCAATCAGCTTGGCAATGCCTCCAAGTCGGTAAACCTAAAAAAGAAATAATTGAAATGTGCATGGAACAAAACTGCTCATAAATCTCTGCTGTTCTTTCAGTTAATACAAAACTTTTGTGTTAAAAGTTGATGGTAAGTTGAAATATATGCCTTAAGGAATCTCTACTACAGAAAGTATGCATATGTAACCCTCCTTGGCACATATATTAGGGAGGTGGAGGTAATGCTGCTATCTCCATTTCAGGCTTTCAGAACTATATGAGAGTTTCTTGAAAACCCCAGTGGTTTTCTTTGGAATGGAATGGAATGGAATGGAGTGGAGTGGAGTGGAGTGGAGTGGAAGGGAAGGGAAGGGAAGGGAAGGGAAGGGAAGGGAAGGGAAGGGAAGGGAACGGAACAGAACAGAACAGAACAGAACAGAATATTTCTGCTTGATAAACAACTGTCTAATACCAGGAGTTAAAAATGATCTCAAAAAATTGAGTCATGTCTTGGTCTTCCCGTTATTCCAGTTCTCAAACTGAAGATAAATGTACCATTGAATATAAATTAGGCCACAGTCAGTAAGGATGGGATCTCACTATTCCTCTACTCTGATACTATTCCTTGTACACACATGACTGCACCCCATTGTATAACACCAACGCAATTATTAAATTTGCGGATGACACAACAGTGGTGGGGCTCATTAATAAGAACAATGAGTCTGCTTACAGGAAGGAAGTACAAGGGCTGACATTGTGGTGTAATGAAAATAATTTCACACTTAACACCACAAAAACTAAAGAACTTATAATTGACTTCAGGAGGAAGAGAAATGTACATCTACCATTGTACATAAATGGTGAGGAGGTGGAGAGGGTGGTTAGTTTTAAATTTCTGGGCATTTATACTGTATCTCGGAGGACCTCTCATGGACTATGAATGCTAACATGCTTGTGAAGAAGGCACAGAAGAGGCTGTACTTCCTGAGAATGCTCAGGAAGATAAATCTATCTCAGTATCTACTTCTGTCCTACTATCGCAGCACCATTGAGAGTGTCCTGACATACAGCATTCTTGCATGGTATGGGAGCAGCTCTGTAGCGGACAAAAAAGCTCTACAGAGAATCATTAAAACTGCCCAGAATATCATCGGATTCCAGCTACCAGCCCTGGACGACATCTTCGAATCTCGCTGTTTGAGAAAGTTGCATAACATTCTCAGAGACTCTTCCCATCCTGCTTACAATCTTTTTGGACTGTTGCCTTCTGGCAGAAGATGCAGAACAATTAAAACTCGGACCACACGTTTTCTGAATAGTTTTTATCCTAGAGCTATAATTGCACTCAACAATGAACTAAAGGGACACCATCAGTGAGCTGTTGGACAGTATAACTTGGTCTATTGTGTGGATATTTGGGTGGTTTAGGGGTGGAGAATTGCGGTGGGTGGGAGTGTGTTTGGGGATTGTTATATGCGTTGGACCTGGTCTTTGGGTGTTAAGTGAATTTTGTTGTATGGGTATCCTGTGTATACACATACAATGACAATAAAGTTATTTATAAATTACTTCAGTAGTTTAGTAAATACAGGATTTATACATTTTAAGCAATGGCTGTAATATCAATCTATTTGTGTTATGAGAATGGTGTTATGAATTATGTGGACCAGAACTGTGACACTGACTTGAGAAAAATTTGTTTTTAGTTCCCCTATTAATAAGGACTGATGCTGAGCAGCACTTATACTGAGGTGACTCACATATGGAATCAATGTATTCAGGAAAGGAATGGATTAATTACATTGTATGAATAATAGCCACTGCTTGCATTTAAGTAAAATATTTTGAATGTCTATGTTTTTACTGATCAATAAAATGGTATTGAGCTAGGGAGGGAATATAGAAAATTTCCATCTCCTGGCCTAAACTGTGGCCTCCAAGCACCAAGCAATCATTAGTGTGCTATCAGTTACCCTGAGTAATGCATGGAGAATATAGAAAATACATGTTACCTCTTTCTTTAGTGAGATAGGGAGACATTTGGAAAGCAAGTACAACTCTATTGAACCCATCTCCAACATTAATTCATCTTCCCTCTCAGAATATTTTATTGCTAATAATAAAATAAGCTAAAGCTACAGTCGTGCTTTAATCGGTATCTTTTCATGCTTCTTATATTTTTAGTTCAAAGCTACCAGGTCCCTTAAAGAAGGGGTCTCCAACCTTGGCAACTTTAAGACTTGTGGACTTCAACTCCCAGAGTTCCTCAGCCAGCGAAGCTCAGTGAATTTTGGGAGTTGAAGTCCACAAGTCTTAAAATTGCCAAGGTTGGAGACCCCTGCCTTAAAGGATCCTGTCCAGGAAAGAAATTTGAAGTGATGGTGTTGGGCTTGCATACCTAACTATAATTCCCACTTCTTTTCTGCCAACTAAAGTTATCAAGAGTTTAAATTACTGTATTTACCTAAAAGGAAGTCTAATTTAATTAATTTAATTAATACTTAAGACAAGACCTTTTTGGAGGTACAATGACAAAACAGTCAATGTAACTTTTTTTTCTTGCCAATTGCTGGTCCTACAGTGACAACATTCCCTAATTCTCACTCCATGCAAACGGGAAATTAAATAAATTATTTTAATTCCATATTGTTTTTAGTTCCCATTGTATTTGTCTGATCATATACAGAATAAATTTATTTATATATCTGAAAAGAAGTAGAAAAAGCATCTATTCTCTTCAAAGGCCCAAAGCTCAGGAATCATGGTGAGAAAGGAGTTTTCGCAAATTTGAAAATGGAGTTCACAGTGAGCAGCATCTTTGGTTTTACTGGAATTTCAAATATATTATAGCTGTCCAGAAATTTATTATGTTCATTGTCAAACACTATCAGTGTCATAGAATCGGCCAGAATGCTAATGTACTGTCATATTTCACTGAATTATTTATTGTGTGAGTGAGGTGGGGTTAAAATAGTGTAAGAAGAGGATTTCTTTTGCAAACTGGCTACAGAGTTCAGAACATTCACAGCACTTTCCTGTAAACAACTCAATTTTATTGTCCAGCACATAGGTGCCATAACAGATAGATTGTACTAAATATTTATATTCCCCCACCTCCAAAATCTGCTAAATAGTACCAGAATTACTAACAGAACTGTTCTAATAGATTATAAAAAAGATGAATATTCATAAAATCAACAGGTTTAGACTAATTTGTAAATACTGTGTACATTTATACCATATACAATTACTAAACTGTTTGATAAACTTTCTGACTCATATTCCAAACGGCAGTATTTATTTTTGTTTCTGAGAGCTGAATTATATTCTCATTGACCAGTAGTGACGTTTTTAATACAGGAGGATATTAACTTTTCTAAAGGGACATTTTAATGATAAAATTGAATACAGTTGGAATTTCACTGGTTTGCTACTTAGGAAGTAATGGCCAAGTATTCCAAACTCAATATTATTCTCTTGGATACAGTTCTTGAATTCATAATGAATATATTAAAAACAAGCATATCTTTCGAATCGTTAACTGAATATAGTAAATCTTATATAAATATTTTGTCTTTATTCAAATAAAGATATTTAAGTATATATACTCCAGTCAGGGATACTTCTAATAGCTGTACATTTAGGTTCTCAAATATAAATTATTTGTGGACAAATATAATATTATGAATATTAAGTAAGTATGGGTGTAAAACCACATTTATTTATTAATTCACTATGCTTTTGCAACTTATTTGGTGTTGAATGGATATGTTTTTGGTTCCTAATTTGATCACCTTGTTGGAGCTATAGAAAAAAAATGTTCTGATATAGTTCTGCATTTTTAAGCTTCCACTATGAAGCTGAAATAACATATTTACCTCTTGCTTGGCAGATTCATCTTGAAAACAGGTGTGCTGGAGGTAGTAGGCACCCATGGCCTGGTTCTTCTCATCTGAGGAACACAGGAGTTGAATGGCTTTCTGGATGGTCATTGCTCCATAATACACTTCATCATGACATATTCTGAATATAAAAAGAAGAAACATTCAAAACTGCCTCAGTCATCATGCAGGGTGGTGTATTTTAAAAAGAAATTGAGTTGTGTGATTCTTTTGACTTTTCAGCAGTCATGAGCTTAGTTTTCATGATTTGAAAATGGTCAGGATTTAATTAAATAAATGAAAGAAATTTTTGGAGAAGCTTATTGAGTTGGGGACACTGCTATGTTATAGTTTCACCCCTTCTTGGTAGTGTTATATTAAGTATCCAGATCATCATTATGTTAAAAGTTATTCTTTTAACACAGAATTATTCTTAAATTAAAGCTTTACCTCCCAGATTTTTTGTTTGATATATCAGCCTTTTTATATGCTGATCATGATACTCTTTTGATTTCTGCTCTTTATTGATATATGCTCTAACTTCTGTTCTGTTGTCTGTGACTCATAATTGTATCATGGTTACATAAAATCATCCTAAATATAAAATATATAACAGAATAACAGAGTTGGAAAGAGCCTTGGAAGTCTTCTAGTATACTCCCTTGCTCAAGCATGAAACTTTGTATCATTTCAGAAAATGTTTGTCCAATCTCTTCTTAAAACTTCCAGTACTGGTGAAGCCACAACTTCTGAAGGCAAAACATTCCACTGATTAAATGTTCTAACAGTCATGTCATTTCTCCTTAGTTATAGATTGCTTCTCTCCTTGATTAGTTTCCATCCATT
Organism: Pituophis catenifer annectens; assembly: GCF_029215685.1. Taxonomy (NCBI): domain Eukaryota; kingdom Metazoa; phylum Chordata; class Lepidosauria; order Squamata; family Colubridae; genus Pituophis; species Pituophis catenifer. The sequence goes on along the minus strand of NW_027256883.1, from coordinate 178,988,226 downwards.
GCTTCTTGTTCTGCCTTTAAATGCTTTGAAGAATAGGTTGACTTGCTTTTCTCTCAGGTAGCCCCTTGGATATTAGAGCACTGCTTTCATATCACCTCTAGTCCTTCTTTTCATTAAAGTAGACATATCCAATTCATAGCAATAGCACTTAGACTTATATATCATTTCATAATGCTTTACAGCCCTCTCTAAGCGGTTTACAGAGTCAACATATCCCAACTATCCCAGCAGAGTCCCAACTATCTGGGTTCTCGTTTTAGCAACCTCCGAAGGATGGAAGGCTGAGTCAACCTTGAGCCTGGTGAGATTCGATCTGCCAAACTGCTGGCAGCCAGTGATCAGCAGAAGTAGCCTGCAGTACTGCACTCTAACCGCTGTGTCACCGTGGCTCATGCAACTGTTCTTCATTTGTCTTAGCCTTCAGTCCCCTCATCATCTCCTTTGCTTTTCTTTGCACTTTTTCTAGAGTCTCAACATCTTTTTTATATCGTGGTGACCAAAACTGGATGCAATATTTCAAGTATGGTCTTATGAAGGCATTCTAAAGTGGTTAAAAAATTACATAGAACACACCATCTGCAACATTCTAATTATCTTTCTATAACAAAAAGACAAGATTACTGTGCCAACTTTTGCATTTGTAAAACATAGAACTTAAAACTTAAAGAATTGAATGATTTGAATTCCTCATATTTATCAGTTAAACACTGGTATTATTTTGACTATCCAGTCAGAATGAATATTTGGTCAGTCTTCCTACAAAGATGGTTTCTTCCATTCTTTAGACAAAAAAATTCTGCTGCTATAAATGTGGCATTCAGTCATATTAAATTAAAAAGCACATAGTTGAGGAATCTGGTAAATCCCAGATTTTGCTATTGGTCTCTATGATTCTCTATGTTTGTGAAAAGAGATTTGGGAATATATAACAATTGTAGAGTTTCATAGGATTTCCAATATTTGGGGTAGTCTGATGTGATATATAATGCTTCTTCATATTAACAATTGCCAATAGGGAATGACTGAAACAATGCCTGAGGATATGAAAGTGGCTCTGAACCAGTGGTGAAATCCAAATTTTTTTTACTACTGGTTCTGTGGGCATGGCTTGGTGGGCATGGTGTGGCTTGGTGGGCATGGCTTGGTGGGCATGGCAGGGGAAGGATACTGCAAAATCTCCATTTCCACCCCACTCTGGGGCCAGCCAGAGGTGGTATTTACCAGTTCTCCGAACTGCTCAAAATTTCCCCTATCGGTTCTCCAGAACCTGTCAGAACCTGCTGGATTTCATCCCTGCTCTGGACTTTTTTTTCCTGTTGTTGTTGTTGTTAGAATTATTGAGCACTATTTGACACAACTCATAACAGTAATCAGAATGCTTTAGCACATTCAAAGGTATGACTGATGAATGGGATGATTCCACAGAGGGAAAAGGCAAGGCTAAAATGCAAGAGGCAGGGTATAATCACAGTTCAGTAGTAGAATCCCATGTTTCCTGCAGAAACTGCTGGATTCATTATCTGGGTTGTGTACTCAGAGTTGGGCAAGACTTTGAGTTGAGTAAATTTCAATTTTGATCAGTTTCTCATTACTCCAGACTTAAGCTTGTTGTGCCCTGTTCCATCTATTAAGCAAATCTCTGCAATAGAACCTCCAAATTTCAACTGACCTGGAAAATAATACATATGAAACAAAACATTCTCCAGCTTCTTTTGGCTCTCAAGAATTAATCCCTGGGATGGGTGCACATCTCTAAATATTTATTTATTTATTTATTTCAACGGAAAGTAATATACAAAATGAATTTTCCATTCTGGCTGATTTCAGAAGTGACTCACTCACGGTGCCCTTTTTAAAACAATCACATTCATTCCATCCCATTCCCACTGTATGGTACAGGACCAACAGTCTCAGTTCTAGAAATGAAACAGCTCCCAAAGAGGAACCAGTTCTACTGGATGGAAGAGTCACCAGCCAGGCCTGTGCTTCAAGGCAAACAACTCCCCAATCTGGACCAGTTTCACAAGATGAACCACACCCAATTGGAAAGGGTGCTCCAAAGGGGCCACTCCTGAAAGATTTGGCAGAGGAAAGTGTTTCCCACACAGTAGTTTAAGAGACTAAAGCAACTCTGTTCTAATAGGAACCTGGATCTGTAATCATCATTTCTTAAGGAGAGGTTTGGGAAGGCTGCTCGGTTTTAAACTATAGCATGCCACTTGCATTGCTGCACCTAGAATAGTTCTAATACATTTTATTACAACAGAACAGAACAGAGCAGAACAGTTTGCATACTATCATCCACCTCATTTTCAGGAAGGTTTCCAATGCTGGCTCATATATACATGTCTCTACATCTTCTAATTTAAAATAGTTAGATGAAGCTGAATCTAGCATGCAATTACTTTATAGAACTACTGCCAAACATCTATGGGTTCATTAAACTCATCTCTTTCCAAATAGTTAAAGCAACCATATGCATTTTCAAGTATGCACTATTTTTTCAGAAACTGTTTCCAGCTGTCCCTAAAAGTATGTTCAAAAACAATCATATAGGCCCCTAGAAACTGTCATGTGAACCTGGAAAAAGACATAGCTGCTTTAATGATTCCATTTGTACATAAAACTTTAGTAAACACTATGTTCTGTTTAGGTGGGCATTCCACAAGAGAAGCTGAGCCATATAGTTCACTATCCAATGTTCATGAGTAATTAGTATTCAGAATTGATTAAATTTTCTAAGAATATACAAATTATTATTGAGTTTCTTTTTATTCCAATGGTTGAGGTCTTTTAAATCTAGGTTAAGTAAAAATAAAAAAGTTCCTATTGGAATTTTTAGATCTTTATATGTAGTTTTCTTTGGAAGAACTCAATCACTGACTAGATATTGAATCGTGGTGCTAAACATTCAGCTGTCAGTGGTGTAGCAGAGAAATATATGAATAAACAACAGCTGTATTGATCTACTGTTAAATATGGATACCACTTATTTTCTTACTCAAGGATTATTTATACATAACTGACAGCCACACCATGCAATTCTAATAAGGTTACTTCCTAATTAGTGTACTTAGTATTGTAGCCTAAATGGTTTCCTAGCTCAGGCAAATTCTGTTGAAGTCATATGAAGTGTGCCAGAGTAAGGTTCTGAAGTTGTTGTTGTTGTTGTTGCTGTTATTATTTATTTATTTATTTATTTATTTATTTATTTATTTATTTATTTATTTTCAAGGTGATGGAAACCAAAATGCTCCAACTGGGTTTTCATTATGCTGTTTATCTGTCTTTACTTGCACATAATTTCCTACGTTATGGGTCACACAGAGAAAAAATGCACAGAGACTTACTTGGAGTGACCTTGTCCGTAGATTGCATCAGGCTTGCTGGCTACAGGCTGGGCATAGACTGCATCTTGCTTGTTAGCAGACGTGCAAGAGGGGGTGCGGATTGGAATTCTCTTATTTGACCTTGTGAGGGTTACAATTCCTTCCTGGTTGTTGCATGTATTGCTGTAGAGGCTGTGACGATGTAGACTGGCCTTGTGATTCACCCGGCTTCCACTCTGATTTCTTCTTAGCGTGCCTCGTGGAGGGTCATTGTAGAGGTCTGGCTCACTCCGACTACTCTTCATGTTCTGCACAAAGCAGTAGTCGCTGCCAGCTTGTGTAGGACTGCAGATCTTGTTATAATGCTTGCTACCCCAACCGTCCATTTGGCTGTAGGAACTGTAGCGTTTGTTCTCAGCTGCATTTCTTTTGAGCGTTCCATTGTACATCTGATGGACATAGAAAGAAGGCAGAAGGGAAGAAAAAACAGCAAATGTCTTTGATTAATGTTATTCTTCATCTGATTGACAAAAACAAAGGGGAAAAAACTGGGAGAGATTGGGTGCTGGACTCAGTGAAAGTAACATTTACTTTGATAGGAACAATGAATGAATCATGCTAAATAAGGGGTACCAGTCAAAAACATGCTGCTCCCAGAAATGGCATCTAACTGAGAGTCAATATTTTCAAAATACAATTCCATGATGGATAGTCACTGCATTCAATAGAGCAGGGATTCCCAACCCCTGGTCCATGGACCGGCATGTCAGAAAATGGGCCACGCAAACAAGCAAAGCCCTATCTGTGGGATGCAGACAGCACACGAACCCCACCCTCTCCAGTCCATGGAAAAATTCCTCTCCATGGATCTGGTCCCTGGTGCCCAAAAGGTTGGGGGCTGCTGCAATAGAAGTATAAATTGGCAAAGTTTTGTTGCATCATTCAAACACTAGTTCTTGTCATAATCTAGTCTTCTTGCTGTCTTCACCCCACCCCCACCCCCCAAAAAACATGGCTTTCCATGTTGGCAGAGACAGTCCTGCCTAAGAATATATGTTATTTCTTACCACCTCTAAGGATTGCCAATATTGTTGTTGCTATTGCATTGTATTATCCTTAGATCCACCCCACTCCTCTATTTTTATGTCAGTGTAATAGGAATGAGGATGTCCAACATTTACTTGCTCAAAGCAGTTTTCACCTTATTTTCCTATCACTGAAGTCTAATGCAAACTTCCAAAAAACTTCAAATAAAATTCTACATTTATTTATATAGATATTTGTCACAGGTTTTAAAAATCCTCAAAGAAACATGAAATATGTGGCTTTTCATATCTTCTGTTGCCATTAAAGACTCGTCAGCAATAACTTGTAGAGCAATTGTTGTGGGATTTAGTTCAGCGATATCCAGAAGGCCATGTGCACAAGTATACAAGATCTTCTGCGTATGATAATGAATCAATAACTCTGTTCTAGGGGCAGAAAATCACCTTTTATGGATCCATTTTAGTCTCAACTTTATTCATTTATTTTACTACGATATAATGTGATGCCCATTTTCACATATTTGAAGTTGCTAATTTTAAACAGAACATGTATCTATACAAACCAATCTAAATGCTTGATTTCCACAGGAGCCATTTCCGTTATGTTCAAAGGCATATACTCACATTGTATATACATTACACTGCAACTTTAGCCTAAACAGTTGCAACTAACTTTATATTCTGACAATGAAGTGTGAATGCTAGTACAATACCTGTTGCCATACAGGTGCAAGTATTCTACCAGTATTTAATAGCATCTGTGGGGATTTCGTGGGATTCTTTATATCTTACCTGTATCTGATTACACATTTCATGCTTCTTAGCTAGCAGTTCTGACATGTTTTTTAACACATCTGGAAGGTACCAGGTAAGGAAGGTCTGATTTAAATCTACCCCTTGAAGAATGTTTTTGTTAATGAATGCCTACTTTGCTCATCCAAATTCTGGAAGGCATTTTGGAGGCAAAAATGTAGCTTTGCTGAAATTTTGACACCTGCCAGTTACTGGAAAATATATCACCTTATTTTCCTATCACTCCCCCCCCCCATTTCAATGAGAAGTTCAGTTGTAGTCTAACCTAACATACCAATTGAAGCAGTGGTGGGTTGCCCCCGGTTCGCATCGGTTCTATAGAACCGGTAGTAAAACTGGCAGGAGGCTCCGCCCACTGACCCTGACGTCATCAAAACGCTTCTGCGCATGCGCAGAAGAGCGCGTGTGTGGCCCCGTTGCAAACCGGTAGTAAAGGTAAGTAGAACCCACCCCTGCATTGAAGGAAGAGCTATGTGAACTTGAGAGTTTATGCTTAACTTTCAGAGTAGAGGTTTCAGGATACACTTCATGTTTCTACATAAAAGGAAACACTGAATTGGAAGCACACAAAAATGCTAGCACCCCCTATACTTTGGAAAATCTTAGAAAGAATAGAGTAGAATAGAATAACAGAGTTGAAAGGGACCTTGGAGGTCTTCTAGTCCAACCCCCTGCCCAGGCAGGAAATCCTACACTACTTCAGACAAATGGTTATCCAATATCTTCTTAAAAATTTCCGGTGTTGGGGCATTCACAACTTCTGCAGGCAAGAAAAGTGGTCTGCCTTAATACACTCAAATCTAAAGTAACCTATTTTAAGGATCAAATATTGGGAGGGGAGGGAAATCCTCAATCTTCTTTGCAGGTAAATATAATGACATATTACAATACAGAATACCAAAAAGCCACTTTGATTCTTGAAAAAGAATGAGACGTAGAACTCTAAAAGGGTTTTTTTTTATAATGAGCTTCTTTTCACACAAACCAAGCTGTTTTTCCATCTCTCTACAAACTATATTTTCGGTGTTGCACCCCACCCAGTCTGTACTTGCACTGACTTGCTTCTTTTTTGTTGAACAAAAAAAAAAAAAGCCTTTCCAAAACTCAAAACATGGCATTCACAATTCCCAAGACTTACTGGGAAAAAGAATATGTTAATATCTCATTTGTAATGAAAACTAGTTTCTCATTCCAAAATGCAATCTCTTCCCACAAATACAGAATAAGCTATGTAGATGCATACATATCTGTGCACACCTTTTTTGTTTGTTCTCCTTCCAGATGCACGATGTGGATACTTGCAAAAGAAAACAGAAGTCGCACACAAATAATACGTTTAGTCTTTAATGTGAACATAATAGCTAGCTTTTGTTTGCAGTTAATGCCCCAGGGACTAGACATCTCTGCCAAATTGCTGTTTCTGACATCCCTTGTTACTGGAATAAAAACACATGTTAACTTATAAAATAAACCTAGCTGCCACTGCTTTTTTAAGTTCTTTCAACCAACATATAGGGCTTTTCTTCATGACTTTATTCATCTGTATTCTTCTTGTTCTTGAGTCAGCAAAAAGGGGTGCCAAGGTTAATTGGACTGTGCTGACAACCAAACTCTAATTTGGCTCTGTAACAATGATGCCGCCTTTACAGGTTTCATACATTGTTTCATACAATGTATGAAAGTCATTGGTGGATTCCCTGGATTTATTTCCCTTCCCACTAAGCATTACCTGCTGATGGGAAACCCAACACTAATTGGTCGCCTTAACATGTTCTAGAGAGGAATGGGCTGAGTGTGGCGGGTGCCCTTGAGAAAAGGTATAGCCACCTCTCAAGTCCCCTGAATAACAGCTCACCTACAGAATTCCATGGCAGCAATCTATCACCCTGGATGTTTCTGACATCAGCACTGGAGAAATATAAAACCCATGCTTTAAAAAAAGACCAGCCAAATGGTCATATGCATGGGGAAGTCAATAAAAGAGAGATCTCTAGGTACCTTGTTAGAGTCCGTCTCTCATTTCCCCTCCGTCAGTGCTGGTATTCAGCCTGTTCTATCCGGTTCAGACGAACCGGTAGGGGCGGCTGCGGGAGGCTCTGCCCACCCACCCAGACATAGTCACATCCCATTTTTGACCCTCTGAGCATGCGTGGAAGGCTTGCAAAGGCTCGTACACACTCACATTTGCGAACCGGTAGTGAAGGTAAGTGAATACCACCCCTGCCCTCCATGTTATGCGTCCAAACTCACAGTTGAACAGAGGGGCACAGAATGAACTAGAAAGGATTGATTGAAAGTAATCCATCATGGAAATGGAAATGCTGGCAATTAGTGACTATGGCCAGCATCACTCAGAAGTCACCGGGGAATATGAAAATGTCAGCAGAAGATAAAATGGCACAAATATTATTATCCACCAAATAATGATAGAAATAAATATGGCCACACATAAAACTTTGCTGGTGAAAGGAAAATCTGTAATGAAAGTATCTAGAACAACATCCACAATACAGAGTGTTACAATCCGAATCTCTTGTAGTCTCAACTAATCTCCTGTACAGCACAGCATTAGTCCTCTTTTTTAATCATATGTAAATCTATCTTTCAAAGAAAACATGTTGAGAATTATTTAAAAGAGCTCTACACCTGCATCATGTCTGAGCACCAGAGCAACCACCATTGCATAAGCAAATACCTTGGCACATAGCATCACACAGCATCTCTCTCCAGTTAAAGCCAAAATGACCATGGAGGGCAGTGCACAATGACCAGAAGGGAGAGGATGCACCTGCAGCAATCTGAACTGGTTTATAGGACCTTGGCAAGATCCAGCCCTCATCAATAACAAATATCAGCATGAAGGAAGTGCTGTAGTTCATGTCCATGACAAGACTTACAGTGGGGGGAAATATAAAAAATTGTGCATTATAAACTGGAACAGCAAAGTGGTTGGTTGTTGGGCCATGAAGATGAGTCCTTAATAAAAACTTGATTAAATATGGTCAGGAACAATTGGAATAGCATATGCACATTTTTCAAGGTAATAGGAAGTTTAAGAAGTAGACTGCAGTGCTCCATTTCACCAAAGAGTGAGCCCCTCTGTGTGGGAGATGGGCAGTTTTAAAAATAGATAGATGATAGATAGATAGATGATAGATAGATAGATAGATAGATAGATAGATAGATAGATAGATAGATAGATGATAGATGAGAAGGGTGGCTACTCCCAATAGTTCACCATTTGCAGCACAGTTTATGAAAAAAAGGCTCAACAATGAAATTAATGGAAGGGACACATCTCTCACCTGTATCTGACACCCAACATATCTGATACCCAAGAAACCATATCAAGAAGCAATCTGGAGTGGTGAATCCAAGATACTTTGTCTTCAAGGGCATTTTGAGGAGGTGGGGAAAGGGTGCAAAGGAGGATCAGAATCTGTTTCCTTTTCTGAAGTTGAATTCAATTGTCGATTAGAAAAATGATCGGTTGATATGGATGCTATGATATATCTGCCTACTTTTTGAAACCTAGAATACAAGTATCCTCTTATAATAGAAATGTATAATAACTTCTAGGCTAACTGGATTGTGCTTGTCAGTTGAAAGGTGTGCTGGAAACATATTTCTGAAAAATAGGCATCTTTCAGCATTGTTAAATGGATGCCATTAATTTCATTGTTATAAAAAAAAATCAGAGAAAGGAATTCTTTACTGCCCATTTTTTAATTAAAATATAAAACCTGAAACATAAATGCAACTTTTTATCACAAGCAGCATTTATCATAAGCAAGGAAATCCAGAAGTGTTGAGATATTATTAGTTTAGTTATTTATTTGTTTTATTTATATAATCTATAAATATATTTATATATGCAAATATAAGTCTATTTGGAGACTGCCCCTTTCACTCCCAGAGTGACTCTGGGCAGTGTATAATTAAACTGTAAACAACCCCCCCATAAATATTGTATAGAAGAGACAATTAAAACAGAAATAAAATAAAGTTAAAAAGAAATGGCGCTAACTGACCCCATGGTTGTGTGCTTCTCTATAAGCACCAAGTGAGTTGGGTCTTCCAAAAGTACAGCCAAGTGGGGGCCCACCTCATTTCTTGAGGTGGGATCAGTGGTGGGTGTCAACATTTTTTACTACCGGTTCTGTGGGTGTGGCTTGGTGGGTGTGACATGGCTTGGTGGGCATGGCTTGGTGGGCATGGCAGGGGACGGATACTGTGAAGTCTCCATTCCCACCCCACTCCAGGAGAAGGATACTGTAAAGTCTCCATTCCCTCCCCAATCCAAGGGAAGGTTACTGCAAAATCCCCATTTCCTCCCGATCAGCTGGGACTTGGGAGGCAGAGAATAGATGGGGGTGGGGCCAGTCAGAATTTTTACTACCGGTTCTCCGAACTACTTAAAATTTCCACTACCGGTTCTCCAGAACTGGTCAGAACCTGCTGAAACCCACCTCTGGGTGGGATATTCCAAACAGCAAAGAGAGTTAATTAGTGTAACATTAGTGTGCATTCTTGGTCGTCCTCCGATTTCATAGGAACATTGAGTTCAGTAATATATTAATAATGATGATGTAGTACATAAGGTTGAAAGTATTTTATGTACTTCATTTAAATAATCCAGGTCTACAATTTTCCACTTTCCCAACCAAATATAGTCCAGCACTTTTTTACCTCATGAATTAAGCTTCTCTTAACACCTAACTAAATAATGACTACGGTGATATTTCACAAGGCTAATATGATTCCCAAAGCAGTTATGAATCATAATAATATGCTGTATGCAGCATTTTAATGTTGTTTTAATATGGTCATTATGTATTTTTAGAAGCCATTTGCTGTCATTCTCTACCCTGTATAACTGAGAAAGTGAAGTGCCACACCACTCAGGTAACTCAGCGGATCATCAAATAAGATGACAAGTGAAAACTGTGCTGAGTGTTTCTAATTCCCTTAGGTAGGCCAGCAGCCTTTTTGTCAGAAACATTTGATTAAAAAAAAAACTGACTGGTTTGCTTCTCCAGCAGCAGATGGTATGGAGGTTAAAACATTTGCACGAACACGTTGAGAAGGAGTGTCTAGCAGGCCTGAGGGAAAAACCAAGGTAATAAAATATGATGGTTTACCACCAGAGTACAACACACACCCTTGATTCTGCTTGCCAAAAGAATTCATCCCAGTCTATAGCACACAAGTGGAACACATAAACTTGAAAAACTAACAAAAGTAAGACTAAATACCATGGTTCTGTTAGATATACCTATGTTTTATATTTTTCACTGAATTGATACTTCTTTTACTTCAGTTCTGGAAGGCATGGGGACAATTTAGCATATGCTCATTTATTTGTTAGATTTGTGTTCTTTTCCCCCCCGAATTGATTAAAAGTGTGGGGGCTTGAAGGGACATTATTAGTATTATTTCCTCTTCTCCCTCTTTCACACACTCACAGACGTACACCATACTTACGCTAATATTCCGATTATTTTAACACATTCTATTTCTAACTTTGATTGCCATACATCCTAGTTATACAACGTCCCACAAAACCCAAAAAGCTATTTTTGTTCAACTATTTGCAATCAGGGCACATGCTGGATATTGTTCCATATACATTTCACTAGGAGACTAACAAAGGATGTTTCATACTACAGTAAAGGTATCTCCTATTCTATTTAGTCTGCTGCATAGTTTTCACAGGCTCTTATCCTAACAGCTTAATTTTCTCTGACAGCTTAATTTTAGACAGACAGAATGGTTTCCTTTTTCATACCTGGAAGCTGTTAGGTTGCCTTTGACTCAAGGTTTTCCAGCCCCTTGGGGGCAATGGGTAGTGTCCATATATATAAGCATGAAAACTCTTTCTGAATCTAAATTAACCTTGAGTTGATTGGCCTTATATTTTAATCAACTGTGCATGGGATTTTCATCTTCTTTTTATTTTAATATAAAATTCAAGCCAATATATCAAAGTCTTAAAAGCTTTAGATGGCTTGTTAGCTTTTCAAAGCAGCCACCCTGTATTCCTGATTAGAATATCCATTGGGGGAAAATCCTAGATTACAATGTAGCGCATGGGTGTCAAACTCGCTGCATCACGTTGCTGTCACGTGATGTTTCTCCTATTCACGGAGCTGGGGTGGGCGTGGCCTGCATGTGACAAATCCGGCCTGCGGGCCACCAGTTTGACACCCCTGATGTAGACTATTTCCCAAAACCATTCTAAGGAGGAGGAGGAGGAGGAGGAGGGGGGGGGGAAGAAGGAGAAGAAGAAGAAGAAGAAGAAGAAGAAGAAGAAGAAGAAGAAGAAGAAGAAGAAGAAGAAGAAGAAGAAGAAGAAGAAGAAGAAGAAGAAGAAGAAGAAGAAGAAGAAGAAGAAAACTGACCTAATTGAATAAAGCTGTTGACTTTGAACCTACCGATAGAATTTTCCATTGCACCAAGGGAAGTATAGTAGCAAAGAGCTTGGTTGGCAGGATGAGATGCTACTGGCCTCATCTGAGCATCTGCTATCTAAGTTGTCTATCTAAGTTACTATGCTCAGTTCAATGGTTTTTTTTATTAAAAATGTCAGCTATTTGTTTATATATTTTTGTTTATGTTATATGTTTATAACATATATAACATAAACATTCATTAAAAGGCTGACCAATTTTGATATAGCCTTTAGTCATTTAATGTTTTAACTGAGTAATTATGATTAACCAGGAAATAAAATGCATTCTAATTTCTCTGAAACAATATATCTGCACTGATATCAATTTCTATCTCTTTTCCCTAAAAGACCTTTAAATCTACTCATCTGCCCTGCTTAGAGAAACACAGAATTCAATGTCTATTGTGTGTAGATATCCCCAGTTTCACCTTATTCCAAGATCCAGTTAGAAATGGATTATCAAGAAACACAAGGAGACTATCGGTCGTCTTCAAATTTCCCCAATTTACCACTCTACACACATTAGGACTACAATCGCCAAGATTCTCAGCCAGCAAGATAATTATAGATTTCAATAGTTAACACCTTGTTTACAAATGCTGACTGTATCTATATGCATTTAAAGAAAAGTATAGAATTGCAATGTTTTCAAGAGAAACTTATTTGAAAATATGGACCTTCTATTTTCTATAAAGTAATGCCTTAATTTAATCTACATTAGGGCCTTACAACCAGAAAATGAAACATATAATGCACAGAGAATTGTAGCAAATAAGACTGGTATTCTATGGTTACTGGAATATTATACAAAATCAAATTAACACTTTTCAATCATCAGAAAGTTGTTGATTATGTCTTTGAACAAACTAACTATTCCATCTTCCAGTCCTTCTCAACATGGCTTTAAATAAGCCTGAGAATGATTTGAGTTTTCTGTTCCTAACCATATGCCCAAAATAAACAAGCAAGCAAGCAAGTAAACAAACAAACAAACATAAAAATTTACCGTATGGCCCCAGTTATTGGTTCCTGTGTGGGCTTTGGCATAGTAGCTACCACGGGCTGTTCCATAGTTATAGCCATCAGACAAACCATCATACATCGAACCTGCAAATACAGCAAGAATATTATGAATGGAAAAAAAGATTAATTTTTTTCTCTGATTTTGGTTTAGTATTTGACTCAATTGCCCTTTTTGTGTTAAAAAAGAATCAGTGAACATATGACATAAATGAAATGTTACCATGTTGTACATGTGGCTATGATAAAAAAAAAACCTACCGTACATAAGAAGCTATTGGCAAAGTTCATGGGACACATGCTATATGAAGCATACATTTAAAGATGTGCATATTTCAAGGAGATGAAATGAATTCTGAAATTTTACCACATTTTAGCAGATTATGTAATGAAATAATCATTTCTTTTTTAGACAAATGATTCAGCTTGCCACTCAACATAGCCAACTTAAACTGATTATGCTTATGTTACTTAATTCTGAATATACTGAATTCTGAATATACTGTCAAGTGGGATTTCCCACTATTTATTTAAGTAGTGTTCTGCCACGTCTGACCAATATGATAACCATTGGAGCCCCCCAAAGAAACAAATATCTTGGGAATAGCATTGTCTCGAATGTCAGTATGGCCTAATTCTGCAGTTTTTAAGGATATCTTGAAAACCTGTAGCTCTTCCCACAGAAACAAAGCTAGTATGATGGGTAAACCCATGATGTGTCTTTTGAACCCATTTTCCCTCAAGTGAGTGTGTCTTCATTTGTTTTTATTGCTATGATTCTTTTTGGGGGGTTTTCCCCTATTAGATGTTTTTAATGCTTTTATTAGTTGCCTAGTATTACTGGGAAAGTGGGCAGCCTTAAAAATAGGAGAAACAACAAACAAACACCAAAGACTTTTATTACCTTTAACTGTTTTATTATATTCATATTAGCTATTGATCTTATACTAAGAAGCACGTACAATCCAAAGACATGAGTTCTCATTGAAACAATTTTGAATCTTG